>NC_082346.1:52465470-53665470 GCF_027477595.1 Haemorhous mexicanus
TTTCCCCCAGGATATTAGTGTTGTACTTATGTTCCCTGCCACTGGCAAAAGAATTCTTATGTATCAGCAGGAGTCAGTGTTCTTCATACTTTCTTTAGAGCTGGACAGCCACACTCCTTCTAAAGAGCCTTATGCCTTCATGCTATGATTCTTGAGTGCACGAGGATTTATTTAAATGAATGGATTTCCATAGTGTTAAAGCCTCAAAGAGCATACTGAGGCCTTACTGACTGTACCTTTCCCCTCATAGTCAATCCTGTAGTTTTTAGTGTCTGTCCTTTTCTCTTTTAAATGATACATTTCTGAAAACAACTTTTAATTCAATGCACAGCTTTGTATGGTTGTAACCATTGAGAGACAAGCTCTGCTCATGGGGCAGGCACAAACTAGGTTTACTACTTACAATAGCTCCTGTGGTTTCTGAGCTCACACAACACCGTTCTTCATTAAAAGCCTAATTCAAACTCTTCTCACTACTTTTGTCCAGCTCCTAGAATCCACTGCACTCTCAGATAGCTAATACACCATGGTTGTAGCAAGTCAAACCCTATGCATCCTTTAGACTGCACACCTCATGTATAGAACATGTAAAAAGGCAGCTGGAGTTGTGGATGAAGTCCTATCCCAGCAGAGCAAGAGGAGTGCACTTCTGTGTAGACTTCAAAAGGAAAATCACAGTTATGGCACAATCAAATAGTCAAACAGTTAAATAGATTAGAAACATCTAGTATAAAGGACAGTGACTTCAATGGAACAATATTCATGGTCTTGAATTCCTGTAGATTATGGATATGTACTCGTAGAAGAGCTTTTAGTGGCTGATAGAGATATCTGCAAAGACAGACATCAGTCAGAACAGCCTAATGTAGAATGAAACATCCCCAAAGGAAATTACCATTACAAAAACTATTATTTAATATTAAAGGTAATTGTAACACAAGGGCATGACTCATATCTTTGTGTTACAATTAACTTAATATTAAATGATAGTTTTCTGAATGGTAATGAGGGGAAGTTAAACCTGACACTCTGTCCTTAACCCTTGCTACTGTGCCTGACTATTAATATGACTAAGAGGTATCTGTACAGTCTGTCATTTAGTCATGTCACCTGTTAGTCATGATGAAGTGTGGAAGGTAGAATTATAATACCAGCTTTTAGAATTAATTGGAGAATGCTCATTTTGTGGACTGTTATACAGGATAACTGACCTTTACAACCATCAGACTGGAGAGTTGATGCATTATATTGATAATGAGCACTTTAGTATGTTAGACCATGACAGACTTATAAAGATTCACAGCCTTAACTTTCTGTACTTCATGCCATCATCTTCCTAATATTTTTCCTCCACAGCTTTTTCTGGTTGCTGCATGGTTCCAGCTGATATCAAAGATGTCTACATAGAAAAGTGAAAGCATGTTTCATGCCATGATCATGTGTAAAACCTCTGCTTTTCTATTCTGTAGAGGATGTCTTTAGAGCTCCCAACACAGAATTTGGGTGTTAGTTTTGAGGCAGCCTTAGCATCACTTCAGCATAATATTTATGTTTCTGCATATCTGTATATTGTATTGCTACTGAAAGTGCATGGACAGCTCTGCTTCCCACACTCCTGCCTCATATTCCTGAATAGAATTAACAAGTTAAGGGTAAGATAGAATATATGACTTAAGAAAAATAATAAGAAAATCATTATATGCTTAGTCAGAATGAATCATTTTGCAATTGGTTATGCCATGTTAATGGCTACATCATGTCATCATTTATCATGTCACAACACATGACATAGCAGAACCACTGCATGCAGTTTATAAAAAAAAATGAAGTTTAAAATTAAAGATATAGATGCTCTTTTCTTATCTACCTGTAGCTGTTACTTCAGCCAGAAACTCATGTTATGAATTCATGTTATTAATTAGCTGGCTGGGGCATCTGCAAAAAGCAGATAATTCTGAGATACCAGAACACAGTCCATGAAAACAGATATCTCAGGATGAATTCAGCTCTAATAACTGGGTCTATGTTTGAAAACAAGTTTAAATCAGGTAATAGACCTGAATATCTATCCTTCTGCTCTGTGATAGACCCTGTTTCTCGGGTATAGTGCTACTGCTCTAATCTTTCCCCTGGGAAAAAGCACGTAGTTTTACCTATAATCATGTTGTAAGCTCTCCAACACAACGCAAAGAGGATTCCACAGGATAGGAGAAAATCTCACCAGGAAGTTCAAATTCCACTTAATATGTAGAGGTGAGAAAATCCATGTTACTCCATTGCCTTTTACAATGAAAAAAGTGGAAGGAAAGCTGCAAAGCAGTAAGATATCTTTCCCTTTTGCTGTTAATACTAGCAGATGTATGTGAAACCCCACAAGGACATTTGTTTCCCCGTTGGGCTGTTAGTGAGATAATTTTAACCTGAAGTTGCACAGAGCAGGAGATCCAAGAGACAAATACTGGTGTGTCAAGCCATGATGTTGTGCCAGGTATCCTGGTCCCCCTGAAGTGCAATAGTACAAAAAAGGGCTTATTTCTCTGGCAGGCAAATTCTGCCAGTCCAAAGCTGGCATTTTCCAGGAGATGCAGTAGCCCTTTCTCCTGAGCAAACACTGTTCCCTTTCAAGAAGTAGCCTTGCCCTGTTTACAATCCGGCTTTTTTTGTAAGGACTGGATTGGCTACACATGGGCATGTGGAACAGAAAAATGCAGGAATGCCATCCTCTACCTGAACAACCACAGTAGTGTTGAGATATATGGCAACAGATCAGGTCAAAACTTCATATTTTTTTTAAGTCTTTAAATATATATTCAGAGATAGGAAGCTATCTGTGTGGCAGTTATCCAAACTCTAAATACCCCATAAACACATATTTACATGACAGATTTACATGAGTCACTCAGGAGCTCTTGCACAATTTTCAGGTTAGGTTTTTCATAACCTGCACTGTACTGCAGAGAAAAGGTATTTCCACCTCAGACTGGGCTCATTCTTCAAGAAGCTCTGCCTGTTTGAGGTCAAGACAGACTCAAGCCTTGCTAGGGTCTCCGGTAATTTAATAACAGCTCCAGAGACAAAGAAACTAACAGAAGAGCTTTGAGAGGCAGTTTTTAGGAGACCATAATCTGCCCATATAAATGTTCCTGGAGATTTTGAAACTGACTGGTTGTGGCATTCATGACTTATTTTACTAGCCAACACTTTCAAGCTGGCTGTAAGGAACTCACCAGCTTCACCAGTAATGCACCTGGATAGAGTTTCTTTTGAGTCAAATCTTAAAATGCTTGTACTGTGTACTGGAACTGTGTTAATGTAACATGGGTGACCCAACAATAGCTCTGCACAGAAATGAATTAACAATCACAAGTGAAAATTTGTTTTGTTTTGCTATTTAAAGACAGACACTGAAGGAGAACATTAGTCACCTGCTATCCAATTAAGGTGTACAACCAACATCTCTGCTGTATATTGTACAGAAAGAGAGAGGAACATCACTTATTTATTCCTTTTTTAATCTTTCCTCGAGACTTCAGTGGTTTAGAGTAGAATTGATGGTGTATGCAGTAGACACCACGGAAAGATGTGTTTCTGAGCTGAGGCAGAAGCCAGGTTTCCTCAATGAATGGGTTAGCAGTTACGGTGTCTACACATCACTAGGGATAATCATACCAGACCAGCAAAGTACTTCAGGATCTGCTTACCTTTGAGCATGCAGGCAGACTAATTGACTTAACTGAGATTACATACAGGCTTAAAGTTAGTCGTGTGCTTTGCTGGATTTGTCATTAATCCCATGGCCTGAAAAATACAGAATCTTTATAGCAAACTTGAAGGCCAATGAACCAAGCTTCCTTGAAAGGCCTCCTCTGAAAATAAGAAACAGACTTTTGAGGGTTTGTTGGTTTGTTTATTTATTTGTTTTAAATATTTCTTTATTTGTTCCTGAGGGGGTGGAAAGTCTGGCAAGCGAAATAACTGACCCATGCTTTGAACTGACATTGCCTAACTGCATCCTGAGCCTTTCCCATCTTGTTCAGAGTATCCACCAGCTAGTCCCAGGCTGCTTCTTGAATTTTACTTGGCTTCTAACTTAAAGCACATCTTAGTCAATGAAATTATTGGGAGTGATTTACTGTGAATGCTATTGTTTCAGAAGCTGAAATGTACAATGCTGCATTTTGCTACCAGTTAACATATTAAAAGAGGTATAACTTGCTGTCCAGTATATGGTTTGCACTTTTATTGCTGAAGCATTATTTCTAATATCTGGCAAAAAAATAGAACAGAGAAACACTTCAAAAATAAATATTATCCTTTTTAGACACCATTGTGAAACTTATTATTATTATTATTATTATTATTATTATTATTATTATTATTATTATTATTATATATTAAAAGCAGCTTTAGGGATTCCATATGCTCAAGTGCAATCCCAATTTTTGTGCCATAATCATAATATCCTATTTATTAGAAAGAAGAAAACAACAAAATTATTCTTGCCAAGTTACATATTTCTGAGGATTTTTTACATATAGTTATTTCTTAATTTTTTACACTGCCACCTCATGTTACATTCATGACCCGGAAAACCTCTTGCACTTTACTTTAAAAATAAGAAAGAAAAATGAATGAAGCAATATCTTTTTTTTTTTTTTTTTTTTTTTTGTGGTTGTGGAAATCATGATGGCACTTCTCCAAGAAGAAATATAAGTTTAGTTTTAGCTCAACATTACTTCTACATCCCTTCACATAGCAACATTATTCTGATCATATTATTTTATAGCAATATTCTGAGTTTTTCCTGACAGGCCAATACTTCACTAGCATTGTATGAAAGCAATGCAATTTGTGGGATCTACACACAGATACAAGAAAACTGGGCAGTGAGATACCCAAAGCTTTGGTCATCCAAGGGACCAAAGGACCTCACATGGGGTGGAGATCATAGCTGGTTCACATCTAATTTCTGTTTAGCTTTGGCAATATGAAGTGCATTGCTCCTATTTATGAGTGCCATATTTTGTTCAAAAAGATAAGCCTAAAATTTACCTTGACCAGGATATGCAGTTGACTCCAGCACTCCGCCTTATTTCACTTTGCTGATTCAGCTGTTACAACTTACAGGGTCTCTTATTTTTTTCAGAATGAAAAATCTCAAGAAGTGAGAAAAAAATCTCAACAAGTGTCCATGGCTTGAAAATCAAACAAACTTTGATGCACCTCTGCTGTTTGCTTCGGGTAAGTTCTGTGTCAATATAAATGGAACAATGAACATATCTTCTGTCCTATAGAAATTGTGCTGTTTCTTAAGGAAACAGCATTTAGGAAATTAAATACTATCATTTTTTATTTTAGAGGAGGGAAAATTTACCTGGAAGGTATTAATTTTGGAGATTGTTTTAAAACAAAACCTGTTCTTTCCTTTTCTCTTTATTTATTTTCCCGTTTTCCCTTACTTCTTTTTCATGCTAACACAATTTACTCATTCATCCAGCTCTGGAGGGTCCTGCAGATAATTTACTCCTAATTGTGAAGGTGTAATCAGACCTATTCCTTGAAGGATGCTTCAAGGACTAGATGTACTTAGCTATTTTTTTGTTGCAACAGTAGAAAGAAGAGGCCCGTGTATTTTCTGTTATTTAGTAAATGTGATAGAAAACCCAGTGTACAAGGAAATGAGGAACTTCTTAGTAGATACTATATTGAAATTTATACTGAACAAGCTCCATCTTTTGAGTTTTGTATCACTGTCTTGCAATATTATGTAGAGGTTTAAAAAATATAGCCCAGCATTTTAAAAAGTCATAGTGCTTAGGGGTCTTGTTTTTATTTCTAGTATCCTGACACACAGAGAATATCTCAGTAATGATATTCTGATTTCTCTGCAATCTATTAATGTTCTTCTTGCTGTTATTCCCATTTATTCAAGTTGGGTTTTTTTGCATTTCACCTGTTGATGTCCAAGCAATTGGGCCAGTGCCAAAGCAACTCCTGGTATGTGTGCAGTCTGCCACTTCATTTGTATTATACACTGAGCTTTACTAAAAAGAAATTTTGAATACCATCTAACTGCAAACTATGAGTTTATTTTAGAACAATGTTTACTACAGCAATTTGAGAAACCATCAAATAAGTTCAAGCCAGTGATGCAGATTCTGTACATCTCTAGGTTTAAGTCAATGAGTCTGAGATTTCCCATAAAAAATAACAAACCAGCACCTCTTCCCCATGTCATCTGCACATCTTGTCAATGAGACAGAGCATCTGATGGTGCTCTTCTTGCCATCTCTTCTGTATGTCTCACGGCAGGTTCTCTGGGTACTGGTCAGTGAGCAGGTTAAGATGGTGACATTTTCACCTTCCTGAAAGTTTCACACTGTAAATGCTGGTGTAATTATAAAACAACTGTGGGTGACTTTTCTGACCCCCAGGAAATTTTGTTTGCATTTTTTAGTCATTTGTAACAGCATCAGTACAAACTTAGCATGGAGGTGGGGGAAAATATTTTTAAGCAGATCTCGTCTCTTTGAAGCCAACAGTATCTGTTTGGTTTTGCTTTTTCCCTCCTTGTAATTCATAGGAGTGCAACTATCTCACAGAGGAGAGATAGTAATTTTTTCCATCACTGATGGAAAGTCAAGAACATTTCATCAACATAGAGAAGGTCTGACTGAATAAATATTTAAGGATGGGTTTTTATTGGGTTTTATTTGCGAAGATAAGGGTAGCTATAAATGGTAACCCTAGTGCCACTCAGCCACTTGCTGACATGCTCCTGAGAGTAATTTCATTAAGGCATGTAGACATGCTGGAGCATGACTCTTAACATGATGCCATCCAGTGTGTTTCTAACCCTAACCCTAACCCAAACCCTAACCCTAACCCTAACCCAAACCCTAACCCTAACCCTAACCCTAACCCTAACCCTAACCCTAACCCTAACCCTAACCCTAACCCTAACCCTAACCCTAACCCTAACCCTAACCCTAACCCCAGCACATGAAGCAGGACTCCAGGCTATTCCAGGGCTCCAACAAGGGCAGCCGTATCAAGGGAGAAGCCATGGGAGCCTTGGGACTGTGTGCTGAGGGTCTTGATCTGCTCATTACCTTTGTCTGCTCATTCCTCCCACCTGTGTGACAAGGAGAGGGGCTGCACTAACTCCTGCAGTGCTGGCAGGTAGAGCAAAACATATCTGTTGTCGGGCTTGAGTGAGCAGAAAGATTGCCCATGAAGTCAAATGAGCTTTGTGTGATCTTTGATGCCTGCTGGTGTGAACATTTCAAAGACCTTGAAGTTATAGGACCACCCAGGCAGCAAACAATATGGAAGTGTTAGAGACCATCACTCTCACAGGGGGCAGGTGGAGGGAATGGTTTGTCCTCCTGTGTTACTGCAGAAGGCTTCTCCTCTTAGATATCTTGCTCATTTATAGCTGGGGTTGTAAAGTGCAAGCCAAAATGGAATCTGCATTAAAAGAATTTTGTGAGCTGTACAAATCATAAGGGTAACTACTTCACAAAATACTGTCCACTGAGGCATATATTTAAAAGGTTAGATAAAATATCTCCTAGACATTTTTTCCAGTTCTTTTCTTTTTATAGTCCACTGCAAAACAACAATAGATAAAAAGACTGTATATAATGCATGTATATTTTGTTGGGTTTTTTTACCTTTCCCAAAGGAGTCTCTGTGCTTCCCACACTAATTGTAGGTTTTTCTGAAAATGCAGCATGAATCATTTATAAATAAAGAGACTTTAAAATCCCTAAAAGACTCCCTGAGGTATTCAGTATTTCAGCATAAAATAACTGTTAAATGGAGTTACTCTGAATTAGCTTTTACTGGAAAGTGGTGAAAATAAAGTTTTCTTTTCACTGTGAATGTGCAATAATTCTTTTACACAGCTACCCAGGGTAATTGACAAGTGATTTTCATAATTCAGGTTTTAGCAAAGAAATCATCTGAAGTGGCTAACATTAAATGAACAGAGCTGCTATTAAAATATAGCTTTCAAGAGAAACTGCATGAGATGTCGGAACCAGGGGCTCTGTGTTGAGACCTTAAAAAATAATTCAGGCTATAAAGTAAAAACACATACATTCAAGCTACACAATAAATTCATACATACACCCTCCTCACACATGCATACACACACTTAAAATAATAAAGCAGTTTTTTTCATCTTTCTCTTAAAATCCTGTGATTATTTTAGTGAACAGATAACCCTGGAAAGTCAAGGCACTCAGGAAAGGTAACTGATTTGCATGACTCCTTCGGACTCCGTAACCTTGACTGTCCATACCCCCCTGTACAATCAGAGGCCACATTTGATCTCTGTGTGTAAAATTATGCAGAGGGAGCTTCCTCAACACTTTGTAGTTGATTGACAAATTGGTCTGTCACTCAAATGCTCCTTCAACTTATCGTGAACAGTAAAGAAAATTATCTGTTCTGTGCATATGTGAGAAAAAGCCTGTTCATTAACCTCTAGTCTGCTGAAGCTGTGGAACATATAATGCTTAGAGGAACATGTACTATATAAGAAAAGTATGCAAAAATATACAGGTGTGTGTATTATATACGTGTATATAACATATAAAAATGTGTCTCTATGATAGAGCAGTCTGTGTGATACATACATATTTCATAAGTATATGTACATATTACACCAGTTTCCACAGAGAATTTTAGGCATGCTTTTTAGTGAATTTTGTGCAGCATGGTAGTTACAAACAGGCAGACACCTCTGAGATGATTCCTACAAATATTTGTTAGAGCAGGCTTCATAATCTAAGATGCCTGTGACTTATATCACTCAGATATTCTGCCTACACCATTGCTCTCAGATGCTGGGCTATTTACAAACATTTTTGTATCAGAGTGCAAGGATTTAAAAGCAGCTGACAGTAAAGGTAGGGCCTAATTCATTTCAAGTGTTAAGCAGAGGCAACTCAGACAGATTTAGTGGAGTTATACCTGTTAATCTCAGCAGCAAATTTAGTTTTACATACCATGGAACACTCATCTGGAATCCAGTTGCTTCAGCTTAGGGAAATATTTGCAAGTCATATATATGCATGTGTCTTTCTTGCTAACTACTAGTCAGTGTACTTTTACTTAACTGTCTGATCTAGGTGAGAAAAAATAATTTCTCTGGGAATTTGCCTCTAAATTCTCTGTGTGTAGATGAACCTCAACTAATGATATCCAGATAAAAATCTGAAGCTTCGACATGATGGCTCTTCTGTGCCTTGCTGGACAGGCTTTTTCCCTCCACAAGCCCCTGTGTACAGGTACCAGAGAGCAGTCCTGATGCAAACTCTTCCTAGTTCAAACTTTGTGAAAGTCCTGGTCACAGCACAGTTGTGACTTGCCAGCTTCTGGCCCACCCCTGGCAGTGAGGAAACATGCCAGGTCAAATCTGAAGAGTGTCTCTGCCCTCTTGACAAGATCAGAGAGGTTTTGAGTAAGGTATTTGCTACAAATCTAGTTTGCTAAGTGACACGAACTTAAAAAAAATCCCACAAACATAAATCTCCACAAATGGTGTTAACATAATTTTTTTTCCAATAAAAAGTTTTCCTGGTACTATTTAGTAATTTTTCTTTGCCAGTGGCTGACTAGCTTGAAGTCTTTGAAACACTGAGCTTTCTATAAAACCCAAATAATTCTCTGTAAATCAAAGTACTTGGCATGCTTGCTGCAAAGCCTGAAGCTTTTTTTTTTTTTTTAAGGTAATCTCTAGAAAGTAGTTTGTACTCATGTTTTCACAGTGATTAAATATGCAAAGTAATTTTCATGATTATCACCCCGTTCTGAACCAAATCAGATGCGGCTATGCTTCTCTTTGTACAAAGCCAGTTATTGGATCAGATTCCAAAACAAATCCCCTGAATTTGGCGGATCATCATTTTAAAAGGGGGCTTGTTAAGGTAATGATTAAATTAAACCACCCCTTTAAGAATATTTAGATCTGGTCCGCCAAGCGGAACGGTCTAATGGTTTTTAAATTAGAAGCTGCGAATGCTAGTGAATTTCTTTTGTGGGTCAAGTGGGTATTAACAAATGCTAAGACTGTTCTCTCTTTTGTCATCACCTTGAAATCTGCAAAGAAAAGTGAAGAGTGGGAAAGACACAAGGAGAGAAACACTGTTGGTATTTTAACATCAGTGCTTTTAAACCAAGGGCAGCCTCAGACTTACAAGGTTGGGTAGGAGAAGGTATAGGATGATGTTGCAAGTAATCTCTTTATACCTTGCTCTTGAGAAAGAGACTGGATCTCGAATCTTCCAGGAAGTGGAGAACCCAAGTGCATTCAGTTCTGGCAGTCTTAAGCTGTTGCAGAGGTGTAATAGCCTGGTAACCACAGAGCGTGGATAACACCCCCTACCTATGGCTTCCAGATTTCTTAACCCTGTCAATTTTAAATGTGCTTTTTAGCCTCAGATGCTGCTGGGAATTTGTGGCTGGGAGAGACAGTTGTTTCCTTGTGTGGAGAGGATGGCTGGATCTTTTCCAAAGCCAGAGACTTCAGTTTCTCTTTTTGATCCCTAGCAAAACTGTTCGTCACTAGTATTTTACATCCCTCAGTACTACCTAATACTGGAGTTCTGTGAATATTGGATTTATGGGGCATAACAATCTCCCTGGTGGGAGGAAATACACATTAAAATATAAATCTGTCAAGTCAGGTCAAGTCACAGCTAACAAAATACCAGTGCTGATATTCTCTGCTTAGTCCCTGCTTCTTTTCAGTCATACGTAGGTTTCTGAAAATGGCACCACTTGGGCCAAATCTTTCCTATACTGAAATGGTTTAAAAGAAAAATGTTGCTTAGGGGCAGAGGTGAAATTTGAGTTTCTTTGAGAAAAGTGAGGAGAGAAATAGCTTTCTGTGTATTCACACAAAGTTCTTGTGATTCTTTTCCTTATGAATAGCCTTCTAAGCAAGGGTAGTGGTGGAAAGCTGCAGAAAAAAAAGCTGTAACGGGTGAGGTGCACTTCTGCAGGTGAAAAAGTCAGTTTTCAGTTGACTGAATTATGACCCTTAAGAAATTGCATGCTTTGGACAGTTTGTGTAGGGCTTTTTGCTAAGCTTGTAAAACGTGCACTCAAGGAGAGACATGCCTTGTGCTTGTGTATGAATTGAGGGAGGGAGAGAGGGCAGAATAAGTTTGCTGTGAAATGAATGGTTTTTCTGACCTGACAAAATGGTTAGGGAAAGTGGCTTACTGAGCTGAGTCCTGGGCTTATTCTCTGCAAAGCAAGTAGGCAAGGTGATCAGGCCTAGACTGATTGGTATGAAGTAGGATTTACAGAGAGAAACACCACTCCAAGGAATCCCACACACTGTATTCATTTTGTTATTTGTATCTATCTTACACTACCTGGAATACTGCATCCAGATCTGGGGCTTTCCACACAAGGAAACTCTGGACCTGTTGGAATGAGTCCAAAGGAAAGCCACTGAGTTGATCAGAGGGCTGGAGCACCTCTGCTGTGAAAATGGGCTGGGAGAGTTGGGGCTGTTCAGCCTGGAGAGGAGAAGGCTGTGATGAGACCTTACAGCACCCTCCAGTAACTAAAGGGGGCTGCAAGAGGGTGGGAGAGACTCTTTTTACAAGGGCATGTAGTGAATATAGGACAAGGGCGAGTGGCCTTAATGTAGAGGAGGGAAGGTTTAGATTCAGTATGAGGAAGAAATTCCTTACAGTGAGGGTGGTGAGGCAGTTGGAACAGGTCACCCAGAGAGGTTGTGAACTCCTCATTCCTGGAAATGTTCAAGGCCAGACTGGATGGGGCTCAGAGTAACCTAACCTAGTGGAAGGTTTCCTGGCCACAAAAGTGGGATTGGAACCAGGTGGTCTTTCAGATCCCTTTCAATTCTGTATGAATTTATCCATCAATGGGAGACCATCATCCTGTGACAACATTTTAATACACTGAAATCTTCTATTCTAAAAATTCCAGTAAAATGCTGATAAAAATTTTGTAACTATGACAAAAATAATTAGGGGAATGTTACTGCTTAACACCTGAGAATGCAAAAAAAAATGCCCCAAAACCCCACCCACCCACCCACTCACCCAACCAAAAAAATCTAACAAGCATTATTCAGCTTTGTTAAACAACTTTAAGTCTGCTCCATGCATATAGACCTGGCAATACATGTGGTCAGTTATACAGAACCTTCCATATCCTATGCAGTCATTTGCATTGAAGCAAATGAAATATCTTAACGCATATCAAACTCAAAATGCCAGTAAGGCTGATCAGATTCTAATTTGCATGTCAGTTTGTATAATAGATATCAAGATTTGGTTCAGATTGCCGCATGTAATTGTTTTGTTCAAGAAAACATTGCAGTGCAAAATATTAAATGGAAATTGATGTTAACAATATTAAATTTCACATTCTTTTTTTTTCTTTTTTGAAGCAGAGAACTTATTTTTCTCTCACTAAAAAGCCTTTTGACTTTCCATAAATGTCATTTTGACTCAGGAAGAATATTTCTAACAACAATAGAAAGATTGCAATCATGCTGTATAGTCTAATCTGACACCACAGTGACCAGGTTGTAATGAAGTTCCTTCACAAAAAGGCCTAATACATATTTAATGAAAATTCACCCCAGAATTTCTGCTCTTTCTTTAAAAGCACAGGGCACTGATTATTTTAATAACTGTTTGGACTGTTCCCTTATTCCCAACCATATTTTCCCTAAAATAAAATTGTTAATAAAGTTATCTCACAAAGTGTTTGGTGAATAAAACCCTGAAGCAGTTCTGCTTTGTACATCATCGGGACCCAGTTAGTTTGAGAGAGAACCTGAAGTGAAGTTAATTTTCAGATAACATTTTTTCCCAGTTCGTGCCCACCTGGATCCCCTCTTCCTTTAACTTTCAGTTTATTGTAGAGACTATCTGTGAGCTATCACTAAGCCTGGACCCTCGTTCCTGCCTTCACCAAAGGAAAGGTGCGATTGCATCTTGGATTTTGGTTGGGGCTGACAGTTTAAAATTAACTCATCAGTTGGTCCCTATTTTCTAAGGGCAGAGAAGACACTGTATTTCTGGGAAATGGGCTGCATGCTCTGTCAGGCAGAACACAGTATTTCAACAGCACAACTTTAGAAGTGCATACGAGCATTATCTCTGTTTCCAGCAGAAGAAAATGAGACTGAACAAAGCATATTAGTCTAAAATAACTTCATCTTCTCTCCAGTGTTCAGGCCTTAAACCTGAGAATCACTCTTTCTTGAAGAGGACACTAAAAAGAGAAGTTATGCTTCAGAATGTCTTTTGGAGCCTGTGGTTTTGGATACATTGCTGTTGCTTCAGGGCAGTCATGAACAAAGGTATCCCACTTGCTCCTAAAACTGCAGACACAGAATGTGCAGCCACAATTATTTGCAGGCTGAAATTACTAGAGTAAAGATGGAAAACAGGTTGAGAGTCTGTTTTAAATTCCCAAATGTTGTCTCTTAAACATGTTTCCATAATAAAATATAACATTTCATGATAACACAGAGAAGTAAAATGGATACCAACTACAAGCAAGAATTTTTGGTTTATTTTATGTTTCAAACATTTGTTTGAGGTTTGAATGTGAATATTTTTAGACCGCCAGTATCTCAACTGGCATCTAGCTGTCTCTGCTGAGCTATAAGGTCAAAGCTCTGCTTTTGGGTTATCTGCAGAGGGGATCTTGACTGCATATTGTGCCCTTGATCCCTGCATAAACCAGCCATTGACGTCAGTCTGAGTTTCATGTGCAGATTAGAGCTGTGTAAGCTCTTCACAAGAAAATCTGAAGTTATGCAAAAGCCTCTAGTAGTTTGCAGTTTGAATGTGGAAATAAATTCAGAAGAGGTTAATGTAGAATTTGACTCAGTTGCAAACTTTTGAAGGAAAATTCAAAACTTTTTTCTCTAGACTAAAAGGATTATTATTATTTTTTTAATGCTTAATGCCATGGTTTTGCTGTCATGGAAGGCATGTGGATTAAACAAAAACATTGGTGAGAAGCAATGCCTATACATTTGAATGTCACCAGCATAGCTGCATGTTTTGAATGCAAAGCTTGAGCCCCAGATAACTGGAAGATTAGAAGGTGGAGGAATGACATGAACCAAATGATTGAGTTGTAGATTGCAAACATTCTCCCCTCATAACAAAACCAACTGGAATCAGACTTTTTTCCATCCTGGTCAGGCACCATTCAGAGAAGAGCCTGAGGAGTATAAAATACATATATTAGAAATTGCCTGCTGTCCTAAGAACTGAAACCAGTAGCTGTTGCAGTGCTGAGTGAAAGCCATAAACCGGAAGGCACAGATCTTTTGTGGCAGATGAGAAAAGGAATTCTCCCCTAAATATTTGCGAAGTAGGGATTCCCTTTGTACAACATTTTTTGTGACTCTTGAGCAGTGTATATTTTCCCTGAAGGGACCAATTCCCAATGTCTGTGGGTGAATTCTTTGAACAGGGAAGTCAGAACTACGCACTGAGGACTTCTATCAGAAGAGTTGCTCTTTCTCAAATAATATCACTTAATTAAAAATTGTAAAGATATATTTACCTTCTCAGACAGGAATGGATGCCTTTAGAACAGTTCCAGTCTATTCATAAATAATGTACATTTAAAAATATTTATAAATATGTATTTAACCAAATCAGGTGTCTTAGATAATTAATATGCATCGGAGAACTTTCTATTAAAGACTTCTTCTTTCTTTTTACTTTAAAAAGTGAAGAAGCTAAATGTAAAAAAAAAAAAAAAAAAAAAAAAAAAAAAAAAAAAATCAACACACTGAATAAAGATAGGCTTGGGACATAACCCATAAAAAAACAGGACACTGAAACTTCATTAAAACTTAAGTCTGGAGAATTTGTTCTGTGAAGCTGATTTTCTTTTTTATTCTTCTCTTTGACAGCTAGAATTAAAGGACAAAGTGTCAGCTTAATTTTAAATTTCCTGGCTTTGGTCCATTTGTGTTACAGACTCAATCAGGAAGACATAGCTCTGCTAAGGGTCATATTATTTTTGGCCCATGGAGGAATTTTCAAGGTGAACTAGAGGGCAAAGTCAGGATGTTACCAGAAATGAGATAGGGACTACATCTGTCCCTTCAGAAACATTATTGCCATAGGGGTGCTGCCTCTGCATGGAGCTAGGGCTGTTATAGGAGCTTCTTGGAGTCCTCTAGATCAGCTTGTCTTTCTATTTGCCACTTGTCAACGCCTCTCATTTTGGCCCAAAAGCTCTGCCTTGCTTTGATTAGTTGTGAATCACCATTTTCTGAGGCTATGGGTATTTGAAGGTAAGACTTTTTGCTCTGAGAGAGCCAAAGGATCTCTGATCCTAAATGGCACTTTCCAGTTACTGCACAAATGAATGTTCAGTGGCCGTGCTTCTTGATGGAGGTGGTGTTTGAAAGCTTGGCATGTTATTTGGACGAGATCTTTCTCAACTGTTTCACCAGAAGTAGAAATATTTTTTGTTATGTTAAAGAAGTGGTAAAACAGATAATAAAGTAAAAGGAGATTTGGCTTGACTTCTAAATGCTAGCATACATACTTTTCTGACCTGGATCACATCTATTCAGTCTATTGAATAAATTATGGCAAGATTTTGAGCAACATAAATTCCGATGCATTCCATTTATAAACCTCAAATAGAGGTTTATAAAATCTGTAAGATTCTTAAGTGATTTAGCGCTTGATAACAAACTCCTGTTAATGGCAAACAACTCACAAATGTCTTCCTAACACAGTGCATGTTTGAAAATCCTCTGAAATCAATACACAGGATCCCATTGATTTCAGCAGATTTTGCATCATGCTCTAGCTAAATCATAAGATTCAATGAGAATTTACTCTAGATGGTAAAAAAGAGATGTCTTTTTTATTTCCCTAGGCACAGAACAATAACATAATTTTACTCTGTTATATTACTGGGAGAGTGATACACATGCTGAAAGATGAATTCTGATCTCTTAAAATAACATTAAGCCAGGGTGTCTTTCACATTTTCTTACTGATATACGAAGAAGCACTTTCTGCTTCATGTGAAATGCTAGCATGATGACACTGAAATTTAGAATAAATATAATTCCTGCTGTACAAAGGCCCTTATGAAAAGAAGACTGTTTATCTTGTGAGACTGTCCTGGCAAACCAAGTCTTAAATATAAGAAATAAATGCTCTTCTATTTTACAAGAGCATTGTTCTTCTGAGCTTTGCATTTTTTCTAAGCCCCAGGATAATGTAAGAAGAACCAGTAAGAGGGAGGCAAGCTTCCATAGCTTCCATATCAGAGAAGAAATGCACATAACTTTGTAATAAAGGGCAAGGACATTCATTTGACTTGTTGGTTTACTTTATTATAGGGATGCTGTTCATGTTTCTATAATTCAACTTATTTCAGTGCCTCCATTATAAACTTTTTTTCCTTGCTGAAGAAAATGCTGGCATGCTCCATCTAGAGTGCCTTGTTTCCTTGTTTTCTTTTCTTCTTTTTTTTTTTTTGCACTTTGTGGCTTTGTTTTTTTTTTTTTTTCCTTGGGATGTGGTTGATATTTTTTTTTCTTTCTCTTCCTTCAATTTGGAAAGGTTTAGCCTTAGTTCTAAGAATGAAAGTTGTATAAATTTCATGCCTCTTTCATATCTGTGTCTCTGGAGGTGTTATCGTACATCACTCTTCTCACTCTTGGAATGGAAAATGTGCATTTTAATAGGTCCTGGACTTAGAATTAGAAAAATAATCTTATATTTTTCATTCTGACAGAGATTGTCTTGCTGTACTTCTGCACTGATGAGATCAGCAGGTGTTTCTTCACCAACATTTTTCTGTGTCATGACTCTGACTCATGAGCTCTGGTGGTACTTTTTGAGGGGACTGAAGTCCCTGATGCCACAGTGGAGAAGGCTGAAGGGTCACTGTGCCTCCTCTGAACGTACCATAGAACAGAGACCCAGTCTGTGCCCCCATGAAACAAAGGCAGTAGCTAAAGAACAGACATTTTACATGGTAAAGATGGTAGGCAAGTAAGAACAATAACCTCTTTCTTTCTTGCCATAAATCACCAGAGCTTATCAGGCAGTGCCCTCAGTACTCCAGCCTGTAAAATATTCTTTCTTTTTATCTGTCTTCCCTTCCTAGGTATCTTTTCAGTTCAAGGTAGGAACTGCAAGTATGTGCACATGTGTGTGAATGAGTAGAGAGGGGTTATCTTTAGTTTCCTTGTATTTCTTACCAAGGTAAAACACAAATGTGAGGCTTGGAGAGACTCAACTCTCCTGAGTGGTTTACCTGATACACCAATGTTTAGCTTGGGAGTCTAGCCCTAAAGCTTTTCAGGCATTTAAATCCAATTCTTAACTGCATAAGCACTTTTGAGGTACTTGATCCAAGCTTGAAAATCAGTCCTTGGACCACACCAATATATTTTCTTAGAGTCAGTCCCCTTTTAAGGCTTGGTTCTGTGATGTACAGAACCAGGTGCAGACAGGCACTCCATGTGCATTGGGAAGGATTGATGTACCCACAGTGAGAATTCAGGCACCTGAGGCTCACATCCAGGAGTCACTTCATATTGTTACACTAGTATTCAGTGTTTGCATTTAACATTCTTAAAATGAGAGAAGAGCAAGGAATGAGAAATGCAGAGACTAATGCTTCGGCTGTGTGGTTCTCATAGTTTTACCTATTCAAGCAGGTTTAAAAAAAGAAGTTTCATACCTCAGACTCATCCTAATGTGCCTTTTGAGAATCCTTTTGAGAATTTTTTCTTGTATTCAGCGGTTTGGAACAATGACAACGTAAAGTATTCCTGTGTAGATAATACTTTGTGGCAAACTAGAATATATATTTCAGCCAGAAAAGTCAATGCAACTTCTGCTGCATTAAAAAAAAACCCAACCCAACAAAAAAAGAACCTTTCCTGTAGCAGTTATCATGTTTAAAAACCATTTTGTGTTGCTGTGTTTAGATATGATTAAGATTCCAGATTATCCTAGTTGTACTGAGTAAACACACAGTTCCACTGCCAATCTAGGTTAGTTTTCTCTAAGTTTTTTTTCACTATTTCATTGGATAATTTTTTAATAGATTTCTCTCTTCAATAAAAGTCCTTGCTTTCACTAATATACATTAATTTGTGATTGATCTGTTCTGAGGTGGAGAAATAAGGTCAAAATATATATTGGCATCCTGATGGCTTGAGCTGGTCACTGCCAGCTCCTAATCAGGAGCCAACTTTTCAATTAAGAGGTGAGAGTGAGTGATCTGTGCTGGTTTTGCTATTTATCTCATCTCTGAAGAGAGACACATTTTACCTTTCTGAAAACAGCTCTGAAGACTCTGCAGTTCAAGTTAATTTTGATCAGTGGCTGATCTCCACCCCATATCTGAAAAGTTCACAGGGGTTCTCAGCATCATCCGAGTGCTTGGAGGTAAAGGTATGAAACACAGAAAATTATCAGAGGAGTAATGATGATAATATCAGAAGAAGATAGACTGGTGAAGCAGCTAAGATATTATAATCCAAAAAATTGTTATGGGTAATTTTCTTCTCATAACCTGAGGACAAAAACTTTATTACTCTTTAAACTCCAATATTGCACCAATTAAATTCCAGCTTCAGAACCAAGGCTTCCAGTCCACTTTTCATTTCAAAATGTGTCTCCTATTCTTGTTCTCAGAAGTCCCATAAGAACAACTTTTTATTCTTCCTTTTTTTCATCTTCATATTTTCTATAATTAAGAAGCATGAAGGAATATTATGTTACAGAAACTTTACCAATGAGCTTTTGGTTTTGCAAAAGTACATAGTTAAAATCATACTGTTTTTTCACACAAGAAATAATATATTTTGAAAAAGAAAGGAAAGAAACTTCAAGCCCTTTTATTTTTCTCTTGCTGCATTTAACTTTTCTACCTCACAGCTCAGATTGCTTTTTTTAATCAAAGCAGTAATGGAAGAACAGTCCTTACACTCAAATGCAATCACATTTAATCATATTTAATATCCTTATTTCTCAGCTGATCAGACTTTAAAAATTTGATTGCTTCAGTTTGATTTAAAACTTAAGGTAGGTCAAACCCAATAAAAAAGGTATATTTTTGTTGTTAGTGTGTTCCAGTTGTGTGGTTTCTTAATGTGCTTGAGCTTTTGGCTGTTGTATTGCTGGAAAAAAGATTTCTGAGCACCCTCTCAGTGGAAACAAGCAGAAAATAAAATGATAACATTTTAGCCAAACATGATACATTTTTTCATAAGAAAAAATGAATTGATTTGATGATACATTAATCTTTCTCCTACAAGAGAAAGACTTTGATTAAGTCGGAATATATTTTGTTATCCTCTTCTGGTTTCTTCAAACTCGTTTCCCAAATAGGTTCAGTGGAATAGGTTTCTGAGTGTTTTACTCCATATTAAATCCAAAATAATTCCAAGTGATATTGAAATCTCCCATCTCTGTCTGCAGTCTTCATTTCCAGTCTGTAGAAGATGAGGTCATTGACTTTGTTGTAATTGCCCTGTGAGATCCAGAGCATAACTTAACACACAAAATACTTGCTTCCTACTTCTATTAATGTAAAAGTAAACTGTGTACTGAGCATGTCAGACTTTCTTTTCATGTACTTTACCTGCTTTCCTTTGGTTTCAAACTGGATTCTTCACTTCATATGGGAGTACACCAGGTGAAAGTTGTGACCACCAACCATGATGCTGAAACATGCCCAAGGACTTTATGCTTTAGGAGCAAAACTTCAGGGACCCATTTGTCCTGTAAACAAATACTCCCTTGAAATCTTCTGAGTGCTTTTTGTATGTCAGTCTTTATTCCATGAGAATGAACAGAACAATTATACTTTCATACAGACTGAGAATATGGTAAAATTTGATCCTCCCAGTCCAGCAACATATATAAAATTTGTTAAGCCACAGACTAAATGAATTAATGAAACGAATGAAATGTTCCATTCCTTGTTAATTTGATGCATGTGTTCTGGGTGGGTGAGAAGGAACAGAGCAGGAAAGGGCAGGCTTCTGACAAAGTTCAGGGTCAAATCACTATGGAGTTTTAGCACAATCTTGGAGATTGATCTCTGGATTTCTGGAGCTGTTAGACCATGATGATTTGATAGGTTATGTAAACTGTAGGAAAGTTCCTTCTGAGATACATCTTAACAGCAGTGAGAGGTAATCAGAAAGCATGCATATATTGACATCATGGATCAGTCTTATATGGAAAGATTATGATTTCATTAATTTATCATCAAGGTGAATTTATAAAATGATGGACACAATGCTTGCAAGTCTGGTATACCTCAGAAAAAAGCTTTGTAATTTCAAGGTCACATTAAGAGAGTTTTATTGTAACTTTCTTCAGGGAAGACCTGTTATCTGAAAAGAGGATATTACCTGCTGTGAAATTCATTATATGTGCTAAATAAAATAAAAAAAAAAAAAACCCAACGACCAAAAAGAGAGACTGCAGCTCCCACCTGGCAAGGAATACCAGTTATATAACCTGCTACTGGTGTAGCTGTACCCAGCTCTGCCACAGCACCTGTGAGACAAAGTGGAAAGTGTAAAATGCAAGACAGGGGAGTGCATTTGTGAGCATGTAATGTGGCTTTTCTGTACTGATTTTCATTATGCCCCCTGTGTTCACAACTTGTCCAGTTGGGGGGCATTACAAAAAATGGAATTAAAAAAATATACTAGTACACAATGTTCTGTCTGTCTAGCAGTACTCTGCCTTACTTTGTTCAGTCTGATGTTTAACTCTGTGTTTGAGTTCATTTTGATAGCCAAAAATATTGTGTGAGACTGCTGCATAGATACAATATACTTCTCAAGAGGTAGATGAGTTTTGAAGGTAATGTGAAATGATTCTATCATAATTTGCAATGTACTCTGGGAGGGGAGGCATTGCATTGATAAAAGATGATGATTTAGGTTTTGGCAGACACTGAGTAACAGTTACCATGCATTTTGCCTCCAAATTCTCCTAATTCAACTTAATAGGCAAATCATGTTTTCTCCCTGCTTTCCTGATCATCCTCCATTAACCTGCAGTCTTTGATAAATATGCATTGCCTCATAATGTTGCATAAACATTTTTTAGAAGGCAAATAGAGAGTAAACAAAACCCAAGTTAAAATGATATTAAAGACTTTGATGGTTTATTAATCATTTATACAAAGCTTATTAATCAAATGGATACTTTAAAACAAAATGCTTTCTCCCAAAATCAGAGAACAGAGGCAACGCTGGCCCTTTCTCTGTTATGAGGTGAAGGCTGGCAGGAGGCAGTTCTCCATCATCTGTGACTCACTTTTAAAAGTTCAGACTCCAGGAACATCCCCATACTAATTCTCTATACCTGTCTACATGTGAATCTGATTCGAGGGCTTTGTGTGCTCTTGGTGAGAAAGTCACCATACACAAAAGCCTGCCCTTCTCCACCATCACAGTTTTCTTCCTCTTTCCTTGGTATTCTATTTATTGCCATTTTTTTCTCCATATCTCTGTCAAATCTCTGGTGAATAAATGAACAGTGTTACCTTTGCTTTGCGTGCCCAAGAACTAATTGATTTGAAAAATACAAAGAACCTCCCTTCCCCAAATCAGCTTTCTCTGCTAGGGGTTTCAGCACCCTAAGTGAGAGCATAGCACTACAAGTCACTGTTTCAGTCCTCATGACAGCTGAGTGTCAGGCTGGGACATGGAAATGAACACTGGAGGCAGGGGAGAAACTCTGACAGCAGAACTACTCATGATGAAGAAGAGGGCTTGTGTCCTACCTGAATGGAAATCTTTGGAGAAAAGTGGATACTGGCAGCCAGGAGTGTAAGGACAGTAAAACTGGTAGAGCTTCTGCAATGAGTCTGAGAGGATAAATTGGCTGTTATTTGTAAAATTATACTTGATGGGCTGGTACTCTTTTAAACTGAACTTCTACAGAAAGAAGCTGTGGTTCACTGTGTATGGCTGAAGCATCTCTGTGCAGCTGGGCCACAATGGCAAAGAAGTTGGGTCCCTAAAGATGTGGAATCACAGTGTAGCTCTTAGCTCCCATATCAGATCTGCAGTAAGTAGGTGCTCTTACTCAAGTCATTCTGATTAATGTATTCTTAAAATTACATGGGAAATTCTGGGTAATTTGAAATCAATAGCAATCTTATATTGACTTTGTAAGGGCTAAGATTTTACCTGTAATTTAAACAAGGGTGATCATATTTTGGCATGTGTTAACCTTGTCATGTTGATGCATAATTTCTTCCTAAGTGTTTAACTTGCCAGACTGAACATGAGTTAATGGACACACAGCCTGGTCCACATTTAAACATGTTAGCTGGACCACATTAAAATTCAGTCTTTAATTCCTAGTCTAGACAAAGTCACACTCTACAGGAGAAGGAAGAAACTGTCTACAATCTGGGTGATTAATGGGCTGAAAGCAGATGTGAGATGTAAAAGAGTTTGTAAGCCTCCTTTACTACCTGGAGGTAAAGTTTGGCTGTCACAGGCAAGAGAAAAGGGATAAATTTCAAAGAAGGCTGAAACTGCAGCCAAAATGCATTAAATGATTACACGGCCAGGACTTACTTTGATCACACCTCAAAAGTAAAACAAACACAAGCACGAAGAAGAAAGGTTCTCTTCCCCCCAAAATAGCTCAAAAGGATGAATTCATTAAAGAAAAACAAGCACTCTAGGGCAACGCTCCCAAACATGTTGTGGTGCTCTAAATCCCTCTGCCCCACATGAAGGGTGAATGTGACTCCACTCAGGACACTGCATGACCCTGCAGTTTCCCTTGACCCCAGGGAGAGATGGGGGTGGCTGTGAACCTTTGCCTACCTGGGAGCTCCTGGGAGGAGAGCACAGCCTCACTAGTGCACTCTGTGCAGGCTGGCATTCATGTAACCTGACACAGAAGTCAGCAAACAGCTGGAAATCAGAGCCAATGAAAAAAAGAACTGAGGTATCAAGGAAGAAAATGGAGTAATACCAACTTACATGGACAAGCATCTGTGAGTTGCAGAGTTACATAACCTGGTGTCATCATTTCCATTTGAAATACAGAAAATTAAAGAAGGGAGATATGAAATAGTTTATCCAGGTCATTCAGGTGAAAGGTAAAAGTTTCTGTTTCAATCTGTTCCTGTCTTATAAATATCTACTGGAGAAGAGGGAAAGCATATTCATATATATTTTGGTTAGTAATATTCTGCTCTCAAAGGAGCAGGCAGCATAATGAACAAAGTATATTCTCTCCTTGTGGCTGCAGTTTAGTCAAGATAATTTTGCAATTAGGAAGGCAAGGCAGCTTGCCTTCTTGTTTAGGTAGTTTAATCCCTTAGACTGGATAATGACCTATCTAAAAAAAATCAGACTTTAACATCACTTCAGTTTTATAGTCTTGCTCTGTATGATTTGTTACAGGAAGCAGCCAAGCTCCATGAGTATATATAGTTTATTGCAGATATTTCTGTTCAAGACCACTTCTGATAATATTGGGCACTTTACACTTTCCAACCTCTCCAGATTTTAAGTAACTTTATAACTGTGAGACATGCAAAAGATTGCAGCCCGTTTCCCTGCCCTATTTTTCCTGATTATGTAAGAAAAATTCCATGTAAAGCTCAAAGAAAAGCAGCATCACTGTGTGGTCTGATAGCTTGCATTCAAGAGACTGAGCAGATGAATTTGCAGAGTCCTGTGTCTTGTGGAGTTTTACCCATCTGTAGACTGAAGAAAATTCTACCAAGGGACAAAGTGGGATCTCCAGATTATTTCATTTTTTTCTGTGGAGTCCCTCTATTATTTTATACACCTCACAAAATCTCAGACCCTCAGCTTACCTATACTATGAAAGGTGGGTGACGTACGACATATTGGCTCTTCCTAAAAATATTTGAGGGTTAAGGCTCCAAAGTTTGGTTTAAAATACCCAGTATTACTTAGGGCTGATTTGTAGTTTATGGTAGATTTCTTCATGTGTTTTGGGTTGGGGGGGACAGAAATCCTCTAAAATCTTAGAGAGAAAACATATAAATAAGTGCAGCTTATACAAATTATTTCTTGAAAAGTTAGGCTGGCTGAGATTTTTTATTAATTTTTAATATTGCTAGCAAAGCTCTAACAAAATAAAAATCTACAAGGAAAAATTTTCTTCTATCTGGATATTGAACTGTGCACATATTAGGAGCTTTATTTCTGGCATGTTAGGATGAGGAAAACTTTTCAGGTGCAGTCTAGGTCCTCAAACGCACTTTAGGTAATTCCAGCGGCTGTAAGTGTATTTAATTTGTAAAATATTGTTCTGAATATATGTCAACAAATAAACATTAATCCAACTGAACCTGGAAAAAAACCCAAACACTTTCTTCTTTTTTATTTTTACATAAAAGAAAAATTCTGATATCAGAATTAAAGAATGGTTTCAAAAAGCAATACAAGCACTACTATTTTTAATTTTTTTTTGTTTCAAGTCTTATTTTGCACATTTTGTTTTTAAAAAGGAAAAATACCATATAATTACTGTCACACTTTTTCTAGCACTTCCTTCAACTTTTATGGTAATAAATAATGACAGCCTCAGTTCCTCTGTCAAGGGAAAGGGTGAAGTCTTCATTTACTTCAAGTGCAATAGATTAAACTGGAGAATCCATTTTAGTCAGGGAAGAGTGGATGTTGGTGAAGTTATGAGCTTACTGCACCTTTTAAAATGAAATATTTAAACAAGTGGAACCTTACGTGGTTGATGCATTAAGCTGACATAGGATGTAAATCAAACAACACCTAAATGTCCTTTAACAAAGTCAATTATATTATATAAGCATAGCTGAGATGGTACTCCTTTATCCTGTGCATCTGTCAGTTTCTCCTCCTAAGATAAAAACATTTCCACAGATGCAGAATATAATTTGTAACTGCTCAGTATTTGTGCTATAAACTTAAAAGAAAATTAAACAAAAATATATTCTTTATTAATGTTATTGTGAAAATATGTTCCATAATCGAAACATCTACTGGAAACATCTACTCAGTTCCTGAAATCATCTCTATTAGATTATGTAGATACCATCTAAGAAAATACTTCTAAACTTAATCTGTCAAGACTTCAAAGAGTCTATAAGCAAATACTTAGATTTGCATTAGATTTTTGACTTTGAAATCCATTATTGTAAGTTCCTTGCTGACTTTGATGTGCTGCCTTTACACCTCCTCTCTGAGAAAGGAAGTGTAAAGGCAGCACATTAGTTTATAGATGTTCACAGACTGTTTTTCGGATAAGGCCATTTAAATCTCTTTTGAAGGTCAATCCCAGCTCTTATCATTCAAGAAGTAATAATAACAGAGAGAGTCTGCCTAGACTAAGGACTGCTTTAAAACACAAAATAGCAGGGGTGGAATGAACTAACTTAACTCTTGACCTAGCACAATATCAGCATTCTAGTGTTTTGCTGTCACAATGCCCTGCTAAGGCATAGTGTGAAATTTCAATATAGGTGTATGGAATTAAATGATTAAGGAGAACAAGAGGTTGCAGGTGTTTACAGCTGGAATATTTTTTACTTTCATTCCTTTCATTTCTTTGTGGTTGTTTGTTGCAATTAATAATGTGTTGGGGAACCGTTAAAACCCTGTTTGAAACACACAGTGAGATACCCCATGTTCAAACACAGGACAAGAGTTTCCATTATGCACATGCCAATGCTTTCAAACCTGGCTGGCTAAATTTAGACTCCAAAAATAATCTGGAAGCAACTTACCTGTTTTTCCCAGGCCTGATTTTTCTCTTCACTAGACCACACTACTTACCATGGAACTAAGCCTGTTTTGGATCTTTTCTGCTCTACTCTTATGGATGTCACTTTTCTGTAACTCATAAAACAATTTTGGAACCTTTTAGGAATATTATTATTTTGCTTCTTTTTATTATCTTCGTTGATAAGTAAAAATGTGAAAGATTTTTTCCTCCTCTTTTAGGGGGGAAACATTTAGAAACATTCTGCATGCAAAATCTTTCTCTAGTCACTTTGTCTAGCTCCATTTTGATTTCAGTGATGATTTCTCATTATGTACCAGTCTTATAAGGACAAAAGATTTTGGAAGTTATTGCCTCCAAATAAGGGACCTCAGTCTCAAAGACGGAGCCCTACTTTTGAATGCAAAATTTGGCAAAGAAAGCAGTAAAACACACAGCCAAGACTGAAATTATTAAACATAGTATTGAAAAACATTCAGCAGCTTTTCCCCCCTTCTTTTGTAGGTTTTGGGTGAAGTAGAGCTGGTAGCAATCACGGTGTTATATGTTCTGCTAGTTAAGTACTGACAACCCTAACTTTGCAATAGCTAGATTATTTGCTTGTGATTTATGAGTAGAATGAGTTTGTTTTGAAACTGACCTTGTCCAGACCCAGTTTTATGTGATTTCAGCAGTGTTTTCTGTATTGCCAATGAACTACTCGAGGGGTTTCAAAATGTCAGTGCAGCACCATCATTTTGTAGGCACCTTTGTCTCTGCTATTCTAATGAGACAGAAAAGTTGTGCTCTGAACAAAGCAGTGCTGTCATAATCCCTTCCAATAGGTTTTAGAAGTGACCAATATTGAAGAAACCTGCAGGAGAATGTACAAATCTGCAGGAGTTCAAATCACCCCTGTAAAAACAGAAGGGCCAAACTGATTCCAGAAATTTTATGCTGGCATGTTTGCAGTTGTGTTTTTATATGCCATGCCTTCTTCTGTATTAGCTTTCACGTGATCAGGAAAATACAAGAGCTCCATGTTTTTTGAGAAAGTAACCTTAGAATGGGCTGTTTTACTTGCAAAGGGATTTTCTTACCCAAATTATTTGTAAAATATACAAAGGTTTATAATAAAAATAGCCATTTTAAAGCTTGTATTTAAATAATGCATAACAGTGAGAAAAGTCAGATATATCGTTCCTCAACCCACTTAAATGCAAACAGCACCTAAAATGCTGTTTCAGCATATTACATCTGTGCTACAATCCCTCAAGCGTTTTCTCACTTAAACAGTTTCAGACCCCAGCTTTGCTTCTGTTGATTTTAGGTGCTTATCAAGTCCATATTTTGAATGATTCTTGTACTTCTCCCCCAGTCAGCAGAGGCGTGGAAGATTTGTCATCCACTTTTCTTCAAATGGGAAGTGATACATAGAGATGAAAAAGAGTTAGTGTTTCACACACACTCTGTCAGGGCAAGTGCTTGAGATCACCAGTCCAAAGGTGTAGGTGAGTTTGAACCATTGCAGTGGCCTTTCTTTCTTTCTGGATCTAGAGTTTGCTTCATGGCTTTTGCAGCAGGAGAAGGAAAATTCACGTGTATGAGCCCCTCTTCAGCATGGAGTTGTAAGGACTGCTGGACAACTTAACACCAGTTATGGATTGTGTTGGAAGAGGTAATGCTCTGGTGATTTTTTGTCAGTACAATAAGTTTATGGCTCTGACTGCTAGAACTTCACAGGCAGGTTGGAGCATTTGTGCCACAATCTGTACTGTGGAAGGCTGGAGGAAAGCAACAGCTTGTGGGTAGAAAGGCTACTAAGCCCTCTGCACACCAGGAAACAGTTTTTTTATGCTGAACTTTTCATTCTGGCCTAGAAATAAAAGCAACCCCAATGTAGGTCAGGAGGAAAAGAAGTAGTTTAGGCCTCTTACCCTAAGCTTACATGCTGCAGGAGGGATCATTCCCGTCACTGATGTCAAACACTAGATTTAGATAGTTAAAACTTTAACTCCTGTAGCAGTGATGAGAAATATCCAGGATCTACTTAGATAAATGTAAGCTTATATTCCTTAACTGCAAATAAAAAGCAGCATGCCTCAAATTTTAAGACACTGGCTGAATCTGACTCAGGAAGTTTAGTGTACATATACAGAGGATCAACGTAAAACTTCTTTTACAAATACTTTTCTAAAGATTCATAGTGTTAAGACTCCAGCATTATTCTTTAAAACATTTTCATGCATCATATTCTTTCACCTCATAGCTAAAAGCCCCCAAAACCACCAAACCTTCTCCTTTCCCCAGCAAACCCCAAGACTGCCCAGCAATATCACTGCACAGGATCTCAGATTCCACTTGTCTGTGATAAAGTTCTGCTTGAGGTCCAGTTTTCCCCTTTTCCTGCTGACCTGACAACAACAGTGTATTTTCTGTCTGCCTGAAGATCACTGGAGAAGTGCCAGTCATAATCTTCTCCTTATTGATTCTGGTCAGCAGCTATTGACAGCTTTAAAAGATTATGTTTTAATTGGGGATCAGATAGATGGCATTTTAAGGTATTTAATTTCACTTTGCAACTGGCTATAGATTATCTGAGTGGTCCCACAACTCAAGGAGGATAAAGATGAATGTGTTGTCCTTTTCTTTAGGTGACCCTGAGTGCAAATGTAGCTCAGGCTAAAGTGACTGAAAATCTTTTTCTATCTCTGGGCTGAAAAGGTTGAATGTGAATTCATTAGTATTATCTTTGTTTAAGGCACAATATCTATATCTCACCAACCTCACATCTTCAGTGGTCATACTTATTCTCATGTGGTTTAAGAGAAAAACAGACTGGTGAGGTAAAAAAAGAAAAATCAAGACAAAGAGTAAGAATTTGTTTTGTCTCAAAACATGTACATTCACTTACAACTCTGAAAAATGAGTTTGCAGAAGCACCATCATAAAGATTGTATAGAGATCCCTAATTTGATGGTGATTTCATCTTGCAAAGGAAGTTCAAGGTGGTGCTGAATAAACAGCCTCCTAAAATTGTCTTCTGCCTTTTCAAAGAAATGAATATACCCTTACAATGAAAAGCATTTCAAGAGACAAGCAATCAAATCAAATTTCTAAATTCTGAGACCTAAAAAGCCCTGTTTACCTCAACCTTAATAGCCAAAGTCTGATCATTCCAACTTCAGTCTCAAAATTGTCTAGTGGACTGTCTGCAGGTGCCTTTAAGAGATCTAGATCTATCTCACCAGGAGATGCTTGGTAACACATGCTGATGAAATTCAGAACCTCGTGTCCCATGCATGCCAGATGCACCAACGATTATAATTTCATATTTACTGGGCTGTAAATTGTAGGACATTTTTCCCCAGACATACCTTTTTTGTCTATCTAGGCTTGATTTGAGGGTTCTGAACAGGGGATCAGATTTTCCACCATCCATCTAAGCATGGCAGAAAAATTCACCATGTTGCATGGGCAGAGTTGATGCGTCTCAAAGGCGTTACCTTCACTATGCAATGGTACCTCACACACTATTGATGGTTTATGTGAAGTATTCTGTCTATGGGTATTGGTTTGCATGGTCAGGTTTTGGTAGCTCCCTACTGCCTTTTCAGAGCTTAATACCATATCATCAAAAGCGTATTCCTCCTCACACAGTTCCTGAGGGACTGGGAAACACAGTTGTCCCTGTAGCACTGCTGGAGACATGGAGCACAGGCTGATAGGCAATGTGCCCAAGCTCACAGTTGAAGTCAGCAGGACAACAAGGAGCTGAAAACCAGTGTTGCATCCTGACACAAACATCATTTATTTTCCTCAGTAGAAACAGTTTCCTCTAACTAAATAGTAAATGTAAGGGAAATCAGAAAAAGGATGACTTCTGTGGACTTTGCAGAAGTGATGAGCCTTTAGAGGAAGTTTAAAATAAGGTATGATTTACTCTGAGTTCAAGATTTTCCAGTGTTGGCAGAGTATTTAGTCCTTGTTTTCCTTGTTGTCTTGAGGAGCTAGCTCAAGTATCATGACTTTAGGTGTCTTACAAAAGTATGGAGGAAATAGTTTCAGCCCCGTGGCCTCCTGAATAACTCCTCTTTTATTCTACTTTTTCGTGTACAAAATTTCTCTCTCCCTGTTGGAACATTAGTCAGTTATCCTTCAAAAACTCTGTAGGCTCTCAGAGCAGAAGCAGAATTTGTTATTTTGGCCAAAGATGGAAGAGATAAGCCTGGAGGAACAGAATAAAAATAAGAAGTAAGATGTATCATTGGGAACTGACCAAGAGAGCTGATCAGAGCAGTGAGCTGACGTGGGAGGGGGTGCAGGTCATCACTTTGGCAGCAGTACTCAGATGGTCTGCAGGAGGGGGACACAGATATCAGATAAGTAAAGGGAGAACTGAGGTTGCTGTAATCAAAGGGAGAGATGAATGCACTGCAGAGCTTAAACTACCCACCAAGGACAGCCTTTCAGAAACACCAAGAAATCCTGTCTGCAGCAACAGCTTTTGTACAAAGTATTTAATTGAAATAACCTCCAAGCCCGTGTTGAGAAGGCTGTGTTAATTGGCTCTGCCAAGCTTAAATGTTGAGCAGCAATTTATATTTCATGCACTAACTCTCATATGGGCCAAGAACCAAAGAAAACAGGCTTTCCTGTGGCTAGCAAGGAAGATGGCTCTTCTTCTTTTACATCAGATACCCCATATCCCAGAACTTACATGTTTCCTTACATTTGAAAAGGCTTTATTTGTGGCTGAGGTCAGACTGACAGACTCCAGGGAAACAACATCCAACTGTCCCCATAAATTTCATTTTCAGTAAGTGGGTGACTCCATTCCAGGATGGTTTGGCTGATGATTTTATTTTCAATCCGTTAGAATATTATAATATCATAATCAAGTAATTGGATTATAGTAATTGCCCAATATTTCTGCTCTCACAAGGGCTCTAATGAGAACTAACTTTGCTCCTTCCTGAGCTACTTCTGTTACCTGGGCTGAATTAAGGACAGTCCTTTTAATCTCACCATGGAAGTCAACCTCTTGGTCTTTCCAGCCTCAGGCTCAGCCTGGGTTATATTAATTTGCTTTTAGTGGTCAGCAAGCTCAAGGAAAATCTATGCTCAGCTACTCCCTGCTGTTTAATGGGCTGATTCAACATCAGAGGGGAGAAGTCTCATGCATTTTCCTCAATTTTATCCTTCTTGCTCCTGATTCACTCATTCAACTACACTAGTGATGGGAACGGTGGGACTCCACATATATAGATGCAATCCCAGCAGACACTGATATTTGAAGCACTGTGTTCAATAGACCTGCTTTGAGCAAGGTTAGTCAACTCAGTGCTTAAAAAGCTGGCAGCCATCTGGAGACCAGCCTACGCCAGAGTTCAAAATTGTTTCCTTCACTGTTGGTAGCAACAATGGGGAGGGGGGTGGTGGGTTGAAAGCTTTCTTAGAAGCAGAATTGGAGAAGAGGAGAATTCACTGCAGGCTGAAGTCGTGAGGTAACCCCAGATCCTAGAGGTTTGTGGACACTGTGCTCTGTAGTACAACCTCTGCTTAGAGGCATCATTAAACTCCTGATAATTAGCAAGTCATTAGGTTTTGACTACACTTAAAGGTTAAAAGGAGATACTTTGGTGATGGATATTTTGTGTTTTTCTTTCTCTTGTGTTATGTATTCTCTTTGTGCTAAGTGATTCTGTTGCCCATCTCTTACCCACAAGCTGAAATCAGCTCCTATTGTAACCCTTTTTTGAAAACCACCCCAAAGTTATGTCAGCTCTTCACAAATTGAGGCCACATTAAAAAAAAAAAGGTGGGTAGGAAAAGTTTAACACCAGTGACTCTTTAATTTTTGATCAGAGCCTTGAGGATGTGCATTTGATAGCAAGCTAGAGAGCTGTATTATAGCTCTGCAGTACAAATCTGCAAGATGACTATCTAAGCCTTGATGAGATAATGTGGGGCATGTCATTTCCTGTAGTCAATATTTCCTGTAATGACTCCTCCAATATGATCCTGCTTGATTAAGTGTTGTTTAAGGACTTCTATCATGTTCATATTTCTATCCACACAGTAGTTAAGGCTGTCTTGCAGTATCTGGAACAAATCTCAAACAGTACATTTCAGGCTCAAGACAGAAAAAGAGTGTCATCATTAGTACTTCTGAGGAATTAAGCTGATATTCCTAGGACACTTTTTTGTAACAGATGAACTCCTGTAACAGTTTACCTACAAATCTAGAAAATATTTGCAACGCATTTTACACTTTGGGGCTAGTATTCTCATATAGTGAGCTAGGTAAAGCACACACAGAATTTTTAATCTGCTTATGACTTTGAAAGTGAGGAAAATTCAGCAAAAATTTTCCTTCAGAGTGTTGAATGTATTTCAGTTCATTGCAAGCTTGCAGAACAAGTTGAGGGGTAAAAAAAAAAAATTAAATAATCGTTGGAAAAAGAAAACAAAGGAAACAATAGTGGCCGTGTAGTGGAAGGATGGAGAGGAGGATTGTGAGTTATAGTCTGTGTGACATCTGTGTTTCTAGGCCTGCCATGTGGACTGGGGCACAAATAACAATTTGTCTATGACAAAGAACTGCCTTTTGAACTGTCTTTCCTGATATAGTCCACAGACTTTCTGAAAACTTGGGCATTTGTGGAACCAGCTCTGTGTCTCATCCGCTTGGCAGCCTGTCACATCTCAGAGGACATCTGAGGGCTACTGAGCATCAGAAGAATACTCTTAGATCCTAAGAATTCTTTGCTTCTGCAACAGCTTGGGGATGCCAATGCTGCTTTGGAGAGCTGTGAGAAAGCTTGATCCTGCCCATGGTTACCAGCAGATCCTGGAAGCAAAACATCCTGAGTGGTGTGCCTACAGCTTATCATATTAGAGAGAAAACATTCCTCTCAGACCCATGTCAGGGATCTGTATTTTCATTCATCTTGCCTAGATCTGGGATTTTCACATGGAATTGTGTGAAGTTGCAATGAAAACCAGGAGCTAAAGTCTCGCCTTCCTTTTCAGCTCTTTACTCAGTAATAGAGTATTTTACCTGCAGATAGCAGCAAACTCCTATGCATTGTATAAAAAAATCTTATCCGTGGGGAAGTACCTATTCATTTTTTTAATAAAATTAAAAAAAAAATCACTACCTAATTGATGAATCACGGCACATTTAATTTTTTAGCAGGTTTTTTAGATCATATATCCCACAACCTGACACAGTGGCATGCACTTGCTGCAGTAGCTTCTTCTACTTTTATATGTATGGGTGAAAATAGGTAGGGGGAAAGCACGCAAGTGCTATGATTCAGACTTTAACCAAACCTGAGATAAGAGTCTACAAAAAAAGCAGTTTCCATTTCTTAAGGGAGTATGAATGGACATCTTAAATGGATGAGAAATAAAAATATTTTGCAATGGGTCTCATCTAAAGGCTTTGCCCCTCAGGTATCAATAGAGAGAGTAGTATCTGTGCTCCAAGGTATTATTGTAGCAATAAGCTATAGAGAAGGCTGAGTGGGATGACAAAACCCTTTGTGTGTTACAGTAACCCCTCCCTCCCCCAAGTAAAGACATCCCTTGCTTTTCTTGCTGCCTCATTGCTTTTAATCACATTTAAGTATTTTTTTTACATTTTTAATTTCATTTTTTCTGACAGAAATTACATTGTTAATGTTATACAAAGTGGACCTGTTCATGCATATTATGTGTTTACTTTGATCTGACTTGATACTGAAAGACTTTTCTGAGCCATGGAAGAAGTTGAATGTAGAATGAGGAACAGACAGAAGCTATGTAGTAATGCAATATTTTGGTCCATGAGGCCTGGAATCACCAACATGATGCATTTATGGTGCAGATTTTTGCCCTCTGCTTTCTGACCCCCTGTTACTGGATAACAACAGACAGTCCTGGTGAAGACTGTTATAGAGCACAGAATAATATTCCTGTTCTTATCAGCTGCCAATATTTAGATTGCAGTCACTCCAGAAAATATGTAAGCAGGTGCCACGCAAAGACATTCCTTCACTCTCTGATGTGAGCTTGAATTTGGAAAAGCTGTGTGATCACAGAAATCCCTTTATCTTCTCTGGTGACAGCTCTTTTTAGCATCAGTGGCACATGGTAGAGTAGTACATTTTTGGAGGGCAGTTCACAGGCACAGTCTGGAGATTGGGCATCTAGTTTTAACCTTCTTACATGAAAAGGATATTTTGAAAGCTGAGGGTGGGCAGGGCTCTGAGTCTAAAATTGTGCCGCAAGTCTTGAGTGTTTTAGGGCTCAGGCAGGCAGAAAGTCAAGGAAAGTTGCAGCACAGCTGTGGCCTTAAAGGAGGTTGCTTTTCAGTAGCTATTCTGCTCCCCGTTTCATATTGTAGGTGCACTTCATATATGAGTCAAAAATGAGAGTTCAGTTTGAAACAGAATGTTACGAGTTTACATTTTTCTGCTGCTTCCTCTTCCTGCTTTTTGGAGCTGTGTATATTAGAAAACCCTGTGTGTGAGAAAAGTGACTGAATAAAAGGTATTTCATGTTTGTATTTCCTATGTCCTGCTTTTTATAAATTTAAGAGCTTGCCATTGCATTAAGAAACTATCCTGGGGGCAGAGATCTTCCGTTGGTAAATTGTCAGCACTCCAGTGAAGTCAGGGAGGCTGAGGACCTGCCTGACTTTGCAATCAAGCCATCAAGTAAGTATTTCCTGTTGTGGATAATCTATTCGGTAAGTATGGAGGGTTTTGCCTTACCAGAAGTATTTTCATCCTTGCCCTTTGAATTTTTTTACTTAAAACTATCTGGTCAATCAATAAATAACCTGATCAGCTGCCCACCCTCACAGACATGTCCTTAAGGCTTTCTATAATCTTAACAACAAGCCCTTGGCACCAGTTGTGGAAGTTCTGGGAACCATCTTAACTGGAAGGACGGAAAACACTGCTTTAATGAGAAATGCACTACTCTAAGTGAAGTGAATTTGGACCAGTGCACATTGTCAGGTCATGCTTTAAAATCTAGCATTGACAAGGGTGCCTCTTTGGCAAATTTTCTAGTTCCATCAATTTTTAATGTTTGAAGCCTTCTTTCAGAGCTGCTGGTCTTGGTGTCTAGGAATTCTTGCTTGAAGAATGCTTTTTAGTTTGTTTTAACATCCATTATTGCATCCATTCCTAATCAGTAGAGAGTTTGGACTTGTAGTCTCAGAGCATGGCTTGAAGAGATGCTTATTACTTGGATATTTTGTTGAAAGATTGTATCCTCTGATAAAATAATTTTTTGATTTTTCTATCTGCTTCCCCCTTTTTCATTTTTACTTCAAACATCTTCTTACATATTTTTTTAATATTACATTTATTTCCACATCTGAAAATGTGAAGCTTAATATAAGCATCTCTTATACTCTCCCCCAGTCTTTTGCAGGTTTTTGGTAATCTGTCTATCTCTTACTATCATTTTCCTGAAGACCAAACCCTACTGTGAAAAGTTGTTTCTTTCACTTATTCATTCAAGAAACCACCCAAAATTTCTGAAAGAAATCCCCCCATGGCAAGTGACAAACAATTAAAAAAAAAAAAAAAAAAAAAAGAGGAAAAAGGTTTACAGTAAATACTTCCTTGGCCTATTTATTTGTTACTTAATCTATGCTTCTGCTAGCTATTTAGGCTTGGTTCCTTTATACACATCTTTCATTTTCAGGGTCCTGCAGAGCTTCTCTCCAATCCATACCTGCTCCTTCCCCTGCTCTCTGAGCCCTGCTAAGCTGGCCTGGTACTCACTCGGGCTCTGAGCACACAGACAGTTGACACAAGCAGTCTCTGCTTGCTGTGAGAGCCCAACAACTTCATTGTTGGATCAAGCTTATTGCCTGGTCCACCACTGAGCCTAAACTGTAAACAGCTGTGGATCTTTGTAGTCATTAACAGACTCCTCTCGAGTGGTGCATAAGCCTGAATTCACCAGGGAAATAGACTTGGACATGTGCCTAATGGTGATACTTGCAAGTTTTAGAATGGGGGACCTGAAAATGGGCCAGCAACCCTGTAAAGCTTAATTTCATTATTTATTTTCCTCTTAGTGCTGTGTACTCCCTGTCTCAGCGAGTGCTGCTGGAAAACGGAGGAATTTCAGGTTGTACAAACCAGGAGCTGCAATCTGCAATGGGGCTGTGGGAGGGCTCTCAGCCACAGCAGCCCTACCTGAGCAAGGTGTTTTCCTGCTGCTAAGTCCTCAAGGTCAATGGCAGTGGGATGCAGAGTGGTGAATCTCTTTTTGCCGTGATTCTCCTCTGGCCAGGGTTGAACTAAAGAATGGTGATTATTTTGATTTTACACTGTTAGCAGAAATAAGGTAGAAATGGCTTTTGCTTCATGTGGGATATTAAGCTGTCAGTAGCATGAACTCAAGACCACACAAAATTTTCACAGCAAAGAGAGATGTGATGAACAGACAGGTGGTGAAGTAAAGGTGACTCGGTAATCTGGAGTCGACAGTGAGTCCCAAAGGAGACCTTGCAGAGACAAGGGCGAGGATCTCTTTTGTTACTTTGCTAAACATCCTCACTGCTGACCTGTTTGTTATTCTAGATGTTCTAGCTCTCTTTTCTTTTTGCCTGAAATACACCTTTGCCAGACCATGCCCAGTCAAAACACATCAACTGACATTTCCTGTAACTGCTTTCGCCAGAAAATTCCCATTAAGCCTGAGAGTTTGTGGGTGTGGATCTGATCCTGGAATGCTTAAAGGGCATGTATGGGATTTAATTTTCTGGAATTTATAGGGGGAATTTATCCATTAGATGACTCAGACTATAACTTTCCCCTGCAGGATTAATGGTCACAATGGATTTGGGTTTTGGCTGCCTCTGTGTTAAAGTCCCTGCTGTGGGGATAAGTACACCCACTTTAGCTGCTGAACAGTGCCACTCTTATCAGAAAGGAGTTTACATCATTGCTCAGAATACATAACAAGCTATATGGTTAAAATATTTATTTTAAAACCCCAAACAACAGAAACTCTGGTCTCTATTTCCTTTCCTTGTTTTTCATTCTTCCTGGTTCTGAACTTTGCTACACAATGAAAAAAAGACATGAAAATATTGATACATTGTGTTTCAAAATTTCTCAATGTATCAATTAATACCCTCTCACGAGGTCAAGCTATTGAACCAAGAGATAATCATATGGTAGCTGCAATATTGTTTAATGTCATGCTAGCTGATCTTATAGGGGATCTGTTTCCTCTATTCATGTATATTACTATATATGTCTCTACCTGAGCTATATACATATTGAATTCTAGCATTCCTTGCATCTGCCTTAAATAATTGTGTTCAAAGTGCTAAAGAGTATTTCAATAAAATGCACTGAAACTGGATGACCTGCCCTAGAGCTCTTACAGGTACAGTGCAATGATCATATATTGTTTACATCATATCATCACCCCTTTTAATTTATTAAAAAAGAAAGTGGGATTTTTCAAATGTTTTTCAAAAGATTTTATTTTTAAAAATAATGTTGACAACTTAGGCAAGCTTTGTGCATTCTGTAAAAGGACTATTAAATAATTACGGAAAGTTAAAAGTATATAAATTTTTTTGCATATTTTTAATTTTTGGAGCTGCTCCAAATAGATTGCTATTAAGTATTTTATGTTTATGTTTTTGTCTTTTTTTTAACAAGTGAGGTGATCTTCAAGTGTGTTGGTTATCAGGTGAAGATAGTTTAGAGGCAGATGGAGATGGCACATTGTGATTCTCAAACAATCAAAGGGACATGAGATTAGTCACTGAGTCTCTGATTTGCTGAAATGTACTGTAGCTGCATTCTAGGGTCAGGAGTATCTGCTTTGAGTTGTCCTTTTCCAAGGGTACACCTGTCTTTTCCTGTTCTTCTCTTCTGCTCTTTCTAAAAGTCCTTTATTTTTTATGCTTTTGAGTCTTTGGTTTCCCCCATCAAGAAGTTTCAGAGGCCTATGCTTGTGCATTTCCAAAGCAGCTGCCTGTGGAGCAAGGAATTGCAGCAGGGGAAGCCTCTTTTCTTCTCTCAGCTACTGAAGAAGAGAGAGTTGAGGGTCCTCAAAAGCAGTTTTAGCCCTGTGTGTTGGGCAGTGACCCATCCTGCAGGGTGGGACGGGCGGAGCACACGGGAGTAGATCATGGAGATCATTAGCAGCCAATAGACCTTTTCTCCCTCAAACCTGGGCGAGCCCAGTTTGATTTTTCCCATCCATGGCAGAAGCACCATGTGGCTTCAATGGTACAGCAATCACCCCTTGGAGAGTGTTTCAAACACAATGCCTGTGGCCTTGCATTAGTATTGGAGGGTTTTGTTGTGGAGCTCTGTGTAAGGAATGGAGGCATTGTCTGAACTTCAGCAGTCTGCGGCACTGGCCTTGTCTTTTCTTGCTCAAGGAAACTTTTGAGGGTGGATTTTTGGCTTGCTCTCTTTCCAGCATAAAGCACCTCTGTATTTCCCAAAAGTGAATTGGGGACAGATCTGCTTGCACAGGGAAATAAAATAGTTTTCCCTGCACTATTTTCTTGGGAGTATGCAAAATCCCATGTGCATTTTTTTATGAACTGGACCCTGTTCTTTTATAGCAGGTAGTATTCATGCTTATTACAATGCCACATTATGGCCTTAGACACTTTTTATGTCCCTCTAACATAGCACCCTAGAGAAAGATGCTTCACTAAGCAAGAACCAGTAAACTTACTACAGAATCAGCGGAATACTTTTCACAAAAGTGCATAAACTTCTGTTCTTAAACATCGTCATCCTTCACCTTAACAAGCACAGAGAAAGGTTCCACTGGTTTCTATGCCTTGTTAGGTCTATCATCTTTTTAATTAATAGTGTTTTTACGAAGCCGTCTGAACTGTGTCATTTCCATTATCAGAAAACCATTGCCATTAATGAATAATTTTCATTTCTGATCCTTGATATCATGCTAGTTGATCTCCTGTTTCCATGCCGCCGAATGATAGCATCGTTTTCTGCCCACGATCAAATTTAATTTGGACTCTGATTATATTATGCTGTTGCGACTGAAGTGTCAATTTTTGTCAGGCAATTAGGAGCTATAACCTGTGAAGTTAAGTTTGATAGGCATTGTAATTGGATTGTTACAGTAATAGCTTGGAACATTCCCTTTTTTTCTTGCTTCTTTGATTCTTGATGCATACTTTAGTTGTGAGAACAAAGGCATTTTGTTATTATGCAACCATAGGATGTTCAAGACAACAAGATGGAATTCAGGTTTTTCTACTTTCCCCAGATGGACTTAATTTGGATTTAGTTTTGACCACAAATTGTTCCAGGATTTAAAAAGAACTTGGGGGTGGGGGGGGGGCGGTGTGGAGGGGTGTGGTGGTGTGTCAAGGAAACACTGGAAAAGAGAGCTGTAGAACCAGAGCTGTAAGGATTATAATGGGGAGGTAGGCTTTACATTAAAAGGCTCAAAGGCATATAAAAATCCTCAGACTAGAAATGTGTCAGATTACCCAGGTGAGTCTTGCTGTGGCCTTTGCAGTTTGCATACTTTGCAAGTGTTTATATAATTGAAACTCACACTATGGCCCAAATTTTCCATTAGTGTAGGTCAGGGCCCTTGCATTCTGATGAAAAAGTAGGGAAATTTGCTCCATAAAAAATAATCACAACATAACACCTGATGGAGAACAATTCTTTCTTTTTTCCAGAGTCTTTGCTGTCAGACTGTAAGTTATCTGCTTTTGCATTTTGGTTGTGTTTTTTCTTTTTTTTTTTTTCTCTGCAGACACAGTAGTTCAAAGCCTGGCAATTTGTCAAATGAATTTTGTTCTGAATGTCTTTAGGGTGTGCTCAGCCCCTCCCCTACCTTCATCTCTTGATCATCTCTAATGAAAGGCACAATGAAGGGACCTTTTAAAAAGGACAATGAAGAGAAGATAGTTTTTCCAGTGCTTATTTGATTGGACACTTTTCATAAGTGCTGGTGTGTGACAAGCAAAAGGTAGAAGAAAACAAAGAAACTCCAGCCTCTGTCGAACGTAAGTGAAAAGCTCAGTTGCAACAAGGTTTATCTGGAGCAAACTAAATATCAGTACTAGAGCTGTTAGGTAAATGATAGAGAAAAATCAAACCTTTAAAACTGACTACAGGAAGTTTTGAAAAGTTTCATAAGCGGGGTAGAGGATGGTTTTATCCTCTCAGTTGGCAAATATTATTGACCAGGATTCCACCTTTCTGTCCTGTCGGGCATGATACCCTACAATGCTGTGTCAGCCCTGCCTCACTATGACATCCTCAGAGACAGACTTCCAGACTTCTTTTTCCTGATAAATTTATGATATCCAGTAATTTCTTGATATGTCTGACTGGGTATGCTCTTTCCTACTTCAGACATCTGTTCAATTTTCTCTTTAGCATCTTCAGTGCCAGGTCTGCGCTTGGTCAAGGAGGAATTTTGTGAATTTGCAGCATTCCTCATTAACTGCCATTTGTTCCTCTTGAATCCGTCCCCTGCTCACCTCCCAACAGAACTCCTCCTCCTCCTGCCTCTTCCCAAACCTATAACAAGATTTTCTGCTGAGCCTAATTGATTGAGTATTCACATCCTATTGCTTCAGTCATGTGCTCCCTCAGCAGCTCTGTTCCATCCTGTAATTCCACTTCTCTGCTGTGTAAACTCAATACCTTCATTTACCATTTATAATCCTGTAGTGTTCTGCTAAATTTCACCATATACTGTTCCACTCAGCCTCTGCAGGGCTCAGGTGGGCTGTAGGTTCTTGTGGCTGCCCTCTCCTCTGAGTCCACTTGGGACACCAGGGTATGGGGGTAGCAGAAAAGAATGGAAAGCAGCAGTCACCAGACATTTTTAGCCAGTGGGGCCCTACTCATCCATTGGGACCATTTTATTTTGTTCATACTTTGTACAGATGCTAACATTTGCATAGATGCTAAAATCTGTTTTATTTTTTTTAATAATTATTTTACATTTTTTTTCTTTTTGTCTTGTTCTATGAAAACTATTTCCAGTGACTACTTCCACTTATATAATATTTTCTCACCCATTTTATTTATTTGAATATTCAGAGTCTAAATACAGGGGCTAAACTTCCTGGCATTGCCCCTTTTAGTCTCATGGTATTGAAAACAAATAGAGAGAACATGAAAGGATGCATCAGGACTGCTACTGAGGGGATGGATTGCTGATGTGACAGAAACTGCTGCATATGAAAGGGTGATATATGGAATGGAAAGTAAGTCAGATGAATTTGAAGGTATTTGTAATCTATTCTCCAGCTACATCAGAAGAGATGTCTTGAAATATGATAGAAGATAGTGGAGAGAGGTTGAAGGGTGAATGAAAGCTTTTGTTTCAAAAGGTAATAATAATAACAACTTATCTCCCTGCTTTTCTATTGCTGTATTTTCCTTTATTTTTCTTCCTTCCTGGGAGATAAGGATGGGCTGCAGTTACACATGAAAAATAAGTGAAAGTCACGTAAATTTTTCAGTACATGTGTTCTGTTTGCAAAAAGACAGCCTAAGAATCTGATGAAGAAAGAGCAATAGGAAGACACATAAGCATGTAAAAATCCATTCCAGGCAGTAGATGTATGCAACTTTCTGGAATCTATTGGTGGAGCATGCATTAAATTTCTACTTTTCAGTTGATCTGATACAGGTGTAGCGACGACCACAGGCCGATGTCATTAATTGTAACGTTCTGTAGGAGTAATCAATGAACTCTGTTTCCTGAAAACAGTTTCACCTTTGAGCTATTAGTGCTGTAATGAGGAGGGAGCAGTATATACTTCCATAAAGAACTTAGAATCTATTAGCACCTGTGCTGAGCACTAGAGCTGCTGATACTTTGCATGCAAATTGTAGTCATCATCTGAGAAGAAGCAGAGTTCATAGGTTCAGTATTCTCTCACATTCAATCTCCTATGTCAGCTATGTCTTAACCAGCTGGGGGCAGAATTACATTCTGCAAATTAGTGAGGAAAAAAGGTAAAAATTGAAAATCTACTGTTTCTTCATCTAGCCTCCCCATTCATATGTTGCAAGTCAGCACGAAAAATTCTAGCAAGTATAAATGATATCTGATTTCACATTATATTTTTTAAGTGTCAGTACTCAAGTAGGTTTACATTTGACAGGTGATTTAAATACTTCAGGACGTTTCTGTAGCCATAAGAAAAAATCTTTATCAGGATAAAAAAAATGATGAAACTATTAATTTTGTACTAATGCATGGAACATTACTACACTTTTTTATGTGCAAATGTATAAGGCATTATATTCATCTTTATAATTTTTCTAAATATTTCATCGCTTGAAGGTATTTCAGTGACAGATCATTTATATTGTTTATACTATATTTATCTTCCATACTGATTCTTGAATGCTAGGCTCTGACTATACACCTTATTATGATTTGTGCTGTCTTACCAGAATGCTGAGACAGACACATCTGTATTTCTGTAAATCTTATAATGATTTTACTTTTGGTAAAGAAATCGTGGGTTTTTTTCACCTCATGCCAAAATAACATTTTTAGTACCTAGAGCAAATATATGTCTCAGCCATCTCACAAGCTTTAATGCTTTTCCCTCACCTCTCTCTCAAAAGAAACAATTGTGATGGTGTCTACACTCTGTTTTTGATCAGCATGAAACAGTTTCTGTTTAATCCTATGTGAAATAATATTAAAATGGGTTTGTTGTGAACATTGTGACTCAGAAAGGAGACAGAAAGATCACAACTATATACCAGCAGAGTAAAACAGTGCACAGAGTTAATGAAACAATATTGAGAAAAGCACTGCTATGGGCAACAAATATTTTGCATTTCTGGCTCACTTTGTCAGTAGGTTCATGGAAGTTAAATCTTCATGTGAAGTCTCCCAAAATGTGAGAATCTGGGCTTTAGCTTTACACCAGTAAAGATATGAATGATCAACAGGATTTGTGTTGGCTTCAAAATCTAGCAATTTTCAAATATTTCTGAAGGTTCTGAAGGAATTTTTGTTTGGGCTTATATTTTGTTGAAAGTGTGTCTCTTGCACATCCGTGAGAAACATAAAAATGAAAAGAATACTTCACAGCTAAAAAGAATGGTTATTTTAAATAATTTTCTCCCCTTTGGATTTTCCAATCAAAGACAACAGCACTAGGATTGAACCAGAGAATTTATTAATATCTGAGTAACTTGGCTTGCCACTGAGGAAGGTTGTCCTGCCCAGATGTTACTCTAGGAATATATAAATCAGTAACATTCTGTGATGTGATTTGCAAAATCACTCTCAATGTAGACCTGACTCTGCCTCAGTGAGCATTGAAGCAGATGATTATGAACACCTCTGATGAGGTGATGATAGTTCATCAAATATCAGCTCTTGTCATAGCTTTCAGTTAACAGAAAAGACAAACCAATATAGAGTGTATTAGTAATCAAACAAATGGAAGATCTCTTGTACTATTCAACTTTATTTTATTGTGGCCATGTTTCCTAAAGGACTATGTTTTGAGCCTGGAGTAAGGGCAGAGTGACCTACACTGACCCAAGAGAACATGATCATCTGCTGGCCTCTGTTAGGCCAGAAAATTTATTTCTCTGTACAAGGAAAATGAGCACATGAAATCTAAAGCAGTCAACCTGTTTGGCAGCTCAGGCATTACAAATAGTAATCTCACATGAAGTTTTAACTTCATCTATAACTTTCTCTGCTTCTTTTAGAGAAAACTGGGGCTGTGATTTAGGTCTTTCTCTCTCATGTCATCAGCTGTCTCCATAAAAACAGTAGGAATACAATTTTGGAGCCCTCAAGTTCAAACTGGCTAATGGTTCAGCCTTTTGTTGAAGGGAAAGTAAAGGGAAAAGAAAGATGGAGAGACAGACAAAACTGTTACATAAAACTTATTTCCATAGGAAGCCAAGTTAAACTGTCTTTATCTGTAGGAATGGTAACAGTTATGTAACTCTCCAGCTTACTTGAAGGGTGATTAGCTGTTCCTAATTAAGCATTCAGATACAGCCCCATTAAAAGACATTTCCCATTCTCCAAAAACTCAGTCATAAATGAAAAAAAATTAAAATGTTTAAACCCCCCACCAACATGTCCATAAAAATCCCTCTGCATTCACAATTTTAGGGTTAAGACTTACTGCCAAGTTGAGTACTTTATGAAGATTGTGATTAAATTGAATAAGTACTTTTTAAGATTAAAGTACTTGAAGCAGCTTATTTTTAAAATATTTGCAACACCTATTGTTCCTTTGTATCCATCTCTGTGTCCAACAAAATCACATAATACCACAGAGTTTGAAACATAAGTAGACTTCAATACTGACTGTGCAAAAGTCGGTTTTAGGGACAGGAACAGGAAAATGTTTAAGAAATATCTCTATTTGAAAAAAACATGAGTGATTTATCTACCTATGAAGATGGCAAGGAAGGAAAAAAAGCCCCAGAAAGCAAAATACTTTCATCGTCAGGCTCTAAATTGCACTTGGGCATTTCTGAAATCTCTTTTTAAAGCTCCCATTTCTCCTTAAAGCTCCCTGCAGAAAGCCATTTTTCCATGCAGAAACCAGAGGAATAAGAAGGATTTCTTGACGAGGTGGCAGAGCTGGGGAGGGAACCCAGAGCTGTGTGTCCTTCTCACTTGGCTGCTTTTGTTGGCAGCAGCTAAGGAAGCTGAACTACCCGTGTGATTCTCTGCAGACTGCAGGCACGGCGATAGCCAAAACTCATGAATGTTCTTGCTTTGCAGTGCTGTGCTGTGCCTGGTAAAAGCTGTGGTGAGCAGGTACCTCTTTAAGGGTAAGGGATATTGGGGTTTGCTTTGCACAGTCATCGGCTGTGACTTCTGTCTAGGTCAGCTGCTGATTTCCTTGTGGTGCTGTGCTGCTGGAATTTATTCAATTTCACCCAGTCTTGCCTTAGAATTGGGAAAATTAAGCCCTTACGTGTTGTCACATGATATCCCGCTCACATTATACTTTTTTGCACTATCTCAGTTTAATTTACTTTGACTTATATTAAAGGTTTCTTTCCAAAAGCCCTTTCTTATAGACCAAACCAATAAATTCAACATGAGGAAGGCTAGACATCAGCTTTTCACTCAGAGGAATAGAGACAAAAGAGGAAGCCTTTAAGATGCTACTATCCATCCTTTTACCTGATCAGTATTTAAAGAACATACTATTAAGAGTAAGGACTGAAGAGTTAATGTCTTGCATTAATCTCCCCCTGTATATTATGTTAAGCAATATCTTCCTCAAATGACTGTACAATGCAGTACTGATATTAAAATAAGTTCCATGTCAGAATTTAACAAGAATTGTAGCTGTTGAAAAATTTTCTTTATTTATTTAAATCCATGACAAAAGTGCACCCCAAATAATATAAATACGTCTGCTTTGAAACTTGCTGAGACTGGTGAGATTGGTGGAAATTTACAGCCAGACCACTCAACAAAAAGATTCCTCAGTTTTCTCTCGTCATGCACAATTATGAGTTTTGACTTCAAATACTTATAATTACAGTATTCTGAAATGATGTCCTAAATATATATGTTCCACAGCATGACTGTGACTTCCAGCAAATTCTGTTGTCTGAGGTGCTTGTTAAAGTAAAGCTGAATTAGTGAGAGCACAATAAGCAAGTTACAGTGTTTAGATACAATAACCAAAAATAAAGTCAATTTAATCTTCCAAAGTAGGACAGCTTTTCAGTGTATTTGTGACTATGGAGATTTAGCAGTAGATTCCAACTTGCATTTTAATAGCAAACTTACATAATTGTGAGTCCTGGTGTGGTACTGCTGAGTATATTCAGGATGGAATTACTAGTTAGACAGATCCTGCTTAGCCTTGTAGTTAAAACATGCTAATAATTTACACATGTGTGTGACAGATGATAATAACCATCTTTATAATCACCTTTGGATATCTCTTTTCTTCCTTGCTCAACACCACCTAAAAAGGAAAATCAGTATTAGTGGTCAAGGCTGGGGATTAATAGTCAAGATTCTTGGGGCGCAATTTTTTTATCATTTAGCTAGTTTTGTCAATGAGGATGTGCAATATCTCATGTATTTTAAATAAACACATTTCATTTATTTATTAGTTTGCCTATTTATTTATTTGTAGACAATATGTTTTATGCATGTACATAAAGATATTCACAAAGAAAAAATATTAGATGTATTTAAGAGATTTCTGGGTGCTCAGACTTGGTAAAGTATGCAGGATATTTCTTGTTTTGACAGAAAAGTTGTTTGATTTTGGCAATGTTGTTGCACATGCCTTCTTCATTCCTACCTGATTGATTGTAACCAGTGCTAGTCATTACATAACTTGAGGCAAATGTTTTGCTTTAAATTTTCTATGCCTCAGATTCTCCAGCAGAGGAATGGTTGAGAAAAAATCGTCTACTTCTCAGGGTGTTGGGAGGCTTAATTAAGTGTTTCTAAAACATTTTAAGACTTTTGCATGGACAGCGTTAAGGACATGTACTATAATATTATTATTAATGTATATTGAAATTATTTTTTATCTCTGGCAATTTCCCATTACTTTAGAAAATTAGTCTAATCTAAAATATGGGCCAAATAGACAGAATTGCTGCAATTGCTTCAGTAAAAGTTCAATGATGGACTCATGTTGACTTTTATCTTCAACAATCTTCCCTTAGAGTCTCCCAGAAACACAGAACTGGAGTCATGCTTCTAATTGTTGGCTTCAGGCTAAAACTTTTGATCACTTTCTTTCTCTACTTTCTGTTAAACTCATTGAATGAAAAGGCTTGATAAGATTTTATACTAATTCTTTATTTTGGGGAATATGAAAGAATTTGACCTTCCGAATTTTCAGTCTAAACTTTGGTAACAGGGAGCATTCTCATTCTTGTTTTCATTCATATTAATGCTGCATCTATCTCTTTTGCCCTGTAAAAAGCCATTAATATTGTTCTATTAACCTCTTTCTAAGTAATAATGACCTTTCCCCTGAAAATGTAATTATTGGACTTTTTTTTCCCACAATAAATCTCATTTATTAGAAAGTTTGGCCTTGTGCACTTTGTTCTCTGCCATTTCCTTAAAAAAAAATCATGCTTTATTTTCAAATAAGTACATTATTTTTATGCAGAAGAGTATTCTGTAGTGTGTGCACTTGGTCATAATTGGAGAGGAGGTGATGATGCTCAGTTTGATTATTTCTCTGCCTTTGGAAAGAAAACAGCTGCAGAGACCATGCTCTACACTCCTCCATTTCTCACCAGTGGCCTGGCTGTTTGTAGCTGCAGATTTTTGCAAAGAATTTCTGGCCAAGTCAGTTTGGCTCTTTCTGGTGTCCAGCTCAAATGATCTCTACTTTAATAGACAGGGCTCCTATGCCCTTTCTGCAGCAAGCAGTGATTTTTACAGGTGTTACCTACAAAACACCTATTTCACCATTAGCTCCTGAGAGGAGGAGAAATGTGACACATCTCCTGATGTGTGAGGCAATGCAAACTTCTGGGGGTACTGGAGGGGAGGCCAGGGAAGAGCTTATATTGCACTCCTGGATTAAAACTGTTGCTTTTGCAAGGGGACATGATGAGAAAACTTTCCTGTATTCTAAAGAATTCAACAGTAATAAAAGCACCTCTCCACATCCTTGGTGAAGGAGTGGCTGTAGCAGAGGGAATTTTCTTCAATCCAGTGAAGCAATGCTAAGAAGCAGTGTAAAGAGCAGTATTATTGTCCTGGTTCTTCTCCACTCCCCACTCAGCTCTTGGAGGAGTTGGTAGCTGCTTGAGGTCAGAGAAAGGAGGAAGGTTGTGGCAATTCCTTTTCTCTGGCCATTTTCTTTCCCAGTTATGAAGAATCCTCTAAGAAAAAATATGAAAATCCATATAGTTTTCCCTTCCTCTGTAGGTAAGAAAAACATCCATAATCACATATAGGGCAAGAATATTTTTGTGGTTATGGCTCTAGGCTGGAAAAGGGAAAAAGTGGATTCAGAGTCTAGGGTAGGGTTTTTGTTTTTGTTTTAAACACAAACAACAAAAAAAGTGTTTGTTTTTTTAATTGGGCCTGTCAAATTGGAATACAAGTTTCTTAAAACATGAACTGAAATAAAGGCAGAAGTTACAGGCTGCATATTAGGGAATAGAAAGTGAGGCTCAGTTTTAGGACGATTCTCCAAGAATGTCAGAAAATGGATGTTAACTGTGTACCATGGACAGAGAGAATGTCCTTCCATGTATTCTCCCCACCCATCTTCCAGATTATTCAGACATGTTGCAATGAATGTTAACACAGAAAAAGGACTTTGTACCATGTAGGTAGGTAAACATGAGCTATACCATATGCACAATTTTAATACGAGGAATTTTTTTAAATTATATTTTTCTAACATTTGTTTGAACTTCATCCTTCAGAAAACTGCATTTTCTTCATATTTCCTGGCTCTGTGACTCATCAAAATGAGCTGTGCTAGTCACATCAAATGATGTGTTTCATAGAGTAAGACAGGAAAAGCAGTGCACTGAGTCATTGTCACAGGGAGGGTGGCTGCCAAACCACTATTAGACAACATAGGGAAAAGCAAACATATTAAATGACTGGGGTCACAGAAACACAGCTTAGTGGCAGGAAATCACTTACAATCAGGTGAACATGAGTCTCTTCATCTTTTTCATCTGTTTTTTAAGGAAGTGAGACAAGTGCTATCATGATGTTTACCTATCACCTCCTGCCCCCACTAACTGTGAAAGCTGTTGGCCACTCTCCATAAAATTTGTTGAGGTAGTAGAAGTCTCAGAAATACAAAGTTCTTAAGTAATTTCCTAAAAGTTGATGTTTGTACCATGCTGGGACATATCTTTTGCACCTTCCTGATTGAAAGGGCTGTAATTCCGATGCAGCCATCTCCTACTCCATGTGCCATGGAGTGCTGGCCACTGTCCCACCTGCACTGGCTGGCCTGGCTGGGCTCTCAGCTCAGCACAGCACAGCCTGCTCCTTGCCCTGCAGTCACAGGAGCAGCTGGGGGTGCTGTACACCTGGGTCATCCTTAGGGACTCGACTGAGGAAGTGGAAGAATGAGAAGGCAGTGGAGTCTTTATGTGGTGTTACACTAGGCATGGTGATGATACACAGTGAGAGAAGGAGGTGTGGAAAAAATGGAATTGCAATATAAAGCTACTGCAAACCAGGATACCAGGATTCTCTTTTCCTGGTGAAAATCTTTCAGTTCTGTCTAGGTTCAACAAATTGCTTTAGTTTAATTTTTAACCTTATTCTGAGTACTCAGGTTATGCCCCTTCCTAGAGGCACTTAAGCTTCTGTTTCAGCTCCCTTAGGAAAAAACGTTTGTGCAAAAATACTGTTTGTCCCCTGGGAGCAAAGTCAGTCAAAAACAAGGGCCAGATTTGACAAACTTGATTGAGGGATGGAAGTCCCTATTTAAATTCCTGTAAGTTTAATGAAAATGAGTAAGTGGCTAGAAAAAATAGTTTATGCTAATTATCCCTCACCAAGCCAAAATTAGTTGGCTGGACAAACAGCCTTCTCCTGGACTAACTATAGCAAGATTTATCTTTTCCTTGCTGGGGCACTGTTCTGACAGGGAAGATGAAAGATATAGGATAAACATTTGTGTGACATGGGAGTTTCATTTGTCTTCCACTGAAATAATATGTCTGCTTTGACAAAATTTTTCATTTCTAAAATATGTATGTGGGAAGAATAACTACAAAAACTATCACAGCATATAATTCTTTCCTTTTTTTTCTCCCATTGATTCATCTTTGAAATTTGATAGCTGTCCATAATATCTGTGTTATTTGTTAGCCTGGTGATTTTTATAAGTACCCTGCTTCTTATTAGGAAAGCAACATGTATACTTCGCCTGCTTTACTTTAATTATTATTACATTTTTACAGACTCATGAACAGAAAGTGAAAATCTGGCAATTCCATTATAATAGCATGTTGAGGTGGATTTGATTTTGTTTTTATCACTGTAAATTTGCTCATGTCTTCAACAAGCTTAAGGAGAAACAAAGACACAGAAGCACACACACCGTGACAATCTGGACTCAATAATTATAGAAATATAAATTGTTATGCTGAAAGTCCAATATTGCCATTTGAGCCTGTTACCAAATCAAACTGATATTCCAGATATTTTTCCCAGCAACTAATTCTTATCTCTAAATTATCTGGTAGGATTTTTCCTGTAATTTGCTTTTCTTTTCATATTGTTGCTGACACAAAGAGGAATTGTCATCTGTAGAGTGTGCCATGTCCACTTATATCAGCACACTGTGTTTTTTTCCTTAATGCCTTGTATTATTGTAATCTGTCAGAATATAGCATTCCATTCATTACACAACTCAGATCTTTAAATATTACCTGTGAAAAAAATTTGCCAAATTTATTCCTTAATATTGGAATTTGGAGGGATGTTTTTACTGGGGTTTTACTCTTCTGTGTTCATAGGGAAATACCCACATTTCCTATTATTGAGGTTACTGCTTATAAATGTGAGCACATTGAACTTTCACTCTAATATCACAGATGACATAAGGGATAGGAGTTATATTCCAAAGGTCTGTAGGAGGTGGGAAAGGCTTTGTTGCATCTGCAGGCACTGTTCTGTAACTAATTTCTATTCTAGGATGTACAGAATAGGAGCCAGTAGCAGCTTCTGCATCCCTTCACAGAGGTCTGATATTTAGAACTTCTAGGACAGAAGGTCTCTGACTGTTCTACTTCATTGCAGACTGACTTAACAGAAGGGTGAAACTTAACTTGGAAGTATTGATGAGAAAACACAACCCTCACATCCTCTGATGAATGTAAGAGGAAATATTGGGTAAAAAAACCCCTTAAAATTTCTATACAAGTTCAGGAGAAGGGGAAAAAGTCATGAGCATTGAGCCACATGGTCCTGAAGGGAGGACCTCCCCATGTTGCTTTTGTTAGTGAGCTCAAAGAAGGATTGCAAGGACTCTGGTTATCTGAGAGTGAAGGTGTTGAGAAGGCAGCACTGGTGCCCTTGATATATTTCACTTTCAGCCTAGTTCAATGGAGTTTCTCTAACTTTACTAAGGAACCCTGTCAAGTACCCTGAAGTCATTGGGGTGATGATGGGGAGCACCCTTTTTCTTACACTTGTATGCTTTTATCATAATTTACTTATTTTTAAAAATTATTGCAATTATAAAACACAGAAAAAAACTACAAAATTCCTGTGATTCTCAGTCAGACTTTTTATTTTTAATTTTGATTTATGGCAATGGCAAAGAAAAAGAGACTATTAATTCATACTTTTTGAATGTGGAAACAACAATACTGTGATTGGGTTCTTGCCTTTTCTACAGATAGTGCTCTGTATTGGTGGGATTAGCAAGGCAGCAGTGGTGTTCTCTGAAACATTTTCAGTTTCTACAGCTGGCTGCTTTGTCTCCTGGACCAAATTTCATTTGAGGTTTTGGTTGTGTTTCATTTGGAAGGTCAGTCTGTGACTCTAGGAAAGATCTGCTTTTCAGTTGATTTCAAGCAAACAGGCTTAATCAGGTTTGATAGACACACAGATATGTGCACACACATCTGCATCATTGATTTCAGAATGCTTCCCAAACCACTCACTGTGTCTGCAGACCCTTCTCAGGGTGTCCTGGTATTTGGTATCAAATTCATGTGAAAAGAAGTTGCAATGACGTTTACTTTTCCCTGACAAGCCTTATTTTGAGACTATGTGAGTTGCTGCAGTAATGTCATTTGGTAACTACTTTGGAAGGTAACATCCTCCACCCCTCAAATTTTTCCTGTAACATATTACTGAGCAAGTCCACACAAAACTCTCTGTGATAATTCACCTTTAATATATTTTCTTATTTTTCTGCAGAAGAGGACTGCAAACTTTCTCTCACACAGTATATCCTGGCTCACTTCCTGCCCTTGGAAAAGATCGTTTTAATACCTGTGAACATGTGCATTACAAGAGACAGACTTGCTCCTTCCTGTATCGAAAACTGAGCTCTGAATACTTCTCTGGGAACCTCAAGCATGGAGAATTAGCACATTGGACAGAGAAAGCCGTCCTATCCCTGCAAGAAAAAAGGAGTTGACTGAGGCAGCACCACTGTTACAGGCTGAGGACCAGCTCCACATGACTCAGAAGTGAAAGAAATGAAACCAAAGCCTCCTACAGCAAATTTCGTCCTACCTCTCTCCTCCCTTTCCCCTACCAAACTGTATTGTCTTAATCTGGGAACGTGATTTATTTGTGAAATATCTAGTGGGTGGCAGAGGTGGGGAACAAAGCTGCACAAAGCTCCCCAGAGCTGCTGACCGAGGTAAATAGTGTGTCATAACACATTTATCAAATAATAATGGAAACCATATAGAACACATAGGAGAGGGAGGGGGAACCCCCATTCCCCACTGGGAAGTTACTGAATATTTCAGCCAGTTTATAAAAGTATGTGTACATGTGTTTGGAAGGAGGGAGGTTTTTCTGGCTTCACTTCTGCAAATAAATCATTGGCGTGGGATGTCTGAGCAGACAAGTGAAATGGATGAGCACATTATGGATCAAGGAGGTGGGATTCCTGCCTTGGTTAGTTTGAGACAGACCACCCAAGCACTGTGGGTCTAAGATGAGACTGTAAGCAGTGCTTGCAGAGTTCTGAAAGGTTGAGGCTGCAGCCTCTGACATGGTATGAAGGTGGGGAATAAAATAAAATTGGTGGTATTTGCCGTATAGCAGGCATGACTTACCTGATGTTGTTACTAATATTTTTTTTTTTACTTGGCTGGATTTCCACTATAGATAAAATGAAAAAGAGAAAATATGACCAAGGTGTAATAGTTATGCCTATTTTGAAAATAAATTAAAGTTTAGGTCAAGTAAAAAAAAATAAAAGAAAAATTTAATGATGATGTATTTGTACATTATTCACTGTTTGCCACTAGTCACTTTCAGAATACAGAAGCCATAGTCAGATACCCCCATTGAAATTAAGAACTTTGCATCATAACTGGTCTATTGACATCATCAAGAATTACTTATGGAAAAAGACACCCTTTCGATGTGAATAGGGCTTACAGAACATGAATGAGTATTACCAAAAATACCCAAGTTAAAAGGAGCCAGCAATGAGAGAATCCTTAAAAATAAATGTAGAGTTAAAACTCTTTAATTTTTGCAAGAAAGACATACTTATGAGGTTTGGAATGATCATCTTTAGAGGGAAAGTTCTTGTAGTGCAATTGATTATCTTTTTATATTTATACATGGCAATCATGATTGAAGGCTGATCAGTCTACATATAGTAATGAATTAGATTAATTTTAGGTGGTAAGGAAGAAAAATAGGAAATATAGAAAATTATCCATAGAAAATCATCCTCTTTTTATTTTTCTAAGAAAAAAAGTGGTCTTGATATTTTTCTACTATAATTTAAAATTTTATCATGCTTAAAACTTTTGAAAGAATATTGGAAGTTTGTACCAATATTTATCGTATAGTAGACAAATTTAAATTCTTTTAAAATTATTTTAAAACTGTTGCTAAAAAAACCCTAAACATGTTTTTTTTAAAAAAATGCTCTTTTCCATCCCTGGAGTACCTTTCTTCCTGGTCTGATCACATCTGATAGCAATCCATTGGCACTTGCACCCACATGCAGCCCCACCCTGCCAGGTCAGACACTGTTTTTTCAACTGGGCCAGAGGCTGTCAGGTGAAGCCTTGGGACACCTTTACACCTGCCAGGGGATGCCCTGGCCATAGAGGGGAGGTGCTGGTGGTTTGTGGCCACTCTGCCTCCCATAACCAATGTCCCAGTGGGCCTCAGCTATGCTCCTGGCAATGGCATGACGTAGGAGGCTGAGATGCTTAGCAGCTAAGTTCCTGTATCACATTTCTCAGGAATGGAGATGTTAACTCACCGTGTTCAGGCTGGATTTCAGCTTCAGCATTCATAATGTGTCTTCCAAAATCTCCCCTGAAGTTTTGATTTAATACAGTATCATTCATTTGGTGCTTTAAATTTTGCAGCGCCACTTTTTCTCCCCACACCCTTGGACATCTGCTCTGCTTCAAAAGTTGCTGAGTTTTGCCTGTAAGAGAAGATATTTTTTCTTTTTCTTTTTTTTTTTTCCCCTCAAGTTTTAAGGGGAACTAACTGTCCCTGGGCAGGGGATGAACAGTTGGTGTTTGTGCTGGAGAACAAGGCTGCAAGAGGCTGGAAAGAATCCTTCTCTGCCCAAGGGCTTTAGGCACCCAAGCAGCTGATCTACAGGCAGTGCTATAAGCTGTGGGCTATGGTTGCAGCTGTGATCTCTGCATGAGATTTACAGCCCCTGGATTTGCCCCTGATGTGTTCCCAGCCTGACTAAAGCAACTTGCTACGTTCCCAGCATGTCCTTGCAGAGCGTGTTGCACATCAGGCTGGGGGATATCTGGAGGCTGCTCCACAGCCCCATCAGTTCATGTAGTCTATCTACAGCCTGGCCACTGCTGGGACAGTTCTTCCTTGTCTCAAGTCTATGGGCACTAAATGTGGTGCTATCTAGGTGCTCAGCTACAGCAGTGACTAGTTAACTAGATACTAAAAAAAAAGTAAAATAAAAATTCCAGATAGTGCTGAAGTAAAAGGAAATTTCCTTCTAAAAAAAGTTTATTCAGGGGTTTGTTGCCACTGAAATGATCTGGATATTACCCTATTTCTCTGCTGCTGGTGTCTGTTCACTGAGGCTAATTGCACTCATTCATGTAGAAGTTTAGCAGTTAAGCAACTGTACAGTGAGAAAGAGGACAGCAAAGAGAGCTGCCCTGAATGGCAGAGAAGAGCAAGGCAGAAAGGGAAGACCTGTGAATCCCCTTCCCTTCTCTGTTCCCTCATCTAGAGATTTCTCCATCAAGAGGTCCTTTGTAAAGGAGCCTTCTGGCTGTATCTGCTATGCACCTCCTTAGCACTTCCTCAGCTTGCCACATTGTAAGGCAACCTCAGAGCCTGAAACCCGTGCCTGATAACTCTGCAGCTAAATTAATATGTAAGAAATGCAGTATTAAAAAGGGCCAGAAAAGACTGATTTGTTGTTGAAAGCGTTGTCTAATGCATATTGTTGAAAGGATTCTTGTAGGCAAAGAAGACAGGTTTCCTTGACATAAAGAACAGGCCTTGATCCCATAATTATTTTGGCAGGTGCTTAATTCCCAAAGTGTGAGTTATCCTATGAAATTCAATGCACATAGTGAAACAAAGGAGTGGGAAGGGAGGAGGAAGGGATTACATGTGCTGAGAGAAAGGCAAGAGGGGCTCTCTGAACAAATGGGACTGAAAGGAGGATTGAAGGAGGAGAGGAAAGGTGACTGGCGGATGAGAATAGGAAAGCAATTCAGATTTGAAGTTGAATCAGCAGTTGCTGACATGAATGTGACACTAATGGAAAGAATTTGGGAAAAGAAGAGATATAAGGTAATAGATTTGTTCTCTTCAAAACATTCTGTGTGCAGGTAATGACATGTAGAGTTTGTTTATAATAACTTAAAGTGACATCTTTTGGTTTCAAAGTGAATTCATGGTCAGAAACAAGGGATGCCACACTTACCTGTTTTTCTTTCTCTTTCCTTCTTTCGTGAAATTTATTTCTGGAAGTCATTAAAATTCAGATCCCATCACTTGTAACAAATGATGTGAAGTGTTAGGTACAGTACTTGGAATATATGTTTGTTAAAATGAAGGAAGAGTCTCTTGCAACACTTTGGGATTTTATGAATGATTTACATCTGGTGCTAAAGTTCATAAATGAAACGTGGGAGAACCAGATGCTTCATTTCTTGACTGTATCGTGTCTGCACATACTGATGGTGAATTGAAAACAGGAATGTCTCATAAATCAAGAAAATCTATTTTTGTACTGTTGATTTCTATTCTGAACATCCATATAATACCCAAACAAAAGTGGTAAAATTGGTTCTTTGAGAAACTCTTTATGTTTAGTAACAGTGTGGACATGTTAATATAAAAAAGGGGGAGAAAAAAAGGAACCCATTTTCAGAATAAGAAGTGTTCACTCAGAATGAGCAACTGTTTTTGGAGATCAACATTGAAGGCACTTCATTTAGCAAGAGAAAGACTGAATGGAACTTCTGGGCAAAGTCAGCCAGCCATACAAAGAGCTGTGGTGTACAATAAGGTGACATTTCACAGCTTTTGGCATTGGATGGAAATTTACTGACATGATAAATGAAGGCAGAATCTGACCCACCTACTGAATAGGAAGATTGGAGCTCACAAGGACACACTTGGAGAGATATGAGTGAAATTCAGATGTTTAATTTTACCATCAATGTTCTGGAATGGTGCTCTTAGCCTACCCTCTTTTCCTGTTGACATCTTCTACTGGCCTAAGAACTGTAAACAATACATCTCCTGATGTTTAGTTAGTTTAGCTACTAAAACATTTGTAAATAGGCTTTTAAAATATAATTTATTGAGTTATAATGAAAGAATAAGCACATGGCTGTCTAAAGGGTTTTTAAATAGAACTGATGGGTTCCCACTTCCTTGATTTCATAGTATGTGTTTATACACACATTTTAAATTATTACATTACAATTCCCAAACTACCTGTGAAAAATGGCAGGGTAACAACAACGAGTTTGGATGAACAAGCTGTACCAAAGGGTTACCACGTACCAGCTGATGCGTGGTAGTGCCCACCTGTGTCCTCTCAGGCTCCAGCAAATGCAGGGCAATTGGAGTGGGCTCAGCCCACTGTGCAGGTGTGTGAGGCTGACTTGACTCACCTTGCAGTGCTGTGGGGGGAACAGTGTGCATCCAGGATATTCTTGCAGAACAGAAACTTGTTACCGTGTGGGATCTTGTTTGTGTGTCTAAGCCCTGGATGCACATACCTTGCTATTTCTGTTAACAATTGAAAACAAATATTTATTTAAATTTATTTGCACATCCTACACACAGATTGAGTGTAGGTGTGCTGGCAGAAGGGAGATTTTAGGAAGGATTTCATAAAGGTGAAGGAAATGGCTCAGCAGCCAGGTTTCAAGGAGGCATCCCAAAAGCAAGGAGCAGCCCCAGACCAGGGAGGGCCTCGTGGTGGTATCAAGGTATGCACTGCTGGCAGAGGAGGCAGAGCTTGTGAGCTGGGGGAGCTGACCTTGCTTTCAAAGGCAGGGAGGCAGACTGTATAAACACACCATTAGCTTATGTATCTGCTACTCCAATATTTCTCTTGTGGAAGCCAGTGGAAATTTTGCCTTTTATTTCAATGAGAAGAAGATCAAGCTATTCTAGGGGGAATATTCCATTTTGTGCCGGGCATTGTACCCACTTTCAGGCTGAGGTGGAGTCACTAGAAGTGACAGAAGTGCCCTGTACTCCTCTTAGGTACTTTGCTGCTCAAAATCTGTCTCTAAGTAATACAATTTGCTATATGTCATAAAACACAAAGGAAAGCACTTTTCACACCAAATATCAGAAAGCGCTCTCTTTTCTCAACTGTAGAAGTAACAGAAATGATGTGTTCATTTTAAATTCTATTCATGTAGGCCCTAATAAAAGCTATTATAAAATACAATTGTGTGGAGACAAAAAGAGAGATAATATCACTATAGCTCAATATAAAATTTAAGTAATTAAGACATGAAAACTATTACACAATTTACTATGAATGCGATGTGAATAATAAAAGGTTTAACCATATCAATTCTGTTTTGCTGTTGTGTTTTGTCTTTTTTTTTAAAATAGCATCTTTTGAAAATGTTTAAGGTTAAAATATTGAAATATAAAGATCTAAATTCCATTTTATTTCAGAAGTTGAGCAGGGCTGAAAAGTAAGGTTTTCCAAAGAAATCTTGTACATATTTTTAGATATTGGTGTAAACATGGCACTCTGCCACATAATGGATTCTACATGAAAAATGTCAGTTTCAGGTGATTTTGATTGTGGTTGTAAATAAAACAGGACATACTAAGAGAACTGAGGAAGTATTTCAGCAGTGCAAGCTAAGCAGCTGCATAATATGAAATTGTGTAGATAGACAGATGGGACCCAAGATTAAAACAAAAGCATCCATAAGAGTACTGGAAAGAAAAGTATTTTTAAACAGGAGGTCCTTAAGCTCTGCATTTTACTTTCACATGGTTAACTACTGTGTCCTCTCCTCTGATGGGCTTCAGCAGCCCTACTGGTAAATGGTTGAGAGGGAAGCTCACTCTAGCCTTTCTCTAGTTGAGTGACTATCAAAATTCAGTGTACTTAATAGACATTTAAACAGAAGTTTAAATATAAATTTATGTATACATAAAAATAGACATTAATAGACATTAAAAAGACATTATTTTCTTGCGCACTGCCATATGCATGACGGTGCCTGCTAACAATTAGCAACATCTGCTCCATGATCCAGCCCTATCTTTTTACCTCATTCCGGTGTGATGATGTGTGTTTGTTTTTCCAGCTCAAACCTGTGGCCAGCACTTCGGTTCAGCCGTGGCCATGGAGCAGCATTCCCTGGAGCCGCGGGAGCTGCGAGCCCGAGCAGGTGGTTCGGTAGGTGGCACTCTTCCCCTTGGATCAGCCCGAGCCTTGGTCCCAGGTGCCGCCCGGGAGCAGGATCAGGAGCTCTGCAGGAGGTTACCCGGCAGAGCCTCGTCCTGCACTGCTGCGGTGCCAGGGACTGGCCTTTGCCAATGTCCACGTTGGAATACATCCTACACTGGATCAGCCTGGGTGGTTTTTGGGCCATCTTGGGCTGCTTTGCCGCAGCAGAAACCTCCACACCTGTCCTGTGCAGAGGAGAGAAGCAGGGACCATCTTCAGCACCTGGGCAGCATTTAGCCTCAGTATCCAGATCTCCCCAAAAACCTACATGGGGAATGGAAACAAGGTTTAGAGATTAGTAAGATGCAGCAACGAGGTCCACTGAGCTGTTTAGGATGGCCTTTTCAAAAAAAAAACTCACTGGGTCTCACTTGGTAAATTTGAGGAGAACTTGTTTGCTAGGTCTTCAGAAGCTGATGATCTGCAGTTCCATTTATCATAATTCTGTAGTACTCAAACCTTAATTTGCCCAAACTGGAGGCCTTAATTTGTAAAATCCTAGTCTTCAAGATGCATTAATTTCTTGGCTATAAAATGGAACTGCTAATACTTGCATATAGTGGCTTCCAGGTGTGTAGTAGGGGGCGAAAATGTTTGTGATGTGCTAGAAAACAAAAGATAAAAAATTTAATTGAGCATTGTGCTTATATTTGTTGTTTATGATGAAGAATCTAATTTTGAAATTCATCTCCTGAACCTTTGTCTTCTCACTCTTTTCCTATTCTCATGGCTTGTTTCAGACTGGGATGAATCCCCCCACACATCACAATGTGTAAGAAAAATAATGATAAAAGGCAGTATTGATAAATTTGGCCCATGAGATTTAATTTTTTTTTAAAATTGGTTAATTTTGTAAATCACCACTGTTTTTTAAAACTGCAGAATACTTTTATCCAATAAAGTTATTGAAATGACTCAGATATTTCTATACTTTAGGATCAGTCACTAAAAAAAATAAATAGTACAAGTTACCCAGGTCAAGTCTTAGGATTGGCTTTATAGGAAGGAAGAGTTGCAGGTTTGTGGTTTTGTAGTCTTGCCAGTGACTCATCCCATACATAGTTTAATATTTGAGATATAAATTATTCATGAACACTTTTTAGTAATCAGTGAATTAGCCACTTGCAATTAAAAAAAAAATGACCTCCTCTTCTTGCATTTAATCTGAGTAGAGTCAGTGTCATTGCTGTGTGATTGGGTCTCATCTATTTTTATCTGTTGTAGCAGCTGTTTTGATCCAAAATTGACAAAACTACCCTAGAAACCTTAAAAAAAAAGGTAAGTCATATACATACATACATATATATATGTATATATATGTATATGTGTATATACGACCCTTTACTCCATGCAGAAAGACACTGCAAGCCATCCAAAAGCAGAGCAAACCTTTAGCCCTGTGTACTGGGCCTGGCTGAGGTGCAGTTATTTTCCCTGTAGCAGTGCTCACAGTGCTGTGCTTTGCACTGGTAGCTCGAAAAGTGGTAACACAGCAGAGTTTTGGCTACTGCTGAGGAGTGCTCCAGCAGCATTAGGGCTGTCCCTCCAGAATTCCAACCCCTGACCCCCTCTGCCAGCAGTCTAAGAGTGGGTAAGATCTTGGGAGGTGAGAGTCTGGACAGCTGAACCAAGCAGATCAAAAGGATACTCCATACAAGATGGTGTCTGCTCAGCAATAAAGGCCAATAAGGAGAATAACGAGGAGAAGGAGAAGAGGGGGGCATTTGTTATTTATGAAATTTGTGTTCTGGAGCAATCACCACCTGTACTGAAAACCTGCTTCACAGGAAGTTGATGAACATACCTTGCTTTCTGGAAGTAGATTAATTTTTTTTTTTTTTTTTTTTTTCTTCTGCATTCTCAACCTTTTCTCTTGTTTGGTTAAACTGTGTTTATCTTGACCAGCAAGGGTTGTTTTCATTCTTATTTTTCCCTGCCTCTCCCAGCAAGAAGGGGAGTGATTGAGAAGCTTGGTGGGCAACTGGCATCCAGCCAAGGTCAACCCACCACACAGCCACCAGAAAGATCTAGAATGCCAGACCATATACATCAAATACTTTGACACTTCTACTTGGAAAAGCAATGCTATTTTAGAGTAGGTAACTCTTCTGTTCCTTCAACAAATATAGACTGAAAGGAAGCAGTGACTTTAGAATGTGAATTCTAAGAATTAAAAATTTTCAAAGAATTAAAAAATATTCTTTGAAGATGTTTGTGAGACAGTAACATGGATGATGCCAAATATCACATTCTCCATTTTGCCAAGACTGCTTTGTTCCAGTGCCTCACTTTTTTCATCAGGCACAAACTGATGACAGAATGTCAGTGTAATAGGAAAAGACATCATTTGGAACAGTTATTAATATAAAACCCAACAGAAAAGGGTTAGCCATCCAAATGGACAATTTCAACAAGACACAATTAAAGTTGCAATATTTCCCTCCCTGGAGCTTAGAAAGAGGATAAATTTGCCTTGTGTTTACCTTTTTCACTTTGTCATTGAAATAGTTAACATTTTAAAATTTTTTAAGCAGTTATACCATCTACCATAGCTTTGATTTCTTCTTTTCTTCATAGTTACTTCACTGTAAATACTTGTTTGTTCATACAGATTACGTTGTAGAAAAGATAATAACAAAAGGCCCTATGTTACCTTCTGTATTATATGGAAGTGGGAGGTAGAGGATAGAGTTGAGGAGTGTGCACTGAGACAGTGAAAGCATTGTTTAGCGAGATAGAAGAACAGAAAGACAACTTAAAATGAAAAAAAAAAACCCACAAACCCAAACCAACTTATGAAGACAAGATTTCATAGAGAAAGGATGGCAGGTTATGTGAAAACCTGTTGAGATGTCACAGGGAAGTGTAAAAAGATTCAGACCCTGGAATTTGACTAGAAGAAAAGAACTACCTTTAAGAGAAGTTTCAGTTAAGTTTCAGTGGAGTACAGACTGAAAATCTGATTTAATGGGTTCAAGAAGTAGGCTACAAGAGATTAATTCAGCAGGAAATTGTAGATGATGTAGACAGATAGAAATTCAATAAGCTTGGCAAGAGAGGGAAAAGCAGCCTGGATCCTAATGGCAGGAGTATATGTGGAGAAGCATGGACACATAAAGAGTAAAAGAGACTTCTGCCCATATATTTCATCACAATTATCATAAAACAGTGCAGTAGATTCTAGTAAGAACTGATTACACTCCTGCCAAAACTTTCATTTTGGAACACAGTTATGCCCTGGCCACTCCCTTAAAATTTGTCTTCTTGAAATTCTGAAAAAAAAAATTATCTTCATTTTCTATTAAGTTTATTAATTAAGACAATAAAAAAGTTTGTTTATATTGTTGGGTATTTTTTTCCCATCTATAGTAATTATTTAAATGATAGGAAAATAATTTGCAAATTTTTATTATTTTTTACTAAACCTATAAAGGCAAAACTTTTCTCCCCAGTCATCATTTTAAAGTGTTAAGTAAGAATTTAGTGTATTTTAAAGATAAAATGAAATTCAAATAAACAACAACATAAAATATTCAACTTGTTATTCTCAAGCAGCCACATCTCAGTTATCAGAAAGAGACCATTTCTGTTAATATACTTGTAACCATGCATTGCCTAACCTGGCCCTGATGAGCTGGAATGGGAATATATGTGTTGGTTATCAGTGGATGACTTTGAGAACCTTACTGGGGGAAAAAAAAAAAAAAAAAGAAAAAAAAGGGCCGGCAACAGGCAAGGTAGCTCCACCTGGACAACATGCTCACTTTCAAGCCTGACAAAGTGCCATACTGTTTTCTGTGTCCAGCCAGCTTAAAACTAAAATCTGGGAGTTTATGCCCTAAGATAGTGAGCCAGCATCCAAGATAAGAATTGTGCTGTGTCAGTGCTAAAGGTCCTGAGCTGGTGCATCCTCTAATAACTTTGATTTGTGCAAAATTTAGGCACAGGAGTGAAACTTGTGCAGACAACCCCCTCCCCACTTTGCTCCGTCTTATATATGACACTGACAGCTTTTCTTCCAGAGGTTTTCCAGAACTCTGATGTTTCTTTTTGGTCTGCCTGTCTTTGTTATTTTTTCTTTAATTGACATATTCAAAGCAGAGCCTAAGAATGCAAAGATTATCCACTTCCAAAATCTTCTCTCTGTGGACAGATCCATAGAGCATCTACTGAGGAATGACAGCTTACTGTTCATTCTAATTATAGTAAAGTGTAAATCTACTGACTGTGAGTAGGGAAACTGGGAGCTTGTTTCCCTATAAACTTTCTCAAGTGTCTTCTGGAGGCACAGTGTCTCCCCAAGCACCAAGCTTCACTAGCAATCTCTGAAAATGCAAAACAAAAAAATAATCCTAATGCATGTGGCAGATAAGTGGCAGAAGGTAGATGTTTTAATGTAAATTAAACTAAAAGTTCTCAGGCTCAACTGCCTGAAGTGTTCAGGAGTTAGCTGATGGTGTATAATAGCTGCTCAGCCTTTTTCTTTCTTTTGGTGGAGGCAGCATTGATTGGCTGGGCTGATTATAGCCCTGCACATCAAAAAGGTGCAAGTTGTTCTTAACAGTAGAAAATCGGCTCTTGCGTGTACAGGCTTAATGCATGATAAGCTACATGGTGTAGACATAAATTTTGTGTGCTTGAAATTGAAGTGAACTTTGCTTGTATCCATGTAGATATGGCCACTAGCTGTTAGAGTCTGTTGCAGCTCATATTTATTGCTTGTAGTTAAAGTAAAAATCAGTGCCATGTGATTTTATTCAACTCGGGGAAAAAAAACTAATTGTCCTTCTGCCAAAGTTTAAGTGCTACATTTTTTCATTAGAATTTAACAAATGTTCATCTTAAAATAGACTGACAATGGGTCAAACTGTTTCACTTTATCTGTTATGACCTTAAAATTTATCAAAGCTAGTACTTGCTCTTCCTAAAGCAATTTGTATTTTCACTCCTGTATTAAACTATCAAATTCTTCTTTGCAGCTACTGTTTAATAGCCACAACATCCTAAAATATTTGAAAAAGATCACTGCAACAGCCTTTTTCTTTCACCTGCCTCACCCAACGTGTTATGTAGATGTTTTAGGGAATTAGTATTGCTTATAAGTCTTTAATGCAGAAATGCAGTATTTTATGGAATATTCTTGAAGATGATAGCTGCTACCTTGTCCAGCTTTTGCTATCCCTCTTTATCTTAGCCAGCCATGACCATTCCACAAATGGGGGTGATTCAAAGCCAGTTTGGAGTATAAGCTGAATCTTCCTTCTCCCTTTAGATTTGTATTCTACTTCATCATTTGCAGACCCACATCTTGAGCAGGGACTTTTCGTGCTGTCGTAATATAACTAATGGTAATCTTGAGGAGGTAGGTGTGATCCAGTATGAGAAAGGGTATCTTAATCTTGCCCTCTCTTGGTAAAATATATTAAATCCAGGATTTAAAAAGTAGACTAAGCATTGATGGGATTAAATGTATTACATATCTTTATAGAAGACACATTTATTCTTCCGTGTTCAGTGCTAAGTCCCATGTTGAACTAAATCCAAAAATGAGATGTAGATTCTGGCATATCTTAAAATGTCGAACCAGATCTCTTGGTTCTTGCTTTGAAGTGGCAATATTCTTTTAGTGCCTGAACAACATCTTGGGTAGAGGTGAAAATGTAACACAGAGCCTTTTAATTTCATTGTGTTATTTATAACAATTATCTAAATCAAATTAGAAGTAAATGGCTACTAATCTTTGTCTGTATGTGTATTCATGCCCAACAATTCCTAAATGCCACTAGGAAATGAGAGTAATTTTGATATTAAAATGATTACTACCATTTTTTTAATAAACTGATGCGACTTTAGAAGTCTGTCCCTGATATCTTTCATGATTTAGACATCACACAAGCTGTAATTGTGCTATTAAAGGAAAGAGAGCTAATCTTTTTGCATTTGAAGTAAGCCCTCATCATCAGACCCGACAAAGCCAGACAGATCAAAAAAGAGTAAAAAAGAGCATTTAAGGAAATTAGTACAAGTGTCAGTTAAAAGGTAAAAATTAATGCACTTATTATTGAAATACAGTTGAAACCTGCGTTCTTTTCATTTCTTTGATATTGCTAAAGCATAAAACATTCAATTAACTTTCCATTGTGTTTGTGGGGTAGCAGGAAAGGCAAACCATTGTCAGTGAAGTGTTAGGTGTGTAGGTGGTGTGTGCAAGGCAAAAATGATTAGATTAGAGAGGAGGGAAGAGCAAAGGCTTTTAGTTTGCAGTTGACAAAGACAGTGAACTCCTTTACTGTGTTCCAGAACAATGTTCTTGCATGTATACTTTTCCTAAAGATATGGTGCTGAACCTCTGAGAAGGTAGCATGCACTCCTTTCATCCTCACTGGGGAGCATTTCTTTTCCTGATTATTATTATCTACATCTTTAAAACCTGCATGGTTTGGCACCTCTTTCCTAATAAAAAGTGAATACAGATAAATTGATACTATTTTGGACCATTGAATAATAGTACTTTGCAATATAAGTGAAATAGATACATTTAATTCATACTTACCCTCAGCCATAAATATAAATTCCCATGGCTGTAGTCTTTTATTCTTTGAAAGCTGTTACTAAGAGTGTTGATTTGTAAAAACTGATTTAGGATATTTCAAAATAGATCCTTGATTTACAGCTGTTATGTGTTGGCAACACTGAAGCTGCAAATAATTTGTAGTAAGGCAGTTGCTTTTCCTATCCTTTGTGCTGTTTAAAGTGAAAGCGGGGTTTTTTTCCTTTTTTTCTTTTTTCTTTCTTTTTTTTTTTATTTTAATGAGAGCAATGGAATGATATAAATATATATAGGTAGAATTATAAAAAATCACATAAAACAGGAATCCCTTGAACCCATTCAGCTGCCTTATTAACAAAACCTTCCTAATATATTGATGGAGATGTTTTCTCTCTCCTTCCACTATCCCTATATTTTAAATGGATTTTAGTAATATTATGACTATGCTGTAATGTTCAATATGATTTAATTAAAAGAAGTATTTGCTAATTGGCATAAAATGTATGTGTGATTATTTTTCCATGTACTTATGATTTTTCAATAAGAGAACAGCTGCTAAATATTTTCTTACATGTTGATTCCACTTAATCAGCATTCTTCTTAATGTAAGCAAGAAAAATTAGGAATTGTGTTTTACAAATATGTTCCATGAAAACATCAGCATGATGACAAAGTCATACCCTTTGGGGTGCAAATAAGCAGATTTACCACAAAACGTTTCTATATAGATAGGAGATAAATCTTACTTTAAAAATCCCTTGCAATATTGAGCACCTTCCAAGCCAAATGTGTACTAGCACTTAAAGAAAATATTACCAGTTTTAACACCCAAACTCTCTCGATGTTTTGATTACTATTCCTATTAATATGCACATGATAGAAGTTAATGCCACACTGACAGATTTAAGGCTTTGTAAATGTGCTGAATTAAACTAGAAAGGTAAAAGCAGCCATTACCCTAAGACCTAAAAGAGAGACACTAATCAGCTGTCTTTTTTCCTCCTATCCTTTTTACAGATGACTGGGAATACAGGTTTTATTTAAAATGCAAGGCTGGAAAAAGCTTAGCCACAGGAAAAAGAAAAGGTCTTGACCCTTAAGTATTGATCCCATTCTATTGATTACAAGAGTTGAGGGTGGTGGGACTTTACAAAAGTGCAATCCTAAAAAAGGCACAAAGCAGATTTGGGTAAAAATCAGACTGCGCTTTGTTATTTACAGGACTAAAGAGTTCAAGAATAAAAGATAATGTGGGTGGAGATCAGGGCACATGTGGACTCCAGAGCTGATGTTCAGACCTCATAGACTCAGATGCCAAAAGTCTTTGCCTTCCCTGGCAGAGTGTTCTGTCAATAGATTATACTGTCCATGGAAACTGGGATGTCTGGCAAGGCTGGGATCCACATCTGCTGATAAATTCCCTGCTATGGGCAAAGGAACACTTTGCTAAATCATGCTTCCTCTGCAGCCATGCTGAACAAGAGATCAAGAAGAAACAGAGCCCCCAGCCTGTGGCCTTTTCAGGAGAAAAGGTAACAAACAAGGCTAAAACCTTGTGTCTTGTACTGAGCTTTGGGAGTCAAGTGGAAAACTGGAAGTTTCAGGGGCAAACAGAAAGGAAGACTATCTGGAGTGTTATTATCCAAAAGAGGCTTTTAAAAGGCTCCCAAAATCCTAGGACAAGTAAGCCTATGTAGTGCAACTTCTCTGAGAAGCATTAAATCCACATGAATCCTGAAGTGCCTGATTTACTTGAGCAAAAGGCCCCATAATTCTTATTTTCAAAGAACTGAAGCATTTCTGTAGATTAGGGGGAGGAAGAACTGCTCCCTTGTAATGTGCCAGGGCCACAAAGAATACACTGTGGATACGTTGACAAATGGAAACATAAAATAAACACAGAAAAATGTGTAATCCCAGGCAGTAATATATATTTTAACCTAAGCTACTGCTCTGCTTTCAGTGTGTCTACTTAGCTTTTCCACATTGCATAGCTGAGGCTGCTGAGAAGAATTTCCCCATGCTTTTGCTAAGGGACCACAAAATGTGCTAAATAGTTTCTCTGCATAAGCTTCTTATAGACCTGTGGAATTCTGCAGGGAGACTCTCTTAAAAATATTTAAACTATATTTGTCAAAGGACTTCTAATCAACAACTTTTGACCTGCTAAATGGGCAGATGTTCTAGGAGACATCTGGCAACACACTGTTCTCCCCTGCTGCACATAATACTCCCAATATCTTCTGGAGTTCTCTGCAGGTATGTTCTCCTCTCTGCACAGACAATCCTCTGCCACTGACATTGCTTCTGTGTGCCATTTGATCTGTCCAGAGAGGAGGTCACAAAGTGTATATAGTCAGTAAAACAAAGGTCAAATACTCCCTTCAGGTGAGATAGGGCTAAAAATTATCATTATAAAATATGTTTCAGCTTTAGCAATCTGTAAGAGCATTTAGCAGCAATCATGAATTTGGACAGCCAGCATTGAGATGGCAACCACACAGGAGCTGGGCATGTGGACCTGGAACTGCACAGTGCTTTGCATGGGGTGGCTGAACACTGCTAAGAAATGGGGTAGCTTAGTGTCAGTGAGTAACATGGTGTCACCTTGCTGTACTGCTGATAGTGATCCACTGTCTCAGATCTCTTTACACACCCTTCCAACCTGCCAGGTAGGAAAAATAGCCTAAGCTACCCTGCTAAGTAGCCTGTTCTCATTAGAGTGTGCCTTCACCACGGCTCTCATTTAGTTATTATTGTCTAAAGACAACTCTGGGTAACATGTTCTCACATAGGTATTTAGTTAGGAGGAGATCCTGAGTTTTAAAAGCCAAATCTCTTTCCAAATTATTTTCTTCTAGAGTTTTTATTAGCTGCAGTATCATCTACTAATTCTTCTATGAGTGACCCACTTCACCGTGAAGTTTTAGTGCTAACAAACAAGCAAAAAAAAATTTGCTATAAAATCAAAGATGAAATTAAATTACTTAAAGATTATATATTTTTTAATCAGCATTTCCTTTTGCCTGGTTTCTTTCTCATCAAAAGAAAGATATGAAATTTTAAAAGACTCAGAATTTCTTTTATATAACAGATAAAAAAGTAGGATTTTTTTTTGTGTGTGCTCCCATTAAATTAGAACATTCAGGACAGCTGATTTCATCAATAATAAACTCCCTTTGCAGCAGTTAGTGACAAAAAGTGTTTCTCAAGGGAAGTAAATATTTACTTACATATTTATAAACTTTCTCAGTGCTTTTTATGAAACTCAGCAACTCATACAAACTAAAGTGGCAAATTAGACAATGCACAGTATAATATCATATTAATATTTTTTCTTTCTTTTTGTCTCTTTAAGATCAAAGATGAAAAAAGTGTTAAACTCCTAATGTGAATTTAGGAGCTACAGAATTGGTTTGGGCTTCACTTTCTTGTTGAGTTTTGGCTGCCTTGTCTTACCCACGTGCAGCCTGGTCTCTGCAGCACAGGGGGGAAGCACATTTGCTTCAGGTGCAAAGCACACCAGTCCAAAGCTGTGAAGAAACTCTCCTGCTCTGGAGTCTGGCTGGGCTGAGGGGCTGGGAAGGAGCAGCTCAGGCAGCTCTCACCTGTCTGGAACAGGATCATTTCCTTGCTTCAGAAGGGCATCTTAAACATACAACCCATTAAAGGCAGCAAGGTGCTTAGACATTACACCTATCCTTGGAGGGAGAAAGGAGTGTGAGGTAGGGAAAGGAAAGGCTGCTGTGACAGCAGCACAGGCTCACAAGTATTGCTGTAACACCAATGGCTGGCAATTACAGGGGGCCCTCCAGCCCAGCTGTGTATCACAAACAGGAGAGGAGTTTTTAAGGGGACCATTTAATCTTCAGAGACAATTTATGGGCCTTCTGCTGCCAGGGCCTCAGCCACCTTCTTCCCATCTCCCCTGAAGCCTGGCCCTGGCCATGGGAGTGTCCTTGCCCCTGTGAGCAGTGGCTGTGGGTGGCAGTGCTGGGCTCAGGTGCAGTGGCAAGGGTTCCCTCCACCCTGTCAGCACTCAAGGTCACCTGTGTCCTCCCTTCCTTTTTTTCATTTATTTATTTTTTCAGTCACTTGAGGCTGAGGTACCTCCATGTGGTCTGGATAAACACGAGTTTTCAGACCTCTGCCTCAGCAAAGTTCTAGTGCAGAAAACTGGGCTTCTGTGACTAAACCCTGGAAGACAGAATCTGCATTTAAAAATCAGTAAATTAATGCTTGCAAAGATGCTGTATAAATCTGTACCTAATAAGTACAGTAGAAAGCTATTAGTTTAAGCTTCTAGCCTCCCTTATTGCTCTGCCACCCTTATGATAATAATGATGAGTAGAATGGCAAAAGAAATTGAGCCATTTTGCCTACTGAAATGGACTGAAGGAGCTGATACTTCTGTAGGAATGGAAAGAAAGAGGGTAACTTTTTCCTGTAAAAAGAAATGGGCAGGGAGTGAAACTAGCATTTACTATATGAATATATTATTCTAGTGAGGTTCATTATTTTCTGTTTCTGTAGGCAGGAAAAGAAGTTCTGTTTGGGGGGAGTACCAGTTAATTGGATAGATTTTTCACCTGCAAAAAAAGTAGGGCAAAAGAAATATAAATTCACTTTAAAGTTAATATTAGACAAATTATTTTGTTTTTTAAGTGATGGTAATGAAGACAGAGAAACAAAGGAAATACTGAAGGAGAACTCATGTTTGGAGAGCTAATTCACTGAAAAGACAAAATTATATGCATAGAAGGTAAGTTCTGCAAAAGGACCAGGAGTTTCTGAGCCTTACTCCTCTCCAATGCATTCAGTGCTATGCACCAGAAGTGTAAAGACCAAAAGAAGAGGTACATAAAGCTCTATGATTTTATTAGATATGTCTCTTGTAAAAAAAAAAATAAGTAGAGGTAACACCAGTATTACAGTGACAACAGGATGTGCCTTTTGATTCTGTTATTGTTTGAAGGTACTGGCCTAAGATTTTGTGTCACAGCCTTGGGCCTCTCATGCCACTTACCTGGGAGGGCTGGAAATTCAGGTTCCAGCTATCCATGTATTTACAGTATGCAGGTGGATCTGTGCAAAGGCAGACCCTCAGGTGCATCATCTTGTGAAATCATTGTGGTCTACCCATGTCCAAGAGTTGTGGATTGGTTACAGGATTTCAGAATGTGTATTTTCAATATTTAAGTGTCACCCAGGGGCTGCTCTATGTTTTCTGTTCACCCATCCTGCCCAGCCTTACAGACACACTAATTTATGTCCTGATCCATGCTCTGGGAATTAGTGTCATGGCACTGAAAAAGATTGTAAAGAATTTTTTTTTTAACCTCTGCATGTTCAAGGCACTTATCTTGTGGCATGAATATGGATGATAGCTTCCTATGAATATGGAAAAGACTAGGGAGGGATGGGTCAGTGTTTAACTGCTCTTAACCTTTCCACCAAGCTGACCTTACCAGAATATGATGCATAGGAAGGGTCGGTCATAGCTGATTTTCTGTTAGAATGCTATTAGTAATTTTTTGCCACATATGTTTGCCCTAAGGCCTTGTTTGCCACCTATATAATTATTAGAAGACTCTTATTATTGTATTTGAAATTCTAAGTTGACACGTATGTCATAGTACTATGGCATGGTATTACGTTTAATTTCTCTTTTGTTAGTCTCATTTAATGTACTGAAGAATTATGCTCAAAAGAAGATCCCACACACTTCTTTTCCTTGCCATTACCAGCTCTGTATTCCTCTCCTACCTGTGAGAAACACCAGTTTAATTAAAAAAGAGAAGAAAAAATATATGTATAGATTTGCATGGGCAAAATATAAGGTGTGTAAACACCTAATTTTATGTGTTTTCTCCAGGAAGTAATAGGACATTTACCTATCAGGATATTTTCCTGATAGGTAAAACTTATAACCCAGTGGTATTACAGGATGATGATACCAGATTAATTGTGATTTTGTGCACCATGTCAGTCTGAGCTGTTTGACACAAACTATGCTCACTTGATCCCAGTACAGAGCAAACAGTAATTGAAAGATTACTTTCCTCCTCCACCCTGGAAAACTTACTTGGGTGTTTCCTGCAGTGCTCCCTTTTATCCCAGAACTCATGGGTGAGGTTCCTCTGGATGAAAACTCATGAGAAAGTGTTAAATAGCAGATGACTAGGCTTACCTTGGAATAGAAAATCCTGATGCAGCCATGAAATGGCTATCTGGGAACAGGGTCACACTGTGTGGAATTGGACTATGAAGACCTTTTGGGCTTTTCAGGTGATGTTGAGGTCTCCATATGGTTGTACCTATCTCTTGTGAGATATTGAAAATTCACGTCAGCATTCGGTGCCCATGGGGGAGGATGGTTTGGGTTGCTTTCCTGTAAGACTGCAGAGTTGGAAATGTATCATGTTCCTGGATTTTTTTTAAATTATTTATTATTATTTTCTCAGTTTCTAATGGAGTTTTCGGAAACAGAGGAATGTAATAAGACACAAAGCAGTAGCACTATTCAGTCACTTTATAAAGGGTGGAAATGAACTTTTTCTTACTAGGTATTTTGTACTTAATTATATCTTTTGGAACACTTGAAAACTTTCATTCACTTGCTGCAGATTGCTATCCTGATTATATGTTCCAATTTAAAGTAGTTTTATAGCAACAACAATCCTGGCTTACCACTGTTCTTCATCTGCCATTCTCTAAATACCTAAGTTTTGCAACAAATTTCTCAGCCTGTAGATATTTTACACTCCTTTCAGTGACTGAAAACTGATGTACCACAAACATAAGCTAGTTTTCCAGAGAAGATGAGTAAGCACAGAAAAGTCTGATTGGTTTATTGGGCCCCTGTGGCTAAGGTGTGCCAATTTCTGTAGCCAAGAGCAATGAAAAAGAGTGGTTAGCTGCAGATGTGTCTCTCTGTTTCTAGCCTAATAAATGAGGTTTCTAGTTGTATTAAAGTAGCAGAATTTTACAGAAGTCTGGATTGGAACTGAAATTTGCAGATTTAGATTCACAGCAATAATTTGTTTGCCTGTAAGCAATTATAAATGTAGTGAACATAAATGGATACTTTTGGTAGCAGCGCCTTTGAAGTCAAGCCCACATGCTTGAATAGTTGTGGTTAACAGGCTTGCAGGTTAAACAGAAGTATGGTTATATTGTATTTGCAGTAGTACTAAGGTACTTAGCTCAGCATTGCTATTTTTATTTAAGATGTGCATTTCCAAGATAATCCAATGAAGGTAATTTTGTCATTGTGTTAATTGCTGGGGATGTGTTGCATAATACAGAATACCTTTTGAGAAAATTAAGTCCACACTGCTGGAACTTCTCTCTCCTACTCCACTTAAAGGTTATCAGTTACTACATGGCATGCAGAGTAGACATATCCACAGCTGCTATCCTGAAGAGTTTATAGTTTGAACATGCAAAACAGGTAAAGAGCAGAGAAAGAGAGAGTTTCCCATGATCTAAAATCAGCCAGGGATGATGTGCACAGGCTGCAGGATCTAGGCACTGCTCCATCCATATTGCTGTCCCTTTGGAAGAGCAGCCTAAAACAGATTAAGATACTTACTCACACTTGCACAAAAGGGTTTTTTTTTGTTTTTAAAAATTATTATTGTAAATTAAATGTCAGCTATTCCATCTGCCCCTCAAAATAACCATCATTAATTAGCTGATTTATTTTAGACGTTGCAGCAGAGGTGGATTTTTAAGGATAGATTTCAAAGAAGCGAGGACAATCGCCTGACAGCTCAGTTCAGGGAGGGCACTCCATGTGTGAGGGGCAGGGTGGAGCTGTGTGAGAGAAGCTGACAAACAGCAGAGAAGATTGTTATTGTTGGTGGATTTGAAGGAAGAGTGTGAGTGTGTGTGTATGTGTGTGTGAAAAAGAGAAAGAGATATGCAATTAGAGACAAGAACAGAACAAATAAAGAAGGGTGGAGTTTTGAAGAGCCTTGAAGCTGAGGACAAGAAGCATGAACTTGCTGTTTTGAAACCAGAAGGGATTGAAAGGGGGATGAGTGATGTGGTCAGAACATACAAGGACTATAACCTTCAAGTGAGGAAAAAAAATAAAAATTAATGGTGGGCTATTTCTTGATAAGCTCAGAAAGCACAAATTGACAGAACAACCTCTGCTTCCAAAACCTTTTAGAAGCTGAACAATTTTTGAGGAAGAAAAGAGAACAGAGATGGCATCCAAAATAGCACATTAAAAAAAAAAATCTGAGCAAGGGCATTTGCAGTGCTAAAGCAGAATGTTAATTGAAATCCTACTGTGCCAACAGGAACATTGGAAAGAGACCAGTCAGGATTAGACTAATTAAGATGTCTTTAAAAGAAAGGGGAAAAAAAATCTACTGAAAAACGGAACAGGTTGGATTGTATTAAAGAGGAATTTACCAAATGCACAGAGAATCCTTAAAGAATTTATAAAGTGTGTTTCCATCTTGCAAAACATGAATTGAAGTAGACTGGAATGTTGATACAGCTAAAGAAAAGCTGCCTTCTTAATATCTTTGGAAGATTGCGGTTGGGAATATGCTCCAGCACATTAGCTCTCCTTGTCCCCTGTATTTTTATTTTGAGGAGAGATGCCAATAGCTGCTTTAAGGAAGGTGATGGCTTCTGTATAACCCATTGTAGTGGCTTTCTCTGACACAAGACACTCACAATTCAGCACCCCTCTTGCCTTATCATCACTTGCTCCCATTTGGCTTTGTGTGCCCAGCTGTGGAAAGAGGCAAAGTGAGGTTTGTTCTTGAGCTGGAAAATGGAATTTCTTTTATTTTTACAAAGGTAAGGATATTGTCTAACATGGTCTTGTCACAACTATGATAGGAAGTAGATGTCCTTCTTTCTGAGCCATCACTACACACTGCTGTCAGGCAGCACAGCCTGGCAGTGCTTATGTGGCACTAGAGCATGGGCATAAAGATGGAGATAGGGTTCGAAGTTGCCTTTGCTAGGGCCAGCAGCAGACACAGATTTGAGTCTGAGACCACAGGTAGAAGCAGTGTTTGCCAGGCAGCTTCCACAACTGGAGCTGATGATCCACATCCAAGCCTCTTACAACCCTGGGAAGATAGCCATTGCTCCTGACATTACAGAGTGATAATGGCATTTGACAGAAGAAACCATGAATATTTTAATCCTTTAAAAGGAGTAAGGAGTATGTCTAGTGTTGAGTCAAGCTGTTTGAATTATTCAGTGTGAATAAGTGAGCCAATTTATTGGACCTTTTCCTTGTTCACAGATCACTCATAACCTCATCTTTTTTTCCATGGCCAGAGTTGCTTTTCTCAAGTTTTCTGCAAATAGTTTATACAAATGTCAGCCAATGGAACTTGTGATCACTTTTCTTCAACCATTATTAGCTGTTAGCTTTGCATAATTTTCCAAATTATTCCTTTTCAGTATTTGGATGGTAGGAATTTTGAAGTGGGGAAAGAAATTAAATAGTGATTCTAAAATAAATATATAACTGTAAAAATATTGTTGAAATACAAAATTTCAAATATGTCTAGCTGTGCAAAGTGAAGATTTTATCTGTATAATTATAAGGGCAAATAAGCTCCTAACTGACAGGTGGATTTTATTTGGGTTTGAATTGTAACAGCCCAAACAGGAACCTTCTCAAGACTGTGTGGTCAGAACCACGTGCTTAGCCCTGAATATGTCTCAGCTATCCAGAAAAATGTGGCATCTACACTTAATATATTCAGCAATAATTTTAAAACCTGTCTGTGCATTTTACTGGAGCTGAACAATTGCAAATTCAATGAAGAGTGGCTATAAGTGGACTATAAATTAATATGAAACACTCCTCAGAGTTGTCTTAATCAAAGACAACTCTGAGGAGTGTTTCAGAGTCCTGATTTTACACTATTCAACTGTCTTGAGTTTTGCATTGGTGTATTTACTTATTTACCAAAGCCAGTGCCTTTCTACAAAAGTACTCTCTGTAATGATGTTCCTGGGAGGTCTGCAGCTTGTCTCACATTTGTACATATGTGAAGTCAACCCACACAAGTAAGTGTATGTAAAATCTGCATACTGATACAGTGCCTTTCTTAAAATCTGATATGAACCTACACACAATAGGAATGCCAGAATCTTTCTGAAAAATTGCACAGAGAGTAAATCCCATTCTAAACCATTTATCTAAGTAAAATGGAGTGTACAAGGTACTAAACTAGTCTGACAACCTGTATTTAGTGTAATGATTTATTTGCTCTTTGGCAAGCTCTAACCATTTACTATTAACTATTGCAGAGGAAAGGTAAGGTTATTATTACCTCATAAAGTAAATAGTGATACTTAACAAAACAGAACATCTGCCCCACTTATTAAAATATTTTGACAGATTTAAATTGGTTAACATTTAATCTCATTTGTAATTATGGGAAGCAATAGTATGTGTTCTGAAGACATGAAAATAAATATTTTTGTGATTAGGAAACTTGTTACACTCCAACAATAATTTTTTTTCTCAGGGTTCTTTTCTTAAACTGAAAATAATGTAGACATTACTTTGGCATTCTTGTAAATACTGAGGCTACTTGGAACTAAGCCTACTAGTTTTATAAACCCAACCCTTATTTATTTTACTGGCATATAAAAAAGGGAAATACAAAAACAGCTTTCTGTGCTTAGCAAAATAAGTTGATATATGGGAAACTAAAGGGATAGGTCACAGTGTTTTCATGTTTTGAGAACAGAATTTGACTGCTTAACTATCAGATATTTAAAGACTACTGGATTTTCAAAGAGAAACTAAAATTTTTCTATTTGAATATTTTAAGTGCTGAGGACAAAAGTTGAATACTAACCCAGTAAAGGAAAATCATTACTTTTCTTCTGGAACTGTTACTTGGTCCAGTCCACTACATGACCACATGACCACAAGTGGGATGTCTCAGGGTGGGAGGCAGGAGCAGGCAGACAAGAACAGCCAGACCTTCCCTGCCTGGGACTCTGTTGGTCCATACTTGATTGAAGAGACTCTGTAACTATGACTTGAGATCTTAAACCCAGAAACTTGAGCTAGGCTGTGCTTTTGTAACTTAGGTTGATGTACCTCTCTGGCAAATAACTTACTGCTCTGAAGACTTTCCTCCTTTCTTCCCCCAAGCTAAATATTTTTCCTGTCTATGTGGAAATTTTTAGCAGTCAGTTTTTTTTTTTCTCTTAATGCATTTGCACAATATTCAGCATAGCAAGGTCTGTTTCTCACCTGAAGGTTATCTGTGTGGAACTAAGTCTCAAAAAATTTGGATGTGACTTTCTGGAAGGGGAACTAGCCTGGTTTACACCAGATTCATCATTACATGTGGCAGAAAGTCCAAAATCCCTCTGCTCATCAACTTTGTTTAATATAGCACTTTTCCTACAAGGCGTCAAAAGCATTTTAAAGAACAATAGCTACTGAGTTGAATAATCAATTATAGATAATAATACAGTGCAGCACAGATAGTACAAAGTGTATAATTATAGTATTTGATTTGGTTCTGTTAGAAGTCAGTGGCAATTTAACATTCACATCATCAGTGGAAGCAGGAAGCCCAATGTAGATAAATGCTCAGCATATGGTTAGTTATGAAGTCTGTCTCAGCTATTCACATATCCTGTAAAATTTCAGCTTAAGCTGGATCTTTTTATGTTGAGTCCTGTCTCAAAAATGATCTAGAACATGATCTAGTTTAAGGTAATATTGGTTTATCCTTTTTCAGTTTATGTATTGGCTTTCTGACCTCTCTGTGGGCTGTACCTATATGTAAAATATCATCTGTAGTCTAATTTATTAGGTGGACTTTACCATTTCTCCTAGAAAAAAATTATTTGGAAGTAAATTGCAATTTTATCACCATTTCTTAGATTCTTTGAAATTAGTGAAAGCAACTTTTCCTGAGGAGTCGTCCCCACCCTTTTCTTTTAACCTGCTAATCCTAATACACAGAAATGTAAAATGTGTAGCTTAGTTGTGACTGGTGATGTGATTTTCATGGCCTTGTTTGTACTTCAGATGGATAAATAAAGGCCTTGTAATCTGCTTTCTCCTGCAAGGATTTTGAAAAGTGATTTTTAAAAATTTTTCTCTCAGTGAATTGTAGAACATAGAGGCTGAAGATCCACTGTCCCCAAAATTTGAGCTAATAAATCTTGATTTCATGACTACTCTGAGAGTAGGTCTGGAGAGTGTTTATATCTAGATTTAAATGAGTATTGATGGATTTTTTTTTCATTATTCTCTCCCCACAATAATGAGTTTTCAGAATACTGCCTGAGAGTCTTTCCCTTCTGTGTGTTCTTTGTGCTGTTCTGGTTTTTATGTCTGTTTTTGTATTCCATGCATATGTTTTTAGTTTACCTTGATTTAGTTCAAACATCCAACTTCTCTCTGTGACCTTTCAGACAAGATTGTGGGGACTAAAAGCAGGACCAATCATCATAGACAGGCTTTGACCCATAAATTGTACATATTCCATCAAATTTTTCCTAATCTCCAGATTAGTCTCCCAAGTCATGACTCCATCTTTGTCTGAATGAGGTTTTGAGTATTTCTCTTTGTTTTTGCCTGAAGCTAACTCAGAACACTAAGGCATGACGTCTTTAAAAAACAAAAAACATCTTTTTCATAAATTTATTTCACATACAAGTTGTTGGGTTTTTGTTAATCTAGGGCTAGCATAAGCACATAAGAGCATACAATGAGTGCTGTGCTCAGCTCTGTGGCCCCCAGCACACAATGAAGGTGATCCTGTTGGAGTGAGTCCAGAGGAGGGCTATGAAATCTAAAGCATCTCTCCTAAGAAGACAGGCTGAGAGAGCTGAAGTTGCTTTGCCAGGGGAGAAGAAGGCTCCAGGGAGAACTTCGTGCACCTTCCAGCACCCAAAGGAAAGTGAAAAAGGATTTTTTTACAAGGCCATCTAATGATAGTAATAGAAGGAATGGCTTTGAAATGAGTCTAGATTAGGTTAGAGATCAGAAAAATTGCTGTAGGATGGTGATGCATTGGAGCAGGTTTCCCTGAGAAGCTGTGGATGCCCCATTGCTGGAAGAGCTCAAGACCAGGCTGGATGGGGCTCTGAGCAACCTGGTCTGGTGAAAGGTGTCCCTGACCATGGCACAGGGTTTGGGACTAGATCTTTAAGTTTCCTTCCAACCTAAATAATTCTGGGATTCTATGATATATTCTGTAAACTGCTTAGTTTGTTGCTTTGATTTTGTTTTGTTTTGTTTCTTTTCTGGGTGAGTTTAAGCTACTTTTTTTTTCTGTATGTGCCTTTTGAAACTGCTTTAAACACCTGTCAGTGATACATCTCCTCTGCATAAAGTGTATAGGTGTGTGCTTATAATCCAGTTTGAAGAGACTGGTGGGTTAAGAACTTTGTTTGGTCAGCCATCTGGGGAGAGCAGAATCTGGCCTCAATACAGCACAAAGAAATTGGAGCTCTTACTATCTGTATTGAAAGCTTCAGATCCAGCCTTGCAGATAATAAAAATTTCAAAGCATTAACCCTTCTGCAACTCCTTGGCTGTTAGTTAATTTTTCCTCCTTGGTTTTTGGTGGGTTTTTTAAAATTTTTTTTTCCTTCAACACTTTTGTTTTTACAAGAAAAATAGATGCTCCCACCATAAGTAATTGCCACCCTTCTTTTACAGCCTTACAGCTCCATAAGATGAGCTATTGTGTTAAATAATTAGCACATGCCATTCAGAATATTATAAGAATTATATGCAACATCAAGCAGGAACTATACACTGAAAAAGAACCCTATTTGCTCTGAAGTTGCACTAAGCAGAAATTAGGTATTAGCAACAGGTGCATTTAAAACAAGTTATTAATTGTTAAAAGGAAAGAAAGAGAGAGAACAGTGTCCTATTCAACCATTAATACAGTAAAGCATTCTAAAGTTTGCCATGGTTTGAACCATAACCTTTTTGAAAAATCCTTTGTTCATTTGCATACACAAACATTAATCCCATGCTTGAACACAAAAATGCATTTACATAAAAACTACATTGTGATTTATAATTTATTAAGTAATTGTGGCTGAGATGTTATTGGAAACAAAGAAAACAGCTATATTTAAATGCCAGGGTCCAAGGGAATATAATATATAGAAATTTTTTAATAGGGAAGAAAAAATTTTTTTTTGTAGCATGTCACTAATTAATACGGATTTCATTTTTTATATACTTATTTTTAATGGAATATTGTGTTTTGTGATGAGCTGTACTACAGTATACTGGAGGGCCTGGAGATTTTATTCTCTGCTTAAATAGTGCGTAAAAGATATTGCAAAATATAACCTTACATTGACTAGCTAACTTGGTAGGTTAAACTTACAAGATTTCTGCAAGGTGTACCTTTCTTGTGGATTCCAGTTGAAGATGGGCACTGAGCCACAGAGATTGAAGTAATTTTGGCTTTTGGAAACAAAAGTCAGTGCACTGGGGCAACTAAGATAATTGGAAAGGTCTCTGATGAAGTCAAGTAGCAGATGAACAGAGACAAACATTTCAGTTTTGGGATGAGATGTCAGTTTTATGGCACTGGAAATACTGGTAGAGATTTTAAAAAGAAATTTAGCCCTTTTTGTGTGTCCAGATCCTCTAGCCATTCCTGCCTGTACAGAGCACTGGACTTGGCTACAGCAGTTTCAGCTGCACCCTGGGATCTCCAGAACATCCTTGCAGCAGAAATGCACCTCCAAGTTTCCCTTGGCATTCCAAGCACAAATTATTACTGGGAGGTGAGGAATGGCTTCAAAATGTCCCAAGGAAAGACCCTAGGCCTTATTTACTTTGAAGTCATTCCTTGTGTTCTTCTCCCTCCTTAGCAGCCTCCAGCCTCAATTTGTATCTAATGCCAGGTTATTCCATAGACTCCTTTTGCTCTTCCAGTAGGCTTAGCATTTGTTCAGTCTGTATTTGAACTGACTGTATTTGCATTGTCCTGCAGGCTGTGAGACATATGGTCCATTGAGAGCACAGGAGGGAGAGTCCTGGAGCCAGCTTTGTGTTCAGAGCCACTTCAAAGCTTTTCAATTCTGTAGGCAAAATTTAAAGGCATAAGGAACTGTAGTTCCAGTTGGATTTTTCTTCAGTTGGGAGAAGGAACAGTAAGACAGGGAGGAGAAATCTGGACAATCATGCTTGCTGCTTCTGGGAGGAGGGGAGGACATGTAAGCTGACCAGCAGCAGCCTTTTCTCTCCCCCTGCACTACAGAACCTGACTTTTACATGTTCTGTGGCAGTCCTTAGAGCTAACTGGCATGGATTCCAGGGATCTGACTAAAGCAAATAAAAACCCCAAAAACCAATAATAATAAAAAACCCCAACAACACCCCCCCAAAAAAAACCCCACACACAAACAAACAAACAACAACAAAAAAACCCCAAGAAACCCTCGAAAAAAACCCAAACTCCCAAACAAACAACAAACAAACAATCAAAAGCCCAAAAACCAAAACCTGGTCACAAGTCACCATCAGGGTCCTTTGTTGTCATAACTGTTTCTGGCAGTCACTTGTAAAGACGAGCTCGATCCTGGGGTTGAAATGGTCTTTAAATATTTTTGAGCAGGCTCTTTAGGGAGCAGCTGAACTCTGGAGAGGTTCTTGTTGAGCATGTGCAAAATGCAGTTGCACTAAAGGGTTAGTAAGTGACCAAGAGTGGAAAAATTTCTGCAGTGGAACCATGAGCTCTAGCAATGACCAAAGAAAGCCCCTGCCCTGAATGGTTTGCTATATGAAGCAGATGGCAAATAGAGAAAATTTTAACCCAAATTACTGCAGTTTGGCAAGATTTATGACCAGTTTTGTACAATGTCTTACCTTAAATCATAAGTTTCACCTTTAATTGTGGCTAAAGGTGGTCTCTGAACTTGGTATCTTATGAATGTCACCAGCTGTTAACTGGGGCATGATTTGCATCCTCAGCAGCAAATTGCAGGTGCCTAAATTCTGTGGTGGATCAAACACATTATTCTTTATATTATCCTGGTGAACTCTTAATTTAGAAATGACATTTCAATAATCCTGTGTGTTTGGTGAAGTGAATATTACTTTATAATTTTCTTTTGATAACACCTTTCTAGGCTTTCCAGAAAGCTGAAATTCATTTGATTATTAAAAGTTCATTTTGGACATATGTTCTGTGTAAATTTCTTTTGGGCCTGGGTAGAACTGTGTAGAAGGCAAATGAAACAAAATTGTAATTTGTGGTTTGCTGCCCTTACAACATCTCAAGCCTATGAAATTTCAGATGGATTTATTGATACTTTGAAAAATATGTAAAAATAAATAATCAGCTGTCAGTCTCCATATATGTGCTCTGTTTTCTTTAACCTTCTTATGCCAGATTCTATAAACTCCAGCAAGACATTCTGTATTCTATGTACAGCTTGGCAGCTCTAATGACACACATTAAAACTTTTGGCAAAAAAATGTTTGGAAAGCCCATACAACAAATCCTTCAGATTTTTTTGAATAAAATAGTTCAAGGTGGCAAATTCCATGGAAAATGTTTTCCAGAAGGCTGGGCAAGCAGCTGCAGGCTGTCCTGTTCCTGCTTTGTATAAAACTCCATGGTGAAAACATCTCTCAGTAGTAAGGAAGTTAATAAAGTAAATCAATTTACTCTGTCTACATATACAGTTATAGACTTTCATAGAAGTATTTTAATGAATTTTTAATATGGAATTACTTTTTCCTGGTTTTATTTTCCTTCCCATTCTTCGTCTTTAAGATCCCTAAGGACAGTGTTCATCTCTGTAACTGAAAACTGGGATTCTTTCTGACCATGGCTGTGCTTGTGTGAAACTTCAGAAATGACAGAAAAGCTCTTCTGGACCATCAGTTGCTTGCTTGAATTCTCAATGGACTTGTTAGTCACAGAATAAGGAAAATAAGGGAGAAGCCAGGTGTATTAAAAAAGATCAGATTTATGAATGGCTATAATCTTTCTTGCTCATAGGTGATGGGTGGAGCCGTGCTGAAGACAAAGAGTCTGAAAATTTGAGTGAAAACTTTTGCAGTTAGAAGAGCAGTTTTGCTCATAGACATGTTTACAAATTCATTTTGAAGTCACAATAGGTAATCCCATTGTGAAATGTATCATTAATTCTGAATTAATATTAGCTATGTTTAGTGTCTAGGGAAAAAAAAAGTGAGTGAGAATAACTTCTATAAAACCTAGGTATTATTTGTGACAGGTGAAAGTGTAAAAGTACTTTTAAATATATTAACTGCAGCAGCAGTTCCTGATGCTATAAAATATGACATTCATGACTAAAAATAAAAATAACTACAGACAATTTTTAAATTCATGTTGAAAATTATGAGAAAATTTGTTATTTAAGAGACTGTAAATAATACAGCTACCTGGCCTGATATTCAAATAATTATTTTCATGCTCCCAATGTGCCTTGTCTTAAATGAATCTGGTAGTCTTCAGCACCTGAACATGGCTAAGCAGGCTGAAGAGGTCCTCCACGCCTTTGCCATAATTGTCACAACAGAAGTTACCATTAATTCTGTCCATTGCGTAATTTTTTCTTTTGCAAATTCCTCCCTAACTTACATTAGTCAAAACCAGCTGTGATTGAAAAGCCCTGCTCCCTATCATTTCAGCAGGAGAGGGTTTAGAGGGCAGCTACATGTGCACTTCTGATGGCAAATCTGAGGGAGTGCTCATCTCTCTGATGCACTGTAAGATTGCTGGGTTAAATGGCATTGCCAAGTCTGAACACCTGCAAAAATCAGGATTTTGACTGAAAATTCGTGACATTTAAAAAAGCAATACATTTGAAATTCTATTTTTTATTTGATGTATGTTTTTTTGAAAAGGCCAAATACAAATTTCTAAACTTTCCTTAACAATTCTGAGTACTAGTAATTAGTTATATTTTAAAATTAAATGAGGTGCAATAGTTAATTATTTGATTCCAGCTGCTGTGAGTCAAGCAAAAACATCACTGAAGTTTGATAGCTGATATTGCATGAGCCAAGTGTGCAGCAAAGAAGGACAAATGATTCAACATGAAATTTGGATGTTGCTCTGTCCTGTTAAAAGATCCAGAATGATCTTATGAGGTCTTAAAATTGCCATTTCTTTGAGAAGGAGGTCTTTGCACAGGAGTCATCATAGAATGAGGACTTCTGAGGACGCCTTTGCAAGCCAGATGGTAGCAAGGACAGAAAGAGCCCAGTGAGGGAAACGTTGGAGTCTGTGGTGTGAAGACAGTTTAGCAGATTATAGTACAGCCTCAAGCTGCTAAAGTGGTGAATCCAAGGTGATCTAGGTTAGACTGTGGTACAGAAGAAACACACTTTAAGCTACCCAGAGTCCTTCTGGCCTTTGATTTCCTCCATCTCTGCACTCACCCAGCAGAATTTTTGTGTGTTTATCAGAATAAAAAAAAAAAACCCAAAGCTATTAGAGAAGATGTCCTGGAATACTTAAGCTCTTAGTTGTTTAGTTCTCTCTCCCCCCCCCCCCCCATTTTGTTTTTGTTTTCTAAGGACAGCATGCCTTTATATATCTATATACAATTATGTTCTGAGAAATATGTATGACATAGGCTACCCTGAAGGTTTTTTCCTCTTCAGAAGTTTCACTCCTTCAGAAAAAGAAAAAAAAAAGCACGGATGGAGGCAGGAAACAGGTAGTTAAAGGCAACAGTGAAACACATTGTGCTAAAATTGTGATTCTTCCCAGAGCTTCATCAAAATCCATTCTCAGATCATGTACTACAGCCAAACTGCATCTCACAGAAATGTGTTTGGCTTTGTTTCTTAACTGCCCTGTTCTGATACGCTAAGACATTCTCAACTGGGCTGCCACTCAGAACTGAAGGAAGTCTTCCTAACCTGGAACTGTTTAATATCTCGACTCAAAGGTCAGAGTAGTTTTTGTGAGACTATGTTGATTGAGGAACAAGAATCAATTTAACTTTGATATATCTGGAAAGAACAAGTGTAACAGCAGCCCAGTGTAGATCTGACCACAGATCACCTACTTGGATCCTTTGCTAGGAGCTTGCAGCTGCACAGCCACACTTTTGGTATGAAGGGAGGACGTAAACAAACTTGGGTCAAATTTTAGAAGAAGTTTTCTTCATGAAGGCACCTGAAATTCAAATGTATAGGCCTCAGACAAAATTAAACTAGGGAAAAATATTACAACTTTGGCATTTTTAAGAGTTTCAGTGATTACTGCGTTACTGGGATACGTGTAGGAAATATATTTCTATATAATTATGTAAAAACCATTTGGCAAAGTCTTTATCTGCAAGGTAAACATTGAACAAAAAGGTGCATGTGTCTAAGTATGGCTGAATAGTTAATTTTGTTTCTACATAGTGCAGTTTATAACAACCACGTTTAAATTCTTGCCTTGGAATATAAACTGCATGAATACAAAAGTAAGAGTTACAGGTTAGATCTACATTTGTGCCTGAAAAATGCAGAATAACTGGTGTTACAGTATTCCAAGCTATGGATACTCCTGAAACCAATGACCAGTGTCTCAATTCAGACTTCCTTTTCACTTACAAGAGCAGATTATTCCTTTTTTTACTTTGGCTGATAGATTTGGTAGTGAGAGAGACCAAGCCAAGGTGGAACAGTAATGACCACACACATTTTCAGTGCAGATGAATAAAACTGAACTTGGCCAAGAGACAATACCTACTGCTCTAAGACTTACCAAGTTATAATTAAGCTGGTAATGACTGTATAAGTTGTAATACTTAAAAGTGATGCCTTTGATCTGCAGCCTCTTTTAAAGACCTGTTTAGGAAAAGGAACAATTATTAATAATTTGAACTGTATTGTTTTAGTTGTTAACACAAATTCTGTGTTTAAGTCACAAAAAAAAAGAAGTTTTATATACCATGGGTATCATTAAAATTTATGAAAATTTTCGTTCCATATTTCATATTTAAATATTATTTGTTGGACAGCTAAAAGTAAATCCTTAAGGAGCAACATTTCTCCTCGAGCTGAACATTTGTAGTGGGAGAGGCAAAATTACACTGTAATTATAAACCTCTGAAAACGGGGGTTGTAAGGGAAATACTGACAGGCTTCTTACTATCACGTCACTAACAGAAACTATATAATGCATGCATTTAATTGGACAGTTAATAAATATTGCTCTTTTTTCAAGAAGTTCTGAGAACCATACACATAGTGAAGTGACTTTGAACAAGAAAAGACACAGAGGAAGGATAGGGTGAATATTATCCACTAAAAATAAAGAGAAGGAAGAGAGAAGGCCATTAATAATTCTGTTTGTGGATGTGATGTATAGCATGATACACAGAATGAATGAAATAGTAAATATATATTTAGAGATGCACAGAGTCAAATTCATAGTCAATACAAACAAAAAAGAGGGTTGGTGCATTGTGGAATAAGTTCATGGTTGAAGTTAATTGTATTGTATTTATAGCCCATAGAGGTGGTTCTCATTTTAGATTAGAACTTGCCTTGGCAATTTAGTAATAACCATGGGTTCCAAGAGGCTACACTGAGAGAAATAACGAAGAATTCAAATCAAAAGATGCAGGGATTCTACATAAAACTCACTGAATGGAACAGACACTGCTCAAGATAGAAGAGAGGATCACACGTGTGGGGGGGGAGGTTGCTGCTTTTAGCTCATTTTACTTTTCTTTATCCTTTCCAACTTCAGATGACTGCATGCTGACCATTCTGAACTTGAATTAGTAGATGTATTATGTGTTATTAGATCCCCATCCATGTTCCACTTGAATTTCAGGTGAGAAAGAGAAACTGCAAACAAACATAATTCTTTGCAAAGGAACAGTTTCAGGTTTTGGAATTAGTTGGCTGCTGGAAGTTAGATGAAATCTCTTGAACTTGGAGGACGTCTTTTTTCTGCATTCTGTTTTAAATTTGATGATTTTCCCAAATATATTAAAATGGAAATCAGAAAGACAACTGCCCCTGCTTGCAGAAGTGACTCTGCCCTGCTTTGACTGCCTATCACAATATGTTTCTTGCTCTGTTCTGGAGAAATACAGGGGATGTTCCCTGACTGGCAGAATTCCAGTAGCTGCATATGTGCTGGGCAGCCCTCCTCTGTCATCCAGACTACAGTTTTGCTTGTGGTCTGTAGGGAAATATTGCAATAAACTGATACAGTCTCATGGCTGAATTCTTATCGTGTTACTTGTTTTATTGTGGCAAAATGCCAGTTTACTTGAGTGGGAATTATGCCTGAGTGGGAACAGCATCTAAGGGCTTTCAGGTTTTGTGTTTAGGGAGTAGAACAAGGTATTAAACCATAGAGATATACTTTACTTTTCATTAAAGGAGGCTTTTTTATTTTATTCACTGAAATTTCTCTACTGTACTAGAAGGAATGAAAGCAAAGGATGAATTTTCTCATTGTTCGTGATAATTTCCTTGAATTACAATGGAAAGAAAGAGCTCCCAGAGAATGAAAAGATGGCCAAACCCTGAATTTGAGGAAATTCCACTAGCATTGTTGATATTGTCTTGAACAAAATTTCCTTTCCTTGAGCATTCCCAATTTTAAATTTATCACTGTGAGGAAACTCACATATCTAAGTTACATGCTGTTTAAGTCTATTTTATGCAAGCATAGCATGCTTTAGACTTTTTAATTTAAATATTTCAAAGAACCAATTTATGGTAGAGGTGTTACTTTCCTTCTTAAGTACATATTATGCATTTTTTATTACAATTTTGCTACAGCCAAATGTCTTAAAAGCCTGATTCACAAACCACTTCACTGCTCTTCAAGTATGAAAAACAAAGAGTACACACTCAGAACGTGACTTACCTTTTAAAATGTTGTAAAGCCTCAGAAATTAGAGTAATTTAGACCTGGCTCTTATTTTTAGGTTTCAGAGTATTTTGGCATTTAGTTTGTTTGGTTTGATGATTATCATTTGATGTAGCTGTAGTTATTTAAAAATGCTGTCTCCATGACAGCCTTGTAAATGAACCTTTTGACTCATATGCGCTCTCTTTCTTTTAAAAATAAATCTTATTCACAGAAAAAGCTTGCAAGGGGAAAATATGTACGATTTCTTTTACCATGGGAATATCATGTGGCTTAAGCAATGGTTACTGTTGAGTAAAAGTGATTCTGACACCATGCATTTCCATGTGATTCATGGAGAAAATTCATCCATTAAGTGATGACCCTCAAAACTGATGCACCTTAGGAAATAAAAATGTTTTTGTAGAAGAGCTGCGAAGGTTCAGAAGAACATCACAAACTTAGCTGGTGAGAAAGAGAGTGATTTGCTACTTCTGACTGAGCACTCCCAGCTCTCCTGGAAAAAAGCTGAATGGGTATAGCTCAAATGGGTCATGCTGAATGGGTATGGCTCAAATCCTGGATTTCATAAGCTGCTCTCTTGTAGATTTGTTACCCAGGATGCCAGGTTGAGTATTTATAAATCCCTCTGGTCCAATATCCCCTCTTTATCTGGCAGCAGCTGCATCAGTAGAGGTTATAAGGAACTCCAAGACAGCATTGTAATCCAAAATTTGTCAGGCCTTAGGTAGACAGTAACATAAATTTTGTGCTTTGAGAGGAGGAAACCAAACTTGAACTTTGCCTTCAGGACAAGCTAAACTAGTCCTATGTTTGTCTCTGCCAGCATGTGTAATCTGCTGATTGGCCCACGTTAACTGAGGCTAACCAGCTAGTACTAACACTTTCTGTGCTTTGGACAAGGCCTTCCTGTTCATTTATATCCAGCAGTGGCATGAAGGATACTGATTATTTTAATTGGATTGTGAATATTTCATCTGGTACTAAGTACACTTCTATACATGTACATTTATAATTAACTTACTTTACCCTTTTTTCAAGGTAACAAGTTGGGGTTTTTTTCTCATGTATTTGCTGTTATCAGTTTAAATTTTTTTTTTGTTTAATTGCTTTGATCTTGCTTTTGCTTTTGTGCTGTGAGAGAGGAATTTGAATCTGTAAAATTGTAATGGATGGAAGAGACTTTGCATTTTACCATATACATGACTGTGTAGTAGTAGTTACTCACTATGTCCAAGCCCAAGTTATTTGCATTTTTTACTATATGCACTAGTCCACGTTCAGAGAAACAGTATTTTAGACAGACTGTTTCTCAGTCTTTACACTGTGTAATACAAATGGTGAACATATAATATTAACCAAATAATATTAATTAAAATATGTTAATTTATCAGGTCTAAAAATTAATCCAAAAAGTGTACCAACAAAACTACAGTCATTAATTAACTAGGTCAATCTCAGCTGGTAACAGCTGGGAGAGGTTAAGGTCTATTCCCAAGGTCACAAACTAAGGTGCTAGTAGAAGAGAGAGAAATTTGTGGAAAAAAACGTAGGGATATGCTTTCATGACAATTCTGTGCCACAAGCAGAGACAAGGCTTTAACCACAAAGGAAGACTTTATTTTGAGTGTGCCTGTGGAGCTTTCTTATGATTGGATGTGCTTATGGGGTCCATTAGGAACATATGAAGGAAAATGAAACAGACTTGTCTTATTTCAGTAGACTACTGAAATTACTGCATGTGGCTTTAGCTACCAGAGAATTCAAATAATTAGCTGCAAGAAGTCTCTTGTCCATATGATAAGAAGCACAAGTAAAGTTGTAAATAAAAACATGAATGGCATGTCAATATTCAAAGAACAGTGACAGAGGTGGCTCTGACAGAAATCATAAAAACAGAGAAAGTTTAGAAACCATCTGGAGTTTCAAAATTGGCACTCAGTAATTTGGTAGTCACAAATCATAAAACACGATTCATTCTCCTCTGAATCTCCTAATTTTTAAAATTAAGAATAACCGAATTTAATATTTTTCACTGATTGTAAAATATTCTAATACCATTATCATTCATCTGTATTTTGTATCTTAAGTGCAATGACAGTGAGAAATGTAGAAGGAAAATAAGCATCTAGGAAAAAGCAATGGCAAGAGGAAAAATGGGGAAATATAAAGAAGTTCTGAACATTAAAATGAGATTTTACAATTGCTTCCAAAAGGGCCAAAAAACGTGGGGAAAAAAACAAACCCCAGTGAAATTTAATTTCTAAGAGGAAATTATGTATAGGGGGTGTGTAGGGAAACTTACACTTTAGGCTGACTCAGGGTTACATTTTTACTTAACATGATCTGTACATCTCTCCTCTTAAAATGGATATATAATCACCTTGAGAGCTGTTTACCTAAGCTCCAAGACAGTGCTTTTCTCAGTTAACATGGTTCATTTTTTAAAAATCTAAAAAGATTTTTAATATCTAAAAACTTTTTTTCCTGCAAATTAAAAAATCACTTTTGTTGTGTATTTTGACAAAGCAATCTCGCTTACTGTCTTAAAAATAATATTTAATACACTTGAAGGCTTTCATCATGCTCCTTCTTCATTTTTCTCTATTCTAAACATATTCAGTCCTTTCAGAATTTCTTCACAGCACCTGTTTTCTAAGCTTCTTGCTGGTTCTGACACTTCAGATTTGGTCTATGTCTTGGTTAAATCAAGTGCCCTCGATAGAAAAAAATTTATGTGAAGGATATTCCATTTCTGGTCGAGGAGAAAACTGTCTCTTCCTGTTGAGATATTCCTGTTAAAATTTCCAGGATGAGCCTGACATTTGTTGCAGTACCAGCATTGGTTCATTCTCAGTCTGAGATCTACTGTAATCTCCTAACAACTGCACACAGCACTAACACAACCAATTATTGCTCACTGTAGGTTTCTGAAGATCATTTTTTCTATCCCTGTATGAAGCAGTACTCTTTCTGGTTTGGGATCATTATTCTAATTTACTGAGGTTGGTTTGAATTTTAGGTTCCTTCTTGCTATTCCTAACAGATTTTATAAATTTACTCTTTATTGTATCATCCAAGCCATCACTAAAAGTATTGTTGGACTTGGAAAAAGCTCCTTAGGGACAATATCCCAAGTATTGAATTGATTGGGTTTTTTGAGCAGTTGTTGTTTTCTGTGTAGTCACTTATTTTGATAATTTCTCTATTGTATTAGTCACTATTTACCCAAATTTTCTGGATTCTTCTTTTGTGAATTCCATTTATTTCTAGAAATTTTTTCTGTTTTTCCTTTCTCTTTCTAAAGACAGTAATTTCATAGTAACTTTCAAATTATTTTGCCCATTCAGAACTAATCAGAATTAAATCTGAACTAACTTTATCCTTAGTTACAGCCTCTATCTAAACCCAAAGGATTTGGTGCTGTATTCCCAGGAAACACTGCACAGTTTATGTCCTGCAGCATTGTTGATCCAATAGATTATATCCTTATTTCCACTTTTCCTGGGACTTCCTCCTTCTCCTCTTTACTTAATTTTCAATAAATGTTTGATCTTCCTATTCAAGTTGTAGTGGTCAGAATTAATGAAATTTGGTTTCTCTGCTGTGTTAATAAATTGATTAATCAGTTTTCTGTATTAACAGTTAATCAACCCTCACCAAACCAAAATTATCTTCGTAATTTCTTTCACTCCATGTCTAAATGATTGGTGTAGCTGCCCATGTTGTGCCCAAGAAGCCAATGGGAAGGCAGCCAGAATTCTTTGTTCCTTTTCAACATGCCTTCCCATAGGAGAGAAAAATCTCACCTATTCCCTATTGCTGGGTTTGCCATTTGCTGCTTTAAAAGTAAAGACAGGTGGGAAGAACTCTGAAGAAGAATCTTGAGATGCATATGTGTTTTCTTCTGAAGGGCAGGTGCAGGCAAGCATCTCCCTGGTATCAGATAATGTTCCAGAAATATTTACTAAACAGACTGTGGCTTGAGATCTGCAAGGTGCTGGGTCACTTTCTCACTGTGGAGGTACTGTCCTTCTTTAGGATAATACAGCTGACAGACTCCACAATGAAATTTTAAAAAGCATAATTAGAATGAGAAAAGGTGATGTAAATTGGGCCCTGGTTTTGGGTGAGATTAAATACACATTTTAAAATCATTGCAGTATCATATTGAAGTAGTAAGATGAAAAGAATGTTGAAAAAATTGTACCATCTAAAATTGCTGAATCTGAGCTTCAAAAGATAAATTTCCCTGAAAGTAATCCAACCTTAGACACTTGGGAGGAAAAAATGAAAGAAAAGAAAACCACTCCAAATCCCCAAATGCAACCTCACCTCCAGAACTGTCCAATCTGTTTTCTTTGAAGGGTTTGCAAGCAAACAAGCACTATTTTTGTGCTTGAACAACTGCAAGCAAAGAGTTTTAAACACTCTCTGAACAAAAGTGGACTGAAAAAAAATTTTATTGCCCAAACAAGAGGGAAAAAAAAAGAAAAAAAAGACAAGCAAGTTAAAACCTGACTGAATCCCTTTTACTTTACCATACTTTCCTGTATATTTCTAAAATCTTTAAATTGTTGGTTCCCTGAGCAGTCTGGAAGTTCAATATTTTGCTGTAACTTTTTTACAGGTATATGGAACATATACTTACTATTAAGAAAATATTGATTAAGAGGTTCTCTTATTAAAAATAAATGCAAATTTTCCAGTAGTTTAGACATCAGTTGTCTTCATAGAGCAAGTGCATCTTGCACTCTTCACCACTGTTGTTTAGTAACACTTCTACTTTGAAGGAAACTGGAAAAAAGAATTCCCTAAACTTCTTCCTATTAAAGAATAATGTTAATTGGTTAGTGTATATAGAAGAAGGTTATATGGCCCATTGACTTTATATAGATTGAAATGCTAAGCAGGGCTAAGTAGAAGCATCAGTAGGGAATAGAGGGTAAGTGCTCATCAGTTTTATGTTCTCTTTCCTATTTACTGCTTACTACTTACAGTGTTTTACAACTAGATACACGAAGTTTTCTTGGCTGCTTCATAAATAAAAATATGTTTTTTGGTTTTTTTTTTGGCTAGCTTGCTAGGTCAGTAGTGGGGGAAGTAACACCTACAAATAGGATGTTTATGGGCAAAAAAAAAAGAGAAAAGTATTTGCTAAGAGAAATCACCTGAGAGCATCCAGGCTAAGACTATCACTAATTCAAGATTTTTTTGACCCCAAGAGAAAGTGATTGCAATGTAAAAGGATTGTAGAGGTTTGGAATGGAGGTGGCGTCTGAGGATGTTTGCCAAATGTGTCAGTTTCACCAGAGGAAAATGATGACAAACTTGAGGGTACAATCAAGGATCAGCAGTTCTCTCTTGCTTTAATATAGACAAACAGGTCTGACACTGAAAAATACAAATCAACAAATGGAAGGGTGCTGATGTTGTCACTGTGTCTAAAGGAGTTGAATAGTTACTGCATTAATGCATAATTGATTGCTCATAGAGTGGCATATCAAAAAAACCCCCAAAACAGTCAACCAACCAAAACACTTCTCTTTTTATGTGGGATTGTCTGGAGTACACAAGTGATGGGTTACCAGGACTCAGCTGGTGGATGGCAATGTTTGGAGCCATGATAACTCAGCCTGTATGCTTTCAGACAAGTTTCCACTAGATTTATTTCTTCTTTACTTGAGCATAAAATCAGAATTAAGCTTTCTTATCCATACTTGAAAGACACTAATGATAGTCTGGGGACTGATTACAGTTCAGATTAAGATTTTCTACCACCTTCAGAAAGATAATGAAGCTTCCAGCTGAATATAAATATAACTCATCCAATGTGGAGTGTGGTTATCTGAATACAGGACTTTGTCTGTTGGCTGTATCCTACAAAATGAATACATTTTGCAACACATTCCCAGACTTCTGAGACCTTTTATGCAATATGTGGAGTTTGAGGCTGGAATTGTTCCTGCTATTGTCCACTGCAGAAAATAAAATTTAAAAGTATAATTAAAGAATAACAGCCTTTAGGAAACACCTTTATTTAATGTTTTAAAATTAGGCCTAATTCTGGTCTCAGTGAAAGTCAGTGATGAAGTTATAAAGGCAAATTAACATATATTCTAAATTTTTTACCGTCTTAAAATAGAAAACCATCCTCTGAAATCCCTCTAATCTTGACATCAGCAAAAAAAAGGTCTTCTAAAAAACCATTGGTTTGTGAGATTCGGGGAGGATGCAGCAATCCTAGGTTCACAGACAGATTTTCTCATTCAGTAGTCAGTCCCCCAAGAAGAAAGGTTTCGTTCAAGCTAATCCGAGGAAGCTTTCTCACAAAGAGCTGGCATTGGAAGTCGTGAAGGACCTGACACATAATAGCCATTTGCTGTCTCTAAAATGAAAGATACAACTGAGTTCAACCAGTACTTGGCTTTTCCCTGCAATCACTAGAGAGAGATTGTGTGGTACACACACAGCTGGTACTAATGGCAGATTCCTCTCTCAGTGCTCTGCTGGGAATCCAGCATAGATGAATCCCCTGGAATTGTGTGATTTGCTGGTACAGCATTTTTCTTGCATCTAAGGAAACACTTCCTAAATGTGCAAGGACAGATTGATGGGTGCAGTAATTTAAAAGAAGTCATGATCAAAGAGGAAGCACTGGCACATGGAAGTAACTTTCCTAAAATTAGTCATCTTATTTTAATCTCTGCTTGTATTATTTCTTTTTTCTCCTTCTGTCTCTGTCCCTGCAGTAAGACTTCCATTCTTCTTGGAATTCCCCAGAGCTAAGTTCAGAAATCAGTCACTGCTTGCCCTAACATTTCCTGAATATTTTTCCTCAATTTCTAACTTGAGGCTGGTATTGTAGTTTTGGGCCATAACTCCCACTGGAGTATTAAGGTGTACCGAGATAAAGAATCAAGACAAGAGATAATTGATGTTCTTAATAAACTCCTAGTCTCCTTACTATTAGTGAGAAATTTTTTTTAAAATTATTTTACTGTATGTCAAATATATAACATGTCGTACCTTGGTGTATAATTGTTGTTTAATTGGTGTTTTATTTCTTGCATTGAAAATTATGTCAGGAATAAAATGCCAATATTTCTCTCATAATTGACAGCTCATTTCTGTCATATATTAAGGAGGATTAAAACATCGATTTAATGATGATAGTGTGACATTTTAGATATTTGACCCAAGCTTCAAGTGATAGAACAAGTTGTGGGCGAAGGAACTCTGTTCCTCTTATAGAAATGATGCTAATTAGTTGCAATATTTGTATAAAAAGAGGAATAAAAGAGAGAAGGGGAACTTGCCCTGTCAAAATGTTTGCAATTTAATATCAGTGTTTGGCAATTATTAAAAAGGCACAGACGCAGAAAAGTTTGCAACAGTGGAAATACAATCAGTGTAGCAGTTGGTACCTGGAAATTGTTGGCTTTTGTCCACCAATCCTGTATTTGTCAAATCCTCTGTTCTTTCAAGTGACAAAGTTGGCAACTCTTAACCCCTGTTGCCTTCTCAGGTGGAGGAGGTTATGACAGTAAAACAGAACACATCCTCACATTTCTGCAGAAGGGATCTCATTGCTTACTTCCATTGCAAAGTGCTCATGGAAGTGTAGCGTGACATGATTTGAGTAGCTGAACCTTGCTGTCCCGTAAACTAATCATCTATAAAACATCATCTGTACCAATTTATCTCTGAAAATGTTTGACTAGGAACTTTGCATTTAAAATGTCTGAAGGTAACTAGTGCAGCTTTCCTGATTAGTTTCAATGTTTTCCCAGTGTGAAGGCAGAAAAAGATGAAGCATAGGCGACAAGAAAAAGTCATGGTAGACTTCTCATAGAAGATAGAGTAGATAGAGATGTGTTGGACACTTCTGATGTGTCTGTCCAGCTGTCTGAGAATTACACCCGAAATAAAGCTGCTGCTCTCCAAGCCAAGACCAGGTATGATGGAAAGCTGGAGCTGATTTCCATTTGCTGTTTTTGGAAAACCTGGTGAAATGGCAAAAGACTGGAACTTCTGCCCTGTGTTAGAACAGCATCTCTGTTCCTTTTTGTCACTTAAACTCCTTGAATTCCAAATATTTTGCAAGTGCCAGCTAGTGATATTCCAGTGTCCTCTGTACCACTCACGTTTTACCTGCCTCTATGTATGAACTCTTCCTCTGCCTAGATCTTACACTCTCTCACTTCCTTTACTGTTTTTTCTACCAGAGTGCCATAATCACCTTGTCCCTTTCCCCAGATGGTCTCTGCCTGGTAAAATCTCACCAGATTAATCCCTGCACATTGCAATCTGTTTTAAAGATGGGGGATCTGTGCTATGTACACTGGAGCCAAATGACCAAAGTATCAGGTGCCCGTTGTTGTTCCATCTCTTCAGCTTCTGCAGTGGTCTGCTGTTGGATTAGGAGCAGTAAGAAAAGAAGACCACTGCTGACCATATTAGAAAAGTAACCATTCTCTCACAGACCCAGCAATCAGTAGCTAATGATGAAGGTAAGATGAATTCTCTCTCACATGCCTGATCCTCACGAGTGTAGAGAGGTAAACTGCCCTTGCTCATGCAAGCAGCTCTACAGATTTGAACAAAAAGCACAGCTGTGTGGAACCCCATTTTCCCCTAACATGATATTCCAACAGCCTGATCCAGAGGTCACTGGAAGCATTAGGAGTCTTTCTGTTGGCATACATTATTTCTGGTTTAGATTAACATGAATAAACAAAATATAAAGGGCATTCAAAGTTCTTATTTGGTAATTCACGTTGATACAACAAATCTGATTGCCTACCTGAACCTGAGTTGTAAACAAGTGCAAGCCATAGATGCATATTTTTGAGTCAACCTCAAATGGTTCAGTTGCTTACAAACTGAGCCATTATTTGCAGGCCAGCACTGAATTACATCTGTTTCAAGAATATGTTCCACAGAGTTTAGTCTCACTGCAAGCATTATTCCTGTTACCTAGATTCCAGGCTGTAAATGTTTTGAGGCTCAAACAAGAAATTGCATGATTGCACGTGTTCCCCAAAAGCAGCTGGCCAGACTAGCTCATTGCAGAGATGCTGCAAGTCTCATAGTCTTTAAGAATCACTCTGCTGTATTGCGAATGACACCTTTGTAAAAGACTTATAATTTTTCCCCACACAGAACTTACACTCTGAAGAAAGCTTGTCAAAACATAATTGCAATTATGTAGCACAATATTTTGCCGATTTAAAGATGTTTTAAAACTTATTATAGTTCTGAAGCTTCCAGATTGGAAACTACAGAAATGTGTAGCTACGTTGCTTTTGTCTTTTTAGTTCTCATGACAATTGTTTAACCTGTTTTGTTTCACACCTGTACTAATCCTCTGATTCTCCTTGTAGTGCTACTTCTCAATAAACTCTCATCTTTTAGTAAAGTCTTGCAGTATAGATACAAACTTGTGAACTCCACTAAGAATGCATAGACTAAATCATCCCAGAGTTTAAAGACTGCTAGTTACATATCTTGCCTTTTCTGTACATACACTGAAAAAAAAGTGTCTAGATAATAGGAGGCAAAAATAACTAAAAAGAAGAGACATATCTCTAGTCTAAACAAAACAGTGTATTTTTAATTGAAATAACATTCAGTAGAACTGAACATCAAAACATTTAACTTTTTCAAAGTTTTCAGCATTAAAGAATTAAGATGAAACACAATTAGGAAACAGAAAACTGCAACATTGTAGAGGATGGTCACTTTTTGTATGTCATGTGGCTTTAAAAACAAGTCAGATAAATGATGATGCCATTAAAACTGAACTAATTAAAGAAAGCTTCTTTTAAGAACTCATTAACTGCAACCTCATTTGCATAATGATGCATATTAATTAAGTTTTAATGAATCTGAATTTGCACCAAGCCTATTCATGTTGGCTTTGAAACAAATTGAACAAATTAGTTAAAAGCTTTTTGGAATCTACTTTTCACACCAAACAGGATATGAATGCAATCATCTCCACAAAAAAGAAATATTTTTCTTTTAATTTAATTCAAAGGTATGCAGACCCATCTATTAATTATTTTTAAATGCAATAATTTCCACCTTTTCTTTGCAAAATCAACAGTATTACTCATTCTTGAGCGGCATGTATTATAAATGTATGTTGTGGGATAAAATCATTACAGCCAATTTATTGAAAATAAGGTAGAAACATTTGACTTCAGGGTGCATTTAGTTTACTTAATACATGGATTTCAATTTTGTTGGTAACCTTTAGGCATTTTGGCTGTCTGCAGAACAACCACTAAAACTGTATTTTTTATGTTGCTATCAATTTTTCAAGATATATGTAAAATGCTAAATTGCTCTTATAATACCCATTTTCTAATGTAAGATTTCACAGCATCATAAGTCTTATAAGTATTATAGGACAAAAATTATATGCTTTTAAAAGCTGCATGTTCTTGCTTTGGTGTTGTTGGTTCCTATTTTTTTTTTCCATACACACAGGCATACACACACAAGCAGCAGAATCCAATTTTAACAAGTTTGCTTTCAGCTCATAATAAAAACCAGAATTACAGCAGAAACACTATTGATTTCCTTATACTCCATTGTGTCTTCATCAAGAATGAAGAGATTTATGTAATTACTGCTCCATCTTTTGTTGTTAGAAAGCACTTTTTTGTAAGTCAGCAGATACAAAGGCTGGAATGCTTTTATTGTTGAGATTAAAAGATCATTTTTTTCTCTTTCCGTTAAACTGTTTTTCTGTGATAGGTTCTTCAGGGAGGCTGACAGTTAGGAAGATACTATACATTGAAACCTCACAGTTTTAACATAATTTTTCCTGCATTTTATCTTGTCACCTTCTTTTCTTATCAAAAAAGCGACCAAAACACACTGAGCACCCCCCCCACCCCAACCCCCAAACAAACTCCTCTCTTTAAATCTCTTTTGTTTCATTGTCCATGGTGCCATCCTCTGCCACTAAGCTGATACCAATGCAGATATCCTGCAGTAAAGTACTTTGAATCCTTTTATACTTACTGCTTCAAATTACAAGATGTTGTATTATCATCTCCAAATGAATTTATGCTTTAGTTTTCATTCCCCTTTCATCTACAATTTTTCTTTCCCATTCATTAATAAACCTAAACTCGAACACTCCCTTTCTGAGAGATTTGAGGACTGTGTTCTAGAATTGTGTTTTTGGCAGTGCAAATCTCTCTTGAGTGTCCATTCCCCTAGTGGGAACTATCTGTACTGTAAAAGCTAATGAGCCTACTGCCAAGATTTTAAGGAATCGCTATCACGGATTATGGAGGCAAAGAAATGCCTGGTTATATTGTGGTTATTTGCCTCACAATTAATGAGGTAACTGTATGGAAAACTTTGGAGTAGAAAAAAAATATTTAGATCACAATTGCGAAATTGGGAGAGATGCACTTTGATTTTCTTTACATTTGTTATCAAAATTTAACCCTTAAATTTGAGAAACACACTGTCTTAAATTGTGTCATTGTCCAGGGTAAAAATGTCATCAAGGCTAAGAGAAATCTAGACTGCTCCATGATTTTGATGGCAATGATTACATTATACAGTCACTTTAAAATATTTCCTTATTTTAAAATTTTTTTTTTATATTCTTGTACTTTTATAGTATACTGTAACTTGAAAACAAAATGAAGATATTAAATATTTTAAGTACCATCTGATTTCCAAATAGGAATAAATTTTTATGAGATCACAACCTGGAATAAAGAAAAAGAATTGCTCGAAGTTATAGAGTCATAATTCTTTTGAATTTTAGGATCCTGGATTAACCAGTGAACATTAACACCATTATAATAACCTATAATTAAAAAAATAATAGAGGCAGTTGGGACCTTCCATTATGGTCTCTATTTAAGCAGACAGATATCATTACAGATAATAGTTTTATATTTGCCAGAAATACAGTCACCCTAACCTATAGGCTGCTACTGTAACCTGTCATGTAACCCATTGCTTTGTATATTACATTTGAATATTCATGTTTCTGGCCTTAAAGATTTTAAGCTTCTTGGAGATATAAAGCACAATTTGCAAGGGATGTTTGCTTTGTTCAAGATTACTTTTAATCTTATTTATCTGATTTTCCTTGGGGAAGTGTTTTTTGGATTTTTTTTTTTTTTAATACAAATTTAGTGTGCCGAGCTGGTTTCTTTTGGGGGAATTTTGACAGAAAGTGTCTTCCTTGGGGGAGGTCAAGAGTCATTGGTATTAAACTAGACAAGCTGGTAGTGCAGTGTTAATGGAAATGGAAAGCAGATGTTTGGTAATTAGGGGAGATGTGAATGACAAGGCTTGAGAGGTACGGTACATGCGCTGGCTGGCACAAAGCAGCTGTTGTTACCGACTTCACTGTCAGAAATGTACACAAGTCAGACCATCCCCTGTGAGTTTGCCATAGCACTGACAATTAGAAAAAATTGTATTTGATTAAAATAAGTAATATATCATACAGAGTAATTTTCAAAACATTTAGGAATGGCCTGGGTTAAAGTCCAGGAAAATGATCTAGATGTAAATGAAGCTTGGTGATTTGACAGTCCTTAAAAGTAGCCAAAGTCAAGATGAGTATTGCTAATTGATTCTAAAGCTCTCTCTCTCTTTTTTTTTTCCTGAAAGAAAAGGAAATAATTTGGTCTTCTAAAATGTGCAAAAGAGATTATTGGAAAATTGAACATTAGGAAATGAATTCATTTTTGTAACAATTCTGTATTTAGCAGAGAATATTCTTATTTTATTTAAGTGGAGATAATGCATTTATTTAAGAGAATTTTCATTAGTTTTTTATTCTTTTTTTATTAACAGGACTTTTGTCCTTCTTTTTGTTGTGAATTGTTTAATAAAAATTCTATGGAACAATTTTTTACCTCTTTTTTTTTTAACTATCAGAAAGCAACTCAGTTGAGATGAACCAGCATAAAATGTGATAATAATATAATTACTATGGCTGATCCTAGATAGCTCTTTCCCCATCAATTTAAATAAGAATTTTACCTTTTTTGCATTAGTCATCTTCAAAAACTTCTGTTTCAGGTGGTGTGCAAATATGAAAAAGGATTGTTCTCTCCCTATTTTTACTGTATTCAGGATATTTATACCAGGATGGAAGGGTTGTCACAGCAGTCATAAAAAAAAGACTGAGCTCATCTCAAGTTTACTACAGTTTTTGTTCTTCCACCATTTGAAGTCTGGGGTGTTGCAAGCTGCATTACAAGAATAAAAAGGTCCCAGCCTTCCAGACATTTAGCTATGCCCCATTCAGTCCATCAGTGCTGACTACTTCAAATAAAAAAAAAAACCCTCCTTTTTCTTTAGTGTTGAGAGGGAATTTTGAATCCTCTTTCCTCTTGGCAGTGTTTTCCCCTGATGATAAACCAAACAATTATTTTTTTAGCAAAATTCTGGTGTTAATAATTTCCAGTGTCCACATATGCCTACAATATTGGTTTGCAAAACACTATGGGGAACACTGGATGTGGAAGATATAGCAATAAAAGATACATTTTTCTATTAATAAATTCTATTTCAAGAATTCATTTGATTATTATAGAAATATGATGGGTCAAAAATAATAGAGATAATTCCTTGATGCATTGTTTTTAACTTGGTACCTTCATAAGGAATGTCTGAATTGGATCTCTTTGTATACTTGCAATTAAAGTTAATTATGTTTAACTATCTCTTAATTTATCTGTCCATTTGTGAATAAACTTTCTTCCCATCCATAGTAAAAGCAATTAAAAGTATTAGCTTTCATAAATGAGACTTAAAGATTTTAGAGTATTTTTTATTTACTCTAGAAAATAATTTCCATTCCCTGGCACACACACACATGCACCTACATTCACACATACTTCCCACGTAGTAATGTAACCATTTTATTTAAGAGATCTCCTGGGAAATAAAAGCAACAAAAAAAATCAATATAAAGAAACAATCTCTTCTTTGAGGAAAGGCTCATTTATGAAGTTTGTTACAGCATAAATTTTAAGTGGCATTAAAATACATTCCCTGAGTTGAAAATAATCACTTTTCTTTGGACCTGTCAAAGAACATAACGTATTTGCAATCGTAGACATTCAAATTCTGATAGAAATTGCAACCTCTACTTTTAAATTACTTAATTCCTTATTTTAGTTTTTCACCTTCTTCTGCTGTATAATTTTATATTATCATGTAGTGGAAAATTCTGCCTTTGGATGTGCCCCTGTAGCTTCCATTAACTTGAATGGTGTTCTGTATCTCAAATCAAAGTCAAATTTTGGTTGATACTATGTAACATTTTTCCTCTTATGTGTTCACCAAAATGCAGTTTTAATATAAAAATCAAAGTGGTTTCAGTACACCTGAGTGAAGTATACATAATTTCAAGCTGGTGAAAAGCAAATGCTCAAATGCCTGGTGAGTGGTATATGACTGGTTCAGTTAAAGACAATTTTGCCTGAAAAATACTTCCCTATTGGATGTTTTAGGACTGCTTTTAATATGGGTATTCTTTGTTAAGCCAACTGAACAATGGAATCAGAGATTAAAACTAGAAGGGATGTTAGATCATCTAATCTTCAGTGTGCCCTATAATCCCTTTTTAAATATATCTACAGATGGTGTTTTAACACCTCTTCTTAGTGGTGGTTTAGCTGTTGGATTGTTCTTACTGCTGACTGAGCTTATTTCCTTTTAATTTTGAGCAGTTTACTTAAAGAATTATTGGTCAATTTGAAATTAATTTTAAATAAGAATGAAATCAAAGCTAGAATACGGCAAATTGGATCCAAATCCTCCCTCTCTAGTAATGAGAGCAGAAATTCTGAGATCAGACCTTCACAAAGTGTAAATTGCAGAGTAGTGGCAGTGCATGTGAAGGAGCTGCTGTGTGATGACAGGACTGGAGAGGCTGGTTCCATGAAAGCAGCACAGCTGCTGACAGCTGGCTGTGCAAAGACATTGCCTGGAGATGCTGTGTTAGCAGTGTCTGCTGTGGGAGAAAAGACAGGGACTGGAAGGGAGTGTTGAGGAAAGGGGGGGGGGTCCATGACTGATCTTGTCCTGCCTACAGAGCTGTGGATACTGCTCACAGGTTTTACTTTAGGCTGGAGCTTTTAGTATGACCTGATCTCATGGCAAGTTTGGGTTAGGAAGAAGGTAACTCAGTTTTTTAATTCCCTAGGAAATTTCTCTGTGGTCAAGTGTAATTTGTGAAGATGCACAGGACATTTTCTTTTGGCATCAGGGTATAATGTAGTTTTTGGTTATTTAGACTATTTTGGTACAGTAAACTGAGCCAGGAAAAAGGACTGAAAGCTGATATTTCAACATTGCCAGTGGTAATTCTTAGTAATCTCTCAAATTAGAGAAGTATTCAGACTGAGTAGTTAGCTTCTGTATATGACATTGCTTCTACACCTGTTTAATACAAAAAACAAACAAAAAAATAAATTGGAACTTACTCAGAAATACAGTCAACATAATTTCTAGAGGAGGGGTAAAACCAGGGGAATTGAAACCTTCTGTTTTTAGATCAGTATTGCTGTTCTGTAACCAAATGCTGAGCTGGTGCAATATGAGAGTTGAAGTTACTGACTGAAGATCCATTCCTTTACTTCTCATCCTTATAAAGGCCAAGACAGGCTTTGGTTTTTTCTGTGAAAATAGGACACATGAATTAGGATTGTAGTGCTGTGGTTTGGAAAGAAGCAGGAGATGAAAAGGATGCACAGTGAGACAGGGGCCAGGACTTCATCCATCACACATTAAACAAGTCAATGAAAAATATTGAAATTAATCATGGGATTTTTTGGTTGAAGGATTGGGGTGGGAAGTGGTAAGAGGAGGGTGCTAAGTTGAGCATATGGAGTGAGATGTGCCTTACTATTGAGAACTGGACTCTGACCCTGCTTGTAGCTGATGAGTTGGAAAAAGGCCAAAATGAATATACTGAATTTTGAATACAATTGCTCTGGTCAACTATAATAACTGAGAGATTATTTTCAGTACATTATCTGCCTAGAAATGTTCTCTTTAATTGTTGCTTTGAATTAATTCTAGCTACTTTTAATGGTGTGTTGATTCAGTTTTTATTGGAACCAAGCATACATACATTTCTTGAATTTTGGATTAACGTTCTACCCAGGGGGAACCAGAAATAAAAAACCCTAATGTATTTAAAATGTGATATGTAGAAAGGAAAACATAAAGAAATGATTCTCAGTTGGCTCATACTGCCATACAAATATGGTATAGTTACTTGATTTCTATAAGAATTAAACTCAAATGTTTTAAAATTCATGCAAATTCTTGCAGAATATATATGAAAAAATCACTATAACTGTAGAAGCACTTCAGCTCCCTTGATAAATGGGACTTCTAGACCACACTTTATTGAGTCTCAGATTTTTAATAATTTGAATCCTGCAAGATTTAATTCTGCATAATTCTGGCTGAAATCAGCTTTTGATTGAGTTGTAATGGCTGTGTTATTGTAAATATCTCTTCATGCTAATGTTGTGCTGGAATTCAATAATATTTAGATGAAATTTCTAGCCTCAAGCAGTGTGGAAGCTGGATTTAGAAAGCCTGAAAGTTTGTGTCAAAAAGTCATTTATTTTTGGGAGTCCATAAAATGCACTGTAATAAATGGTCATCCCATGCTCCAATTTAAATATATACAGTAAAAGAGAGAACAGTTGACACAGAGTGTTTTTTACACCCTTGAGCTGCTGGACTGAAGAGTATTGATTGAGCAGGGTTTTGTAACCTTAAATGATTTTGTACTGTAATCATCTGCTGTGAGGGTAGAGTTGGTGACACCAGATGAGCAGGAATAAATCATGCTATCAGAACAGGCAGCCCATAGCTTGCTGCATTGTACTCTCTTATAGCAAAAATAACCTGTCTCCCAAAAACCCTTTTTCCAGATGTGGCTTTTTGGTCACACCATTTTACTTCCCAGGCTGGAAAATGCTCTATACATCCAGGGTAAAGCACTTTTTATTTCGTGCTCATATAATTTGTATTACTGTGTTTTCTTTCTGTGTAAAGGGGGAAAACCTTACCTTTAGCAAGGGAGGAATAGAAATTAGATTAAAAGAGGAAGTTCTAAAAGTACAATCAAAAATCACTGAATATTTTAAGAAGTATTTATAAGGGGGACAAGAAAGAAGTCTGAAAATTAATTGAAAAAGAAAAAAAGGAACACAGATATAACATGAAATTCTAGAAAATAGGTATATTTTACTCTCTGTACACATATATTCATTCTCACACATATCTGCTTTGGTGTTTTGTGCCCCATTATGAACTATGGGGCTCCAGAGTGGCCTGGTTCCCTGACTGACAGACAATGTATCTGTAAATGGAGCCTAAGGAATAAAGATTTCCTACTACAGTCCTAAGTTTTGGGAACAATAAATACATGCTGTCTATACATGAACACTGCAAAATCTCACCATTAGTAAGCATACAAAGAATAATAACAATCAGATTTGTAGGAGCAAAATATGCTTACCAAGTGGAATCCTGGCCAGTTGACATCAGTGAAGCTCCCACTGATTCTTTTGGAGTCAGTTTCTTTTGGCCCCTAAGTTCTTATTCTTAATGTTTAAAGAATAAAGTATTTTGATTTAAATGGCTGAGTTTTCTAGATTTTTACAAAACAAAGTACAGATTTCCTGACACATTTTCAGCGAGATTTGCAGTTCATTGCTTCAGTTAAGACCACATATTTTTGCCATCAATTGTTTCAGAATTTCTATTGAATATTTCTCAGTGCACTCTTTTCCAAGTAGGATTTTTTGATTTTAACAAACTCTCAGCTGTGTTGGTTAGTTCTGATTTTAGGCTCCTCAGTCAAACACCCTGTATATATGTTCACATGTGTCACTACCTGGCTTGTTACCCATCAGAGAAGTTCATGTTTACTATAAAAAAAGAAGTATTTCTCTAAGCTCCTCCTCAAGTTCTGATACAAAATCTGACTCAGCAGCACTATTCATACCATCAAACGTGGGAAAAACCTGGACATTTGTTGCCATACCTAGCCTGAAATCACTGCTCTGACATATCCACTCAGACTCAGGCTTTGGCTGCTGCTGGCTGTAAAGCTGCAGCAGTGTGCAGCTTGGCATGGGCTCTTCAAATCTGCCTTGCAGACCTCCAGGCTATTAGCAGCATTGAGGCTTGGCTAGGTAAACCAGATCCATCTGAAAGACTGTCAGAACAAGGACTGCAGTCCAGATCTGTGTTTCAAAGAGCAGCTAGCCTTAGTCCAGGCTTTTTTACTGGATGAGAGACATCTTCCGCATACAGTTATTTAAAGGGCTTATAAACTTAGAAACTATTGGCTCATTTGATGCTCTTGCCCTAACATTTTGATTGATTAGATTTAAAAGCATATGAAGAGATGAAAGGAAAATTTATCGTCCTTCTAATTGGTACAAATATCTCACATTAAAACTGCAGTTAATATTGCAAGGCATCAGGAGAGAGTTTGATTCTGCTGTGAAACTTAATCTCAGAGAAGAAAAGTCACTTCTATTTATGTAGTGGTCCTAGTATGGAAAAAAGAAATGACACTTAGAACTTCTGCAGACAATTCTAATTTAGAAAGATTATCCTTCTTTCTCCGTTTTACATGTACTCCCTTTCTCCCCTTAAAACCTGAGGTGAAATTTAATTGTCAGCTTTGGTTGTTTGCTGGGGGTTTTCTGAGCCAGCTAGTATCTAATTTCCTTCTTTTTGTCTGCAAGCAAAAGATGAGACTCTTTACAAGACTTATCCTAGTTCTTATTCCCTGTATCTGTTAGTCAGCCCTTGCTGATTATTTTTGCTGTATCAAGCTATAGTACATTAAAAGTGCTCTCCTCTCAAATGAAATATCTTATAATTTAAATCTCACTAGGAGTGTCAGCATTGCCATGGGACATCTCCATCTTCCCAAAGCAAACAAAATTGACACAGTTGATTTGGTGTATAAATGTCTGCAGCTTTATTAAATATGCATTAAAGTGCAACAGTCATAAATTACATGCACTCAGCTCACTCAGAACATAATGTGTACAGCTAAATAACTTTCTGACTCTACAACCTAAGCAATAAGACCAACCGAAGGACGGATGGGATGCTGAAAGTCAGTTCTCTAAAGTCAGTTCTCTAAAGTGTTTGCCATTGGAGGATCATTTTATCATGCTGTTAAGCATCTCACCTCTCTTGTGTGGTGTACATATGAGTAGAGGTGGGAGGCGAAGGGGGAAGAGAGATTTCTGTATTGCTTTTAGTTTAAATCATCCATTTCATGTGCTTATATGCACCTACCTTGACATGGAATAATGGACAGTTTTCTTCTTTGATATTTCTGTTTGTTTCAGAGAAAGAAAATCCTCTCAAATCAAGAAACATTTGCTGATTCTAATAATAATAATTTATATCTTATATTGAGATGGTAATTTTATAATATGATATTAATATCTTTCAAAAGCTGGACATATATTGGAGTTACCCTTTCCTTTAAAAATGCCCCATTTTCCTTTGGTATGACACAATGTAAATTGTATGTACTTCTCCACCAGAGTGTGTACTAGGAAAGATTTGTTTCTCAGCATGAAACAAAAGGGACACTGTTTTAGAGAAGACAGAATGTAATTACTTGCATTCCTGAATACATGCCTATTATACTGTGAAGTGTCATGACTTGTTGATGCCTGCGTGTACTGGAGTACCTCCCCAAATCTGATCTGAAACCTGCCATTAATGGTCTTTCTGCCTCCCAATATAAAGGATGATTCAAATTGCAGTGATAACATTGAGTGCACTTTGTAGTACCTGTGGTTTTCTGAGCTTCTGATGACTGGCCACCAGGTGACTTTCTGATAGTGCTCAATTGTATGTAAGCATCAGCTGGCCATGGAGAGAGCTATACATTGCAGCCTTCCCATTATCACTCAGTTCAAGTTTGTGGTAGTTTGCTGCTTGTCTTTAGCCTGTTGTTGTGTTTGATTTTGTCTGGTTTAATTTGATTTTTCCTAAACCACTGTATTGAGCAGAATGAAGATTTAGTTGCCTTTTTCTGCTTCTTCTGACTGAAGTCCTCTCAAATGTCGTTAGGATCAGTGCCATTAAAAAAAAAAATTCCTTTGCAAAAATAGCTGTAACATTTATAAGGAATTAGCCTGTATTATGAAAAGCAAGATAGCAAGACATTAACTTTCTGACAATATCTCTAATTCGTGTTTATTTTTTTTCTCATTGATTTATTGCCATAAGTCTCTTGGCTCTCTCCCAAACATCTCCTGGCAACAGAGTCAACCAAATTAATTTTTTCCAAGAAAAGATCTACTATGGTAAGTTAAAGTCTGTCTTCATCATCTGCTTAATGATCTCTTGTGTGCTGCTCTATACTTGCTTTATTTTCCCTTGGTTAATAAATACAAAAGGAAATTCTTGGGGTTCATGTTATAACTATGACCTATATCTGTCTTTTGAGAGTACCTTTAATCTTCCATGAGCTGTCATGTTGGAAAGGGTCCTTCCTGAGGAATTTTTGTTCTTTATCCTCCATAGATTAATTTCTTACTTGTCTATTTCTGTTTCATAGCTAATCCTTGTTTAACATTTACAATTTCTTGATATACATTGCATAATATAGAGTAATTTGTTTCTTGTGGCTATTACTAGCTGATTTCAGATAACTACTCTGTTCTGAAGTGTGAGTTGATCCTGCAGCTTTAACTGTATTTCCTCAGTAGTTTCCTTTTGACTTCTTAACATTTCAAACTCTGAATTTTTTCTTTCTAATTGCAAATCAAAAGAAGTGATCCCCATTTAAACATTAAGGAATAAGTTTTTGCTTTCTTTCTTGTTCTTCTGACCACTTCTAAAATGAATAAAATACATTACATTGTAGCACATATAATCACATCTTGTGCTGGAAATAGATAGTGTAGAGTTTATTTTAAACTCTTCTTGGTTGTTGAATGGATAATACTACTTCAAATTAAGTCCATTCCAGTTACTCAGTGACAATAACTATACTGATGTGAAATTGTTTAATAATTTCAGCAATGAGATGCCATTTTAGCTACCTATCATTAATCTTTACATGATATACCACCTCTGTTTCTATTTGTCCAGACTTAGCAAAGCACAGTTTTATCTTCATGAAACATAACTGATAGTAAGTAAGTTTCTGGAAATTTTTGTCACTTCAGTAACCCAGATGCTCTCTTCCTCGTAGCTGGCAAATTGAAGGAAATATTCCAAAGAATTCTGACTATTTTCAAATTCTTTTGCTGCCAGCAAGGTGCTTTACAACCCTCTCAAAACTCTATCTGTAACTAGGTGAAGAAGGCATGCAAAAGGGTATATTCTAAGAGATGACCCAAGAGAAAATTTGTAACCATGATAATTAAAGGTAATCCTGAAACATGTATCACTGAACTCTTCCCAAAATACATGCTCTTAAGAAGAGTTTGCGGTGGCACAAAACCAAAACTGCAGTCTAAGAAACAGAATTTTTCTGAAAAAAGAGTGGCTTATGGATGTTTAAAAGATGTTCCCAGACCAAATCTTTTCAGACCTTGACTTTTGCCAGGAGCCTCACAGTGATGCACTAAATATGTTTTAAAAATGTAAAGAATTTCCGACAGACCCTCCACAATTAGACTGCAGCACCTGATAGCCATTGCTGTTCATATGACAGCCATTGCAGGCAGTGGTGATGTGACATCAGAAGGTCTGAGAAGACAATGACATCCTTTGGGACCAATAAAGCTGACAGTCACCTTTTTATCCTTGTTTACAGTGCGTGCTTTGTGATGGGAAGAGGAACAATATTTGACTGAAAGTTATATTTCCTGTATGTATTACTGACCTGATCTTTTGCTTTTTCCTTGAAAAGTTTTTGTCAGATGACCTCTGCTGAGTTCTGTAACATTCTGACCAATCAATTCCTATTGTCCAAAAATCTGAGAGAGAGAGGAGAGGGCATTTTTTGTATGCAAGAATGTATAGCTCATGTTGTATCAAACTGTTGAAAATAAAGCACAGTAGCTACACAACTGTTATGATTATCTTCTGGAAATATATACCTTTTTGTCCCCTTTTTTTACTCTTGCAACAATAATATTACAACCTACATGATATTTTCCAGAAAATCTGTGTGCCCAGACATGGCAGAGTTGAATTATTGTCCTGCTCTTTAAGGAGCTAATAAACTAGTTTCATGTATGATGTAGCAGAAAATAAATTCAGGGGGGAAGAGATACATACAGCTGTATTCAGGCTGTTAGATAAGTCTGAATATGATTTTGGGCCCAGAAAAAAAAGAAAACCATCTTGCTCCTACTATTGTAAGATGATAGCCAACTACCTATGATGAAAAAGGAAAGAATAAAATATTTTAATTGCATATTTCAGTTTTTTTAATTTGGGTATGTGTGAAGGAGGCCTTGAGGAACATATCTGAATATATAATATCATTTTTAGCATGGTTGCTGACATGGAAGTGAGAAAATCATTCAAATTGGCGAAATTTGCAGAGTGACAGATTACTGATGAAATATGCTTCAGATGGAAAAATAAACAGGTATAAAAGTTAAGTGCAGGATCCATTTCAATGGCCAAAGGTAGTTTTGTGTACCTAGGAACAAAGAAGTGTAGGACAAAGTTGTGTGAGAAACAACTTCAGCAAGGATTTATTTGTGAATATTCCTATGTGCTCTACTCTTAATGAAGTGCCATGGTTCAACATGCTAGTGGAACCTTCAGGGGCCAGTATAGAAGATTTCTTTAGAATAATGGAATACATTCATTTTATATTTGATACTGAAGTAATAGTTCCTGAAACAATGTGTCCACTCCAGATATTCTTGGTTAGAAAGAATACTGATATATGGAGAGCTTGAGATAAAAACCACTGCAAGACTGGTTAACACAATGAATGACACCTCCTACAAAAAGAAAACTTGAAGTATTTCAGATCGATTTAGATACCTGTTTGGGGAATATGACAGGAATTCTTGATCTACTGGGCACAACTAGAAAAGAGCCCTGTAATCATTAATAGCTGACAGAGGATGACAAGGAATTGCATATTCTTCAGCAGCAAAGGTACTCAATCACAAAATAATTTTCAATATGGAAAAGAATAAACCAAGGAGAAATATTTTTGTCTAAAGATTATCTGTGAATCTAGATCAGCAGCTATGCAGCTAAAATAGAATTGAATATTAAAAATACATTACTATAAAATAGATTATTTTTTAATTGGAAAAACTCTGAAGCAAAGGTGTTATCAGAACCAATATAATAGAGTAGCCTTTGAAGGTGATTATTTTCTTTTCTTGAAAATATTAAATTACTGCCTATAATGCCAAAGCAAGTCACATATCATTAGTGAAATACTGAAACCTATGTTAATGAACACAGTGTAGTTTTTGTTTGTGTAGGCCTTCCACTGATTTATCAATCAGTAAAATTCATGCTCATCTTGTATACTTAATGTTTGTTATATTGGTGCCAGAATATCTGGATTAACAAATTAGCAAAAATGTATAATGAATAATAATTTTAATTATTTAAAGGGGCACAGATATAATGAAAAAAAAATTTCTTAGATTTGCTTTGCATCTGGGACAAATTCTTGGATTTTAACTAAGAATCAGCAGTTTCTTGAAACCATTTACACCTAGCTTCCACAGTTAGGTGTTGCAGCACCTAAACACCTTCAAATTCTTTTCCTGAATCCTGCTGGATTTCCTGATTGTCTTACAGTTATTTGTTCCTTGTGGTCCTTGAAGAATTAGTGCAAGATGCTTTAAAAAACCCTAGATTTTGGAAGGTTTTCTTTTCTGATGTGTCATTTTAAACTAAGGATTAATTTTGCCAAAATACATTCCTGTGTTTGAATCCTTTCTCAGCCTGGTTCTCTAATTTAGTCCTTCAAATTTAGTCCATTCACTAACTTCCATGCTTTTCTGCTTAACAGGGATGACTACAAGGTGGATTTTTTTCATTTATCAGAGGCAGTTGGACATTTTTCTGTGCTATATTGGCAGAAAAGAGTCCTTGAACTCCATCCCTACAAATAGGATTTCCCATAAAAAGGAATGCTGCCCACTTTTCAATAAGGCTTCCATGTTTGTATTCTTTAAAAACATAGTTTAATGTTTGTGTGTTATCATAGGAAATGTGTAATGTGTAGCATCTTGTTTCCACAAAACCCCTGTGGAGACAATAATAAGAGATAAAGTTGCAATTATATATATTATATGGGATCGATTAGACTAGCTGGGAACACATACCTGCATTTAAAGCAGCTCAACCTCATTTTGAGTGCCCTTGATAATAAAATTTCTATCTTTAGCATTTTCCATCAATTGATTTCAGTGTACTCTATCATTTAGGGCTTCATGTTCAAAAGTGTACTAAGAAAATGAGCTTCAAAACAATAAAATCCCTGTAGCACAGGGTATGGTGAATACTGCTGGAGCTCATGCCAAGGGATCCTCAGATGGTATCACAAGTCAGGCCCATCAACTCCCTGCCATGAAAGTCACATTCTTCACCCACTCAGGAAACAAGCTGCTCTTGCAGCTTTCCTCTACTTTCCTCTTTGTTTGCCCCTTGCAATGCTTCTTTGCCCTGCTCAGATTTTTGTGGGTTTGTATGTCTTTCAGGTAAATCTTTCTTTGAAAAACTGAAAGCAATAGAGATGCCCCTTGCAGGGAACTGCCCAGAAAATCACCATCCAATTTTAGTCAGAAAATACAGTTAATTTTCTGTGTTATAGATAGGGATAAATTCCCTTGGGTTTTGCTTCTCTGAGTAATATGAGAGAAAGCATTCCAAATAGTTGTAATTGGAAATAGAAACAAACAAAATGTAGGAATATTTTGAGTACTGATTATGTGAGATACTTGATGGAGAAAACCAGAAATAGGGCCTGGTGATCTGGATCAGAGATGTGAATGATTTGCTCCCAGGTCTGTTGCTTATGTATTAAGTACAAAGGAATCAAACTTTGGTGTACAAATATTTTTTTCAGCATAGGGATGAAAATGATTTTGTGGATGTATTTTCATATACACTAGAGATACTCATGGACTGGATCATAATTCAAAATATCAGTGGACAAGTAAAGAATAAAAACTGTAACATCAACAGTAAACAGTAAAACATGTGAACAGAGACACCTTTAATTAACATCTTAAATTTTTCTTTTAATCCAGCTTCCACAATTATTTTTTCCTTGTGTCTCAAGGTTTTTTCCCTTTTTTAATTTTTTTTTTTTAATGCTGATAGATAGACAAGCTATCAAATAAATCTGGTAACAAATATTTTGTGATGCTATTTAATGCTTTTTGAACACATGCATCATGTATGCTTTCTTTGTGAGAGAGAATGGGAGAGGTTTCTGAGGGAAATTTCAGTCATGTTTGTAAAATGAGTTTAATGTAAGCCAAAAACATATTGTTGCAGACTAGTAAAAATTTCAGCCAGGACAGGCCCAGGTTTCACATGAAGCATTGGACTAACATTGTCTAATTATACCTTTTAAAGCTGAAAAAGGGTAATATGAATTATTTTGTATGTAGTGGCTGCAAACAGCATGCCTGCTCTGTATTTTTATTTTGCATTGAGCCTGGAATGACCACAGAACCTTGCAAGAAATTGTAACTTCCGTGCATAATTTTGGTGAGGGTTTTTTTTGTTTGTTTGTTTTTATTTTTTTTTTTTCTTTTTTCGATAAAAATAAATTATTCTGGGCAATAATCTTACGGACATTCTAAGTGTTTTGGTTCTTGATGCTGTGGTTTCATAAGTATGATGAATCTATAGATTTAAAAAAATGTAGAATTTTTTTTTCAGAATGAAATGAGAAAAGGCTATTCCTTGATTTGTTGGCTTGTTTTGTTTGCCTGAAATATTGCAGTTGCAAGAGTACCCTTCAGGTCCAATAATTTGTTTTGCAGAAAGACAGTCTTCTTAATTAGCTGCATAGTGCACAAAATTTGCTATAAATGTATCTGATTATTTTACAAGATAGGTCAGATACATTTTCATCATCTAAGTGGTAAAATGTTTAGTTTCTAAAAGTAGCATAGCATACTGTTTGAACAAGAAGTTTTACAGGCATTAGTAACTCATCTGTCACATGTAACTGAATCTAAAGCTATTGGTGTGACAGAGAATTAGAGAGAAATATAGAATAGTCTTATTATTGACTTAACAAATGAAGATATTTGAGTGACTTAAACAGGATTTTCCTGGAAAAGCAGAATTTTCATTCTAACATGAGGTCTGGAACAAGCTGAAGGAGGATGAAAACATTGTCTGGGAGCTGGGTGAAAATATTTCTTAAAAAGTAAAGTAAAATTCTAAAAACTCACAGACCAAGAGAGAAGTGTATTGTCAAAGCAATTATTTACTCATCCCTATAGACAATTTAAAAAAAATCTGTTAGGCCCTATCAAAGCACTAATTTTAATTTATAGAAATGTACTTGCTCCCAGCCTGCTCATATGGTGACATCAGACTGAAACCTCTTGCACCTTGATCTCCTACAGAGAGTACTATGATAAACGAAGCATATATTTCTAATTAAGAGTGAATAAAACAAACTGCTCAGTGTGTCCCTCTATTACTGTACTGGATGTAATTGTTTTTAAAACACTGAGCTTAATTCAGTATTTTAACATGATCTGGGGTTTAATCAAAACCATGATTACAGCATATTTTATGATAATGTCTCATTTACTCCACATTTCAAAACACAGTAGGATAGTATAGGAAAAAAGGCTACATGACTGCTTCTGTCTCTACCAGTTTCCCTGTGTCCAGGGAAAGATGTTACCCCCCTGAACCTCACTTTAAAGATCTGTAAAGTATGGATAATTGCACCCTTTCTGAATGGTTACTTTGAGTTCTGTCAGTGTGCCACATATTATATTATCATCCTCTTCTATTTTGTGATGTTATTCCTTAGAACTTGGAATTATTAGGCAAGCTATTAGGCTGTAATTAAGAAAGTGGTGTCTGGGTATGCAGAGGTCCAAGTGAAGACTTATGCACATAGCTAAAAGTATTGTCTAAAGACTTCTAGAGTTCAAGCTGAAAGTCTGTCCTGAGGCTGAACAAGCTTGGGGAAGGTTCCTGGATAGCTTTGCTTTGAAAGGAGCAGAAAGATGGCTTTGACAATTAATGAGAGTAATAACTTGGCTGGTTACTGAAGCAGTTTTATGCTACCCAGATGTATTACCTCTCTTGCCCAAGTTAAGCTGAAGCCTCTTATTTCTCATCCATAATTATTTCTGATGCTTAAGGATGTGCATGTCAGGTATGTTTTCCATGGAAGGATGCACCAAGCAGTGTGCATTTTTTCAGGGACAGTAGTTCTTCCCCAATGTGTGGAGAGGGACTGGCCTGCCTACTGTATTATTATGGTCATATATGGTCAGTTCATAATCATTCCATAGTATGATTTCTCTTGTATGGAATATATTAATCATACAGGGAACACATAATTATAAGTCATAATCATATAATGAAGAACAGTTTATCTCTGAACCCTACAGCTGGCATTCTGTGAACTGTCATCAAATTATATGTTCTTTATTCCTGAGGAGGAAAAAAAGTCTTAGCACTGTGATGTGTTTGTGCTCTGGTACTCTCCTGTGATCCACTTTATTTTAAAGACAGCTGATAGATCCCACAGTGTCAGTGCTGATGTGAGTCTCCTTCCCCTGGCCGTAAGGATACCATCCATCAGTGCCATCAAAGCTATCATCCTGCTTCATGTTTGTGAGGGAGTTGTGTGAAGTGTTTACACCTCATAGTTTCCCAGTAAATGACAATAGACATCAGTTTGTATCTATCTCATGAGTTTGAAACTTTCATGAAGATGAATGGAGTGTGTCACATCAAATAAGCTCAGTGCCCTGCACTACTGTATTGGGATCCTTTCAGAGTTCCACCTTTATGGAGTGCATTTCACCTGTATGGAGCATAGATATTGAAGTGGTTGTGTTGTTTCAGTCAAAACATTCATTGTTAGGAGTATCATTTACTGCAGGCTCGTGTGCTTTTTATGGGTGTTTGTAATCTTTAATCAAGAGGAATATTAATAACATTGCATTCTTTTATAGTCCTGTGTTTAGAAAGCTTACACTGTTTACCTTTTCAAAAAAAAGCTGTATTGAGTAAATTTTCTTTCGTATGTATGATTTCACACATTTTTCTGCCAATGTCACATGAGCAGATTTGGGTCAAATTTGTCTTAATTTGCAGTATTGGAAGTGAACTTTAGGATATTTACAAAGTGAGCTGGTGGTAGCATATCTACATACAGTGAAACCTTTACTACTTTTTTCAAACCTTTTGACTTTGGTGTAACTTAGTTGACCTCATCTGTAATGTAGAACAGCATTTTAGGATGAGGGAAGTAGTGTGTGAATAAAAACAATTGTTGAAGTTAAACAGTTTCTGAGTGATTTTCCTCTTCTGCATGAATGTGCACATAGGAAACCGAGGACAATATATGCTGTTTCTAGGCACATGATCTGTTAAGGTTTTCCAGAACCAGTTTTCTACCAGTCCTTATTTTTAAAGCAGAAACACTAAGTAATGAGTCCTACACTGAAAACTGAAAATCATTTGGCTGGTAGCATAAACTGAACAAAAATGTTCTCCACATAGTATGGAAAGCTCGCTAACAACTTCCTTTCATTCAGAGTCTATCACCCTTCTTCATAACGGATTCTCAGAATATTTTAAGAACAGATTATATCTGCACATTTTCTATTTCCTTCTGTGGTGCATCTTTTCTTTCTCAAAGTACCGCTAAATCTTGCCCTTCTGGTTTTGCTAACCCTTATTTTGTCTCACACTTGAAATTGTATTATAAATTCCATGTGGCAGGGCCTATTCCTTCTTATGGTAGTCTAAAGTGCCAAGAAGAATTTCATGTTGAGTAGAGGTGATAAATGGTTAAAGACTTCTAAAACATCTTTTGGTTATATGCAATTCAGTGGATGGCTTTGATCCTGAAATGCATGGTTTAAATGAACAGGCTGTGTGACATATTCACATTTTAAATAATCCTAAAAGTGAGCTTTTCAGGGCAGTATAACAAGCCAAAAGAAAGTAGGAATGAAATTATATATTTTTAATATAAATAATAGCAAGGCAAGTTTGAATTATGTTAGTGTTACCTTGCTCATTGAGCGACGTGCTTCACTCATAAGAAAGAAGCAGCAATGTGTTTATTGATAGAAACAAGCAATTTAACAAACCTTGATAGTAAATGCAATAGGGGTTTAACAAGATTCGTTGGCAAGGTACACTTGATTTTTTACTGCATAGAAGACAGGGTCAGACAAAACTGTCAGGGGAACAGTTTTATCTCTTGTTGACTTATGAGTTTCAGAATAGTTCCTCCTGCTTTCCTCAGAGAGGAGTCTAGGTGAATCTGAATCCGCTTCTAGCCTCAGATTTGGTCGACAGTCTATGGCTAAAGGATCAGATGTGCACAGTGAATCCTTTAGCTAAGAAGTCAAAGTTTATCATGCTGTAACCACTTAGTGAGGATCTGCTTTGGGACAGGATCTCTCAGCCTGGAGGAGTAACCTTGAGAGGTGTCAGTGCTCAAGGAGAGATCCTGGCGTGCAGCCCGCTGCCGTACGGGAGAGCTCCATGGGCCTGGGCTGTCTGCTATTTATAGGGAAAGATGAGTGACTTATGGTCATATCTGCATACCAGCAAGATGTCTGGGACACCATTCCAGACAGCCCTTGGCTACCATGTCCAGAATAAGATGGATGCAGCTATCACAACACCCTCTGGTGGTTATGGCTTAAGCTGGGAGGTCAGAGCACACCATGATTTACGAAAGTTTACAGCAGAGTGAGGTACAGATCTCAAGTCTTCTAGATTTCAAGTAAGATAACAACTTTAATTCTTTGTGCCTCATTCTCTGCTGTTTTGTACAAGGGTTCCACTCTTTGAATCATCTGATCTTTGAGATACTTCTACAAATGATTTCAATTGCTCTTTTTCTGAAAGACAGAAATTTGTGTGATAATGATATTTTTCATGCCTTTAAACAAGAGAAAACAAAGAAAGAGAACTGCTGTCACGTAAAGTAATGCTAGTGCTCATACATTTATCAGCAGAGTAAAAGTTCTTGGTTCATCTTCTGGCTACATATGGAAATATGGCTTGGTATCTCTGGAAAGCCCAGACAAGCACATAGATTTGAAATGCATCTTGGCTATGCGTGTACAACACAGGTTTGCTCTCTTAAAAACCTGGGGTTTGAGTCCTGCTGCACAACAAATGACAACTCCTGAGTTAATCCTCCTGCAAAATATGGCAAATGATACTTGTCTCTTTCTTAATGAGGCCTTGCTGCATAATAAGGGTTCTGTGGTGTACAGAATTATTAACGTCAGATGAAGAGCTGTGACTAGAACTCGTGGCTCACTGCCCATCATATTTTTGCTAGGCCAAAGGGTGCTTTACAGATGTAATTTGCTTGTAGGCTCTGGATCTCTATATAAATTTTTGCAAGGCATGGAGTATAATGGATGTGATTAACATATAAGGAGTGCCATGGAGCTCCAGGCATGCCTAATGCAGTTAGGAGCTTCAGTGTGCCAAGCACAAAAACTCAGTTGGTGTGCCAGGAACTGTGGAGCTCAAGTACCCTCTGTGCTGATGCAGTTCATTCATGGGAACGACTGACTCCTGCTGAAAATGTAGTAAGGATAGAGAAGGGGCTCCTCTGAGACAGTTATTGGAGGATTGTAGACCAAAAGTAATAATGTCTGGCAAAATTAAATATAGAAATCTGGAATTCTATGAGCTGATAGACATCTACTGAAACAGCTTATTCTGAGGCATTTTATGTGATTTCTTTGTAGGGAAAATGTCCATGAATGTCAGTGGGATTTTTTTCTGTGTAAAGAATTTAAGAATACATTGTAGTTAGTAAGAATTGTTTTGCATCAAAGATTGTTGAGAAATAGTTTTGATGGGCAAGTACAATTTCTAAGGACGCTTGTAAGTGGTACAAGTCCCTGATAAACAGATCCCTTGTTGACATGAATTGTCAGAATTTTGGTGAAGCTGATGGAGATGCAATGTACATGCCAGCTGAGGTACTACTCCCATGAGAAAGATTCACTCTGAACTCTGCTGATGGGGGTGGAAAGAAAATGGGGGCAGCTTCTACTTGTGTCTCCCTTGCACTGCTTGGATTCCTGACATGGTTAATGGTCCAAAGAAACGTGACTGAAGCTGGATCACTTACCTGTGGGGAGAGCAGGGTAAGAACCATTTATACCTGCTCTCATTTTGTCTTCATGAATCAGTGAGTAACTGCCTGGCCTTTGTGAAGATGTAGGGTTAAGGGGCATTTAATTAGTGAGCATTCAGTGTAATTAAATATCTGCTAGTATGTTGCACATATTTTGTTTTCACTGTAGTTATCAGTAAAGGCCCACATTTCATAAGGCACTAATACAGTATGGCAGAGATTAGTATATCATAGAGGGAGGAGGAGAGCTAAAGCATTATCATATGTAAGCTATTAGTGTAATTATATTTTTAAAGTGGTGCCTCAAATTGGTTACTTGAAGTGAGTTTCCAGTTTGAGTAGAGCCAGCAGTAGAAAATAATTTATATATGAGGGTCTCAGTCTTCTGTTTAAGTCAATAGCACATAAAGCATTTTAAGTTTGCTTTTTTTATTGTTGAAGTCCCATAATCTGTGAACACTTGGTCATGAAGTAGCTTGTTATTAAAATATAATATCATGTTCATCTGTGATTATTATTTTAATTCAGTGTTTGGTTGACTTATACAAAGCTGCCTGAACTCCTTCAGTAACCACTCTCCTTTCGCCTACATTACATTTAATTTATACCACGATGATAAAAAATTTGATTTATTTTACAACAGATCAGTAATTGTGCTCTACAAATAAGTCTGTAATGATAATCAACAGCATTTTCAACATAATTTAATTTGTCTTCTCCCGAGAGGTAGTTAAATGCAGTAATAATAACACTACTGTTATGGACTCTGCTGCAGTTAATCATGGCCTGAATATGCAGACAGCCCCAATATTGTATTGACAGAAATTAAATTAACCATCAGCTTGGGCAATCAGTGGCTGTACAGCTATTAAAAGTAATAAAGGCAACAAAACCCAACCATAGCCAATTATATTTTGACATATAAATGAAAAAAGACAGATGTTTTTTATTTGAAATTTTTATTTCATTGGAAGTAAAGAAGATATATATTTTCATATACATTATTTCCCATGCCTTAATTAACCCATAATACACATCAGAGCCTAAGAATCATACTGACATACTGTAATATCACAAGTGTATTCTGCCTCCTAACCCAAACATTTCATTATCCCCATAAACAAGTGGCTTTGTACAGCCTGTTAATGCAAAGGTATATATCAAAATGCATGGACAACACAGAGTGCAATCAACATTCCAAAAAAATTTCAAGAGATAAGAAAAAAGTGTCTCTGTGCGTTCAGTGTGGCGTGTTTCTCTTAAACTCTTGCAGAGGTGAGAAGCAAAACTCCCAAAAATTCTGAAAAATTCAGTGACTTGGCGTGGGTTTTGTAAAGAATAAATTAGGACTTATTATTATAGTGGTTAGCACTTGATGATTTTTTTTTTCTTGTGCAAAATGAAGCATCCACACATTGGTAAAAGTTATTTTTGTGTTGTGTTCTCTTAATAAATTTTTTGTCTAGGAAAAATCAAAAATGTAGGTGCATTCAAAAGTGGCTAGTTACTTACATATTAAACAACAAGGTTAAGTTTAAATACTTGTACCTGTATATATAATATGAAATTATAAACCTTATGTATATTTAACGGGGAATAAAATAGATCACACTTAAGTTTTATGGATATTTTATCAGGGAACAATGCTCTTAATTAAAAAATCATGGGGGTTCCTAGGTAATAAAATCTAAATATAGGAATTTGCTTTTAATTTACCTTGTAGTAATTTCTATAGGTTTAGAGCTTGAAAAGTATGTATTTCAGTTTATTGTGATTTGTATCTTATGATGAAAACAATATGTCAGGCTACAAGTGAAACAAAATACCAGTGTGTATAGGAAGAGTATTTTGAGAATTACATTCTTATCTGTCTCTTTAGACAGTGTTTCATAATCTTATGGAGCAGTTACCCAGTCTATCAATAACTTTCTGGAGAGTTGGAAAAACTGCATTTTTACAACCATGTCATGAGCTGAGTTTTTCAGGCTGATAACTAAAGACATTGCATTTTAGAAGGCTGCATCTATAAAGATCAGAAAGGAATTCAGTTGCCTAATCTCATAGGAATCCATAAGCTTAGTTCAGATCCATTAAAAAACACAAATACATGTTTAATTTGACACATACCATTACCCAATGCATATGACTTTTCCAGTTCCTGAGCTCTTCTCTGGAAAGAGCCTTAGCCAGGAGAAGAAAATAATCTTTCATCTCTAAATCTTTTTGTTCTGTAGATTTATTAAATTCAATATAGTTCACTTACATGGGAAAGGAGAATAATCCTGCAGGAACTAGGAGATAAAATTATGTGGCTTGTGCTATTCAGGTCAAGCTAGGAGCTCAAGGTTTTTAGAAATTCCCTTCTGACCATACAACCCATGAATTGAAGTTCTTAAAAAGAAATTTGCCCAAGACAAAGGCAGGTTTTAGAGCAGCCCTGACTGTACCCCTGGAGGGACAGAGAAGACATTTTCATTTTTTAAAAGCTGAAGTGTCTGTGAGCAGTAGAACATGTAAGGCCAGGTTTCCCAAAGCACATGTTGGATGTTCCTAGGCCCTAGTGATGCCCCAGGTTCTCTCTTGTATCACTCCTGCAGACTCCAGATCACCTGTGTGGCAGCCCCCTGTGCACATGTAATAGCCAAGTTCACCCTGCTGTTCCTAGACAGAAGCTCATGAGAAACATTCTTTCTTCAGCTACTGAATTTCACAAAACATCTAGGAATTTAAAGAGCCTTAAAAGTTTTACTTTTTCAAATGTAACTGCAGTTGGCTAGTTGTTTGAAAAGGTGCAGAGAGAGACCAGCAGGTATGTGGGAGAGGTCCATAAGAAAGCAGCCAGGAGCAATCCTTTCCAGCCATTCTGAAGACAGTAATTTTGTAGTACATGTGACAGATCACAAAGTTATAAAGCCTTAATTGGAGCTTGTGTGCCATCTTTGAAGACAGCATATTCTTGCCTCGCCCATTAACAGGATAACTGTAATTAAATTTCTTCAAGAACAACATTTTGGTTTATCATTTTGGTGTATATTACACATAGCATGTGCACTCCTAAATGTGAATGTAACAATATGCTGTCAGATGTTATTGTTTATATATGTAGGTTGGGTCTAGGTATGTCATGGAATGACAAAATTCAGACTCCTTTAAGTCATATAGGATTGAAAAATTCCTTTTTAGTTATATTTCTGAGCTTTAACTTTCTTAGTCTTTATAAATAGCTTTTTTTCCTGAAGAACAATGATTTTGTAAATAGGCAGCACATGAGGGCCAATATCTATTATGACACTTCTTACCAGGAAAGGCAGATATATCATTCATGGCTATTTCAGTGATGAGTTATCTTTCCCCTCTGTAGCCATGAAGATACATGTCATAACAGAGATCAACTATCATTGTAATGTGATTTTCCTTTATACAGCATGTTTTGTAAATGGTGTTGATTGCTGACAGAAACTCAGAGGGTGGGAGATAGGGCTCGTGGTACTCACAGGGCAGGAAATACAACTTAGGCAATAGTGAATATTATATTTTATGCATATTCTCTTTCATCCTATAACTTCCTTCCAGGTTGTCTGCAAGTTTCCATAAATCTATTGCATTAAAACACAGTCTGGAAACTTTGTTCCTTCAGACACTGCTGTATGTTCACTCATATTTGTTCACATTAAGCTAAGGAGCAGGCTGCCCTTGCATTAATTGTAAATTGATTCAGCAGGATGGGAGTCCTAATATAATTATGAGGGTCTTTGGGAAAATAAAACCAATCTTTAACTAATATACCAAAAGAAAAGGCTTCTTTTCACTAACAAAGCATTAAATTAAACATTTCAGCCCTTAACATCCCTGCATTTCTAGAAAGGGAACAACAACAGGATAAATCTAGAAAATCCATGTTTGGTTATCAATGCCAGCAGCATTTGTTTTCTTTCAATTGTTTTTCTTTCTTCTGGCTCTTAAATTGTAGCAACTTAGGCCAACAGAGATTTTAATATTAAGAGCCACCAAGTGAACTAAGCCAAACCAAAACCTAACCTGATCTTAAACTAAAAGCCTTCCAATATAATTCAGTTTTTCTTTCTGTGAAAATTTTCTCTTAACTGTTCTTATTAGACATGTTCCTTATCATAATTACTATTTATAGATAACATAAAATGAGAAAATATTGACATTGGATATGCACTACTTTCAACTGTTACCTTCAAACTTTCACTATGATATTGACAATCTTAATAGTGTATTAATATGCATTTTTCTATCTGAAGTTGTCTTGGACAATAAATAACTGTTTCTGAAGAATTTATCAAGAAGAATACATATTGAAAATATTATAGTTGTATGCTTTTTATATACAAACACACATATATGTTATGTAACTTTGCTGTGTTATTAAATGTGTTTGAATTAAAAAATACTTAGATTAATAACAGTTAAGTGTATATCTATAGAAAGAACAGAGAGGTTAATGTGAAGTGAAATGTATCATGAAGTAATTGTGAGTCAGAACACAAACTGTATAAATGATCTGAAATTTACTGAAAAATAAAAGCTTTATCGTGTTCTTTTTTACCTAATTTTTTTCTAATAGCAAAGTTGTAAATGATACTTGATTTTATATTGAGAATATAATGAGGCACAATTAATGTGACTTCAGTAAAACAAAGACTGTTTTTTGTTTAAAAGTTCTCTAAATGTTCCTATCTTTCATAGGTTTATTATTTTTTAAAAAATAAATTATTTCTTTTATTTATCCCATCCTTTCTGGAGTTGAGAAGTATTGGCCACATATTTGGTCTATGCTTTTGAACTTTGACACTTTCTCTCAATTCAGTGACACATGAGCAAGGTAGAATCTAGGTGACCTTCCTGAACATCCTGGTAAATTGTAGACTGGAAGAAACAATTGCTTCAGGATGTATAACTTTTTCAAGTTCCTATTTCTATCCAACAATTTATTTTGGTCTAACATTAATGAAAACATGCCCAGGCAGGTATGTAAGGAAATTTGAAAGCTGTGGACACAAACTGGTACCAGTATTTCACATTGCACCCTCTCAGAGAGATAGGACAATAAACCCACCTGAGTGAATCTGGAGTATTGGAGTAAATCAGTCAATAACTTGGGGGTTACTTTGCTTCCAGTAAATAAAAAAATCTTATCACACTTTCCTTGGTAGTGAGTTTACTAAGGCAGGTGCCACAGCTGCATTTTCTGTTGTCTAGACAGCACTTTTGAGATACCCAGTTACTTGCATTATTATTAACACCCACATAAATGCATCTACCTTCTTGCTCACAGGATGTGCCTTAGGAAAGGGAAATGGCATTTGACTAGATCTGCAGGCTGGCTGCCCAAAAATACACATAACTTAACTAGTGGGAAGAAAAAATTCATTTGTAAGCAGCAGTTGAACACTAAGCATCACCCTTGTTGTGCTGGTATTGTCTAGAAACCAGAGTGGCAACCGATCAAAACAGAAAACCGTAACTTGAAGAAACAACATGTTATTTTGATAGCTCTTGTTTTAAGAATGCAAGCACATAGCAGCTTGATTTTTCAGTGTGTTGTTGTTTTAAAACTATAACAGCTGAAGGAGCCTGTCTCTGGACAAGATTTTCGTATTACCTGTCAGTTCTGTGACTTCTGTTCATTTCCAAAAAGTACTAATGGACATGCATCTTTAATATTCTTTTACGACCAAGGAGTTGCTAGACTGAAACATCTGATAGAGAAAATGGATCCTCCTCCAGTATAAATTTTGCCATAATTGTGAAACTGTGTTTTCCAATTCAAAAGGCACAAACAGCAGATTTTTCCTGTAAACTATGGAATCTCATAAAGAGCGATGAGAGATTAGAAACTGAAACATTAAAGGTAACATTCAATATAAGGTCTTACTTATGGTTTCTGAGTATGAGACTTCCCTGGGGAAAAGAAGCAATGCAGAAAATGCCATGTCAAACTATTTAATCATCCTTCTTGAAACCTTTTCTTTTTAAAACAATTCATGGACGTATTATAAACTGCTGCTTTATTGTTCCCCCTTTTCACTCTGGCTTTCTCTTCTATTCCATTGCAGTATTTCCTTTCCATTCATGACATCATCTTAACTCTCACTAGGGGAAAGGGGAAAAGAGACAGAGAGAGAAAGGGAAAAAACCCTCACAAGACTCACCCCCCACCCACCCCCCCCCACCCTTCCCTTTCTTGGCAACAGAAGTACCTTTAAGTGTAACATAATTGCAATCTCTCTGCCCTTTCTCCCCCCTCTGGGACTATTCAGCAAACCCTACAACATACACTTAAATCTTCAACTTCTTAGAGACACTACACGCAGATGGGAAAGATTTGATTAAAATTACAGTGCTTTAGGTTCAACTTCACCTATTAAGAAAAAAAAAGGATCTGGTGGTGGACTTCTTTCCCTGAGAAATAAGTAGGCCACAGTAATTACAGACAGGGCCCTGCTGTGTACCATGAATAGGATCCCTGGGGTGGTATTTTCCTGTAACCTGTCTATGCAGGGCTGTTGACATCAACATGAATGATAACCATGCTAGGCTTCCTTTTTTGTTGTTGTTTGTTTTACTTTTTATTATTATTATTATTCTTTTTATGCCTTTGAAAAAGAAGGGGAGGAGAAAGAAAATGAAATAAGTTATAAGTGTTGTGATTTACATTTTTTGTGTCAAGGATGCTTTTATGTACTTTTCTATACAACTGTGTGATTATTTTCTTAGATTATTTTTCTTAAAGTTGCATTTTGGCCCTCAAGCAATGAAGAGACCAACATAAGGAAAGTAATAGGCACAGAACACTAGACACTACAGAAATTTAAATGTTAGGACTTTTCCCAGAATCCAAAGTAGGGGGGAGCTTTCATTTTTAACCACTGCCCCACTTTAGAACAACTGACTCATATTACTAGATAATGTCCACCAAATTAATTTTATTTGGATTTCATGTCATATTAGACAGCTATACTTTGTTTTAGCTGCTAAAAGTCTGAATTACCCAGAGAAAGCTTTACTTTGTACTACATAGCACTGGTGAAATGGAGACTAGAATTGCAGCTCCTGGCACACCCCAGATATTGAACAGAATCAGTTGTAAGTCTATTGGAAGAGAATATCTAATAAGAAAGCTAAGGAAGCAGCACTACACAAATTATCAATATGGTAGGGTGGGTGCAAAGAAAAGTAGTGGAAATTTTGGTTGAGCTCTGATCATAACTAGAAGTGCATATAGGAAAGTCACATAGAATTTAGAAGAAAAGGTACAGTCTGAAAGTCTTCCAAAAATGACAAAAGCTAAAGGATGAGAAGGGACAACAACAGCTGGAGCTGGAACAGAACACCTGTAGTATTTCTTGGAGGAACAGAAAAAAAGACAGCAAAGGCAGAGATTTTCCCTTCTCCATATATACTAAGTGCTTGAGAAATAGAAAGCACCAAACTGACCAGCAGTCTTGTCAAACTCAAATGAAGCTCAGACTCTACTAATAAGGGAAAGCTGAGGGACTTCTTGAACCTTATGCTCAACTATACCTTCTAGAAGAGCCTTCATGGTTTGGGAGTCTGAGAAAAAGGCTAGATAAATAAATCTTTTTTCTACTAACTCTTGACTGATATTTGCCTTGAAAGCATCTGCTCTTAGCAGTTGTAAGTAAATGCATCCCTGAAAGAGCATGTCTCAAAATCAATTGCTGGAATCACTACAGGTAGCTCAGGATAATCTGGAAGACGTAACATATTCTCTGACAAAAAAATCTTTATCCTGTCCCAAGAGGATCTTTGAGCAGAAGAGAATCAGAACTAGTACAGCAGCTAAATAATTGGCTTTTGTAAATATCTAACAAAACCAAAATGAAGCAAGAACTCCCAAACCAACCAACTAACCAACCAACCAAAAAAATCCCAAACCAAAAACTCTCTGAGGGTACTAATAGCATACTAATACTAATTGTTCATACTAGGACACCTGATAAGCTTGAGAAGGAAGATAACATCATGAATGAGCCACAGGTGAGAGATGATGATTGAGAAATGACAAATAAACTGAGCATTGACTTTGCTAGTCCATGCAAGGATGGAGCTGTTTATGTTAAATGTAAAAACAACATGGAGCCAATAGAGGATGCAGAAAGCAGAATGACATGGTAAAAGGAAAAGCCTGAGATAATGATATTTTCAGCACAATTGTGGATTTGAGCATGGCTTGACTGTTCTTGTCAAGATTTGAGAAAAGGGTGTTGCAGGGATTCAATTGAGAGGTGGGAATGTGGATATGCTTGCAAATTTCACTCAAAGCTCATAGACAGAGGGCCCTGTAGAGAAGAGAGTTCTGGGTTTATGGGCTTGTGTGGAGGAAAGGCAGTAGATATTGTCCACATTCTCAGTGATTGGGAAGAATAGGGGAAAACAGCTCTTTCTCTCCACTTTAAGCTCTAGATATTTTATATCTGTAAAGAAATGTGTGCGAGAGAGGCTTAGATTTTACGTTGAACAGAGATAGACTTGTAACAGGGGGATGCATAAGATCTTGTAGCTCAGACATTAAGGGATGCTGCTGGGTGGCTGCAAAAAATCCAGTGCTATAAGTGCGGAAACTCAATTGTTTTTATTTCCTATAACCATGATACAGATGAATTTTGCCATTACAACCAGCTAAAATGAGGAAAAGATGACCAGATTTCTATGGGAATTGTAGTTTTAGCAGTTAAAGAATGAAACTTCATTGTATTAGAGGTGATGTGTGAAATTCTTTAGTGCCTTCCAGGAATACCACTTTAAGGAGGGTTGTAGGGCAGGGCAAAGTTTTTGGGTGAGGCCTACCTTGCTATCTGCCTCTCATGTGGATTGGAGATTGATGTTTATGACATTTTCTCTCTAATTATGGAAAGGAAGGAGGCTGAAAGAGCCATGCTTGGAAGTCTTGTGGGAGGGAGCTCACCTTCAGGCACGCTGAGGTGCCCCTGCTTTCTCATGTGGAGCAGCTGTGAAACTGATCTGCACAATTGTGCTTATGACTCACATTCTCCATTTGGTCTTCCTTTCCCCATTCCTCTTTTACTTCCATGGAGTCTTTTGTTATTGTTTTTATTTTCTATTTATTGTCCTAAGTCCAGTTCTTCGGTAGTATCTTTGTGCCGTTTTCTGTCTATTATGAGATTGTTCAACTTTCCTCTTCCCTGTTTCCTCATTTGCCTCAGTGGCTGTGGCTATTGCTCTCAGCAATTGAACAATGTATCAGGTTCTACCAGAGCAGAGCCTTTTCTGCCTTTTTGTCAACTGAGAGAGTGACTTCTGCCCTTTGAGGCAGTTGACATATGCTAGGAAGCACTTCTGCCGGGCAGGACTTCTTCCATCCTTCACTCTCCTGACCTCCTCCAAGCTCTGCCAGCCCTTCTTAGTTTCACAGCAGTAGTTCAAATGTGCCTGGAAGTGAAAGGACTGCTCCTGCAACTCCTGGATATCTTCTTATTTATTTATTTATTTATTTTATTTCACACTAAATGTGAAACATAAACCTTCATGTCACAGCTTGCCCTCCTGACTGGTGAAAATGTTCTTGGCTCACAACACACCTTTTTGACAGAAAGTCCTCAGCACAGTTAAGGTACCTTTCATCTCCTCACCTTCTCTGGTGGTTTTTACAAGGAATTGCCCAGCTTAAGGCTGGGCTTTTACCAAGCACTCTCACAGTTCCAATGATAATAGATCTGTGTATACTGTAGAGTGATGCTGAGATGATCCAGTCACATTTATTTCACATTAATCACACCCTTTTACTCAAAACAGTATAGCTCGATCTAAACCAATTAAGCTACTGATGTTTAGACAAAGAGATTAATATGGCTTAGAAAAGCATAACCTTTGTCCATAGAAACATCTTAAGATAATGAGTTTTATTCAGTGGGTAGGATTTATAGAAAGGTGTGTTTTGCATGTAGACATCTAATTGTACATCCTAAACCAACGATAAAAATATTGAATAAACTTGTGCAGGCAGAGAAGTTTCATCTACATACATGAAGATGTAAAGAAGGAATAATCTCACTTTAGGGCTGATGCTTGAGATAATATAGGGAATTAAAGACAGAATCCACAAAATGAGGAGATGACTAGACTAAGAGGCAAAGCAGAAAAAACCAAACAACTTTGCTTGTATTTAAACATTCATTTTCTCCTTCATGTGTCATGCTGAGTTTAGGAAAAGAAAATCTTCCTTTAATTTCTCGAGTTATACTAAAGACAAATACTCTCTTTTATATTTGGAATTTTTAAGTTGCAATACAGCTTCACCATGAACAAATTCCTGAATTGTCTGCACCTCAAGGATATAATTTTTAGTCCGGGGAACATATGAACAAAATTAAATTATTTTTAATATTTATACATTATATACTTATGATGCCTGACTACAATTGATATTAGATCAACTATGTATTTGTAATTAATTAGAATTACAGTTAATTTTTGAGTTGATCAGATGTATTCAATATTAATGAATTAGGTGTTAGATTTCTGTCCAAATTCATCTCAAAGAGACAAAGGGTTCAGAATAAGGTCTGCTTTTGATGGAGTGTCCTACAGTGTTAGGTCATTATTTTTTTGAATAATCATGATTACCTCAGAAATTTACTTCAAAACCAAACACCTCATCTCATAGGACCTAGTGTGATCAACAGGCACAGAAACTGAAAGGCCACTGTACACCAGTGCCTAGCTCCAAAAAAGGGAGAAAAAATGAAGGAAATTACACCTACTCAAGCTGCAAGAAGAGGAAAAAATTCTGGGTATCCTTACCAGTTTGAGTTATTCAAGAAAGGTATATCAATCAGGCATCTGTAAATGAAAATTCACCTTAGATATATATTATCTAGTGTGCTTGTCTCCTGTCATAGCCAGTCTGTGTTGATTCAGAACAAGGCAGTTTTTTCCTGCTGCTGAGCACTTGTGCATTTAGAAGAAATAAATCTTTCCTGACCAACCAGAGCCCTGAAGTATGGGTTATGATATTACTGTTTGTCTGAATGCAGAATTTGTAGCAGTTTAATAGAACTGCTTTATGGATCATGCAGATGGAACACTCAAAATGAAAGTCACCTACTGCATTCTTGTCTGCATTCCTGCTGGGGTCTAAGATCCTGTACTTTTCTCAACAATGGGTTGCTCGCACTTGAAACCTCCAAATAGTTAAAAAAAAATATTTTCCTCCCATCAGGGACTGAAGGACTCTTCCCCCAGGACTACCCCACTGTTCCCCTGGCCCAGGACACCATTGAAGCCCCCTGGGGCCAGTCCCTTACCAGCCCTTACACAGCAGTGCTGATTCCCAGCTCCCCACAGCCATGTCCTGTCCCAGTCATAGCTCCTACCAAACCACTTGTGTGCCACATTCCAACCCAGACTGAGTCTCTCTCTGGGGAAATTCCAAATGCTGGGTGCTGGTGCTACCCTCTGTGCCCGCTCAGCTGCCCTGCTCCTGCCTGAGGCAGTGGGATGCAGGCTCTGTCATCTGAGGGCTTTTGCTCTGCCTCCCATAGCCACCATTTTTGGGGCACTTTCTGTTTTTAAGGAAGTGATAAAATACACAATCAGTACTTTGTCTGATGGTAAGTTACCAGCAAGGGCTTTGTTCCATCTGTCCCCTTGTAATGGAGATATTCCTCATTTCAGGATTGCCACGGACACAGAAGTCCTTCAGAAAACAATTTCCTCTTTCCCACATCAATAGGCTGTGGTTTCAGTGGGTGAAATGTCCACATGGGCAAAAGCAGGGTGGGAAGACTTGAAATTGGGTCCTATCCCCAGTTTTTTTCCCACTTCATTTAAAAATCCCTCACTTGTCTCTAGCATCAGATGGATCTCACCAACCTGGCACCTTCTCTCCTGCCTCTGGTGACACTGCATGTGGCACCATGTTCTCTCCTTGCTTCTACTTCTCACTATGAAAAAGGTGTTCTGCTTTACTGCATACTCCCTACTTCCTCTCCAGTGTTTTGGCATCCAAACACTTCTCACCCAGTGACTTTGGAAACAAATTCCAGCTCAAGGAAGTTGACTGTAACCTGTAATATGTAGTTACATAACCAATGTAAGTAGCAATTGTCCATGGTTTGATACACATCAACAAATACCTTGTGTTGTGCTGGTTCTATACCTTGGAATACCACCTCCTAAATTTGTTTTGGGTAGATTTCTTCTCTAAGGGCTTTTCTTTCCCACAGTTCCTATGAAAAAGGCTCGCTGCCATATAGCATCCAGCAGTCCAGGCTGGGCTGGATTGTGCCAGTGTGGAATTTGGTAAAGTACTTGTCATCTGAATTATGTGAACTGCTTTAAAATTAACTTAGGGCAGGAAAAGAAATTTACAGCCATATTTGCATTTGCCCATGTTACCTAGACATTGTTGACTTTTTTTTTTTTTTTTTTTTTGGTTGCAGGTCGGTGACTTAGTGGGAGCTGTCTCATTAGCATAGTATGTTTTGAATCCACTGAGAACTCTGTTGAATTCCTCACACAGTGCTGATCAGTAAATTTTACACATAATTCTCTTGGTTATACTACAGGTTCTTGGTAGAGGTGCTGTTCACCACCAGGACTAAGAGGTACTCAGTCTGGTCAATAGCAATCCTTTAGAAACGATAATGTGGATTTTTGCACATCAGAAGTATTTATTAACTCAGTACTGAGAGTGAAGAGTCCTGTGAATGTCCACATTTTTTGCAAATGAGCTGTAAGTTGGTAAATTTGAATCTGATTTGTGTCTAATGAGTTTAACTCAAGGGAAAACTAAGTATACTTGAACCTGGTGCTTGAACTAAGAATGTAGGCAGCTGGATTTAGTATAAAAATAGTACGAATCCATTTTACGTTGCATGTAGAAGTTTTTGCACAACTTTATGCAAAATAACTTTTTATTATACTACAGTTCTATGCAGTTTACTCTGTAATAGTGTTTTCAGAGGTAAGAACTTAAAATTGGAGGTCATGTTTGCTCCCCATGAATATTAAATATCCCAGGATTATTTTCATAATCATACAGATTCATAGCATGCCCTTGAGCAGAGCTATCTTTCCACCAGGACTGGCTAGCTCCTCGAGCCTGTGCAATCAAATGAGTGTCTATAAGTTGAGAAAAAGCTTTGGAAACAGTCAAATTAGAAGCATGATATTTGTACAAGAGTATATTTGAAGAGCGGAAAATCCATTGCAAAAACAGTTGCACAGCATAAATTTCTTGGATTCTGAGTCCTCTCTCCCTACTATTGTATGCAGAGGAGTTCTGTATCCTTGGACACATCCCTGAACAGGTTATGGAACTGTATCACACAATTCCTTCTTCTCCTCTCACATTCCCAGGAAGGATTATCTGTGCCTCTGTGGTTCCATTACAGTGAATCCGAGGGTTAAGTACTGGGATTGTATTGGCATATTCTCTCATTCCTTTTGGTTTCATTCTGGGGTTGTTTTCCTTAAAAGCCAGGCTAACAGGGAACCCCATTCTTTCAGCTGGCTAAATTTCTGCTTATATAAGCAAATATGCTTGAGATCACACTATAGGAAAGGAAAATGGGCTTCCTTTCCTCTATTTGGCAGGCATTCACAAAAAAGAGGGGTGTGGCTCATGCTTCATCTCTTCTTTAAACCTTTGTTTCTGTAGTCATTTTTGCTGTTCTTGTAGTGCAATTTGAGAAACGTGGGCCACAAGGATTGGGTCTAGACTGGACTGGTTCTAGCGCCATGGTCTGAATAATTCTGAGGATACTTTTACAAGTAAATAAAAAAACACTACTCTGGTTCAGATAAAAGTTATTCCTTAGTGAACAGGACAGTCAGGAAAAATGCAGAATTGTTTTCAGGGTAGCAGAAAAGTAAAACCTTTCAGCAGAATGATTTCTTTCTAAATTCTGTAGAGACCTACACTACATGGTTTGCTATTGGAGTAGGCAGGCTGCAGGATCCATCTACTGTATTTATGAGTATTTGTGAATGTGTCCTAGATATTGTCATGGTTTTAGCTGGGAAAGAGTTAATTTTCTTCCTAGTGGGGGGTACAGCGCTGTGTTTTGGATTTGGAGTGAGAATAATGTTGATAACACGTTATAGGCACTGCTGAGCAGGGCTGCTGTTACCTCAACTCGTGTTTTTCTCCTTTTACCCTTCTGATCCTCTCTCCCATCCTGCCTGGAGAGAGTGGGTGAGGGGCCTTGTGGTGCTCAGAGAAGAGAAGGGTTAAACTTGTCACTCTGGCACTTTCATCACACCTCTGCCTCTCAGAAAATTTTTGCAAAAAACTTTTTGCAAAACTACAAGCATCTTCTATGATGCATGCATATATTTCTCTCATCTCCTCTCTGCCAGCTGAATGTAGGAGCTGCAATATATTAGTATGCATTTGGTTTGTATCCAATCACCTGCCTATGAACATATATACACAGAAAGTATTTGGTAGCTTTGTGACCTTGAGGTATGAGCCATTCCTCATTGACTAGCCTAAGAATACACATCCTTACATGTTTTATTCATAATCCTATATGTATGTGTAAATATACACATATATGCAAGTAAATATTCATTTTGTACATATTACACATTATAATGAGTGTGATTTATAATTTGAAAAATGAAAGCTAGTGGGAAAAAATCTTACAAGTGACTACTATTTTCTCCTTTGATACCTTTCCAAATTGATGTTTCCATCTCATTGTTTTTGTATTTGTTTTTAACTTTATCGAAAAGATTTTAAAATGGGGTATTATTTAACAAAGAGGAAAACTTTCCCACTTTCTCATGTAAAGCTAATGTGACAATAAAACTGTCAACAAGGAGGCTAGATGCGTCTCACAAAAATCTTGAAACCTCTAAGTGGAATTTGCATAAAATAGTTCTGGTATTATTATTCACTGTTCTTTCAGTGACAGATATGTCAAGGCCTTAAAACCTAAAAGAACAATTATGCTATTGTATCTCTCGGAGGATTCAAGGGGTGTGTCTTTGGTGAAAAAGTGCTATTAGAGCTTTGAAAAGCAGTAAAAAGACAGCCCAAGGGGCTCTTTAGCTAGTCATTTTAAAAAGAATGCCTGGGCTTTAAGTGTCTTAAAGTACATTTATTCAACTCTTACTTTGTGCTTTAAAAAAACTGCTAATAATTAATGGCTGTAACATTTTTTTAACATTTGCATTATCTATAAATAAAAACTCTTGATAAAGCCTTTATTGATTAACTTAAACTGTGATTCTCTCATGAATGTGTCTGTATTTCTGTCAAGCGTATTGCAAAGAATTATATGTAAGCTTTTTTGGTTAAGCTAATATTGAGGAAATCTTGAACAATTATAGACCAAAACAGGAACTAATCAGTAAATCCATTACGTGAACAAGCTAGCTTAACATAACATGTCTGACATTAAAAATGAGGGATTGATAAGTAAAGTATCATTACAGCTGGATGTGCCATAGAAATCAGCAATCCAAATGTAATTTTATATTAAACATATTTCTTAATTTTAGCTTTAGACTTGTTGGATTTGGTGTAAATACATATATATTTAAATATTTTGAACTTCTCAGTGGAGAACAAGTTGGAACAAGCCTGTAAAGTACAAAATCACTAAGCAAAGAAAGAACATGTAAAATAAGTATAAAAAATGGATCAGACCTGAGAGTATGGAGCAAAGAAACATCAAAAAGAATTTAAATAGGGAAAATCAAGACTTGAATTAGCAAACTTTAATTGTTGTCGACACTAGCCAGCTAATAAATGTATTTTAGCAAGAGACCAAAAATAGCATGAAATTAATTTATTTCACACCCTTCACAGTAGAACAGTGTAATTATGAACTTGGCAGCCAGGTGCTAGATTGGCCAGAGACCAGGTTAATATACAGTATTTGATTATAAAATTATTCATTATAAATATGGCAGGTCTATCTCTTTCTTATCAGGGTTGTCATATATCAATATAAAGTAAATGAGGAAAAAGTGCTGGCCTTAGCCAGCTATTTTTTGTTATAAAAGCATACATTGCTGTTAGATCTAGAGTACAGTGAGGTGCTTTTCAGTTTTCACAGTAGTAGTCTCTTTAGAGGTACTGGTGGTATGTGGAAACTCTTAGAGCAGTCTATTTAATACAGAGAAAACAAGTTAAGTTTCTACACTGCACATTTTACAACAGACAGAAAACAGAAACTTCCATTAAAACTCTTATACATAACATTGCAAGTCAGTAACTTTATCTCCATATTCTTTATATACTGCGACACTAACTGTAGAAAATACCATAAAAGCAGAATAATGCTTGGTATTTGGAAAAATCAAGCTCTAAAGTATTTAATGGTGACCACTCTAACAGTGTGTGAGTGGTTAAAAAGTCTGATGATATATATATATATATATAAGGTCCATATAGTTTCAACTTTGTCATGCCAATATTTAGGTAAAACCAGTAAGAGTCATTTTCTGATTCTGGATATTAATCTAATTTTTACATGATATTCACTTAGTGCTGGAGTGCTGGAATACCAGTTCTAATTGAACTCATGGGGAATATTGCAGAATGTAGTATGAGGTGATGTGTGACTGGGGTTTTGCACTATATGGTTCACTTTGCATTTACATGGCTAGAAGTTTTTTCATCATACAAACATAGAATCAGGGTTTTGTTTTGTGATTTTTGTCACATGTTTCCTCTATGTGAGCAAATGTATATTTGTGCATAGATAAGTACAGCTATGCTTCCATATTAGAACTTAATTTATTGCAACATTCTGATGCTGGCTCTTGAGCCAACATGCATTTTATCACACCATTAGATGATTTAGGATTCTGCAAATATATATTATGCAAGTGTGGATGGATAGCACTTTGTAAACATATGACTGAACCACACCTGTGATCCATCCTTGAATTTTAGGACTGCCATTGACTTTGCATGAAAAATTCTCCCTAGCTTTCCTCAATGTGCAGTAGTGTTGTCTTTTAAAGATTAGGATTTATAAAGCAGGACATAATTGTCAGATTTTAAAATACAGTTGGGCTTTCTTTCCAGCTGCATTCTTTGTTAAAAGCTGCTTAAATTCCCATATATTTAATGATGTCTTTTTTAATGACTTTCTCTGATTTAAACCCTTTCTCCATAATTTAATTTTTCTTCTCCTTTTCTTTTTGTCCGCAGCTAAGAGCTTTCTGACAGGACCATATTTAATTAAGGAAGCAGGCCAAATTCTGCCCTCACTTAAAACCCATTCAACTTCAAATTTGATGGGCAATGTGGAGATGGCTGATAGATTTTGTAAAGCTGCAGGCAGTGAGCTTGGTTGGAATGGGACAGTGGTCAAGCATAGACCTGCAAACCCTCAGTGAGCAGGGACGAGGGGAGGCACTTGCAGCTTTTGCTCTGAATGCTCTAGACAAAAGTATTCTCTCAATCCCAGTTCCTACCCCAGCATTTTGACCAGCCTTCCCTGCGCTTTTTCTTGTTGGGCATTTCATTAGAAGAATGACAAGGAATTTAAAAGAAAAGTAGGGCATTGGCCTTGCTATTTGTCTAAAAAAAAAGGGTAGCAAAGAAGAGACCATTATTAGTTTGACAGAAAAATAGGGAGTCAGCTGTCAAACCTGGAACTGGTGCCAGAGTGGTGGGGAGGGGGTTCAATAAGGGCCAACTTGAGTAAATAAGCAGAGCAAAGCTCTGAAATAGGGGAAAGGAGCTTAAATGTCATAATCAGGGGATTGATGGATTCAAGGTATGGGAAAGATACATCAGGTCAGACTGAAAGGCAAGGCAGATGTTCCTTAGTTGTAGAGGACTGTGGAGGGAACAAGGTGATAGGTATATGTGGGAGGCTAGAAAAGAAGAGCTGTAATGGTTGGAGTATTTAGGGTAAAAGAAGAAAACAAAGGCCTGGCCAGGTCTTTCAGAGATATGGTCAGAAAAAAACCACCTGACTATTGAAGACACAAGAAAGGGAAGAATTTGGATACAGGTTGCTTATAGGAGGAAAAAATGAAAGGAAAGAAACCAAAGAACCTATGAAGCTGTGGGGCCGACCAATAGAAAAGGTGATGATTTTATTATACACAGTGAAGGATGTCAGTGTGAGAGGCACTCATAATAGCATTCCTGAAATGTGACAGTGCTAATGGGTTTGCAGCCGTGTGACTCAGAGAAGTTGGCCCATTTTATTTTTTTTTTTCTCAAAGAAGACGGACTTGTCTAGATGACAGAAATAGCTATTGTCCCAGATGTACCATCCTTGCTCCCACAGAATTCTTTAGGAATGACTCTTTCAGGCACAGCATTTCTATTCCCTGGAAGAATAGTCTTCCATTCTCTAAAAGTCTCTAGAAGTCAACACACATCTTTTGAATGGGTGTATGTAAGTACAGAATTTTCCCCTGTGTGTCAATAGGTTTGTTTGCTTTGCCAATATGTTTGCCATTTGTTATAACCTTTTGTGTTAGCAATAGAGACACATACTGCAGTTTCTTCTCTCAGCCCCTCAATATCCAGTCCTCTTAAAAAAGAAAGGAAAACTGTGAAAAATATTAGTTTATATTAGACTACTCTTTAGTTTACTACAGTATGAGAAATTGGTTTGTATCTTGTAGCATCTTGATGTAAGTGAGGTATTTATGTTGGTACAGTAAATACTTACAGTGTATGTCAGCATACTAGTTTTGGAGCTTTGGGGACAGGGACTATGCCTTACTGTTTATCATAAGCAACACCAGATACAAGAGGGTCTTGACCTGCTGGTCCTCCAGGGTCTGCTCTGAGAAATACCAGTAGTGGGAAATATTCTGTCATTGTAACACATTGCTGTTCCTGTTATAGTTTAAAGTGAAATGGAAGGATCATCTTGACAGCACTACAAGTCCTGGTCTTTGGTGGTAGATGGTATCCTTGTTACAGTGAGTTCAAAGAAGATACTATGTCAATCTCTGACCCTGGCAGTTGCTGAAAACCCTAAATTTCTAATGAATGCAGGTGTGTTCCAGGTGGTTGTCATCCTTCACCATCAACCCCTATTCAAATGCATTCATGCACACATGCCCCTAACGTATATTGGGCACAAAACTCGATCATCTGTTTATCTGTGAAAACCAATCTGTGGCAAACCTGAACTGGGATGATACCATCACTCTCAAGAGGGGAAATGGCTAAACAGTAACACCAAAGTGGAACTGAGAATGTTGTGGCACACTAAATGTTGTGCTGCGCTTCTCTACGCAGTCTTCTGTTTTACCCCTCATGGAATAGATCCATCTCATACTCAATGTCTTGCTGTGCCTCTTTTCAGATGTTCATTAAAGAATTGGGTGCTGCACCCTGGTCATGTTTGGTTGATGTGGGAGCTGGAGCTGCTCTCCACAATCCACCTAAGGGCACTTCTCCTTCTCCCACCAAAATGAGAAAACAAAACAATGCTGCCCTGACTATGGGCTAAACTGTGGGTGTAAGAACAAGTTGTGCAGCATTAGCAGTACTGCAGGAGAATCCTGGAATTTGTGGTAACTCCCAAATAAAGTTCAAAAGGAAAGAGAGCAGTTAAGAAAGGCATGAGAATAGGCCCCCAAATTTACCTTCTTTTATTCCAATTTAGTCCTTGCCCAAGAGGTTTAGTAGTGTGTCTTAAACTTGGTGGTATCTTAATGCTTTCTGTGTGTCAGTATTTTGAATAATTCAGATGGTGTCACCTGTCATTAATCTATGCCTCCTCTGCCAGTCAGGGTTCTGACATTGTCTGTGGGTGGGATCCAGTACCTGAAAAGTTTCATTGTGTTCCCTGCTGTTTCATATCTGAAGAAGGGCTTGCATGCCTGAAAGCTTGCCTGTTCTTTTCTAACTAAGTCAGTTGGTTTAATAAATTCTATTACCCTTCTGTACTAACCCTGCCTCTAGTCCATTGCTCATTGCGCTGTGCTTTTTCCTCAATTACCCTTAAATGCAACTCCTTCCTCTTCAGTTTTATACCTCTTTCCTCTTTTCTGATTTTTCCTTGGCCTGAGTTGCCTTTCACACATATAAGGCTTTGTATTTTTTGATCCATTTATCTTTGTTTTTGAAGGCTTCAGCATACTCCTAGTAGCAGCTTGTTTTTATGAAAAGCAGAATTGCAGGACAGACTCAGAAAAGCTAGTTAGAGTAAGATTTATTTTACAAAAATTACAGTCAGAAGAAATTTGACCCGAGAGTATTTCATCTAAAAATTTGGAGGCAAAAGCACTTTTACGATTTTAAGATAGCAAAAATCATTCAGGTAGGTAAATGTTGAAGTATATATATATTTTTTAATCCCAGTCATTCAGAGAACATTTCATTGTGAAACAAGGAATTCACAGAAATTATCCAGTCCACAGTGACTTCTCTCTCATACTGTTCCAATCCACTATGCAAACACTTAACTGAAAAACATTTTTTCATCAGGACTGAAGATACGAGCATGCAACAATTTTTATAACTGGATATAATTCTGTAATTATCAAAATAAAACTTAGAAGTTAAGTTTACATTTGAAATTGCAGAAAACCACACTCCAGGATTCTAAATAAAATTAACTCTTTCTTTTGGAAAATAATGTCACTTGTTTTGCCTCCTTTAGATTCCTTCAAATCTCTATGATGAGGGCTTAGAAAGGTGAATTTTATCCATCTCTTTCATCAGTGTTTGCACTCTGATCATTAATTCAGATACCGTTTTAAATACAGGTCAATTGCATTTTCAATACAGCTTGAAAAACTTTCTGATCATTTTCTTGCCTGTCTCAAAATTTTTTTTACCCTCTCCAAGATATCACAGAGAAGTTAATGTAGAAATGACCTGTTGGTAGATTTCTAAGAAGCTGTCAAATCAGGCACATAAGTGAAGGCAAATTTCTGCTACTATTACTGTAGCCTAGCACTTCCTCATCACACTGGAAATATCCCTCAATAGGGTATCAAAAAAGAGGCATTCAAACCAACTTGTTGCAGTAAACAATACTGCAACAAAAACAGTATTATAAAACTTTTTTTGACCTTTTGGGAAAAGTGCTAATTTCACGGAGATTTCTAGAAAAAAAAGATGCCAATATAATGCAAATTCAAGGGGGAAAGGTAGATTGGAAGGTTTTTCTTGGGAGGTTTAAAAGCTGCAATGATTGTAAAAGATATACAAACATAATAATCATAAAAGCAAAATTCTTTTACTAGGGTATATTAATCACCTCATATCATGCTGGCAATATGTAGAAACACGATGTTTTACCACAGGTAGGATGAAATCCATCTTTACACTAATTTAAAAACAGTTCTAAAAGTGGATCCTTAAATCAATGTCTGGTGGTGTTCTCTGGGGGTTCAAATAGCTCTTCCTCCTACTGAGGCCCAGGAGTGTCAAGGTCATCCTGAGTTTAGATGTCTAACCCATGTGGCTAAACAAGAATGGTTGATTATTTGAACAGATTATATTGAGACTGAGCCTTCTGTTATTTCTTCCCTCCTTCTACTCTCAAGTTTCTAAGGGCATGGCCAGAGCACATTGTATGAAAGCAGAACATGCAGCCAGTAGTGGCAGTGTTGAATTTGGAATGAATGTAGAATAAAAGGTGAGAAAAATCAGAGTTTCATCATTATTTAGATTTTTAGTGATTTACTTATCTGCTATAAAGCAATCAGTGAGAGAGGTGAAAGATTTGTCCTTCAAAAGGTTAGAAAGTGGGGAATTTGGCTTTGTCTGCTTTCAAAATTTCATTCAATCTTTCTCAGTAAGTATTGCCTGCTTGTAGTGGAGAATGCTAATACAGCCAGACTGAAATCATCAAAATAATATAGAGAGCTTAATATAATTTTCACAAGATGTGATGATAGCTGGTCATATGTGATATGAACGCGTTACCACCCTTTGCAGTTTAACAGTTATGTTGCTCTAGAGCAATGGTTGGATTTTTGGTATGCTTTGGCAACTGTATGAGTCTCATGGTCCAGATTTCAGAAAGCTGCAGATCTGTGGTGTCAGCACCAAACTACTAAATTTTCTAAAGTTGTATTCATGATGTTTGTCATCTTGACATGCAATTTCATGAGAATGAATGATGTTGCATTTTATTAGCTCAGCTATCCCCAAAGTAGTGTGGAAAGCACTTCCAGAAGAATGAGGGGGTGTAGAATGAAACTGTATACTGTCCTCCATACAGTATGATTAACAGAGAGATGACTCTTTATAGAATTGTAACTTTAAAAGGTAGTTTTATTGACTTACAGAATACCTGTAAGTCCAGAAAAAGATTAAATATTATCTCAGAGAAGTCCACTATAGTTTAGCAAGAAATCAAGGAGTTCCATTAATAGGGTAGTAGGAGGCAAAATATATGTGTATATATAGCAAAGGTTTATATAGCTCTGATGAAACTCCTCTAGGGAACTGGAAGAGACTCAATAGGTGAGAAGGAGATCAGAGGGGGGGAGATGGGTGGGAAATTATTGCCAGTCTAGAAGGAGGAGGCAGAACAAATTATTTTAATGGCAGTTTTTAGAAATACATCTTGAATGCACAAGCTGATAGCAATAATTGAATGTGATAAAATCCTGGATAGTGAACTTTCTTTTAGCACAAATGTGTCAAAACAAAAATATCAAGTCTCGTAAAGACCCTCCACTCCCTTTCTGACATCATGGTTCAACATTAGTCATGGTTTGCAAACTTACCCTGAACTTACTGAAACAAAATTTAAACAAAAAAATCCATAATGGGAAAATGGTAAAAAACTATCACCTATTCTTCAACTAGTTGTGGTGGGAAGGACTTCTGGAGGTGCACTGTGTTTGTAACTCTTTAATGGGAAAGATGAGGAGATAACATTACCACAGTTCAAAAATCCTGGAACCATATGAAGAGTGTAGGCAAAATAGTCCAGCTGAGGCCATAGATTAACACATAAACACTACAAACTACCATGCAAAAAATTTACTATAGAAATAGTTCAAAATTAATATATTTTGCCTTTCATGTTTGCTGTTAATAAGATCTGAAAACATTTTGAAATAGAGCAAAGAATATGGTCATTCTCTTTGTCTGAAGATGAAAGGAAATAAAGAGTGCTGAGAAGCCAAAGAAACTCACCTTGAGTCACACCAAAATTTTGGCAGTGCTTTAAAACAGTTCCTGCTTTCTTGGTCATATCTTAATAGCTGGACTGCCTTCTCTGCACCCCTCACACTGCATACTTTCCTCCAGGATCCCAGCACATTTAGTTTCTGGCCCGTGGGTGAGGATGTCTGTGGATTTGGACATAAGAGATAGTAATTACAGAGCATGACTTTGACATGGACCCCAAGATGTGACAAAACTGTTTTTAAAAAATAGCAGGAAAGGACAGAAAAATAAGTAAAATAATTATTACAGCAAATAACTGCTTTAAAATTTGGAAGTAACAGCTGAGGTGACTAACCAGGGAACAAGGACACCCAGGGCCCACTGAGGGTTTTGTAGTCATCATTTATTTACTGTTTGATACAGTGAAACCAAGAGCTACTGGTCACTGCAGACCTGACATACCAAACTCACTGTAAGCTTACATCTGTGGAGAAGACAGCACACATCATTGCTACAGGCCAATGCTGAAAAGCTCTGTCAAACAGCAATGAAAGAGGTGAACACCATCAACTGCACTCAGCTCAAGGCAGAAATGAGCAAACTACACCCACAATACAAGAAGACAAACATGTTTCCTTTTAAATATGCTATAGACAATTTTTCAGTGCTCACAATATTAAACTGCATGGTATTAACTGAACATCAGTGTGCAAGATCTGTACTAGTTTTCTGTGGCTTTAAAAAGTACATTCTTGGGAAATGATTCCACTTCAGCCTCCTCCTCCCAACTCTACAGAAAAAAAAAAATAACAAAAGGAAAATCCCGGTAGCTTTCTTCATACATTTAGTGTTGTTGGTTAGAGAGAATTAGATCCTTTGGCAAATGTGTCATCTACCATGCCCCATCATTCTTCCTCAAGAGGGTAGAGCTGTAGGCTTTGTATCAAATTGTACATTACACCATTTTTTAGTTTGTTGGAGTTTATTTCTAGTTCACAAATTTGATTGAGTCAAGTGCAGTCATGAGGTGGAAAAGTGGTGATAGATGAGTATGATAAATGCACTTTGAAGAAAAGTGCCTCAAGAAAGTTGTGCAGATGTACTCAGCTGCATAATATCAGATTTCCACGAAAAGGGTAACCATTGATATACTAGAAGCACTCCCACTAATGGAACCATAATTAGTGCAAGCTACTTGCATCCTGTGCAAAGTTAACTCTCCCTTGTCACAGATAAGAGAGTAGTAATATTTTAGTAAATCTTTATGCTTTCCTACTTGCATTTTCAAATGCACTTTAAATTAAAACCTTTCTCTGATGAGAAATAATTGGTGTTTGGGATTGCCTACTAGAGCTATATTTGGAATTTTCTTTCTGTATATCTCATCACTTCTGAGATGCTGAAATGAAGTTTTGGTATTCAGTGGTGTGGGTTGTTTAAGGACCCTGGGCACTCTAAGGTCTTCAAAAAGTAAAAAAAATATTCCAGAAGAGTTTAGAGTGAGGATATTATCTCCCACTCTAGAGATTGCTTTCTAGCAACAGATGCTTCTGAATGGCTATGTCTCCACTCAGGGCAATGACTTCTGAACACCTTGAAGCACTGCTACAAATGAGCAGTCCCTTCAACAACACCAAAGCAGACCTGGTCTTTCATGTGCTTGAAATCATTCAATTTCGGTTTTTATATACTTAGGTCTTAGCTCTGCTACTGCTGGTTATAGTATCACAGGAGATTGTATGGGCCACAGGGCTGCTGGCTAAACAAAGAGGGGCTGCAACAGATTCACCAGAGGTCCATCCATGTAGAGCTGCCAGGTGAGAGATGGGTCCTGTTTGCCAATACAGTATGAAGAATACAAATGAAATGGGGTTCTTCAAGCTTGGTATGATGCCAATGAAAGCAATGGAGCTTCTCTGATTTACACAAGAGGAGCACCTCAACTGCAATATTTTATTATTATATTTTAGTGGGTAATTGCATATGAGGAAACTGTGCACATTGTATAGATTTTTCTTTTTTGTAACAGCAAAATCGGATTTTACCAAACTTCTAAAAAGAAGTAATTTTTACTATGTAAATTTCATTATTGTCAGAGGACGTGTAAAGCATGACTGATTAAATTCCTTAGTGTTTATTTTAAACTGTTGTATACTAGTTATCAAAACATTTTCTGTAGTTCACTACCCTGCTCAGGTTGAGGGATTTGTAGAAATATTACTTAGTAAGAAAGGGTTAAAAAAGTGAAAGATAAATAGCTCCAAGTGTCATTGTTTTAGTAACAATAATGTTATGTCTCTGCTACTGTGCATAAAGAAAAGAAAAAAATGCTGACAAGAAAAGAAATATCACACTTTGAAAAACTTTACTGAGTCTGAGGAAGGCACTTTTAAATTTGTGCCAGTTACAGTAATTAGTAAACTTGTTCTTAATAGTGTTGTTAAAATGTAATTTTTTCACACTTTCTCTGACTTTGACACTGCTGCTTTTTAAACTTCATTTTGCACTTTGTTCCATTGTTCTTTAATCTTCTGCACTTTGCATTTAGTATCACTGAAATTTCGCACTTACTATGTCAATAACATCTGGCAAAATTGCCACCTATTAAGAGTAAGTGTTCTTTTTTCTCCTGTGAGAAATGTGATGGTGTATTATATTGGTTTCCCTTGAGAGGCTAAGGAGACAATTTTAAAGCAGATAAATGCATTAAAGAAATAACCTGAACTACAAGAGAAGGTTAACGAAAGTCAGAAACTTTTTACATCCTTTTTTTCTTCCCTCCTATTTTTTGCCTTGATAAAAGCATCCTATACATGTGGGGAATTCAGTTATGCTGTTTTGCACATTTGGATGCATGTTACATTTCATAATGCTGCTGCAAGATACGATATGTTCTCATAGGCTTTTAACTGCAACTTCTTCTGGCCGTGCTGGATATGTGGCAGTTTGGTGATGTATTGCAGCAAATGTGCTGGTAAGCTGAGCACTGCCAGAGCATTGTGAAAACACAGAAGTGATTTTTCAGAGATGATGTAGCTAGGATTAGGCCAGCTTTGAGCTCTCCACCTCCATCCAGTTCACTTGTGCATGGAGGGAGTGTCAAGTTCCTTCTCACATTCTCTCCTTCTGCTGAAGGAGAATGTGATGGGTTGGAGTGAAATCATCGTCCTAACTTCCTCTGTACTTACTGGCCCAGATAGAAAGTTCCTGACCTTTGACATCACCCATAGCCAGAAGATTGACCCACTTTGCACATGCTGTCTTCAACAAGACCTTCCTTGTTGAAGTTAGGACATACACATGCATGTCTGCATATAGTCTGGCCTTTAAAGTGTGCAACCTTTTCCCAAACTGCATAAATATCTTGAGTATGCATATTATACTTATTTATACCATGTCTCGAAATGAAACCAAATTTCGAGACTCAAATAGGGCCTAAGATAGAGATTTTCCTTTGCCATCGATAATATCTGGGTGAAACTGAGCCCTCCATGCTATACAGATCCTGAAACGATGCTGAAATTCACATAATTGCACACAAGGCAAAGAAGGAAAACACTTCACAGGAGGAATTCTGTATCACTCTTTACACTGTGGGGTCAATTTTCATAACACAGTCTCCCATGGCATTGCAGGAATGTGAGCTGTGAATGGCTAAAGAAAATACATTGTGTTCCAGGGCCTGTCAAAGACATGGGGAATCTTTCCTTTGACTTTGGGAGAGCTTTGGCCTGAGTCCTTATTATAAAAGCAAACTACATGGTTTGATTGAAAAAACAGGAGGATGGGAATACAATGAACTGAGACACAGGGATTTTGGTACTTAGGCGGATTGTGGAAGGGCATTCCATATCTGCAAAACCTCTTGTCAGGACTCAGTGTAGCAAACACTGTGATAGCTGGCTTTGCATGAGGGATGTGAATTTTGCACCCAGCTACACACACAGCCCCAGTTAGCATAATGAGAACTGTGCATATATTGAATCACAGAGAGAGACTTGAGCAGAAGAAGGTCTGTCCCCATGGAAAAGTGACTTAACAATTAGACTAAAGAAATGGACTGTTCCAAAATTGGCACACTTGAGCTTTATTCAGCATATTGTTAAAGAATAAATAGATGCATTCTTCATCTCTGTACAGATACATGTATGAGACTTAAAACCATAAATGGCTTGAATTTGTATGCTTGAATTCAAAAGAAGTTTTATTTGAGTAAAACAACATAGGAATGAGTTCAATGCCTTAGTGACTTTGATATATGCAATTGCTATAGAACACATCTAATCTAAAATAACTTGAAGCAATAATATTACAGGTTTGCTACAGTCTGACTATAGTACAATGAATATTTCTATGGTTTTCAATTTGCACATAATATTTACAATGGTGTTTATTCACTTTTTTCAGTATAACTCTACCCAGGTGATGTGTTGCTGCTTAAACTTTGAATGTACTTCTTGGAGGACATAGAAATAGCAAAATAAAGCATGCTTGAATATTTTCATTGTTTTCTTTCCTCCGTGTATACAATTAAGGCTCAGATATTTGCATCTCAATTGATCCTGTATTATAATATGAAGTGTACATATCACTGGTTACAAATAATGAGGTAGTGAAGAACAACAATTGTATTTCTCTTCTCAAGTTTTCCCTTTGCTTAGATTTTTGTTTTTCATTCTTTATTGATTTCAATTTAAAAATCTTTTCATTGACATGAATGCATTTTCTTCTGACAAACTGACTGTTCTGATGTTTTTCATTTTAAAATAATTTTACATCCAAAGAATAGTATTCTTAACAATACACAAATAAGTCTCTAATGAGTACAAACATTAATCACATGCTTATGTTGTCCAGTGCTATCCAGCATGATCCTGCAGTCCTCATTGTTAGCCTTCCTTCTAAAATTGTCATCTTCAATTTCTTAATTTAGAAAAGACAATTTTTTTTTCCCTTTTTCTGAAAATCCACCAAGAATTTGCAGTTGTGATTCATTAGCTTCCAGCTGGAGTCAGAACTGGAGACTTAAGCAAGTTCTTAAGGTGGCTGCTTGACTAAACTGCCCCAAAAATCAGTTATTTTTCTGTTTAAAGACACATTGTGATAGATTACATGCAGCTAGCTCGTGTGAGCCATGTTCACACTTTGTAATGATTTTCTTGGTAGGTAGTTCCCATGATTTCCTGGGAAAGATTCAAAGAGTAAGTCAAGGTTTGGCAACTTTTCAAAGTTGAGGTGCCAGATGGTATTTTTCTTTCCCAAATTAGAAGTTAAGCATGCTGTTTGAAACTCAGCAAGAGCTGGGAGATGCTGCCTTTCACAGAAGCAAGATGCTGCCAATCACCTTTTTGGAGGTATCATCTCTCTGCACAAAGCCGCGGTTCCTCAGCCCTGTTGAGTGCGGAAGGTGCGAGAGCCTCTGCCTTTCACAGGTGCCCCTCTAAAGATGTGCTTGGTCTCCCAGCTCCTCAGCTGTGCTGTGTGCCCTTAAGAAACTGCCTGTGGACCATCCTGGCCAACCAAGCTGAAGGTTGATGATCCCTAGAAAAAGAATTTTGTTGAAAGAGCAGAGATGCCTAACCTAACCCTAGCCAAGGGAACTGGTTTGGATTGTCACAGTGGTGCCCCCATCTGACAGCTGTTTCTCTGTGCTAATTTCATTGTCCCCGTGATGCTGTTTTTGAGGTTGCTTGTTTTTCCTCCAAATTCAATTTTAAAAAAGTGACTAAAAGGTCAGGCTTTCAGCCTATAGTATATATCTTTAGGCAGTTATGCTCACAGTAGGTACTTCAGGAAAAACAAATTTGTTTCAGGTAGGCAAGTGATTTAGCTGCCAGCACCCATTTTCTGGCACCTACACATGGGCAAACATCATAGTCGACTTCCCTGTTCAGCTGCAGCTTGTCAGATGAAAGCTGCTGCATTTTACATTTTTGAGTCTCTTTCATGTCACCAGAGGTCACAATCCCTTGTCTGGGAATCACTGAACTCATGAATATCCTCATGGCACAAGGCCCTTTAATTCTTTTGCTTTGTGGGCAAACGGGAGCAAGGGAAATGTTAGAAAAATGGCACCTTTTATAACCTGTGAGGTTGGGGATTGTCTTGTACTGCTAAACTAGTGCCTCCACTCAGTGAAAGGGCAACACAAAGATACTAAAAGAGAGGGGACTTTCTGAAGCAAGTAAACACAGATCCAGAATGGTGGTATGGTTTGTCCTTCAGTCCAAATGCGGGCTCAGCATTCCTCAGCTGTTTGCATGAGGTGGGTGTAGCCAAGCTGTGGCTCTTGAGAGAAGCTTTGGTGGACACCATCACTGAACTGCTTTAGCACCTGGGCTTTTGTCATGCAGCACAGTGGCCCACGGATTTCTTGGGCATGAACATGGCATTTCTCATGAGTGTGAACATCAGCAGATTCATATCTGACCAGAGGCTGAGAAGTCAGAGGACTATCAGAAGTCCAGAATCTCTTGGCTACTAACAAACTGATAGCTCATCTCCTGCCATATGAAAAAAAAGAGTGCAGGAACTTATGTTGATGCTTTCTCCATCAACCTACCAACTTAAAACCACTTTTAAACAAAAAGGAATGAAAACCAACTTGGCATTTATCAAGAAAGCTTCGAGACAACAAACATGTTGCAAGCCTGAAGACAGGTGCATTACCACTAAGAAGGATTTTGTTATGAATGTTCTCATTACAGTGTGTCAGGGATAACTAACAGCATAGACTTTGTGCCTTGAGGTTCAGCTTTGCTGTTGTTATATTGCTGTCACATGGTTTTATGCTAATCTTTTAGATTAAATGGCAAATATAGAAGTCTTTATTCAATTAACAAAGAAGTAGTCATTAAGGGATGGTGATTGAAATAAAATGGTGAGAAATATTATCCTCTTAAATAAGAAATTACTGCATGAGTGGACAAAAGCAGTACAGCAAGGGATGGAATAAAACTGGAAAAGAGCAAAAGCAACTCAGATGTGCCTCAGCTCCCTGTTTAGAAGGTAAATGTTCAGAATTTACTTAAGCTTTGTTACTCACTCTGCATGATACATGTAGTGCATAGCCTAAGTTCTGCATGCGACTGTTTGCACATATTATGCTTGGTATTTACTCTCTCACTGGTTTCAGTTGTTTTAAAGTTTGCTGCTGGCTATAAATCTCTCACTATAGCTTTTATCTGAAGTAAAATAATGGACTCTTTTCATGTGATTATCTGTCTTCCTTATAGCAAGTCTCCGAGTTGAGGGATGTGTGTTAGTCTTGGACTTTTGTTTTAACCTGTATTCTGATCAGATATGACTGTAATAGTTATCCTTATTATTATTATTGTTATTTAAGTGATTTCAATAGACTTCTGACAATTACCTGGAATAATATTGCCTGTATGTGACAGTGCCAGCCAGCAAGGAAGAAGGGAACCTGCCTACAGAGCCAAAAGAGCAAACACCCACCACTCTACCTATTAGCTAAAAAATGTCTTCTCTATCCTTATAGCAGGTAGGCAGATATGAAGTGTGGTAATTACCTGTCCCTTATCTTATCAATAATTAATACTTTTCACTTTCATTTTGTTCTTTTCTTTCTGGTTACTACACCATGTATCATCACACTTGCTGTGTGTTCTATGCATTTCCACAGCTGTCACGTGTTAGTTTTCTTGGGCTCCTCTTAGAAAGGCATACAGAAAATTTTGGATTAATTTTTATAATCAGTGTGTCTCTACATATATATATATATATATATATATATATATATATATATATAGCTAAATGTTCTGCAAGTAATCAAGATAATGGTCATTATGATGAAATAGGAGGGCATGGTTTTCTCCGCCTTACTCCGCCAACATCGTGTCAGCTGCAAGTATAAAACAATAAGCACTAGAAGCTGAAGTCTTTGTTTTGCAGGTATTTTGGTTATATTGACATTTTTCTTTCAATAGTCCTCTGGCATACTAACCGTCACACATTGCAGTTGCACTGTGCAGGCGTGTGCAATGCCCAGCAAGGCATTCATTTGCCTTTTATTTGCCTCATCCTCAGAAGTGCAGAGGGTTTTCACTTTTATCCTTGCTGTGACAGCAGGACCAGGACGGACAGAGCTCAGATTTCCTCCATCTTTCCATCACAGACAGAAGCCATGGAGGAACCTCTATGACCAGAGTAACTTAGCATAGCTTGGCAACAGCTCTGTGCTGCAGTCAGACAGCCTGTTCTGGCTGCAGATGGTACCCTGATTTCTCCTGCTTAAGCATCCCCTCAGCTCACACCCAGGCTCCTGCTGAAAGTTACTGCCTCCTCGGGTCTACTGGCATGAGTCACAGAATGACTTTGCAGTCCAAGGCAGCCAAACCGATGCAGGTTAACGAAATAGTTTTTATTGAATCAGGTTAGAGAGCACCTAGGTGAGCAGGCAGTGGCAGCTGTGAGAAAATGGATCAGAGGTGAGCAGGTGAGGGGGTTTCGTTTGCAGTGAGAAGAGGGTGCCTGAGCACCACATAAGTGATGTCAGAACCACTGTCTGTCTTCTGATATAGGAAAGGGGAGAGACTTTTTGCGCCCTTCCTTCCTTTTTCCTAAACCAAGTCTATCTCTCATATACAAGTGCAGCTCAGTGCTAAAAGTCACTTATTTATTATTTTAGGGAGTTGAACAGCTGTTACCCCAGTCAGTGAACAGTTTCTCTAATGTTTTAGTCACAGATCAAGTATTGAGAGTAAAACAAACTAATTTCTCCCACTAGCTGCCTTTGTTTGGAGCCTGGCTTTATATACTGGGTTAATTTATTATATCTTTTTCATTTTCCTTTAGCTGGTTAGTATCTAAGGCCTAGATGTATTACAGATAGCTCACAAAAACTCCATTTTGAGCAGTGATCAGCTCCTATCTCATATGAAATCTATATATAGGTCTGGTCAGAACTTCAGCAGTAACAGCTTTAGGAAAACAAATTATTATAGGAAGTGATTGATGTAGTGACTAAATAGGTTGCAATCTTCCCCTGCAGTAGGTGGTGCTCACTGCTTAAATAAAATTAAATAGTGACAGTGATGGGCATACCAGTTTTCGGTTGTGTCCTAAAACCAAGGATGGACAAATTGTGAGAAAAAAAATTAAATCTGAGAGAGCAGAGCCTTTCTTCATAGGGTTTCATAGTGCATTCTTTCTAGCTAACCTTTCCTTTGCAGTTTTGCTTTTAAGTACTCTTGCTAAAAAAATCTCCTCTGCATGCTTTCTTGCTGCAGGGACACCTGGTATATTTTAGTGTACAGTATACTTCAAGAAGGTCTCAGAATACCAAAAAATGCTAAATTTTTATATAATCAGTGCTATTTTTGGTGAGAAAAATTGATTGGTAATTTATGTAAATTCTAACTTCACCTGTTCAGCTGCTGTTTGTAGGGTCTCAAGGCAAATTGAAGTCAATAAGAATTTGGCCCAAATGCATTTGAAAACACCTATAATTGTCTCTATGTGTTTTAGGCACCAAAATACCTTCAAAAATGTGTTCTTCTGTCCTGTGTTGCTTGTGTGGTGCTGTGGAGATTTAATTTGCTCACAGATCCAGCTACCTGCACGTGCCTCTTCTCAGCCTGTGCTGTGGCAGGGGTCCTGCTTGCAGGTTTTCCCTGCACTGCTGCTGCTGCTGCTGCAAGTGTCTGCAGATGCTGGACTCTGCACCTTGCCCTCGCTGCCTCCCCTGTCTCAGCACCTCCTGGGGTCCTGACAGAGCTGGGGCTTTCCCCAGCAGTGCAAGGACATTGCAGATAATGTGTGCAGACTCGAGTGGGGCCACGAGAAGCCTGTTTCCCTACTTCTGTATTGAACAGAAGCAGTCATAGGAGCCAAACCAAGCCCCACACATTCCTTTGTAATAAAATTTTGGAATTCATACTGGAGTTTTTGATTCAGGCCATTCTTTAGATTTTAGGGAAGTTTGGACCAAGGTCTGAATTTTATGGCTTATTTCTATAATGGTTTTGAACTGGATGCCAAATTTATGAGCTCTCTTCTGTCTAAGTACTTGGATATTATTGCCTCAAAAATGAAAAATATAATATCTCAGTATTGAAAGCCTGTTTTGAGACTTTTTTCAAAACAGCTGGTCTGGTTACCCAAGCAGAATAAAAATGGAAATTACATGAAAAATGTGTGCTAAAATTCTTGTAGTTTGATTTACCATTTGTATATTTGCAGTTTATTATTAATGTTCCATAATAATAGTTCACCTGGTAATAATACATATTAATTCCTTCATATTTCTACAGCCCTTTGAGAACCTAGAGAAGTGCAAGGTGTTATTAAACGAGTTTAAAATTCCAGCTGTTTTCCATGTAATAGATTTCATCTTAAGTAAGAATTAATATTAAAGAAAATATAAAGATTTTCCTAAAGTGAATCTTCACGGACCGCCTAACAAAGTACATTTATTGGCATACTTTCCATCTCTTTTTGTTGGTGATATGTAATTTTAGTTTGATTTAGCTATTACTTTGTTACTTTAAGAATAAAAGTTCACCGAGGCTGACACTTGTCTCACAAAGTAGACTTCCACTCCAGTAAAAGTGAAGTAAACCTCTCCTTTTCAGTCAGAAGAATATTCTCCTGTAATGCTTCTTTCATAAATATTGGTGCAGTGCTTCATAATGTGTTCTGTATAGAAATCTTGTCTCTCTGGAGAAATACATTGCTCTAAGAGCCCCAGAGATAGAAAAGTAAAATCCTAGCTCACTACCTTAAGCCTGGCATTTTCTAGATGCAGTGTTCTGCATGGTTTGATTTTGTTTTGTTTGAAACCATAGTATTTCTATTACTATAGAACCTGTTGAAATGCAGACTGTTAGCATGCTAATGTAAATTCTGAAAAGGAAACTTATTTGTACTGTTTTCATAGGCTACAACTAAGATTTTTTTTTTTGTATTAAAAAAAAAAAAAGAAAAATTTTGATGATGTAAAAGTCCATGAGTTAAACTGCAACTCTTTGTGTAACAAGGAAAAAAGTCACCTGAAAATATGTGTAAAATGTGTTTTGAGCTGCAACAATGAACTCTTTCAAAACAATGCTGTCACTGTTTCAGTACTTTAAAGTGACACTGTGATTTTCAAGTATTAATAAGCATCCAGGGGGAGCTAGGGAGTAAAAATTTTGCTTTTTCTAATGCTATATAAGGAAATATGAATACAGAGAGAAGTAGTATAAATGACTAATTCGTATTTTGGGGTTGCGGCTTTTTTTACTAGGAACTTTTGATAAGAAACTGGTCAGCCATTCTGAGAGTGGTGGAAAGCCTGTCAAGGTCACTACCAAGGACAAGAGAGTCAATTAGTATGCAGATCAGAGCCAAGGAGTTCAAAGGTATTGTTCCAATTCAATCACATTAGCCAGGCCAGTAATGAACAAACGGCATGACCTTAATCAGGGAGCCTGAACCACTCATTGAAGGGTAGTCTGTGTGTCTCTGTGTGTATTTGGGGGGGACCAGGAGGAGGGGTTAGGGTGGCAAAAAGGATGTGGTTTCTTTTGTTGTTGTTGTGGTTTGGCTTGGGCTTTTTTTTTTTTTTTTTGGTAGTCTTTTTTTTTTAAAGGGACAGCAAGCCCAGTCTGCTTAATTAGCCACCAGTAGTGGAAACTTATTTCTTGTGTTCTGAAGTACAAAATTGCTTTTATTTTTGGGTGATAACTGAAACAGCTTCAAATGGACAGGTGGCTTGAATATTTTAATAAAATGCATTCAGTGATATGCTAAAGGGTATGCAGGAGGAGGGAGATAACCTTATGTAAAACACCAAACCAAATTTTGCAATTACAGTTTCTCTCACACTGTTCTGATTTTCTGAAAGTCAACATGCAAGGAATATTCTCAGTGATTTTTTTTTCCCCTTAAACATAACGTAAAGTAATCCACACTCTAGTTAATAATGGAAGGAGTGCTTATTCAGAAGAAATAATTCTTTAGAATTCTCAGTCAGATAAATATTGCATCGTACATAATTATATTTTAGATATACAAATTGCTAAGTTGTTTCATGCTCTCAGCACAATGCACACTGCATGTTTCGGTGTACTCGATTTAGTACAGTCAAAAAGCAGCATTCATATTCACCTTAACAAATGCCCACTTTATTATAAGCTTAGAAAATATATTTCTCTGCTATTTTTCATGTATACACAAGCACTTTCAAATACTTCTACAGAAATGTGTACATAGTGAGGACACAATAATAAAATGACAGGATATATCTGTACTCATTTATATATTATAATGTCTGCATGTTTCTGCAAAGTGGTTTTTGAATGCATACTTAGGATTCCATTGAAATTTCTACATAAATCAGGGCTATGTTCCCTTTTTTATAAACTAATGATTGAATCTGGTAGCCAAAAATACTAAAATAACATTTCAGAGGGTAACATTTTTCTGTGTTTGGATATGTAAACACATAGTTTCTGCATGAGGAAAGATTGAGAAAAAAACCTCTGCAAGAAATTGATATTAACCATTGAAAATGTGAATGATGCTTAAAATACATTTTCATGGTTTACCTGCAAGTTTTGTGTTCACATGGTTTACTTACAAGTTATTGTTTTGTGTATATATATATATACAATAAATTATAAGTTTTCTGTATCGCTCAGGGTAACATTTGCTCAACAGTTACTTCAATTGGATCAGATTATCAAAGAAAGCTGCAGGCTTCATTGGGGAGACTGCAGAAATCATTCATTTCTCTGTAAATGAATCGTAATAGGCAACTAAGGTTTTAGGAATCAAGGGGCACTTTTTGGTTTTTTTTTTTCTTTCACTCTCTTCCTCTCTCTTCTTTGCTGGGGAGGTACTTCATCATATCTCACTAAAACGGAAGATGCATAACAGAAATGAAACTATTCTAGGCTATGAAGCACCCTAGGGGTTCATGAATGTTGGGGGAGGAACACTGATTATACAATGCAATAACATATTGAGACACTATTTCAGTTTTACACTTGGTATCAAGTAAATACAGGATATCTCACCCATGAAGGGTGATTATCTTTCATGAAGGGAGGAAATGAGTTATTAAGGTCTTTCTCAGGAGCAAAACAAGGATAAGAATCTTTATTAATGTAAGAAACATTTTTTTCCCCCTACAGTAATATACTTCCTTTTTAGCAAAGATATGGATTTTTTTTGTCTTTAAATTGTCTGTATCTCAGAATGGAACACATATCAGTTTTAGCTGACACCACTGCAGTGCTTGAGAATATTGTTATAAAACATGTGCTCGTTTTTTTTAATCTAGATCACAATTAATAACATTTTTAAGCATGCAATGTCTATCTCTCATAAAAACACTTGTAAAGTATTTGACATTTGATTTGAGGATATTAAAAGATTGTTTAAAAATAAACATACACCAGCAGAGCAGAATTTTCACACGATTATTCAGATAGTCAATAGGTCCTCTTTGATCATATTATTATGATGCTTCTGCTGGATTTCAGTCTAAGACAGGCGTATTTTTTGCTCTCTGTCTCTGTCTCTGTCTCTGTCTCCCCTCCCACCCCCCCCCCCAAACAAGGTCATAGATTTTTTTAAATGAGGACTAGAAGTTCCAAGTACAAGATTAAGTAAGTTCTAACAGTGTTATAAAAGTAAGTGCTTTTTTCTATAATAAAAGGTGTTTAAAAGGTTCGCTACAGCTTTAAACAGAATTACAATTTACTTCTTTCAAGTGTCCAGGCCATAAATTCTTCTCAATTCCCTCTCTCTCTCCTTGTCGGAATTAATGAGATCAGATTTGATCAGGGCAGTGATGTGTTCAGAGCCAAATCACACAACAGCGCGCGTGCGGTAATGGAATTTGCATCTAATGCATACATAAATCAAACATCTTTCTGGACATTTTCATATGCATAATGTCATTTCATCCAGTTCTCTCTGTGCAGAGGGGGAGATTTTTCTCTCTGAGAGAATGACTTTCTTTAATGCTTTCATTTTATTTTCGCTGACTACAATCCCCGAGAATGCGCTCGGTCGGAGAATCTTTCGGGGCGCGGTTGACAGTTCCTTTTCCAAGAGGGGTCCTTCACATTTATCATGCCTCTTCCTCGGGGGCTTTGTTATGCAAATGTGGCTGAAATTGATAATTCCAAAGTGCTTCATTTCGGTTCCTTGGCGGTTGGAGATGGTAGATAAAAAGAAACTGACAAGACACACTGATTGCCCTCAATGCTTGTAACTCTCTTGCTAACAAGGCTCGATATTGTTAAAAATTCCTATTGTTATCAGGGTGGCAGTTCCATTATGCAGGCCTTGCAAATTTCTCATTTGAATATTAACCCTTTAATCACCAAGCTCTGCTCCCCTCCCCCAGCCCCAAGCCAGTTGCCCTCGGGTGGGTCAGAACACAAACCAGGATATTATTACCCCATTATTAGGGAAAACTATGTATGTGTGTGTTTTGTTCTGTTTTGGTTTTTTGTTGGTTTTGGTTTTTTTGGTTTTTTTGGGGGTTTTTTTTTTGTTCCCTAAACTGCATCTATTAATCATTTTTTTCAATGAGAATTTTTTACTGTTAAAGGAAAAAAAGAGGCTTTAACAAAACACATCTAGCAGAGACAGACAGAAGTGGATTGTTTAAAGTTAGGTTTGGGAGAATATTTACATCGAAATATCTGTTCGCAGCAGACAAATTCAGTAGCTCTGGGAGACTGGAAAAGTTTCATTATTTTTAACTTGTATGTACTTGCACTTTATGTTCTAACTTAGGTAGGCCTCAGGGAGGGGATAGCGTGTCTTTATATACCAGAGATACATGAGATTTTTAGCTGCCGGTCCTACTGGCTGCACCATCCCTATCTCAGGCTCGCCAGCAACTAACTTCCAGCCTACAGACAGGTGGCTGAAATAAAGGAGTAGAGAAAAAGGGAGCTTGAGAACCACAAGGATTTCTGGAGCTGTGTTTTTTTTTTTTAATTTTGAAGGACACATGCCTATAACTTCCACAGTTAAGCACATATTATTATTGACAGATTTCACTTACATAATTACAAAATACTGCTAACAAATAGAAGGGGAAGGACTGATTCAGGGACCAGATGCTGCAGCCTCTATGATTCACAAGAGTTTTGCTTGTAGCTTCAGCAACCACTGCATCAGGCCCTAGAAATGACATAAAATCAGAAAATGACAAGATAAAGCTAAAGATTATGTCATACAGCAAAAGAGCATGACTGGTTGCTAACTGATTTACTCATTGTTTAATGAAATTGTGAGGTCTGGAATTGGAAATATCCCTGTAATATTCCCTGCAATATTGTGTGTGTGTCCATAGAAGGTGAATTCTTTCCCACCAAGCACGTCTTCAGGCTCATATTACAATTATAGGTTCATTTTAGTTTGTCATCTTTTTGAGAATACCTGACAAAGTTCCAGTTAGAGTAAATCTTGGTGTGACAAAGGTAAGTACTGCAGATGCTGGATGGAGAAGCCTAGTAAAATGCTTCGAACTATGCACTGTAAAATGAAGCATAGTTCGCTGCTATCACCAGGCAGCTGCAACAATATAATATTTCTCCACTATTACTAAGAAGATACATCTCAACCAGCTCAAGTCAAAGGAACGTCAAAGTTTTCCACTTTCTTAGCTCTGAAGTCTTGCAGAGATGTGTCTGCCAAATTACAGTAAATAAAAAAGACACTTGCACAACAGTAACTGAAGATTTCTCTCCCCAACTCAAAAAAAAAAAAAAAAGAAAAAGAAAAAGAAAACTCTCTCATGTTATTGTAGAAACTCTTGGGAAGGAAGCTCATACTTCTTTCTTTCATTTACAGGTGTGATGGCAGATTAAATCCATGACAGGAAACAGTGATAATGCCCACTGTAGAGCCATGTGAGTTACAACAGCTAAATTTCCCATGCCGGTGCTTTTTCTTTCAATTATCTGAAAACACCCTGTTAATTTTTAATGTGTTCATACCCTCATTCAGTTACCAAAACTGCTACCTTTCCCCCCCTCCCTTCCTACTTCAGAAATAGATTTCACTAAACCTGGCTGCTGTAAACTCATTATATGATTCTATCATTTATTCTATCCATTAGAGTAACCAGTGTTAGTGCTTTTCCCCCTACTTGAGTCTGTCAAGTGCTGTTATTTATGCTCAGTGGTATTAATATCTCTGGTTGTATTATGGTTGTGCACTCAAAATCTCTAATACAATCTAAGCTTGGCAATAGAGACTGCATCAGCTATCAATAATCAAAAAGTCTCATGCAAGTTGTAGGTATTAATAAGAGTCAATATTACATAAATGTAATTAACATCTTCTGCTTGGTATAAAGAATAATCAGTAGTACTGATGGTTTTAAAAAGATCCTCCTCTTCAGAATCAGAGAGCGTGCCCATATTATGAACAAGAGAATTAAAGATTTGACAGTATGATTTTGACTGGATTTTTTTTCGGTTACCCTTGACAATGACTCTGCTGTAACCTGGCTACATAATGTTATCTGCTGTCTTTAGGTGGAAGAGGGCTTAAAAGTTGATTTTTTTCTTTCTCTGCTCGATTTCAGTGGGTTAATTTCACTAACAAAAGGATTTTCTGGTTTTCTGTAACAGGAAAACCTCTTAGGTAATTTGTGACCATAGAATTAGAGCAATACAGCTAAACTAATATATATGCAATGGTTTCATTATGCATAAGAGCAGGCACTCTTTACTTTGCAGCCCAAAACACACAAAGCACCCATTAGAATGAAGAGGCCTGTGATGTCTCTTCATGTGCAGAGTGTAAAGGTACATGAATGTCCTTGCTTGTTGGCATTTAATTTACCAGTTGCCTCTGTAGTGGAGCCTTGGCAGATTCAGCTTGAATCTGAAAGACAGGCTGTCATACTGAGAGTCTGCTGCCTACTGCTGAAATTGAGAGGCTTGGCAGATATGCAAACAGTAACTGGGTTTGAGTTGTTTTGATTACAAGTTAAACAGAAAGTCATTGGCAGGGCCAATATAAATCTGCTGAGGTTTTTTGGCAAAATCTGTGGAGGTATTTCTATAGATTCTGCAGAATTCTGTAGCACCTTGATTTCACATCAAAGAATGTCCACCTCTGAACCCGTTCTGCAGATAAATGTGTCAGAAACGTGAGTGAACATGTTTAACTCGCTGAGAGCTTCCAGATTCAGAAATATAAAGCACATTAACAACAGGCTGTACCACACCACCTTTGTACACTTGATAAATTGTGAAACCAAATGTTTTACTGAAGTTCAGGTGGATTTTTGAAGTAAATTAAGGTAATCTATAAACAGCTGGAACAGGAAGGTAAAGTAGATTTTGATGGGAGTTTCAGGTGAACAAATGAAAAAAAAAAGGATTGGACCATGTCCTGAACTCAGCTATGCCGGCTGAAATGCTGAGATATTTCACCAATACATTTTTTATCACATTAATCAGGATTTTCTGAAGCTGCTTCCTGCATGGAATGCAGTGCTTTAACAGTGGTTTGACTTAGTACAATTCAGTCTGCAACTGGCTTTTTTCTCCCCTATTTTCAATAACTTTGCCTTAAACACCATATTTGACTAAAAATCTAGACCTGATAAAATCCAAATGCTCATCCCAAATTTATTTCCTTACAGAATTCGTCTCCCTGCCTAATCTGCAATGCTCAGTTGATAAAAGTAACACAAACTGACATTGTATAAGCAAAAAAAAGGAGGCTGTAAACTTTAGTTATATAAGCTTTTACAGTGAAACCCCTGCTCAATTCTAACATAGTGTTTTGAACACTAACAGATCCTTTAATAAAATTGCCTTGCAATTTTAAGGCAAAACCACAATAATTTTGGAGGGAGGGAAAAGAGTGCATATAATTGTCACTCCTATTGTTTCTGTCTGACTGGCTGTAGGCAGATTTCTGCAAGGCTGGCTAGAAACAACACATTGATTTACAGAGGCAGGAATATCTCCACAATTCAAAGGGCTAAGACACCTTTATTTGAAAACTGAGAGTCTGCAAAATGTGGTAAAGTTCTTGGAAAGGACCCAAATGTATGGAATCTTTTTCTCATCCTTTTTTTTCTTTTTTCCTTCTCTACTTGTATCAGCCACTTTGCTTATTACAGCTTTCTAGGCAGGAAAAAAATGCTACCTTTGAATTTGCACAAATTATTATATACCTCATGTTAATTTTTACAAGAACCTAATTTGGGCAAATTGATTAGAATATGAACATTGGGATCTAAATGCTCTTTATTTTCAGTTCTGACAAACTGAAAACTCACATTATTTTCCTGTGAGAAGTAAATGTTTGTTTTCTTTGGAAACTACTCCACTCATATTCTCTTTCTCATACTGAATGTCCCTTTCCCTTTAGCAAACAGAAAGAAAGAGTTTATATGAATGGACCATACTTCACTCTGGTTAATGGCTAACAAAACATTTTAGGAATTTCATTTTCAGATGCAGGTTGAAAATATATTATTTTTGCCTTTTCTTTTTTGTTGCCTTTCACTGTCCCATATACTTACCTTCAAAAAAAGTAAATTTAGGAAGCTTTAAGCAGCATACTCACCCAATACTGCAACCCGATGCAAATTTTTAGAGAACGCTTACAAATGTCAAATCCCTCTGAAAGTGATATACTTTATTACTCTTCTTTCTTATAATACAAACATTTCAGTGCAGCTCAGAGCTTATTTTTCAAAATATACAGGATTTTGATATATGGACAACAGGAGAATATGTATTTTAGATATAATGCCATAAGTGCTCAAAAGTTATTTCTGAGCTGATTTAACATGGAAAATCTCCAGGTAGATTAATTTTATAGGCTGCTTTTATGGGTGTAACATTTCAAGATGAGAAAGCCGTGCTTCTGGAATTTAGTTTCGGCAGATTTCATTGGCACCTCCATCTCCATCTTTTATTACCTTAAAGTTGAAATTTAATCTCTCTCTTTTTTTTTTTTTTTTTCCTTTATCCCCCTGATTTTTTACCTAATTCCTTACTGAAATGGCTGGGCCTGTATTTTTGTTCTCAGGTTCTGTTTTGTCTATTGCTGTCTAACTATTTACATTCTGAAGGAAGAAACAAAATAATTACAAAAGAAGCACTTGCATAACTCTGCTTAGAAATTGCAAGACCTGTGATGTAGAAGATTTTTACTGGGACAGGCAGCTATAGAAGGAGGTTAAGCAAATGTTCCACAAAACCCTCTTTCCAAATGGCTGAATTAATTACAGTGGTAAGAGCAAGTTGCCCCAAACCCAGCTGCAGTATTGTGGTAAAGGCAGAGCTTGAAACTGCAGCACTTGTACACAAAAAACTTCTGAAACATGATTTTTTAAAGAAACACCTACTTGTAACAATGCCAACAGAGGCTTTGTTGCAATGACAGGAGAATGTGGGCTATACACAAGCATATTTAGTAATGTTTCTGCACAACTCTTACTATGGATTCAATACACACTTCATGTATATGTTAATAAAAAAAACCTATGAACACCAGTGCACATGTAATAACATGTATGTTTTTCTGTTTCTGAAACATAGTACTGAATGCATTGCAGCTGCATATGGAAAGTGACTTTCAGGCATGTGTTAAGGATGCTTTATAAACCTCAGTACCTCAGCCCTTTGGTTGGTTCTTGTTATCGTTACTTGTTTCTTTAGCTGTAACACAGAAATAGTCAGTATTCTGGCCTGATGGCCTGAAAAAATTGCTAAAAAAGGAGGAATATATTTTTTAGACTTCAGGAGTGCAGGTTAAGGGAAAGAAAAAGAAGTATTTAAATCAGAAAATGTGTGTGTGTGTCTTTGTGAGTGTGTGTGCGCGTGCGCATGTTTGGAAATTCACAAACAAACTCTTTCAGGCTATGATCTCAGTTTTTATGACTGAATTACATACCTTAAAAATTGGTCTCGTTAATATAAATGCTAAGAAACTCTCAACAATTGTGGTGCCTACTGTAATAAAATTCTCTGTGAGAGAATGACAGAGATACAAAACACTAAACAATGATGATTTCCTCGCTACCAAAGCAATTGCATGAATTAGGTGTGCATTAAGTTCCAAATGATTTATAGCAGTTGAAACTTACAAAAAATGATTACATTTGATCTTTCTGTATAAAATACAGAAAAGCTGACGTTTACTCGCAGAGTGGTTAAAACAAGGAGGAGCTAAATCTAGATTATAAAATCTGTTATATAGAGATTTTTGTATACCATTTTAAAATTTTTTTTCTGCAAATTTTCCTTAAAGATTTATTTAATTAGTCAAACTTGCATATACTATTTGTTAGTTTGGAAAAAAAAAAAATTATTTTTTCTCTTCTTGTCCTCCTCACTGCTAGCCTATTAGTGGAAGTGGCATTTTATTGATTAGACATTTAATAACAATATTCTTTTGTATTTCCTCAAATGTTTAACTGTTTGCATTGTAGCTGGTGTAAAGGTCCCTCCGAATGGTACAACTGAAATGGGAGAATGAAGAAATGTATTGGCTATGACAAGAAGAAGTAATTGCTTTTCCTCAAAGGATCAGATGTGGTATAGTTGTTTGAAAAACAATCTAAACAACATTTTGTTCACCATTGATTTTAAAAGCATTAAAATTAGTTTTTATGCAGCTATACTCATTAAGCTTTTATGTATACTGTGTAGGGTGAATAGTTAAGAAGCAATAAAGCATTCTGCAGTAAAATATACTTTGCCAGTTGTCAGAAGAAATAAAATACATAGATTGGAAATGTTTGTTTCCTGTAGAATATTGTGATATTTGCCATGTTAGTTACAATCCAAATAAAGCCATTTTATTTGTGTATTTTAAACAGTCTTGTAGCTGTAGATGGCTAATACAACAGTTATTGAACGCGTTGTGTTTAGGGGTTGTGTGTTCATACTGATGAGAAACATCAGCTACATATATCCCAACAATTCTTGCATTCTAAAAATAAATCTTCTCTTAGAAATTGGTGTTCCAAAGTCTAATTGTAAATTTTAGCCTCAAAAACCAAATGAAAGTGCCATGCTGTGCAATTTTCTACTGTACTCCTTTTAATTCCTCATGTCAGTGTCTGCATTCATACACAAACTAGTTTCCTTAATTTCACTGAAGTAGTTAACAATTTATTAAAAAAAGAAATAGTCTGGAAAACAGCAACAGTATAATGCCCAAGGAAAGGAAACTTATTTGGTCATTACTTGGAAGAGCATAACCTTGTATTTTGTTTCTCAAAAAAGAAGAGAGGAGTATATGTACAGTACAACAACATGCCATCAGAGAGAATAATGCATATGAAAATGAATTCCTGTTATTGTGTTCAGGTGTGTTTGTGAATAAAAAATGGAATTTTGAAAAGTCAATTAAAATGCATTTAAATTCTTTAACACCAGAATTCTTTAATGTGAAAATTTTTTCCAGACAGTTTGTCAGTATCGCTGTAAGCACTGTGCTGTGATCAGAACTGGTCTCCCCCACCTACGACTGTAGATGGCTCAGAAATGCATTACACCTTCCTGTCTCAAATGAGGAGACCACTCTTGAAAACATGGAAGTACTTATAAAGTAAATAACCTTTAATTAAATATCATTGTCTAGCATTAATCTTTATAGCTCTGTTCCCTATGGAAATAAAAGTGGATATTCAATTTGTTTTGATTATGCATGAATTTTAACAGAAGCGTTTCTTTCTATATTGCTGTGTTCTTCAGAAAGCAGCATATTTGTGTCTGCATAAGCCATTAAGAAGATGGTTCCTCATTAATGTGAAATAAGAGTGACTCATTTCTGTTGTATATAAATAGATTGACATTTAGAAAGATTAATTATTATTTTTAAGAATAAACATCAATTCATATGTGGCTGGTGTAACCTTCCTGTTCAGTCTGAAATCCCAGTTATTTTCAGAGGTAACTGTGAAGTGAAATACAAAGTGTTTCTATTGCTAAATAGGTATTGTTTGTGGTGCCTGCTGATTTCAGGGGTGTTTAGTTGCACACGTCAAGATACACTTTTCTCCTAAACTAGGATTTGCATAGTGGTTCTTTATGTACATGCACAAGACAGATCAGGGGCACATACTTAAATCCTGCCTCCATAATATTGTGAAAAAAGCTCCATTCAAAAGGGTATTTTCAGCCTCATATATTTTCATTCATCTTTTCCATCTTCACTTAGGATGATTGTGGGACTGCCAGGTCAGGAAAGTCCTGAAATTCTATCTCAGTGCTTGGTCACAGTGCCAGGGTGCATCCCACTTCATCAGGCTCTTACAGCACTCACCAACAGGTCTTCTGCTTTTGGCAAATAGAAGTTAATCTATTCTTGGTGAAAATACCCCTTTTAGTGCTGAGCTAATGTTGTCTCCTGTGCTAACCATGGATGAGGGATAAGCAAAGAGGAAAAGGGTGATCTCAGTTTTTCGGTACTGGAGTACAGTTTTTGCTCTGGCCTCCAACAGTGAAGTGAGGAAGGCAAGTTTCATGGTGAATGAGGAGGTAGACCATAATCTCTGTAATAATGCTCTGCCTGACATGGTCTGAAGATGCTTGTTCTCAGTGCAGTAAACCCTGGATTTTTTTTGTAGCTGTGTGGCAAGACACACTTTGCCACTCCACTGTGGCTATGCATTTGCAGGAGATGTCAGAGAGTGTTTAAATAATGTGTAATGGCGTGTTGCTCTTTCATCGTTTAGGGAAGTGGCTCTCCCCTGTGACAGTCATTATATGCTCAGTGCTGAACCTTGGAAAACACTTTTAATCCTGCCTGTTGTGCCCACACAGCTAGGCAAATGCATACACTCAGCACAGAAGCATTATCCCAATGTATAACATGATGTTTAGTGAAGAAGCCTGAACAAACTGAGCCAATGCAGACCCTGGGAAACATCCACTGCAGAGGCAGAGCTGTGGGCAGATCCATCAGGGTAGAAAATAGCCCCAGGAGCAGAATTCTCTGCACTAAGCAGGATTCCCAGCAATTCCTCTCACAGCCTGGCTTTCTACCCTGCAAACAAGGTGAAGAGATAGAAATAAACAAGGGAAGTGAAACAGCACAAGGGAAGGTCACAGCAGAATGTGTGATTTTGAGGAGAAAACAGAGAAGCAGCATTCCTCTCATTCTTGCACATGCAGCCTCCATTCTGCTTAAAGGAAAGGAGTAGGGGCTGCAAAGACAGAGTGCTTGTGGATGGCTGTCCTGCCATCCCACTATGTATCATCAGGATCCCAGACTTCATGTACAGTCAAAGAAAAGATGAAGGATTTTAATTCTGCTGTTTTGAATCACAATTCAGAAGCTCTTCTGACTCCTTGGAATTCTTGACTCTGCCAGAAGAGAGACAACACTGGGTCTTACGGGGTAGGCATTCAACAATTACATTCTCCTGAGAGTCCCTCCCTTTCTTTCACCTAATAGGAGGTAGAAAGCTGTTGTTGGGGATGTTGGCTGTGCAGTGACCAGGCTGGGAGTGTCACAGCCTAAGGAGTGTCACAAATGTGCCTTCCCACAAGTGTGCAAAGAACCGCAACAATTCTCTTTAGAAACAAGGTAGATGAAATTAAACATTTTATCTGCATATCTCAGGCTATAGACCTGAGATTAACTCTTCCTTCAACTCTATCAGCTGTCATTAGATAAGTATTACCTTTTTCAACTATCCAGTAACACATTGATAGTTGCAGTGGGGAATAATCCACCTTAAACATCACTTAGAAGTTTTACTTAGAGGTTTCAATGCTGTTAACACTGAGAATCTGGAGTACAACTCTAGTCTTTAGCTGTTGATATTTGAAATTTTGTAAAAATTTTAATTTCTTTTTCATTCTGGATGAAGATTCCCCTAGTATTAAATCCTTATATATCTCTAGAGATGTGCTTGAAGTGTAATCAAGATATCCTTTGCATTACTCAGAGTTATTTACATGTTCCCTCTAAGTCCTCCTCCAGTTCCATCTCTGAAGTCTTTCCCACTCCAAAGTCTTTCCAACCAGTCTAGAACTGGTCCCACTACTATGAAAAGCACATGTAACTTTTCTGCTTCTACTCTGGATTCCTGTTCATTCGTCTAAGGACCAAGCTAGTCCATTTAGCTACAATGTCACACATTAAGCTCCTGAGAAGGAGATGAAAAGGATTAATAGATCTAGAAGTCAATTTTTAAAAGTTTACACCAGACTGAATGCTATTATAAAAGCCTTTAATGAGAATGAACCTGTGCAAATATCACTGACTGCACCTCTTCAGCATTTGTTTTACAGTAGAGATGGTTGCACATTAAATGTCTTTTGGCAAGGGAGTTAAGGATTCTATTGGGAGCACTTTTAACATCCACTTTTGGTACTCTATTCCTTGGGAGATCATATTGTTTCCTACTTGAGTAAGTCTATCAAAACCTGTCCTTGCTGAGGAAAGCATCATTTTGTTAGCACTCATTTTCAATCTTTTTGAACTTGCCAGTAAAATATATTTCAATGGGCTTGTTCAATGTGGTATGAACACAGAAGATAATTAGCTGTGGTTGGAACAAAAAGAGTAGAAACAGAAGTTGAAAGTTGCCCTGAAAATATTCTGATCTAAAACTCAAAATGTTGATTATTTGCCATAATTTCTTCTCTAAATTATAACCAACTGGTTCTATTACAGATGATACTTCCTAGTGTAAGTGAAACTCTCTGAGGAGTAGTGATAAGTCAGTGAAAGTGTATGGAGGAGGGGGTGAAAGAAGCAATGTCAAGAGGATGTGGTGAGAGGAAATGATGAAAGGCCATATTAACATAGCAGGAAACAGCAGAACATGTGGCAAACACACTGAGGACTGCATGCATTTTATGTGTCAAATTACCTCCAAAGAGGTTTTTTTTTGGAATTTAAAGCATAGTAAGAAAGTATATTGCAAAGCTCTCAGGACCTAATTATGTGGGACAAATTAGTCTGCAAGACCTTCATAATCTGTCTAAAGATGTGGGTGTAGAATTAAGTTAATGAGCAGGTTATTTTGAGTGAGTGTCTGAAAATCCAGTTGTGCCACATGTAAAAGAGCTTATGTGCAATAAACAGAAAACTGCAGGAGGTTTTAATGCACACCTGAAACTGCAGAGTGATATAAGGGAGATAAGACAAAAGGAAAAAGCTCACAGTGGCTCTTTTGGGCAAAATGGGCTCAAATGTCTTTGAAGACTGGTAGCAACCATTACAGAGCTGCAGTTCAAGTGAGAACAATCCACAGATTCTGTATTGTCATAATGAAACACATTTTCCATGGCTTAGGTGACTCATCTACTACGCCTAAATACCTCAAGGTATTTAAAGATCACAACAGAATTAAGATCTGAGAGATGCTAAAACAGACACCATACCTGCAATTTTAGCCTTCTGTTGGGAACCAAGTGGCAACAAAAGTTTGTATTTTGTCAGAAATTTCAGATGAATGGGAATAATGGTCTGTGAAACAGACTGAGCATGGACCCTTGCAGCACAGACAACATGGTTGAGGGGATATGATAGAAGCTGTAAAGAAAATCAAGTATATTAGGGCTTATATAGGTTATATATTAGGAAATATGAGTCTTACTTCAAGCTAAAAAGTGTTGATAACAAACTTTGAATCATGAGACCTTAGATTAGTGATCAAGCCAATCATCTGTGTGGAATATTTAATGTGTTTGAAATAATCTCTATTTAAAAAGATAGTTAAAGAGAGTTGAAAACTTCTGCTCTCATTATGTCTGTCTTTTTATCCACTACCTATTTTTACTGTTTTCTTTAGTTTGTGCACCTAGAGATGTGACAGAAATGTGATCTTTCAGTTACTCCAAGAACTTTTTATCTGCTGGGTCAAGATGTTTAGCCAGCTTGATCTAAAGCGTAGTTTTTAATTCAGCCTGACACATTTTTACATCTCCAGAAAAGCTCAGATGACAGTTTTTTTGAAGAAAAAGTTTAAAAAAACCACAGGGATTAATCTCCAGGATCAGCCCCTTTTTGGCTGGTAGCATAGAAAATACAGTCCTTTTTCTAATTAAGAAAATGTCCTCTTCAATAAAAAATTGTAGGTTTGTGTGAAGCAGTAGTGTCCAAAGAAGAGTATATATGAGAGGTGGACTGTAGCAATCATTTTTGCCTATCATTTTTCTTTGTTTTAAATACACAGTTGTTTATAATTGCCTTAGAAACAATTTGTACAGTGTGTAAAAATCTTCCACTGGTTCAGAAAAATGAGAACAAAATGTTCTCTGTTCAAACAAACAAAGTGTTAATCTTTGCTGTATCTATTGATCCTCTTCAGTGACTGCCCTTCGGTTTATGGCCACAGAAAATCCTTTCAGCTGGGAAAGCATGATTTTAAGTTTTTTTACTGGTTTTAAAATTAATGTTTTTAAAGAGCATACTTGCAGTCAAAATGTAAATAGAAATTTTTACTGGAGCTCTTAAACCCTTACAGTGTCACTGTAACTGTGCACTGTGCACCTGTAGTTACAGGTATCAGCATTTCTGCTGTAAGGCCCTGTATTGAAGAGAGATTTGGTTTAAGATAGACAGCAAGCATTTTTGCATTGTCATATTAACTCTAAAATTCTAATATGTGCCTAAAATATTTGGACACTTTTACCATGTGGAAAAACACACACACACACACACACACACATATATATATATAAAAATAAACAAATAAATAAATAAATAAATAAATAAATAAAAAATATATATATAAAGTTGGTTGTCTTTTCTTTCATTTCTTAAAGTAGCATTAGTTGGGGTGTCAGTCTAGAAAGATATTATGTGCTGAATTTTTTTATTTCAAAGTAAAAAAGAAATAAAAATTATGAGATATAAAAGAATGTATTTAATGAATTTCTGAAGCTCTACAAAGCAGGATCTCCAGCAAGTCTGATAGCAGTATGAATGTACTTCAGGCAATTGCACAAGAAATTTAGTAAATAAAAATGGAAGCTGGTTTTATGAGTGAATATTGAAAATGATGCTCTCTTGTGCAGAGAGCACTAGTGCATGTGAAACCCTATGTGCTTTTTACATAATATGCCTCTCTAGTTAACATATAACATAAAGTGTCACAGATCTTTTAGAGCTTGATTCACTATGAAAGAAACACAGCCATCTGTAGTGTGAAAGTTTATGACTCAATTGTCCACACCTTACAAAGTGATTCAGCAAAGACATATCTGGGCCGTGGAAACTTTTCTTTCCCTTATTCCATTAGTTCTTGCTTTGAAAGAATAAAAAAGATCTTTGAGATGCAGTATGCATTTTAATTCTTGTATAGTAAGACACAGTGCAGATTTTAGCATGTGCTTTACTTATTATTTTTGTTTCACAAGTCCATTTCCTGCTTCTGAATCATATTTTGAATTTTCAAAGGTGGATTAATAAAATGTGAAAAATGGCAAGTCATTTTCAAAGTGATAGGCGTACGGATAGATTGGATTAGACAGAAATCTGGACAGACCATTGGAGAAATGTTGTTAGACAAAATGGGACTTCTGCAATTATTTCTAGTCCAGTTGTGACCCATTTTGTAGAGGTTATGCAGTGCTATTTTTCAGCTTTCTTTTTCTTACAAATGTAAAAACCTTATGTAGAGCCTTAGCTAATAAGCCATCCTTATGTCCTCATACAAACTGTAAGGCAGCATCCAAAAATCAGTTTGACATTATAAATAATATTCTCCTTTCTTCTTTCTTTTTCCTTTCTTTCTTTTCTTTTCTTTCTTTCTTTCTTTCTTTCTTTCTTTCTTTCTTTCTTTCTTTCTTTCTTTCTTTCTTTCTTTCTTTCTCTCTCTCTTTCTCTCTCTCTTTCTCTCTCTCTCTCTTTTTCTCTTTCTCTCTTTCTCTCTTCTCTCTCACACACATACACTGTAAATATAAAATGCATAACTACCCTTTTACATTTGGTATAGACAAACGGAATTCATGTGTCTAGGGTCCAGCAGATCAGCTGATTCACAGAAGCTGCAAGGACCTCTGCATTTTCCCTATTTATTCAGTGTTCTCACTAAGCTTGGTTGTGTGAAGAACTTCCCTCTAGGACTCTCTGCAATATTTCCTTCTTCCTATCTTTTATTTTGATTGGGGTGGATCCACACCTGACATTGTGAACAAACGAGCTTCAGTAACTTTTAAATCCCACTTCAAGTCTTACTGAGTTCTAACACTTCCTGACAGATTGGGGCAACCCTGTTATATACCCTCTGAAGAAACGGTAAATCTTTTTGCCCTTCATGATAGCTGCCAAGCAGAAGAAGCTGAATGCACATCTAGCCTCACTTTGGAAATCACCTTGCTTCAGGAACATGCTATTTCTCTCATTTGATATCAAATCTTTGCCAGAAACCAACAGTTTCAGACGAGCCAATTTTTTGAGATGAAAGAGCAAGAAAAAGTCAAAGGTATCCCTCCTTTTTCCTTTTTTTTTTTTTTTTTTCCTTTTTTCCCTTAGTTGTTTTTAATCTTGGCATTCTGTTCATGGAGAAATCTTTGTTGCCAACATGTCTGCTGCTTCTCCATCTCTCACCCTTCAGGTTTCTTAAAATAGCTAAGAACACAGAGTTTCTAAGCCCGAAAAACACACTTACTGGGAAAAAGGGTATGCATGAAGTTAAAAAAAATATATATTTATACTGTAAGCCCTGCAACCTGGCTTCCTGCCCACGTTTGGGCATCTGTGCTGTCTCTGGATACCTCAACTGACACATGCCAGATCCAAAGAGGAAGAAATAAAGGGCACTGCTGGTTCAGTGCTGAGCCCATGAACACAGTGCAGTATCTTTGAGAGGTGGGGTTTGCCACCATTAGTCTGCTCATTATCACAGGCCTCTAGAGAGTAGGGTTCAGTCTTTATTATCTGAAATTAAAACTTCTTTCATAATACATACTGTCACTTCAAGCAGAATTCATTTATTCATCCTTTTCATTCTTTCACTGCAGTCTGGAGTATGTTTTCAGGTGAGTGCATCTTCAAGTGCAAATCCAAAGGAAGGCATACAGGGCATGGCAAAAGACAGAAGATGATAATTTAACACATCAGATAATTTAACACATTAGATGATAATTTAACACATCAAAAGTTCACATATCTAGAGTTAGCACTGAATTCAAGGAAATAGAAACAAAAGTTTTAGAAGGGAGAAGAGCAATTCCTCAGATCTTGGCACATAAATTAAATTCTCCTCTGAGGAAGGGGATGGGTTTTTAGAAGGAAAAAATCAAATTGGAAGAAAAAAAGATGGCATACAAATGAGGAGGAAAGACAGAAGGAAAAATTTTTGATACATATGATAAGCTTCAGAAAAGCATAGGGAGTTCAGAGTGTTGATGCAGGAGTAACTGATTCAGGATCCAAGATTTGTGCTATTTAATTTCTCCCAACTACTTCTGCTTTCACCTTTTGAAATTTTCATTGATTTGACAAAGGATTTTATTTATGGTCAACAGAGAGAAGAAAATGATGGAAGAGTATGACTAACCCTCCTTGTAGCCCTAAAAGATAGTCCTTAAGCCCCCAACAGCCAATGACACTCTGTCAAAAAGATTTCCAGCAGCACTGCTTGCCCTTGGCCCATCTCTTACTACCTGGAAACATTTGGCTACCAAGGTTTTTTGCCTTCACAGGGTTTATGCAACAAAGAACTGTAAAAACATAAAGACTGTCAGCTCCAAAGATATTTTTATCCTCTCTGCAGGATTCAAGGATATGCAAAGAGAAGTTGGCAGATTTATGGTACTGAGTTAGGAACTGGTTCTGCACCGGCTGAAGAGCTTGTTGAACTTGCACAAAGCATAGGGTACAGGCTGGGTGGGTTGTGCCATCTGCTTGGAAACAAAAAGCAAGGGAGAATTTCAACAGCTGTTTGTTGAGTCAGATACTCATCCCTGATTGTTTGTGCCACAGTGGCAGATTACTGCCAAAGAAATGCATCCCCTGTTGCTTAATACACCTGACCTGGATGTTATAAAGTTACACCTGCTGGAAACAAGCCTTATGATGTAGTGCTCATAAAATGCCTGTGATTCTACTAGAGAAATGTTCTGAAATCAGCATGTTGAGTTCATCCTTGATTCTTTGTAGCTACTAGTGATAAAGCAGGGGGCAGTAGGGATTTATCCCAGCTAATTCTACAAGGTGATTAGGGCATGATCATGGCACTTATATTATATTCAGGTTTTCCCCAAGTATGCTCAGTTTTGTTGGGTATGACATACTGCATGTGAGTCACTCATATTCTGCATGAGTCATATGCTGAAGTGTGAAAGCAATGCTGTATCTCTGCCGTTGTTACCCGCTGCTCAGCTGCTGCCATAGCACACAGCTCAAGCCAATTGAGCTCACCTTCCCAGTTTGAGCCAGCTCTCATCAGCTGCCTGAGCCCTATAAATGCAATCCATAGACTTGTCCAACATATAACTAATGCAAATGCCATATGTGTTTGGGATTGGTCTTTGAGTTGTGAGCCTGTGGGTTAAACCTCCAAGAGTTCTTCTGAAAGGATTGCAAAGGGTCCAGAAAACATGTTGGCATCTATAAAATGTATTTTAAAAAGGGAAATAATTTATGTAGTCTTTTGAAGTGCACTTGTCTGAAGTACTAAGTAGATTAAATGTGTTTGTTTTCCTCACAAACCTTACGTTTTAAGACTGCAAAACTACTGTATGTTTGATGGATTTCTTAAAGATCAGGTGAACCAAGAATGCTTCACACCTTCAAAGTCTGAGAAATTCTGGTGCAGTCACACCCTGGAGGTCAAGCATTAGTCAAACAGGGTACATTCATTGTGAACTACTGAAATGGTTTTGGGTTTTTTTTTCACAGATAAAAAATAGACCTTCAGTTTACAGGTGAGTGTCAAGAACTTGCAGAATTTGTTTTGGCTGCAGCCATCAAGCTGTTCCCTGCTGTTGTTGTGGTCGCCACATAGAGCCCATTTTTATTTGTGGCATATAAACTTTAATCCAGAGGTATTCATTACCACCTAACTGGAACAAAGCTGCTTAATAAAGGATATAAAGAAGACTACAGTTATATTATACCTGTCACTTGTAAGTGTCCAGTGATTTTCCAATACTGTGTGATTCATGGAGCTGAAAGAAATGATTTGCCTAAAAAAATATTAGTGCTGATTCTGCCTGCAGAACCCCTTAATTTCTGTTACACATGTCAGCATATTATGACTGTGAGCTGTCAAATTCTAATGACTAAAATTTCATTTTTCTGTCTTTTCATGCTGTGTTTGAGAGCTATAGGTCGGAAATAATTCCCTAGCTAAATTCTTCAAATGGTAAACTCAACTGTTTTTGTTCTCTCTCACTTTGTCTCTGTTACTTTCTAAATTTGTGTTTACATTAGTGACTTTCTCTTTTTTTATGTTTCTCTAAGAGAAAAAAAATTGATTTTCTTCCCAGAACCACTATCCATTCTAAAGAACATAATCTTAGTTGACAGCACACAGATTTGATGCAAAAATATTTTTTTATCCACTGATTTGATCAAAACATGGATTATTTAAAAGAAGAAGAAGGAAGAGACAAGGTTAGGAGGAAACAAAAAAAAAAAATCTCTTACCGTTTCATGTGGTTAAATAACCTTGACACTGGGAAATATTTTTGCCATCCTCCTTGAAACAGGAATTTGTTGACACAATGTTCAATAATAGAGATACAGGACTAATGCTAACATGCTTCAAATACTGCACCAAATAGCATCTATTGATCCACCTGTTATTATGCTTGTTACTAAAATGCTGTATGTAAAGCAAAGGAAACCAGTTTCCAATTTAAGTCATTAATAGATTGGTTTTGAAATTTATGTTATACATGTCCAACAAATCAAGAATAAAAGCATGTGAAAGACTGTGTAGTCCGTATTGAATTACTCATTTTTTCCACAGTAAAAGCCTTTAGCTAGAGATTGACCAAAGAATTTTAAATATCTCATTATATATATGTCATTGTTCAAAGTGTCCCTAAATGGGATTAAACAATACTCACTCAAGAGTTTCCTGTGATGCCTGTTCCCCTCCTCTTGCCCCCCTTCCCCTCCTCACCTTGACTTAAATTAAAGCTAATGATATGTTTTCAGTGTAAGGTAAAAGAAGGATTTTCCTTGAATGACTTTCCAACATTTTAAAATCTAATTCATTATAAGTACTTCTATCAAATGATTACTTATTTCATCTCTTTGTCTTAAAGGATTTGACTCTAAAACACACATGTTTGATATGGATTTAATGACCATGTTATAAACTGAAGCAAACTGAAGCAATATTCACCTACATATTTCTATTTGTGCCCAGATTAAAAATTGGGCTGGGACAATTTTTCAAAGAATAATATATTTTTTTCCTTTCTGCTGTTTTTCCCCTTGTGTGTACTAGTTTGTCTTGGTTGCTGATTCTTTAATAAAAAGTAGGAGACAGCCTCATGAGCTTCCAAGGAGAGGGAGGAAAGGGCAAAGCAGAAGGAACAGTGGAGAGAGGCTATTTTTGCATAAAAGTCTACTTTGGAGTACCAACTCAATGACACCAGACATTTTTAAACAAAAGACCTATTTCAAAAACCATTTCCCTTTGCTAAGCCTATGATAAAAATATTTCCATAACCATAGGCATAGTAACACTAAATATCTTTATAAGGAGGGAAGAAGCAAATAGTTTTGGTTTCTTACCGAAAAAAAAAAAAAGTTGAGATAATTAAGGTAGCGAACATATTGCGCTGCTATATTGGTTCAGTCACCTGATCTGTCTCTCCGATCACTATTTTGCACGATATACATGGTTTTGACGGGCTTGTGATAGACTGCTGTCTGAAATTCTTTAATCTGGGTCTCCTGTTTGGCAGTGCAGCAGACTTTGCTATTTTGGGTTTTTGAAACAGAGCCATACTCTGGGAGGATAAGAGATAGCTGTGACTCTGTACTGACTCATCAGTATGAAGGAAAGCCAGGTAAACTCAAACCCCACAGTGGTCCTGTTTGGGCTGCTGCTTGTGCAGATGTGCAGCAGAAGTGATCCCACTGAAATCTCTGCTGTTGCACCTTTGTGCACGCCTGGGTACACCTGAGAATCAGGCCCAAACAGCTTTAGGTTAAGAATATTATAGGAATAAAATAAGCATTTAAGTCTGTGGGAGTTATGTGGGAAAATCCAAACTTTCTGAGACTTTGGAGGTGAAACTGTTCAAGTCTCCCTTCAAGGACAGACGGTGTTGTTGCATCAAGGTGTGGATTTGGCACAGGGGATTAGATTCTGCTGAGCCTGTCTTTGGCCTGTGTAGGAGAGAAGTTTATCAGCCACTTACACATAGCTCAAGTGTCTCTGCTCTCAGATTACAAAAGATAGCAAGGAGGACTGAGTTATGAAAAAAACCTTAAAAAAACCCCCAAATTTTCTGATTTTGTATGAGGAACAAGGATGTGAAGAGTAGTTCAAATACAAAATACAAACCCCCTATTTAATCTATTTATAAATCTATATTTTACTGTAATTGCTTGCATTTTGACTTTAAATTATACTGAATGTGAATTTTGTCTTAGTGACCCTAGGATATATGTAACTCTCCAGAACTCAGTCAGAACTGAGGAATGGAAGTGCAAAAAGTGGGAGAACTCAGAGCAGAATGGCCTTGACCCTTCAGCCTTTTTAGCTGGCTTTGTAGATATTTCCTCAAAACTTTTTTTTTTCTTTGTGGCTTAAAAAAGAAAATCAAGTAGCTGGCTTTTTATGCATGGGTTTGAAGAGTGGTATTGCTGAAGGCAGGTAGCATTTAGGAGGTGGGTGCTGCTGTTTCCTGGTTGCTTTCATTTATGGGGACTTATCAGGTCTTTCCTCTGTACTGCAGGTGTTTTTTTCCTCCAGAGTGTTTTAAAACCTTAACTTAGCAAGGATTTGTTTTTAGGAGATGAAGAATGAATCTGCAGCTAAAAGGGCAAGTGGAGTTTGCAAAGTTTATATGAACATGCTATCAACAAGGAAGATCTCTAAAGCAGTCTGAAAATTAACTAAACACTGTTTTCCTTACTTTGGTTTGAGTCTGTTAGTTGAGGTTATCTCCTGCTTGCTTGTGTGCACAAGGTGTATAAAGAGCCTCGCTTCTTTTGAAGGGCAAGGTGCAACTGAAATCCTCAGGGCAGATCCTTTTCTTCAACACTTACACTGGATCTGTCTCTGAACTTTACCTTATGGTGCAGCAAATTGAACATTGTTTTGATGGCAAAATCCATTTATGGCATTCCCCCTCCCTGCTCAGTAGTTTGTTGCATTCTATATTGAACAAAACCAATCGTGACGCTGTCCTGCAAAGTGACTCTTTGGCACAGCCTGTCTTTAATCCATGTCTGCCACCAAAGAAAAGAACATATTGTCAAGGCCTGCTTCTTGCTCACATCAGAGAAGCCTGAAAGCAATCAAAGTAGGCTTCCCTCCCCTCTTAAATAGAAATCAGAAAATTAGATGCAGGATTTTTGTTGCTGTTGTTATCAAAAAAGAATGAAAGATAGCAACAGTAACAAAGGCCGTTGCTATAAAACAGGGTAACTCAGTACTCTTACTTCTTTAGATTCCATGGAACTTCCCTTGTAAGTTAGAAAGAAAGGTATAGATCCCAAACCAGGTTACACAGATTGTTATCAAAACAAAAACAAAGGGAAAGAAAAAAACACAGATCTTATACTGTATATCCCCCAAATAAACTGTAAATAAAATTGCCAATTTTCTTTTGTTGGAGACATGATTTGCTAGCAGTGAATTTGTAGGACAACTGCCTTGTGTTTCTGAAAGTGCCTGCAAAAATGGAAAGATTCACAGAGTTTGCAATGAATGTTTCTCAAAATTTGCATGAAAGTGTGTAATTTGCCTCTTGCTAATAGTTATTTTCCTTCTTAAAATATTTCAGTCGAGTAACAGCAATGATAGTATGACGTGGGTTAGCTTTACAAATTTGTTTACATTTAGTATTTATATTGCAGTCAAGCGTAGCAGCTCTCCTCAGGGACTCATCTCCATTCACTGCTGCCAGTGCAAACTGCTGAGTGCTTTCGTCCTGCTCTGGTTCTTACCGCAGAGCTCGCTCACTCTTGGGCTTCTCTGATGGACAGGAGCACAGATGACCAGGTCTGGGACTCCTTGCCTCAAAGATTTTATAGGAGCTGCTCCTCAAAGGCTGCAGTGCAGCAAAGATTTACATGTGTTCTGAACAACCCATCCGAGCTGAAGTTAATCTTTTCAGGATTAAGATCCTGAAATTTAAATGGCAAACTCATGCAGCATGAACAGCCAATAATCCACATAACCAGTCTGTAAACAACCTACAGGCTGAAAGCTGTCCTCTGGCCTATGAATGAAGAGAAGAGAGAAGATTTGCTTCAATTAACAAAGAGTGATCCATGAATCATAAAAAAAAATGGGGGCAAGAGAAGACAGGATGGTGATGAGGGCAAGGAGAAACAAATCCTTAGTAAATAGTTTAATTTTCTCCAATATTTCTTTGTTGCCAGAATGTAATTTAACTGCATGACATTCAAAGCTGTTGAGAGGATGTGTTACATGCACACACGTGAGCTCTGAGGGAAGTACACAAATGTGTGAAGAAATCATAGCTCCAGTGCAAAATTTATAGGATCTTATTTCCAAGTAGGTAATAATGTACAAATTTGTCAGAACCAAAGACGAGTTAAAGGAAGATGTCACGCAGGAGCAAACTGCAGAAAACCCATCAGCTGCTACCCCACGTGACAGACCCAGAGGCAGCTCCAGAGCCATTAACACAAATGCCTAGGGAGTTTGACAAGGAAAAGGATTCTGACACTGGAATAATATCTGCCAGCACTTGGCATCTGTGTCCTCTGATGGCCAACCATCCTACATGGGTACTGACTCCACTCCTGGAAAAAGTAGGAAAAAGTAGGAAAAGGCCAGCAGTAGCAAAGTATTATAATTTCTCCTATGAACTCATAATATTCACAGAAATTTAGAAATGGGAGCTGGAAGGGCAAGCCATTTTGCCTAAGCATATTTGCAATTTTCATTTGCACAAAAATAAAGTATCAAAAATCCGTATTTGAAAAATATTCTGAGAACATTTGATTTTATAGGTATGACATAGTGAGCAACAATAAATAATAAAATAGTATTTTTGCAGGTCCCAGGCTTCCCAAAGCTGACCCTGGGCTAGCACTAGTTGCTGTATTCTAGGGTGAAAATTATTCTTATTTAACCTAAGTGTTTGGTTTTCTTACACATTTTTTACTGTTTGCAACCAAATCAATAATCTGAATATCAGAAAAAAAATGCAGTAATAAGTAAGAGCTAAATCTGGCAGTTCCTATGCAAACATCACTGGTTGCTGGCTATTTGAAACCTTGGTCCAGCACTTAATTCTAAGGGCAAATCTTTTCTGAACAGTTTTTCTACTGCTAGAAAATCAGCCCTATGAAACCCCTGAGGGCTGGCACCCGTGGCTACCAATGCCCAAGTGACAGACTGGTCTAGCAGGTCCAGCCCCTACAGACATTCCATTGAGCGTGTGTGCTTTTGTAACCTCGTTGCACTGTTTGTGAAAAATGGCAAAAATGCCTGCAAATATCCTTTGAGCCAATCTGCAGTTTTTATCTGAACTCACATATGAGTGCCTCTGCAGCAGCAGCATTTGTCCAGCTCCCATCATCCCAGCAGGGTACAGCCTAAAGGAAGGGAACGCGCAGCATCCGTCCTCGCTTCTAGCAGTGTCCCCCCTGCACCTTATGTGTTGAGAATGGCCCCCGCCTCTGCTCCCAAACCATTTGTTTTATTTTTGCTCTTGTGACACTGAAAGAGCTCCTCTCTCATCATGGCTGCAATTAAGGTTACGGCTGAGCCCCTGGAACTGGAAGTAAGAGTCCGGCCCTGGAGAATAGAAGGCTATAGCCTCTAGCATGTTGTTCCAGTCCACTGGCATCTTAACTAGACAGCGTTAGGTTTAGCATAAAATCCATATTCCTACCATTGTGGAGAAGCGAGGCAGGTTCTGTTTTTCTTTTTCCTTTTACCGCAAACATCAAGCAGCCAGACACAAAGTTCAGGAGACAAAAGACTGTTTTTCTGTTGGCTTTTTGTCTCCGCATATCTGCCGGTTACCTGTACCCTGCAGAGGGTGTGGTTCACTCTGTAACAGCAAGAGGTAGTGAGAGAATAACCCTATCCTGAGAATAATCTGAATAATTTATTATTTAAATGAGATTTTGTGAGGTAAGGGATGAATCCAGTACAGCCCCCTTCTGAGTTTTAGGCATTGTTTCTTCGAAGGCATAAATTTGCTTTGCAAAGGTTTCTTGCTCTACTGTAGATGGTGTTCCTACTTATGCTACATGGTGACAAAACCTAAAGAGGGAGTCAGATGTGTGCTCTACAGTACTTGAGAATTTAAGTTAAATCTGTAATTTTCCCCCCTGCATTTCCTCAGAGAAATTAGCTATTCTATTCACTGCATAAATTTTCAGGTTTTGCTAGCACGACACTCAGGGTGTTGAATTTTTTATGACAAAAATGCTGTAATAATTGTTGAACAGATGTAAGTGTTGGAGAGTGGGCTCTGGCAGACCTCATGAAACCTCTATTAGCAATTTAACCCTGTCGTTACTTGAGTGAAATGGAAGTGGAAAAGGACAGAGTTTTGAACTGCTTCATTCAGACATGCACAAGGGGCTCCCAGGTGGGGGGTAAATGACCTTTAAATAGATGTATTCCTAATGAAAGTAGGGATTTAAAAAAAATCTGAATGAGCACTAACCTATACAACAGCACTATTAGGATTTTCTGATGTGAGGTTTGGAGCTAAGAACAATTCTGGAAGGAGATCTCTCAGTCCAGTGATCATTGCTGAAATATTCACAGGACCTAATCCTCCAATTTTAGGTCAGTCTCTGTAATACACCTCCTGAGTTAGCAAATGATGACAAGACAAAAAGTTTGTGTCCAAGAAACCAGAGGTGCTTTAGATTTTCCACACCTGCCATATTAAATAAACAGCTTTTGAAGCCTCCAAGGTTTCAGGAAGGGAAATTAAAGAAAAAGGCAGCCCAAAAGCAGTGTAACTGAATACCTAAGGGAACTGCCTCTGCATGCAGGTGACGTCAAAAGGAGGTGTTTTTCTGTAGCTTTGTACCTGAAACAGAGATGTTGTGTATTTGTGGAATACACAGAAATTTAGACATGTGCAGTTAAACAGTCATACAGGCATAAACATAAACACGCTCATCTTAAAAATATGCCTGCATTTGAAACTGGTACATACAGAAGGATTACCTTGAAATAATAACCTGTGCTTGATGGAAGACAGTAATTAGCAAACAATTACTTCTGGAGTCCCAAGACCATGTTATCTGTGTGCTTGATGGGGACAGCCATACATACATACAACTGCACCACACAGGGGCTAGGTAGAAGTACAGGATTGTTTTGAGATATTTTGATACCTAGATATATTCTGACTTTCAAGTGAGTGAAAAGGTTTGCTATGGTGAGTCTCACTTTGTGGATAAAGCCAGGCTCCAATTTATGACACACACAATAGCATGCATCTATAGCAAAAGTTACTAAAAAAAAAAATTAAACTAAAAAAAAAAAATTAAAATTTTTCCCAAATCTGTGTGTGTATGAGACATGCTAACTGAACTTCTCTGGGATGGCAATGTTTTCAAAGGCTGGAAAGATGTTTGAACACCTGGCTATTTCTTTATACACATTTATCCAACCAGCTATTTTAGTTGGTATAAACAGAGGTATTTCTAGTGTATCTACATATTCAAGATTACATTCAAACATTTGTAGATGGACTGCTTCAGAGACATGCTTTCACAGCCCTTCCCTGTAGCTTATTTGCAACTTGGCATTTTTTCTGCTTCTCTTTGCTGTTCGTTCATATGCTGTGCTCTCAGAACCTTATAAGGGAAGCAATCTTATATAGGAAGAGATGTCCAGTAGGAAAGCAACAGAAAATAAGATAATAGTCTAGTGAAAATGTCACTTATAGATTTGATTATAATTTACACTTGTCTGCTGCCTACTGCCTATATAGATATAGCAACTCAAAGAATTTCTTTTGAATGATTTATTCTTATCCCCAGAACACAGTATTTATAGATACATCTTCATTTCAGATTTCATTAAAGAACTGCTGTACTTTGCAGGGTGCTCAAAGTCTAAATGGGAGCTGTCTGTAGAGTGTCACTCTGTAAAACTGATGTGATGATGTAATAATTTATGAAGAACACATGCAAAATTTGCTCCACCATTGAAATCTCCTCCCTTGAAACAAAACCCAGCCCCAAAATTTGACTTCTGACATTACAAGATGTCTTGTGGCTTTTGCAATTTTGGATGCTCAGCTCTTCTTAGAAAATAGACATTTTTTTTTATCAATTCATTAGTCAGTGCTGAAATCTGGTCTTATTTCCCAAGCTTTGAGAGAACATTATCTCACCCAGGCTTTGCACATATGACAGCTATTTATACTATTTGTTTGAATGGGAAGAATATTTGAGAAAGCATGAGATGGATAAAGCTGAAAAGAAGTGGGATACCTGAAGAACAGACTTGCAAGTATGAAGTTAAAGAAAAATGTCATTTACACACACATTCACACACTCCAACAATGTAAAAAATAGATGTCTTTGGTAGTGATCCTGACAGCAGAGATTATTGCCCTTTATATAAGGTTTTTGTTACTTATTGCTGCACTAGAAGAAGAAGAAGAAATTAACTTTACAGATATTTTTAAATAAATTTTGTTGTCAATAGTCAAACATAAACAATGTTTGATAGGAAAGAGCTGAAAAAAATAAAATTAATCTGATATTTATTACCTGTATATTAAGGTCACCCTAAAATCACAGTTGGAAATTGAAAAACTAGAGGAAAGCTAGTGAGTAAATGTACTTGCCACCGTGGCAAGGGCTGTATAAAGATACTAGAGAACAGATCCTGTAGGAGCTTCTGATATGAACGGATGAAGAATGACTTAGTTTTACTCAAAACAACAGTGTCACACAGGTGAAAACCCAAAATTCTACCCCATACTTCCTAAAGTGGCTTAGAGTTAACTTCTGTTCCCTGAAGTACAGTTCTGCAGTTGAACACCTGGATGCCAAAGCAGCTTGTTTGTGGTGGTTGGCACTCTGGAAATGAATCTTCAGTTAACAGCAGCGTGATGGGCAACAGGGTGTCTGTAAGGAAAGGTATGCTCCAAGAATTAGGAGGTATTAATAGCTGGATGAAGACTTTTCACTATTGATACTGAAACCTGAAGCTTTGTTAAGCAACCAAGAGGACTGCAGCTATGGATTTACCATAACGAACTCTTAGTAGCAAAAGGCAATATCTTATGTGCTCATAAGCTGGATGCCAAAGTGAGGCAGCCCCTTTCCTCATTTGAAAAGCCTGTATGCCTCTTTCTTGAGGACTAAGGGAAAGGAAATATAGCATAATATATTCCTGAGACCAGGTCATTACAGAACTGTAGATTAGAAACTGTAAAAATAAGAGTCCCAAGGAAATGGCACTTAAGTTAATGAAAACTAGAAGGCTCTTGTCATAAGTGAGAGAATTAATTTACAGAAAATGTTCAAACTTCATTTTAATCATGTCATCTGCTTATAAAGGTTGACTGAGTGGTTAATACAGAAAAAGAATATATTCCCAGAATTTCAGCTGCAATTCAGTCCAGCCTAACTGGAAACCGATCTGCGTTTTGAAAGCGGTCACTGATTTTCAGTGTTTATCTTTGACCTCCAGGAACCAAATCAAAGTGGGATTCTCACATGCCAAAAATCAAGGAGGGTAAAATAAAAGAACTTCAAAATGAAGCCCAGGCCTCAAAGTATATTGTCAGAGAAGCCATATACTGAAATGAAGCATGACATGGGAAAAACCCCAAGATAAGTCCTTTTATTTGAGACTTTTGGTTCAGTACTCAGGTATGAGATCTATTGTCAAACACAGCATTTGCATTGCTGTTTGTACTGTTATGGTCAAAGAAAACAACATATATGTAAAATTAATTGATTTTTGGTTTGGAATTTTAGGTTTTACCAATTTCTTATTCTCACTTGTGGTGAGTTTACTATCTCTTTCATTTGCCATGTTAGAAGGCTTGGTTTGTGATCTTTTACTGTTGGCAGTGCTTCTCACCAGTCATGCACTGACTTTTTCCCTGGGCAAAACACTCCAGCTGATCTGGGCTCAAGGGCAAAAAATGAGCTAATTTTTCTTCAGGGTATGTGAATCATGCCTTGCCTAAGCTCAGCGTAAAGCTGGGGTCATTTGTACCAGTGTAAAGCTCTCTTTATACCATTGGAGCGTGTCTGCATGAGGAGTTTATATTGCTGTAGCTACCACAGAGTAACTTCACCGGCGCAGGAGTCGGTGTAATTAACGCAGGGGGCACAACGGCCCTGCGGCCCTTACTGGTAATGAAGAGTAAAGATGGAGCTTTCAAAAGTGCTGAAGTGACTCATAAACGCCACTTTCGTTGTACCACAGGTCAGGGATTCATTAATCACTCTTAAACTATGAATACACAAGGAGATTTTATCCCCACCAGCCAGAGTACTGTAGTCATACACCTGTATTCGTAGTACCAAAGTAGAGTCACAATTTCAGTAAGAGACTCTAACAGTACCTACTTTTATGAGACTTATCTAAATAACATATAAATCCATATTGCAGCAGTGGCACCTCTTGAAACACTGCAACCCTGCATATGAACAAGCACTTGAGAATTTTGATAATCCCACACCTTAACATTGTTGTTTCTCTGGCCACATAGCCAGAGGTTTAGATCTGATCACGTTTTTTTAGTGTTTTTTCTGAGGGAAGAGGGAAAAAAACTATAAATCACTGGTGTTTGAAAAATCTGAAATCACTCAGCCTACTGGTTTCCTCTACAGACTAGTGTGCAGTTGGCCAGCTCTGCCCTCACCAGCAAATGTCGCTTGAGTTACAGGGAATCCATATCTGGTTTCAAAGAAAGGGAGAGTTTTTGCAACAAGATAATTTTATTTCTACACGTTACTCTATTTCTGCTAACAGTGCTAGAAAAGCAAGATTATGGGGGTTGTGTGTTTAATACAAAAAAGTAGATTTGCTGATATAACTGTCATTTGCACTGTTTATATTTAAATGTCCTTAAAAAAAAAAATCATCAAAATTTACAGATAGTAAGAGTGTGCAAATCAGAACAGTTATCTTCTTTTTATAGACTAAAATCAAATTATTCCTCACATTTTTCTCAGTTACAGAATATTAGATTGCAGTGTCTGGAAGATACATGCTTTCCTGAGGAAGGTATATTCCCAAACTAAAATTGAATACTACATCAAGACTTTTTTTTTTTAAATTCTCAGCAATTATTATTTGTCCTAGCGTATTAACACTGTACCATTCCTAAACCTACCCATGGAAGCAGAGAGTAGCTCATTTCCCAATCAGATTCTTAATTAATTACCTTGTAGCCTGCTATCTTAAAAATACAGGTCGAAAAATGGTATGTTAACCTTTTAATTTTTTTTTAACCTAATAAAATAACCAACTTGTGTTGTGACCTGTAATTCTGAATCTGATTGAGTTTTCAATATACTGTAATTCACAGATTTTCTCCCCTCTAGCACTAGGTTTGTATCTGTCACATGGTTTTCAGTGTTCCTAATGAGCTGTTAACAAGCTGTCAATTACTTATGCAAATGAGGCAAGCAGAAATGGAGGGGTTGCTATACCTAGAGTTAAAGTGTGCTACCTCAGATTGTTACGAAATAAATCATTTCAGTTTTAATAGCTGTCTGTGCCCATGCGGCTTGTGTCATGTAGGCACTTTTTCATTATATTATTTACCCAGCAATAAAATGCTGCAGGGGACTTTGGGGTGATTAAAAATTTGAGGGGGGAGGGGAAGTCACTCAAGTGACTTCATTCTTTGCTGCTTTGCACCTTCTGCTCTTCTTGGGTCGGGGCTATGAGGCTACAAGCTGTCAGGTGCCCTTAGCCCTGTGGAAATAAATGACAATCCAGGACTTTATGTCTGATCCTGGCAGACTATCTAATGAAGGGCCTTGCCAAGGTATGTAATGGAGCCTCACGAATATATAAATAGGGGAACTAGGAGCTGAAATCTTGAATTTTGGAGAGAAAGGCACGATTTATGTATGTATTCTCATCCTCCTAAGAGCCTTCTACACAAAGTTTAGACAGAAGAAATTTTGGACTTTTACTTGTGTAATTAATAAGGGATTTCTTTCCCCCTTGATAAAGTCAAGGAAATTTTGCCTTCAAATTCTCTTTCTCTTTCCTTTAGCTTTCAATTGACACTTACTGTAATTTTTGTGGTATTTTGTATTTCTCGTTCCTTTAGCATTCAATTGATACTTACTGTAAATTTTGTGATATTTTGAATGAAGAATGTATATAAAATGAAATTGGATTGTATTTATGACCAGCCCTATAATAACAGTCTATCAGTGTTTCCATCATAAGCCCCTATTGTTGAGGGCTTTAAAACTCACCTATAAAGTTCACTCAGGATTGCAGCATGGTCTACAAATGATAAACAAATCCTTTTGCCTATTTTTGAGGTAGAATATGTGAAATCAAGGCTGGAAATTAAAAAAAATGGGAGGTTTCCTCTCATTTAGGTATGTATGTGTGTGTGTATGTGTATACACTTTAAAAGATGGGTCAGAAGCATTTTTTCCATTATTAAAGAAAATTTTATCAAAAAGCTCTAAGAAAGTGAATGGATCACATTGTTTTGCTCCAGCCCATACCTAATCAATTGGTGCTTGTTAAATCTTCTGGCAGGATCCGGCTCAGACTCCTGAATTGATACTAATTTCACCAGGGTAGGGAGTGGGAGCCTTATAGCCAGTCCATACCCAAGAGCAGAAGGTGCAAACCATAAATAAAGTCGCCTGTGTGAATTCCCCTCCCCCTTCAACTTTTTAATCAACCCAAAGTCCCCTGCAGCATTTTGTTGCTGGGTAAATTTGCACATTCAGCTAACTAAGCTGAAAGGTCATTGGCATAGGAACTTTTCTTCTGTCCTTATGTCCATTATGTTCAAGGTTCAGGGACCTGAATTTGTGCATACTGAAGCCAGGAAGCCTGGTGTGCAGCAGAGAGGAGTGTTCTGGTAGGAAGCCAGAAGGAGAAGAATTTGAGAGATATAATGACATGAAAAACCAGTAAATAGAAGTGAATTAAATAAAAAGCAAGAATGCCTTTTCAGATGGGAGACACCCCAAAGAAACAGTCTGTGAGAGAATTAGTAGGATGAGTCTTTCACTGATCAATCCCGATGGAAGCTTTCTGGTCAAAATGTCAGTGGTAACTTTATTTTCAGCTGGTATGTACAATAATCCTTTTGTTCCATCTGCAAACACTAGGGGGTAAATTTTTAGCGTGATGCTTAGGGATTTAGCTGTAGGACTCCCATTAACGATAATGGGAATCATGTAGCTTGAGCACTCTGCATCGTGCTGAATATTTACCCCTCAGTTCAGAGCACTCTCTCGTTGAATTTTTAATTATATTTACAGATAAATTCCATAACCAAATATCATCAGCTCTCAAGCAGATTGTTTTATTAAAAGGTACAGATTTCCAACTTCATTTTGAGCTGCAACCTACAGTGATTGGTTTAGCAGCTGAGTAATTTTTTTTTAAAGTGTCTATTTAATAATGCCTGATTTGTCAGCTTCAGAGCATTTGGGAGAAAATAAATATTAGAAAGTATACCACATTGCATACATGTGACAGAGAAATGCAAAATGTGAATATTCTGCCTTTTGAGCTTTCAAAAGGTGTATCATGATGCAGCAAGCTCTTTCTGGGAAATATTGCTTCTGCATAAATCTGTGGTTAAAATCAGTAGTAGCATACAAACACTCTGCACTAATATGACATAGGTGGTATAGTTTTATTTGCAATTGTGAAGTTAAAAAATAGGCGTCAAAAAAAGTTAGGAAATTTGCCCAAGGCCAGCCAAAAGGTTTCATGAAAGAGAGGATATTAGAATTCAAAAGTCACTTAATTCTATACTTTCATCAAAATCTAAGACCAGTCTAAACAGGTATAGAGGATGTGGTGTACCCCTGCTGATCTGCTTAGCTCCTCTGAGACATGCTTGCACTTGCTTTTGCAGCTCACAATTCCTGAAGTAGCCACATCCAGCTCTGTTGTGACCCTGTTGAAAAGTCCAGTGAAGTAAAAATGTTTCTGCTGGTTTATTCCATGACTGCCTAGCAGTGATGTTAGAGATACTAACTTTGTTTTAAGATATGGGAGAGATTAATCTCTTTTCAGATATTTTCTAAAGGAAACTTAAAGTTAGTGATGGAGGGTTGAGGTGTTGCTGTTTTTCTGATGCAGCTGTTCCAGGGGCTCCCATGCCAGGCTTCAGCTGCTGTCAGCAGAGGTGTTATGAATAAAAGCACAAATTGTAGCATCATTTTAGTGCCACTCTTGACTGATACATGTCACCTTGGCTTGTACCAGAGGACTAGACTGACACACAGCAATCCTGAGATCAAAAAAGCACTAAGACATTTTGACTGAGCCTTGCTGTCCACTCCAGCTTCTCTCTGCACAATATTTAGGTGTCCTCAGCTGAAACAGTATTTTAAAGTGTGTGACCATAAAAGCTTGCCTGCATGAGAGGCTGCCTTTGAAGATGTTTTTGTTACTCTGTAAATGGACCCAAGAAATCCATAAACTGAAAATTTCTGCATCAATCAATTTCTGCACAGGAACTGTCCTGATGTGAAAGTGCATGCTTTGGCTCCTTGGGGCGTGTGGTGATTTCTGCTAAGGGAATATCTGTGTTTGAGCAACTGATTTGAGAGCACAGACCCTTCCAGGGTATGTTCATATTTAATTCTTTCAATTAACAGTACAGCCAAAAAAATTCAGATAAAAACCATGTGGTGCTTCCTTACCTTTCCAGTAACCTACCAGTGAGGGAACAGAACTGCAGGGCCTCTCTTTGCTCCTAGAGTTCAAGTTCCTACCAGAGGGGGACTGTTGGAGTGTTCATTTGACTTTGGTAGAACATACCTGAATATCCATCTCCATTCATGGGAGCACTCTGGATTTGGGATTGATTCCCTCTCAAACTCAGTGGAAATCTCTATTATGGTTGATAGCCTAAGATAAAACCAGAATATCCTTTGGGGGAAAAAAAAAAAAAAAAAAGAATAGTGATCAGTCTCTCTTTCCACTGCTAGAGATTGACAGGACAAGAATATAGCAGAACCTCCACAAAAATTTTCCCAGGAAAACTTATTTTTTGTATGCTAATCCTAAATCTGAATATATACCCTAATTGTAGTATTCATATCGCTGCCCTTGGTAATCATCAACCCATCCCTAATGTTGCTTTTTTTCAGAAAAGGTAAACTCTCCTCACTTTTCAGGAGCAGATTATACAAAGGGAACTTTATGGTATATATTACATTCACAAAGCAGTTTTCTCCATCTTGCAATCACTTAAAAAAAAAAAGAACTTTCTTATCTCATCTTCCTTCCTGCATGAATGTCTGAGATAATCAATGAAGTTCCTGTGTAGAGAATAAATTGAGCTCGAATGGCTCCTCTTAAACTGTACAATCAAAGAAAGAGGAGGTTTTTGCTGATGATTTTGATATTCAGTTTAACTTTCTTCACAAGCCTGTCAGCTCAGTGAAAGTGAGGTCAATCTGACCACACTCTTCCTAAAGGATCCTCTTCTGAGCCATCTACTTGAGTATACATCTCCTGACAAATCAATGGCAGAATCGAGAGGCACGTACTTTGCCCAGAAACCTGGGGGCTGATTGTCCTTTGCTGTGCATCTTCTGCAGTCATTTATGTCAGTTCAGCCTGGGTGTGAGACAGTGCCTGATAGCAACAGTGCTGTTTAGCATCTGCATGCCAGTGATACGAATGCTTGCCTGAAGAAGCAGGGCAATAGATATGCAGACATGGGTCCTACAACAAGAGAAAGATTCAAATCATGGTAGGTACAGGAGAATTGTCACTCATTGCAGTCACATGTACTTACACATACACAGAAACAGTTTCAGTGAAAGAATGGTAAATAAATGACAATTTAAAATTAAGTTTCTGAAGTTGCTGAGTCAGAAATCTGAGTTTTTTACAGGACAGATGTTGGGAAGCAAGCACTAAGCAAATTATAGGAACTCGCAGAGACCAAGAACCCTACCCTTCCCTCTTTCAGTGTAATTTTGCATTTCTTGACCATGAGCACTTGCTGAAAGCTCTGGAACAGGCATTGTTGGTCTCCTGGGAAGTTACAGCATAGTGGGACTGCTACATAACAGCAACACAAGTGAGTACAATGAAAGGGACTGGAAGTCCCCCCAGACATTCTTTTGCTGAATTATCCAAATCCAGACAATTTTCTCAGGGGTTAACAACAGTTGTTGTAACCAGTTCAGATCTGTCTCTAGGGTTACTGCCCTCAGACATTTACCATCATGGGCCTTTCCTGCCCAAGATGAGAAGGGAGCTGTAGAGAAGGAAGAAAACCCAAGAGCAGAAGTGGAGAGCTGGAAAACTCATCAGCTTTACAGTGTTTCTTAAAATTCTTACCTTGTTTTGCTGAATCTGTGCCTTGCACTTAGGCTTTGTTGGTGAATCAGATTCATCTGTTCATGGACAAACCCTCGGCCCTCATCCTCCTCCTTTCCTCCCACAAGTTCTCTTCTGAGCTTGTCTGTATCCTGACATGAAATGAAGTGATATGTATGAGAATAAAGATATTACATCCTGGGTAATATCCATTATGTTGCTCTCTATTAGCTCTCAATTCTTGGGAGTGCATTACTGCATTATTTCTTTTGTGCCAATGCTATTCCATCAAGGACAATGCTGGTTTACTCAGTTGTATCAATGATTTCTTCTGAGGCGGCCTAGACAATATACTATAATATATATAATACTATGTGATTTTTAAATCAGCCTTGCAAATGTATTCTAAAAATTTTGCAGCTCTTCAGTCAAATCCTATTGCCCATCATTCCTAATGATGACTACTGGTTAGCAGAAAACAAATAAAGAAGTGACATTTATACACATAAAAAAGATCAACTAAGTGAACACAATTCTTTAGGAAGCTTAGGAATGAGAATTTTGCTTTGAACCATACTGTAGAAAGCTTTTATCTTGTTTTGTAAAAGGGGAAACAAAATACGTTACATAATTTTGGAATTGTATATGTTACAGCAAAAAAGTGTTACAGAATTACATATAAATTGAAAAACATATTTCCACTTACTCTGTATTGCATTCAAACTTTTTTTTATCTGAACAAATAAATTAAAGTTTATTCTTTCAGTTTTAGGAACATTAAAATAATGGTACTTTTCAGCTTCCTTAATGCCATTTTAGGCAGCTAAAATAATATTTCTGTTTTAGAAATGCTACAACATTTTGAAATAATGTTAGTATTTAGAAGGATTTCAAAGCTCTATTAAAAAAAAAAAGAAAAAAAATTCTCTCCATGCTTATGTTCTTCCCAGGAAAAGTTATCGTTGCTGCAGTGCTCTTAAAATTTCTTTGTATCCCATATTAGCAGTGAAAATTGCTAATGTACAGTTGTTTGTCACAGCAATGTGTGTTTTCTACTCAAACTTTCTCTGAACGGTGAGTGATACTCACTAACCGAGAACGTCTCAAGCCATATTCAGGGGACAGCCTGATGCAGACGGTGTGTGTAGCCAATCTGTCACTCAGAAGCAGAGAGGGCAAGGCTGTTTTGTCACTCAGCACAACTTGGAGGGGAGTGGAGCACTCTCAGGTCTGCTTGCACCATTTCCGGCTGCCTGGGGGTTTCTCTGGTTTGTGATAGAAAACCTGGAGCGTGTTCTGTGGTTCCTGGGCAAAGCTGCAGCATGTTAGACAGTCCTAGAGAGAAAAGGTGCCGGCACTCTGTGGGTAGGAGTGCTTTGTCCCAGCTGAATTTCCTTCTCTGGGTTTTCTTACCTCTGCTCCAGGCACCTGGGCAGCAAATGCAAGGGGCAGAATTTCTGAGTAGCCATGGTAAACAGGCCTGAATTTAGGACATGCAGAACTCAGCCCTTGTTCACTGTTGCTCTCCAGGCTCCACCCCTCAGGCCTGAGCTGGTGAAGTTTAGGAAGCTCTCTGCAGTCAAAGGGGGAGTTCTGTCCCTTCACTCAGCCCAGGCCTTTTTTTTTTTTTTTTTTTTTTTTTTGTCTTGGGAATACCTTTCTACTCAAACGTAGAACTCACCTACTTTTCCATACTTAATTTTCACTTAATATTTCATTGTATTGTGGCCAAAACAATGGTGTACATTTATTTGCGTGATGAAGCTTAATAGAAGCATAGTAAGACAAAAGAGAAGAGAGGGGTGGAAGAAGAGAGGACTGATGCTTGTAGGGATGGAGGAAGAGCAGGAGAGATGCAGGATGCTTTTCAGAAAGACCAAGCTGAAGGGCATGTAAATCCAGTTAACAACTTGAAAACAGGTAGACACATTAAAGGAAGTGGAAATAAAGTCAATTAGTGGCAGGAGGCATTAGTTGAGGGTGTCAGCTAGTGAATGGCAACTAATTTGATGTAGTCTAATCACAGAGTTTGGCTGTTTGCTTACAAAATTGAGATCCCACCAGTGCTTCTTCCAGGGCAGTCTCTTCAGAAAAGAGAGTAGAATTATCATGAGATCTGATCCATTGCTTAATTGAAATTAGTTTCAAATAACTGTATCAGATGTGCTGTAAAACCAAGAAGTAAATAGTTGCTGAAATGTGGTTTGATTATGGCTATTCAGGGAAGCTGAGGATTCACAAACAAGGACCAGGGATTATGCCAAACTGTGAATGTGCACGTGGAGGTTCACAAGCCCCTTCACCAGGAGGGAGCCTGCAGAGGCACTTCCCTGTCTCTGTGCTCTTAGTCTCTCTCTCTCTCTCTATTGACGGTTGCTCCTACTTGGATGAAATGTGTTGTGAATGCCAAGAATCAGCTCACTTTTTAATGACCAGCTGGTGGAGATACATTGATACATGTTGGAAGGTTGTATGTGCCTTCTACACCTTTGTAGGAGGCTGGGCAGCCTCTCTAGCTCTGTTTACTGTCTGGCCTAAACAGGAAATGATGGTTAGGGGAAAACAAGAGGAAACAGGAGAAATATAAAGTGATTTTTTTTTACTGAAAATCAATGGTTTAGCAATTTCCTGAATCAGAGGTTATATCCAGACTTAGGAAGCTATGCTCTACAAATTTATCTGATCTTTTCAAAGCTGTTAGTCTTCTTGGTCTCTTATAATCATATTGCAGCTGAAACTCTAGCCATTTTGTGCTCTGGGGAATAATGGGTTTGTCTGTTGTCAGTGTGGTTCTTGCTCACTCATTGTGAGTGAGCTGTTTCCTTCTGATGATGTGGGAAGAGGAGTAATCAATGCATGCACTGGGCAGTTTGAGACCTTACACATCTTTGTCAAGCCCCCCTCCATCACCTATGTTGTTCTCTAAAAAATGTAGATTTCTCACATGTCCTTTGTTCTCCATCCATACCTCCATTCCCTCTATCTTTTCTAGTTCGTTTTATATTTGATGACTGGGTTCAAACTTCAAGGTTTTCCTCCCTTTTCATCGTTTGCTCATCCAGTCATTGTTGGTATAAACACTGCAGGAAGAGGAGGGACGTTCAGGGAAAGAGGGCTTCTCTTGCTATTGCATTCCCCAAAGCATTTAGTCCTTTCTGGGGTTTACCTCAAGGCTGGACCCAGCAAAAACCTGCCCATGTCATAGGCTGTATTTCTAGTGCCTGGGATTGGTTAGTGGAACATGAGAGCACAGTGTGCATCTCCTTCAAAGACCTATTTGATGTACACGGTCTGTAATCACATGGGTCATGATTCAGCATGAAGTTGCCCATCTTTGTGAAGAGATACAGCCTCAGTGAGATGCTTTGAGTTAGGCATGTGCTTAACTATGCTGAATTGTTTTAAACCACTGATGTAAAAGGCTGAGGGGATCAGAGAGAAGAGAGAGTTTTCATTCCTGCTTGCTCGCGCATATGATAAGTGCAGATCATGCCAAACTTATGCATTAGAGAAACTGAAAATCACTCCCCAAATGACTCTATGTATAAGGCAGCTACTCTGGTTTGCATTAGAGTTTAAATGGAACCTAAGTTCTTTTTCTTTGCAAGTAGAAATATCAGCTGAGAACAAAGGAACAAGTAAAGGATACAGCCTAGGTAGTTTTTGCAAAGAATTTTTTTCTTTGAGTTGGTCTGGGGATCATCAGGATTGGATCTTAGCACCAGCAACCTCCAGCAGACTGCAGTGGCTCTGCCTTTAATACACTTCCACCTCTGTGTGTTATACAGCCGTAATACTGAACACACGAGGCAGACAGATGCCCTCAGGCATTCTCCGTAAAAACTTTCATATCACAATGGAACTGAACGTACCATTATAACACCACTGCTCCTCTTCTTCACGGCAAGAATCTTTCTGAAAACCAGGCAATGTCATAGAAATGTTATAATAGACACATCCAGAATATATGGGTGAGTTAGTTGTCCCCAGTGATATATTTAAGCTGTTCTTTCTACTACACATAGAGCAGGTTAAATATAATTAACATTGGTCAAAGGGTCCTTTTACTTTACATAGTTTCTGAATGTATTACCTCAATTATCAGGAAGAAAAAAAAAAGGAAAAGCATATTTCTTAACATCTGCTGGTATACACTCCTCTAAGTCATTTCCATCTCAACATGCATTTTTGCTCTCCAAGAAACATGAATATTTTCTCTGTCCTTAAATCTAATAATTGTTTTATTGCTACATTAAAAAGTGTAAATAATCATCCCCCCTCCCTGTAATAAATTAGATGCAACCTGTCTAGCTCTGAAAATTAACATTTCAATATCCTCAGTCACACAATGACATCATATCAATATTTAAAATCATTTTATGCATGTATTCCAGGTTGTCCAACTTCATTAGGGGCATTCATCAGCCCTCCGGCTACAGTGTATTCCCACTGGAGTTGTAGGCCTCAGGCCCTACCAAACAGAAATTTAAACTAACTTGCCTTTTTAATTCACATTATTCTCAAAGATTCTCTTTTTTTAACCCCCTGCCATGACTAAGGTGTTTAGACCTGGCTATGATTTTGTGTGCATAACATTTAACAGAAAAAATCCCCATTTTTATGTCAGAAGTAGAGTACGTGTAAATAATAGTCTTTCTCCTTTAATTTCCCTCCTCTTCCCCCATCCATCACCATTTCCTGAGTGCAGTAATAACTGTACTTCTTTTAATGTTCTATGCTAACTTAATAATTTGAGATACAGGTTGATAAGAATATGAACTTGTTGGGGTTTAAGTTTAAAAATATATGAACATTTGAATCATAAGTTCAGTTCTTTTTCATTCTTCCTCTATCCAAAATAGTAAAAAAAAAACCCCACTTGATCTATTTTTATACATCTAAAGATGCTCAGCATGAATACATTTCCCTGCTAGGGTCATCAAACATTGTTTTATTAGTTTAAAACTTTTTTCACTCCAAAAGACCCCCACCCCCAAACAAACAAGACAGTCTTCCCATCATTTAAATCCATAGCATGACTGTGGATCTGCTCTCCAGGATGTTCAGTGACCTTCAAAATTCTTGGGTAAAAGTCACACACATCAGACAGAACAAGAAAGAGGATTATGATATGAAAAAGAATTCTTTGCTGCTGGCCAGAGAGTGCAGCTTTGGCTGAAGCCTCTCATTCATCCTCCCATATTATGTGTGGAAAGTCTATAAATAGCCATCATTTGATAAAAAAAAAAAGAAGCATGTGGAAGCAGCCAAGTTAATATGAAGTGCATCTGAAGATGGAACAAGCCTGTGAAGATGCTGGTGACTGAAAACAAAAAAGTTGAGTTAAATATATGTCAGTGTAATTAGCTCTTCTGGCCAAAGTGTTCTGACCAGGTCATAACCATGCACATGGCCAGAGACCTGATGAGCTCACACTGATGTGTTATGTTCCAGTTGCCTTCAAAAAGGAAAGATGAAAAAATAGGAAATTAAAAGAAGAGGAAAAAAACAGTAACTGCAAGACCAGCTTTCAGATATTTTTTCCCATAAATAACATTTTTTTAAACAACTGTACTTCTTTCAAATTCCTTCTGTTCTCTGCATCTCTCCTCCTCTATGTCTGTGCCTAGTTTTAGTGTTCCAGTAGCTACATTTTTTCTTATGTCACAGCAAACCTCTTTCTTTTTCATTTTGTTCCTCTGACATTCGCAGTCCTCTGGACTGAAGACCTCTTTTCATTTTGGTACTAAATGAAGTCTGTCAAAGTAAAGGAATTTCGACCTGTCCCTTTGATGGTGGTACATCATCTACATTTTATCCTTCTAGAAAAGAAGCAGGTGCTATCTCTTCTGCTCTTCTGCTGAGGTCCTGGATACCTTACCCATCGAGCAAAACTCTGAGGCTCAGTTTCTCAAAGACATAGAAACCCATAAAAATAAATTTGCCTGCTAAAGCCCCTATTCAGTGAGTTGAGGGCTTCCATGAAACTGTACCTTACCACAGCTTGAAATACTCCCACTGCAACCCAGAAAGCTCCACAGTGTTGTGGTTGGGGTTTTCTGTGTTTTTTGGTTTTTTTGTGGTTTTTTTTGGTTATTTTGTTTGTTTGTTTTTTGCTCTGTTTTGTTTTTTTTGTTTATTTTTTTAATTTTCTTTTTTTAGACTTAATTATTATCATATTATCCCTTCAAAAGCACAAGGAAAATGTATCACTTTCCATCTGTGAGCTGGTCTCAGTGATTCTGTCTCCATATTGAGGAGAAGTCTGCTGTGCCAGGTGTGCACACATACCTGCACTTGCTGTGAGGACAGTCTGGAGTCTGATTGTTTTCTGTCTACAGTTACCTGACAAACTGACCATGGAAGAGTTGGAGCTGCGGAAGGAGTTTGCATCCTTTGGAACTCCTGGCAGGTATTTGGCAATAAATGAGTTGGATTTTTTTCCTGGAGACCATGTCATGGTGTGGCCCCTTCCTTGCAGAGTCCAGGACAGACTGCCATGGACCAAAAAGCTATTGTCCCAACATACTGAAAAGACAAGCTAACATTTCTATTCCATGCAGGCCCTATCCACAAACATAAAAACAAGTCCTGGGAAAGAGATGTTTGAGACTGGGAATGTCCCTGACTGTTTAAACAGAACTCTGAGAAGGTTGATGGTGGTGAAAACACAGTCAAGATTAGATCTCTGGGCACTACTGCAGTAAATTATATGAACAAGAATAATAACAACAGAGGAAGACAAAGGGAGAGAGGCATGTGAAATGATCAGAGTAAGGAGCAGGGGGTCAGAAGAAGACTGAGGACCGAGCTGGGAAGGAAAAGAATCACCATCACAGGGGATTAAGAGGGAAGACAGTGAATAAAGAGGATGAAATAAAGAAGAAAAAGCAAGGAATAGGAAGAATAGAAAGGAGTGGATAGAGAAATACAAAGTAATGAAAAGAGGTAGACTATTAGAAAAACTGGAGAGATACTTAAACTACAAAAAGTCCAAACTGAAGCTAAGTGAGAGTAAAGAGGAGAGAAAAGAAAAAGTAATAAAATAAAAAGAAGGCCCAGTAAAGAAATAAATGTAGCAAATATATTTAAAATTAAAACAAAAAAAATTATAAAGTGATTCTATAGAGATACAGAATATGGTTGAGAAATTAAATTTGTTTTCTAATTTGTGAAGTACTGCTCATAAAAAGGGCTGTATAAAAGCTTGTCATTATTGTTGGTTTTTTATTGCTCCTTTCCTAATCAGGCAAGCTACACAGATGTATGTATATCCAGGACTTGGAAGAGGACGGTGCCACTTTTGATATGAGTTGAAACTATAGACCTCATTATTTTCAGACAGATTCAGATTTTTCTTTATGGCTATGGCATCCTTGTAACTGAGACCTTCATAATGCACACCAAAGCTGGATTTTTTTGCTGGACTAATGAAACAATGTTTTCTTCTAGGTCTTTGGTTCCATGTGCCCTCCCTTCCAGGACAGATAAATCTCACACATACAAGACCTGTAAGCATCATTGAAAAGCTGATGCATCTGTGAAGTTTTAGATATCATGGGGAGTAATGTTTTGGGTCAGTCTGGAAGTACTCTGGGAGAGGAAGGCGTGTGGGGAAAGTTGCAGAGTGCTAGACTGTGCTATGGCCAGGGCTTTTTGCTCTCTCATTTTCATGAACACATAATTCATTCATAAATTTTTTAAGAGGAAGGAATCATTGTTTAATGAACTTTTGTGAAGAAAACTGAGCGAGGGAGAAAAGAAAAGAAACACCGTGAGCTCCTTACTCCCTAGACTTATGACCTGCATAACTCCAACCATTGTGTTATTTAGACAGCCTTCATCTTTAGCCGGCATTAAATTTGTATGCTCCCACATGGTTGAGTTGCTACTTTTTTTTATCCATGCAGCTGGGATTCTCTGAGGAAGCATGATGGGTCAGGAGGAGGAGGGGAGGCGAGGACAGCCATCTCCAAAATGCGGTGGATGTGCCTTGCCGGCTCTGCACTGGTTGCACTCAGGCAAGCTGACGGGAATCGGCGGTGGCAGCCATGCGAATGAGGTCAGAGTTGGTTCCTCCGTGGCTTTTTTATTCTTCTGAGCACTCTGAAAATGTGGGTGTGCATGTTAAAACTGCCCTGTGAGGCAGCTCTGACATGTGGGGCTGCCTGGCACAAACACAGCACATAATAACACAAAGTGTTTGGCAGCGTTACAGGGCTAATCTTTACGTAACTGTTCCCGAACAACTTCTCTAGTGTGCTGAGCACAAACAAGCTTTCCATCAGCCTTCAGCTGCATGCAGATTGTCTTGTGTCACCTGCTTCTCTGCTGAGCAAATACTGGCTGTGGTCATGGCAAGGAAAACCTTCTTTTGCATTCGGAACTGACTCTCCTTAAATTGCCTCCTTGTTTTCCAAGACTATTCATGAACCATAGGCATGTTTGTCAAGAATGTCCACTTTTATAGAATTTTTCCTCTTAAGCACAAATGTATGCTGGAAATTATGTTGTGGCCTGTTTTCAGAAGAGCAGTAGAAAGACAGGGCCTGATTTTTCAACTTTTGCCTCCCTGTTAACTTAAACCATTGGAGGAAGGATGTCTTTTGTAGTTGAGCCACTGGAGTGGGATTTTGGAAACCTGAGACAGGAATGAAAATGTTTCATTCCTTCTACCCTTTGCCCCTCTCATCAGATTTTGATGTAAGGTCTTTATGATTATTGGTGCCTTGTTCAATGGGATCTGGTCTCCATGAAGACTTTTGTACTACAGACAGCACCACCAGGGCACACATTGACAATAACAAAATCAGGGAAAGAAAATAAAGCCTAGAATAGATTTTCCCTCGCATCTTTGATCAGTGCTGGTAACGGATCTCCTGCTCTTGCATGAAGTCAGTCAAATGCAGCCCTTTTCTTTGGTTGTCAGAAGATGAGTGTTTTTTGCTTTCCTCCCCAGCCTTAAGTACCACCATCCATCTACCCAGTGCTACCCCATGCCACCTCCCCACCCACAATGCTCCTTGATTTGGGTGCTCTTTTCACTCAGCGCTGCGCAGCCACAACACATGTGCTGCTGCGCAGCAAAGCCATGTGGCAAATACATAAAAGTATGTACGTTTCTGAATGCTGGAAGAGAGCCCTAATTCTGTTGGCAGTGAAGCTGACTCTCCTTCTTTCCCCAGAGCGGGGCCTGCTGCATTCCTCGGTCCCACAGACATAAACCCTCCCTGGATTTCTCCCAGTGTGGCGGCAGGCTGCCAGCCTGCAGCTTCACCCCCGGCACTTGCTCCAGGAGGGGCAACGCCTCTGCCTTGATGCTCAGGGAGCCCAAACTCCCTGCTCCAGGCTCATCTCACTCTCTCCAATCCGGCTTCAGTCTACCCAGAGCTCCTGTTCTGGTGCTTGGTTTAATCTTAGCTGGTGAGGAAAGGTTCCATACCAGGAGGGAGGCAGAGCAAAGGGAGATTGCCAGACCCAAATGTTCCACACTTTCAAAGATGGTTTCTAAATACTGAACTTTAAAAATAATTTGGCTTTCATGTGGAGTGGTGAGAAAGGGGAGATCTTTCTATTTGCCTGCTGGGATTTGGAATCTATAGTTTTCTGGGGACACGTTTCCAAGTTTTTATCACCAACTATAGGGGCTAGAAAACACTCTCATGTTAAACGAAAGCTGAAATTCCCCCTAGTCCTACACACTGACGATCTGGAGCTTTAACCCTGACTAAATCACAACAACATCTTTAGAATCAGCCCATGCAAGATGTCTCTCACCAAAGAAAGAAAAATCCATTCAGAAAGAGTTGTTAAGGAGTCCTGAGCAAGTGCAGCTGTTAAGGGAGCAGTCACTGAGATACAACCAGGAAGGAGGAGAGGCATTTTCTGTGATGTGAAGGAAGTTTGTGCAGCCAAAGGTGAGGAGATAGGGTCAGCATGGTCAATTCCCAAGACCACCCTATTGCTTCAGCAGTGTATTGATTTGTGGATCTCTGCAAAGCACACAGACCAGGTCAGAGATGTCCCTATGATTCTTTTTGCTCCCTTGAAGGTATGGATTTTTTCTTATCTCACCTACTTTTTTCTCTATTTCCCTTTCACTTTTAATGCATTTCAAGGCAGGAGGATGTTAGTGTTATTTTAATTATTCTCCTTTTGTTTTAAATAGGGCTTAATTTTTAAATAATTTGTGAGTTTGCCTACAGAGATAAAATGCTTTTCAATTTGCTTCCAAAAAGAAATATTTGCTAAAAAAAGAAAAAAAGAAGAAGAAGAAACTGAAGTGCTCCATCCTTTCCAAATGCAATGTTTCACTTTTTTTTTCCTTTTTTTCCTTTAATTTTATTTTATTTTTATTAAGAGCACTTCATTTCGGAAGTGAATAGGGTGCTCTGGGCATGAGCACTGCAGACCAATTTAGATTTCCTAGATTGCTTCAATAATCTGAAGAGTACTCCAGTAATTTTTAACTATTCTCCACCACATGCCTTCAAACCCATTCATTTTTTTAACTGAAGTGACTATACTTAGGACAAACTGCTGCTCATTTGAAATTGTTCTATTCTGCATATCCACAGACTTCAATTCCAATGTAGAAACTTAATACAATATTTTCTTGTAAGACTGTCTTACCACTCAGTGTGGTAACATTATTAGTCAACACTTTTATGCACTGCTCCCTGTCTGAAGCAGGGCCATGTCACCACAGCCAGTTGGCTTCAGGAGACAAACCCATAATTAAGCAAGACAGTCGTTACAAGTTGGATTTTCTCATCCCAGTCTTTTTCCTGCATTCAGCCTTGAGATTCAGTTTCTTTTATGGCTTTTTAATCTGAAGATCAAAATGTTTTTGGAGATAAAACACACAGTACCTTTATGGCACACATATTTTCAGTTTGGGTAGGTAGTGAAGGGCATCACTAAAGATCTCACAGAGCATCATCAGTGGCAGAGGCAGGAAAAAACATGAGTAATTTTAAACCTTTTCTTCCTTCCTGTTGCACACACTCCACTTGTGTCGTAAAGGGTACAGCCCTTCCTGGCACTTTTACTACTGTATCTAGGCTCTTCAGGGAGTAGTTATATTTCAAACACCACCCCAAAGAAAAAGCTCATGAGCTGTCTGTCGAGGATTTCATGCCCTAATTCCTCCCACCTTTACCTTGCATAGTAGCTATTTTTAGTTCATATTTCTATAAAAGCATTTCTACATTTCTAAGAAATGCAAGCATATTGTTCCAGGGAGGCTCTGTGCTGCCTTAACTAATTAAAGCTTGACTGTGGGACAGTGCTGTATACTTTGCAGTCCACCTAATGTCTTATTCAATCATGATTGAGCGTTAAAATTATTGGAAGGTAGCACAGTTTACATTGATCTGCTGCTGGCATGTCTTCTTGCTAAATAAGTGCCCATCTTGCACAAAAGGTACTAAGAGGGTGCAGAGGATGCACCGACGTGCCCTGGACTGTGACCTCTGTGGCAGTCTCGTGGTGCTCCTGGAGAAACAGCACTTTAGGCTGGTTTTGCAGGGTCTTTATTCTTGCAGGGAGTAATTTGGTGATGCATTAGCAACACTGTTACTGAGACACTAAAGCCAAAACCGTGGCTTTATTTTTGTCTTACCATTTTTAAATGGCAGCAGACAACAGTATTTATATGTAGCCTTAGAAGCCAAAGCTTATGGTATAATTAAGAACCTTTTGGGATTGCTATGGTGTGACCCTAATGGCAAGCTAGACTTGAGAGTTACACTCCAAAATGTGTCCCAAGTAATTTTGAATGTATTTTGCTGTTTTCTTCAGCTGAATTTTGCAGTTTTCAACTGCTACTGAGAATTTCAATTTAAAAAATAGACTATCACAGTATGAGTAATTGACAGGCAGAGAAAAATACTGTTAACAAAATGATGCTGTTGCCATTTAATAATTACTAATGCAGTCTGCATAGGAAACTCATGCTTTTGTCAGGAATCTTGTAGACATGGTTTGTTCTATAGTAGATATTTTCTGTTGTTGTCTTACAAGATTTCTTTCTAAATGTAATGTTTCAAGGAAAAAAAGACCTGTAGATGAAAGACAGATTGAGAATGCAGAACTTGAACCGGTGTGGTATCACGATTTCAGCTGCATATTTCCTTTGTATGGCTGTCTCTCCTTGTTGAGAAGGCTGCACTGTTGTCAATATAGCATTTCTTGAATGAAATGCTAACATGGTCCTGTCCACTTACAAAAACTAAAGATCTCCCAGCTTAAAGATTGGTATCTTAATCAATTTCTGACTGGGAGATTGCCTTCTTCATACTTACATTCCCTGAAATTTCAATTGGATGCAATCTTTTTCTTCGCTTAGAGCCATCCTTTTTTATGTGTTAAGTGCTTGCTCTGTTTCAACTCTGATGGAGCTGATTTTCAAGAATAGAAATTGCATCATCTGCACAGATCTTTGTGCTCTTTTGAAAAAAATCTCATATCTATTAAAGATATGCTCTCACTTATTTACTACAATATTTTGGCATTGTTAAGAGAGAGACAAAACAATGATTTCACATAATTCAATTAATTTTAAATAAAAAATGAAGTACATTTTTCTTTCCCAAATAATGCTTGTAATGTTAGGGTTTGGTTTATAGTAACTCAGTTTATTAGTCATATAATTATGAAGATAATATTATTATTAAATTATCTTTCCTATCCATCTTATTCTAAGGACATAGATTCAGAAAAAACCTCACAATATTTTTTCCTTTATGGTTAGCCCTGCAGAACTTGATTTTCTCTTAATTTGGCTTAATTTTTTTTTTCTTTTGTTTTAATAATGTACCTCAATGGACATCAGTGAAGTACTGTGTATAACTCCAAAGTAAATGAAACAGCTTTGTAGGCCAGTTTCCTTCTGAAAGTTATATATGGAGGCAGCATTTGCCAACATAATGCTGTATTATAATTCATGCTTGCACCTGTCCAGTTAGCCACAGATCCATCCAAGCATGTGATATAGTGTAAGAGGATTCCATTCTGCTAGATTAAATCTTCAGCTAAATGAACTAAAGTGTTTTAGGGTGTGTATGGCAAGATACCTCATTGAGAATAAGTTGAAGAGAAGAGAGGGAGGAGGGGATGAGCATGTCTACAACCAAGAGACAACTCTTTGTGCTTCATACTGATTTCCTTGTACTTTTAAGTCATAGGTATATTTTTTAATCTAATATATAAAATAGGAATAACCTCTGCCTGTTCTGTAGAAATATATGGCTATATGTCAAATGTAAAACAAGAGTCAGCCTTTCCCACTAGACACATTCATGCACCCTGAAGTATCAGCAGCTTCAGAATTATTAGGGGTCAGGTAGCAACTTCAATACAAAGAAGCAGAGGACACTGCCTTCCAATTTCTCAAAAGATAGAAAGATAGGGAAACTATAGAAAATTAATCCACTTTATCTCCCCAAATGATGCCTGAGTTTTAAATGTCTGCCCTATCTTTAACTGCCTCTCTGCCAGTTACAGGGTGTTGGAACTAAGTGAGAAAAACCTGATGGAGTCTGTGCAGACTTTGAGATGTTTTCCATGGGGGAATAGTTTAAATGATGCAGGTTCCAGCATGGATTTCCTCTTTGTCTTCATCTTTGAAAATACTCCAAACCTGACTGGACAAGCTCCTAAACAACCTGCTCCACTTGGCTCTGCTTTGTCTATGGGGTTAGACTGGTTAATCCCCAGAGGTCCTTATCAAACTCAGCAATCCTGAGATTTGGTGACTTTCAGTGGTGAGAATGATGAGACTAAAGGGTAAAATGGAAATAATTTACTTGCTTTCATTTTTTTTTTTTTTTTTTCATTTTGACAGGGTCTGTTACTCTAGTGAGAGATGGTTCCATAAAGATGAGGTGGGAGGGAAACAGTGATGGCAGAGAAAAAGTGCCTCAGAGATAGGAAGAGGGACACAAGGTGGAACTAAAGCTCAGTTTGGGGGAAGCAACTTGGTTGCAGAGAGGTGCTACACCGGGCCAATTTTGTCAAGCAAGGATTGTTACAGAAAATTTGGGAATCACTGGTCCATGACACACACGCTTTGTTGGCTGAGTTGTACCAGAGGAAAAATATACATTGGCAAAAGGAGCCTTTTTTCTTCAACTACCTTTTTGAGTGGCATAAGCCATGCCAGCAAGGGGATTCTTGCATGTATACAGAGGGTGTTGCTCACATATCTATATCAATTAAGGGTGTGATTTTTTCATGCTTGTGATTGAAGCAGCTTTGTCAACAACACTTTATAATTTAGACCTGGCTTGAGAGCTGTCCTGGCTCTCAAGCAACTGCAAAATGTTGGGAATTTTAGAGTGAACTCCCATATTTTTGGCAAAGAAATAAAAGGACACAAATGCAGCGGAGTAATTTTGAATAGATTTTTTTTTTATTGTTATTCACAGCACACAGAGAATTTCTTTTTTGTTTGGAAAGGTGGTGACTGAAGAAATAAAAATAGCAGCTGTGCAGCTTCATGGCAGGACATCCACTGAAATATAGGCTTTCTTTGTAATCAAAAGCCAAAAGGTTTCTGTTATGACCATATCCTCGCTAGAAAGGACTTGTGATATACCTGGACTGTCAGACACTTCCATTGGAAGCTAAGTTTACACTGGTACAAAAAGCTGATAAACTGATACAACTTTCTGAACAAGATAAGTATAGAGCAGAGACGCTCTTTTGTAGATAAAATGGCATATACGTCAGGGGAGTTGCAGCCATGGCAGTGCTGGTTAGGAGAGGAAAGTGTGGTTTGCTTGCTCTTTGTCTTCTTCATAATCTTAATCAACTGCCAGGCTGGTGCATGTCTCTGTGTAATTTATTCCACCCTGAAAAAAACCCCGACTGTATTTGTGAAAGTCTTGTTTATTCTTACCAGAGATCCCTGTATTTTGGTCACAACAATAGCTCTGGCATGGTCAAAGTGATAACTCCAAGTACAGTGGAACAACAGTGTTTAAAGGCTTGATTTCCCCAGAGGACAATCCTAAAATCCTGCTGATGCAGAGAAGAAACAACCTTCCTTCCTCCCTGCTTCTCACGCTGGCTCTGGAACTTGTTTGATGCCCCAGCAAGCTGCTTCAGCTTACTAAACAGACAGAAAATGAATGCAGCAAATACCAATGCAGCATTTTCTGCCAGTTTAGTGAAATAAATTGGTTAGCTTAGAGATCAGGTGAATACTCAGTGTCTCTGCAGAGCAAGAAGCAGCAGTGTATAGCTGAGAGCAGAGGAAATTATTAGAAAAATTCCATTTTTTTTTTCTTAGTATTAGACTGATTTAACTGTCTTGCCAAACTTCATAGTGCTGGCGAGGTCACAAAATGATTAACCAGTTTGAGAATGTCCATCCACACTGAAGTATGCATTTGTTTAGCTGAATCTGAATATCAGAGCTCTAAGGCTTGTCTGCACTTGAAAGTATTTCACAGTGTGGCTTGACTGGCACTCTCCCATTCCTCTGAAGAGATGCAGTTTATGAGAGTCACTTGCTGAGGCAGCTCAAACCCAATTCCTGGAAAAGGCCTTCCTTTTGATATCAGCATTACCAAGTCTGCCTTAGGCTCCTTGTTGCCACAGCCATTTTGATCAGAAAAGGCTTTTTTTTTTTTTTTTTCTCAGTCTTGTAATCAACAGAAATGCTTATCATACTGGTAAAACAGTGAAATGGAGACCAAGTTAAAAGCAGTGTACTTGGAGTTCTGCTGGATAAGAAAATAAGCATTTCCTTGATCACACAAGGAGTTGTCTTTTAGATGGGGTGCTTAGCATTTAGCAGCAGACTGGTTACTTGCAGAAGCTGATGCAAGTTATTTCCTTTTTGAAAAGCTATTAGCTTTTTCTCTTTTTTTTCTTTTTTTTTTTTTTTTTTTTTTTTTTGATAAAGTGATAGACTGGCAACCTTCAGATCAGTGAATACTTTGGGATTTTTTTAAATTGCATTCATTACTTCACTGCTACCTTGTATGTTATGTATGCAAAATCAAACCTCCTTAAATTTTAATTTATGAAAAAAGTATGTTTGGCTAGAATTCCAAATTAGGGTAAAAGAAACCTGAAGAGGAAACAGTTTGAAGAATAAATGCTGGAAGGTTGTTTCTTTTGTGAGTCACAAGAAGGTCTTTAGTAGGAAATATTCAGAGTGATGCCCCATGGCAGGGTAATATTTGTGAGTGCTGAAAGTTGCACAGATATTAATTCAAAGCCATGTGAAGAGAGGCTGAGGTCACTTGGTCTGGACAGATTGGAAAAAAAGGACAAATAAGAGACTGAGGGGAGACCTCAGCAGTCTACAGCTTTGTCATGAAGTGCAGGCACTGATCTTTGTGGTACCCAGTGACAGCACCCATGGGAATGGCCTGAAGTTGTGTGAGGGGAGGTTCAGGCTGGATATCAGGAAAAGGTTCTTCACCCAGTGGGTGGTTGGTCACTGGAACAGGCTCCCCTGGGCAGTGGCCACAGCACCAAGCCTGACAGAGATCAAGAATTGTTTGGACAATATTCTTGGGCACACTCTTGGGGATGGTGCTATGGAGGGCCAGGAGCTGGAATCAATGATCCTTGTGGGTATTTTTAAACTCAGGGTGTTGTGTGATTCTGTGATTCCATGATTTACTGCACATCAGCAAATTTCTCCCTAACAGTACACAGTCCATTGCTCATTATTAGTTGCTATGTAGTATTCATGCATCTAAAATCATCCAGCACAGGAGAGTTTGATCAATTTCTCTGTAACAGCAGTGACTAAATTTAGTGGATACTGTGCCTGTCATGGAGCAGAGGTTGGGATATTTCTTACCTTTACCTGAGGGGCTATTTTAACAGTACTTTGTGTGTCATAAATACCATGTGTGTAGAGAATCAGAGTGACTGGTGAAAAGCTGAAGCAAACAACCCAGAAGCTGAAATGGTTGGATGAACTATTCAACAAATACCTATGAAAAATAAAAAAAAAAAAAATCCATTTGCAAATTATTTGTTAATCAAAATAACCTGAATCCCTAACTGGTGTAATTTGTAGCTAACAATTTGTGAAGCTGTAATGGGCAAAAAACGCTTGAAAGGAATGAAATACCATGGCTGATTTTAATTGGATTTTTCTTTTTTTTTTTACGATTAATGCACACAGAAATATTAATTTAGTTCTAATTATGAGTGAAATAGCTGAAAAAATATTATGCAGTGAAACTATATATATACATATATATATATTCGCATATAAATATATATATGTGTGTGTGTATATATATATATATATATATGAACTTTTATGTGTTGTTTAGATACTTTCAAACCTAATGGCCCCATTAACTGGTACAGCAGAGATTTATGGTTCCCAGGCACTTAGAGCACCTCCCAAAGTGCCTCAGAGATAATTTGTGATCACACTTCCCAAAGCCCTTTTTTCTCTATCAGAGCTGGCAGATTGTCACTGATTCATCTACCAGGGCAAAACCACCCTCTGCCTGTACCTTCAGCCATGTGCATCCCAAAACAGCAGTTCCCAGACTGTAGTCATCCCCCAGGAGTTTTGCACAAGGGTATAGCAAGAAGTCTGCAGAGAGTAGCTGAAGATTATCAGCTTACCACGTCTATGTGGTTACTCTGAAGGCTAGAAAGTTGAGTTCACAAGTTTGGGAAACACTAGATAGAGACTTCTTTCTCAGCCTTCCTGATATTTGAAGAGTGCTATCACAACCACCCAGTAAGTGTATGCATTTAAGTGCTTGTATTGTGAGTCTTATAGATATGCTAAGGAGACGAAAATGCCCTTAATAATATCGACTGTAGGTGCCATTTAAGCAAATATTTACGTGGTTGTCTGGCAGATGAGATCTTTAAAAGTATAATTACCTGCTGGCTGTGAAAGCAGAACTTTTATTGAGGTTGGGATGTTAGGAAGAAAACACGCTCATTCAAGGCTTATTGAATAGTGTGTGAATGACTGTATTCCAGTCTTTAAGATTTGCCCTGAACCACTATTGAAGTAATAACCAAAATGGAGTAAGCCTCATTGTAAGATGAAATTGTTTTATTTTTCACAGTCTCTTCAGTTTCATTTAATCTGTGTTTGCCTGTTCGGTGTAAACCCCTACTGTCTTTCTAAGACGAGGATGGGAACTGCAGATAAGAACATGCTCACTTTTTTTTTTTTCCTTCTTCTTAGGGCTGCTGTGAAGTTACTGTTGCAATATAAAGATGACAAGAAGTTCAAGACAAGATAAAGGACCCCAGTGAGATTGGACACTGAGAGGTGCACCAGACTTCCTCCTTTTGCTTGGCACTTCTCTTTTTATTCTTTGATTAAAGTCTTTTTCCTTTACTTACATCCTCCATTAAGATGTCTCAGTGTCATTTAGGGTGTTAATTGAGAGGAGGTTTAAGCTCATCAAGGCGATTATAAGTGATAGTTAAAAATTTCTATATATGGCCTATGCTGGAATCAGCACAGTAGGATGCCATTTTTCTTTTATCTAAGTGACATTGGTAATAATAGATGAAATTATTACTAAATCGCAGCTGCAGAGATGATATCATGATTTTTTTGTGTAATCTTTGATGAAAAATTAATTTTTGAGAGAGATAATTTAAAATGATTTAAATAGTATTATACTGAAGTCCTTACTGGTAATTAACACCAATCTTGTCAGAAGTGAATCCACTTTTGCAGCTGTTTCTAAAGATACCTACAGTATTTGTAACTTTTCTGGGAGTGAAATTATAGTGTTTGGACTTTATTTTTACTGCATAAGGACCATTAAGAGAAAGGGATGTTAATAGAGAAGGCTTTGTTCCGCAGCAGGGCCAAAGTCTATTTCACATTTTCAGTGTTTCTCTATGTGTGTATTTAATTAGCTATGCTCAGCATGTAAGCAGAGTTCAATGTATGCAAAGTAGACTTTACATGGTATTTATATGTATGTATTCTCATGCCAGTGTACACACAGATATGTATATCTTTATGGGTTAGCTATTTAAGTATACACAACTTTATTTGCTAGGGTTTTAATTGGTTGAACAGATGGCTGATCAGAAATGCTTCTTCATCTTCATCAGTGACTCGTCTTTCTTTCTTTGCATCGACTTTCATCACAGTGGCAAAAAAGTGCTCTAACGAGAAACAGCTGAAAATAGATTTTTCTTTGGTACTTTCATCATGCTTTAAATGACAGAAGTGGATTTTTTTTGTCCTATATATAAAGACCTGCAGGAGAAGGTTAAAAAAGGAAATATAGTGAAATCTAAATAGAAAAATTTGAATGAGAATATGGGAGAGCCTCAGATTATTCCTCTTATCTTCATATTTTACTTTCTTCTTTTTTAAAGTACATGCTGATTTTTGACAAGATATATAGTCGTGGTTATTCATGCCAGCTATAGTACCTGCCAATCAGTTTTTCTTTTCCTCGAGTTTGGTGCAGAAAGGGGGAGGGAGGGACAGGAGTTGAAAGATGACACAATGGCTTAGAGGACTGTTACTTTAGGTATTCATTAAAAAAGGAGTTACATGGCCAGCTTCTGCTGTTTCTGCAATTTTATTATATTCAAATCAAAGTCTGACTTCTGTAGGCTTTATAAAGGAAACAATGTGCCTTATAAACAGAGTGCAGGGTTCATGTAGGAGTGGTTCACTTACAAGCAGATTCATGGCTTGAGTTTATGTATAGATACATGAATAATCTAGCCCATTTTTAATTTGAAAGAATAAGTTATCTGCTTTTTTTTTTTTTTTTTTTTTTTTTTTGGTCTGTGTTGAAGTCTTTTGCAAACAGCTGCTTTTATGCTCTGAATTCCTGTGGATATATCGCTGTTGTATCCATTTTGCAAATTGGTAAACTGAGGAATGCCTTGACTGAGGAAACTGAGAAAATCATACAGCTAGCTGAGAGTCAAAGGCAGAAGTAGAACTCAGGGATTCTGCTCTCCTCTTCTTTTTCTCCTGAAGTAGACCAAAACCCCTGGAAATGGTTTACAAAGGAAAAATTACTCTTTGCATATTTAGCTCTATTTGAGCTGAATGTGAAAGAAGTACTGCATGGTTTCAATGTAATAACCTGACTTTTTGTCATGGCAGAGCCTAGTTTTCACAGGCTTTCTCCTCATAAATGGAGTCAGCAATCTGCCCTTGTGCCCAGTGCAGCTGTAGAAGGACCGTAGTCCCTGCCAAGTGTATGGGGGGGGGCCCAAAGGAACAAAGAAGTGGTGAAGCCTGAGGCTGCACACAGAGGTTTTTTGTCAGAGGGTGTAGCAACAGAGGAAGACTAACATTCTTCAGTACTGCTAGCATGGGTCAATCCAATACAGATACCTTAGAAATGAAAGAATATGTAAACAAGAAATTTCTGGAAGTTAAGGATGTATAGGGTGTGGTAAGTACCTCATAAGCATGAGATATGGCAACTTCTGTATTCTATTATTAAAAACTGTCTGACAGGTAGTTTGAAACTAGAGTTCAAGGGTAAGTATGCATGAGCACCATCTGGCTCTTTAGTTTCTGTTCTTTAGATTGGGACAGTCTGGAGATAGAGAAGACATTATTAGGATTATCTCCTCACAGTTTTGATGCAGCTGCTTATGTGATTAAAACAGCAGCCAAAAGTTCCAGAAAAACTGGAATTTTCTTTTTCACCCAGAACAATTACCGCATGATAAGGAGGATGTTTGTGTGCTGGAAGGAGAAAGAAAAGAAGCTGGGAATAAGAACAGCAGCCTCAGATTCTTTGAGCACTTCTTTTCAGATTGTGACCTCTTGTTTGCAGGCTTTGAAACCCTGATAGAAATGGTGTGGATTTGGGAGGAGGTAATCTTGGCTCAGGAGGTCCAGCAGATGGTGTTGGCAAATGGCACTGCAGGCTCCTGCAGCGTGGTGCAACACTCTGGAAGTGGGTAGGGGAGCAATGAGGTTGGGGGAAGCAGCTGGTGGCAAATACACTCAAGACGGCTCCAGTGAGCAACCCCAAACAGCCTGGTAAGGTGGAAAAGAAGCAGAGTAAAGCTCAGAGCAAATGAACCAGCACTGTGGTCGTGTCCCTCTTCAGGAGGATGTGTGTGAGGTGAAGGTCAGTAGCTGACAGAAATGTGGGCAATGCAGTGCTGTCCCCCTCGTCCTTACCCTTTGTGGGGTAAACCTTTCTTTACAGAAGCTGAAGGTCTTAGAACCCAGAAAAGCTGCCATTAAAAATATCTATCTTCATGAGCAGAGGAAGTCAGTTCCCTTCTATAGTGGTGTAAATCCATAGGCTTTCCACTGGTGATTGTGACACATCCTTATGAACTAGGGTACTTGGGAGGTGGTCAGATGACTGAGCTGCCTTTCTTCTCTCCCTCTCTTCCTATTTCCCTTTTTTAATATTAAAGATGATGAAAACAATCCAAGAAATTAATGTCAACCTCTTCTGTCTCCAAAGAGATTAGTAGCATGGAGGAGGCAGTCCTTTCTAATCTTTTGATGCTAATAGTTTTCATCTAGAGAAGTTTTTACGTGGTACTTGGGGACAAATCAATAAAACTAAAACAGTCAAGAAACTTATGTTTGCATTCTGATTTGTTCAAAGCACTAAGGGAGGTAAGCAGAAGGGATCTGCAGCATTTACACGTCAGGTAGCACCAGCTCAGAGCTCACTGTTATGGGTGTGAGTTTATGCAAAACAGCTTCACACAGATTTGCCCATGCATTTCATCCAGAGCTGTAGCATTTTTTCAGAGCTGTGGACCTTTATCTGCAAAGCCTTAAAAACATGATTATCTTAGGTTTATATATGTATTGCAAAAAGATTTTCTACAACAGTTAAAACAAGCAACAAGAATGACACCAGACTCCTAATGCATTTCTGTAAGGTTCATGATATTTCTGGTTAGTATTTACCTTACCTCCCTGTCTCATCATTATTGTCTTTTAGTCCATAAGTGCATCATCTTAAGAAGTGGCTATGAATCAAGTGGCTGCTAGATATTCAGGCCAGACATGGGGAGAGTACACAAAAAACCACTCTTGGTTGGCTGCATAGGACATCCTCGTTGCAGTCCTTGAACTGGAGTCCATGCCAAACATCCTATGCTGTTGCTTCCAAGATGGACAGATGGGGGTCTTATAAAATAAGACAAGGTTCTCCTTCCTTGCCAGTGTCTAAGCATGCTGCCTCCATACCTGTTCCAGGTGTTGATGTAAAGGTGCAAGGTGACTCGCTTGCACATCATACATGACATGCTCAGTTAAACAGAATTGAATATGAATTATCACAACTTTTGCTGTTGCAAATTAGTGCTATGATTTTTCAGTCCATTTATAATTATAAAGATGGGCTATTGGTTAAAAAAGTACTTAAAATGGAACTTCTTGAGATCATATCTCCATATCTTAGGAGGGTTTGGGGGGCAGGGGCATTTAAAGAGTGATTTAAACATAAACAAAGAAAAAGTGAATGCAAGTATAGATAATGCTTTTGATACTTTATGAAATGTAAGAAGGCTTGACAGTTGTGGGTTGGGGTTTTCCCCCCCCTTTTTGTTCCTTCTCTTTCCTGTTATATATCTAACTCCATTTACTATGATCTATGCCTGAATTGCTGGTGAAATTATGATATCATAACAGTCAAGAAGATAAAGGGAGGAATGAATCAAGGAAAGTAAAGGAGTTTTAGTGGTAATTCATGGTACATTTTGTATTTTTCTTTTGTTAACACTACTGAGCAATACTGCGGGATACTAGTATAACCTTTTTGAGAAGATAAGTTTAAAACATTTCTTTTCCCATCCTTTTCATGGGAAACCATGCTATGTATTTTTATATCACTAATCAGTTCAGTGATTAAAATACAGGAAAACCAAACTGAAATTTAAAAATATCTAAAAAAAATCCCCTAAACCTCACTCAAGTAACAAGAATAAAATAAACATTTTGTAATTCTTCCTTCATTCATCATGAAGTATATGCTCTGTAAAATTAACTCCTGGTATTATTTATAGTTCACTTTTAAAAAGCTCTTTAGATAGTAATTTGTCCCCTGAATTGAAGAGACACAGAGATTTTTCTATTCTTTATATAAGACATGCTTATACTTTAAAAAAAAAAAAAATTGCTATGGGTTTAAAGAATGATAAAGATGTTTAGGTATGTTTGGAACTTCAGCACTTTCCAGTGATCTGAGCTGCAGACACAGAAAAGTGCAAAAGCAACCTTGAAAATGCTTTGGCAGTCTTCACATGTTAATCACTGCAGAATGGCTTCAAAATTAATGAAAGGAGTGCAATTTTTTTCTGTATAAGTGCCTCACTCTAGGCTGTAAGTGAAACAGAAATTTAGTGTAGTAGTTTTCAAGACAATGATTAATATTTACATTTATCATCTGAAAATCCCCAAAATGTTTTAAAAAGATAACTTTTACAAAGTAGAGTACTTGCTTCCCTGCTAATAGGCAGCTCTTAGCCATCTGAAGTCAGTGTCTTTCTCTCTCCCCTTCCTTACCAGAACAATTGTAAGGTTGACAGTAATGCCAAATTCATACATGTTTTTCTTCTTGTTATGCCATTAAGATGAGTCATTTGCAGTTACACTATATTGCTCCCTCCTTTTTAAATGTATTTTTGTTATATTACAGTTGCACTCTACTTTTTAATATACATTTACTTTATTTGTATATTTTTTAACTTCATGCATAGTGCTAAAATCTTATTTATTCTAAGGCTTTCAAGAAGAGAATTTAAATGCATCATAGGATAGGTAGATGTACCTGAGCACTCATTGCCAGCTACTGTCCAAAATATTGCTGTTCATTGTTCCCTTCTACATATTCAAGAGATATTTGATCAAAATGTATAACAAACATGAAAACATATAAAAGCTTTGAATTTTCTATGAGGAAAAGGAAAATATGGAAAAATAGTACAATATTGTACTCTGCTGAGGGGCACTGGTTAGGGTACTTATGCTGGAGAAAATAGCAAAATGCAGAGAGTCTGACTAGTTTCTTGGAATCTTATGTTTAATACTTCTTCAGTATGGAAATCATGCAAAATTACTTGAAAATGGCTGTCAAATGTTTGATCATAGCTGTATAGAATCCCCGAGAAGAAAAGGAAAAAAAATCTCAGAAAAGTTTTGAGAAGGTTTGAATATCAAGTAACAGACTGGGCTGCTGTCTTCATACTTCTGGTGCGTTTTTAACTAGGCTACCTTGTGTTCTTTTCTTTCCTTTCCAAACCCAGTATTTAAAAGTCCCATATGGCAATAGATATTGCTGGAATAGAATGCATACTGTTCTGGAATCAATTTTATCTGAGTTAACTTTCTGTATTTTAGAATGCAGATGAAATATTTTTCCTTCTCTTCGTTTCTTTTGACCTGGTCCTTGTATCCTCTCCATTGTTTTGCCTGCAGCCCTCTCAATGGGTGTTTATGTAATATACAGAACTTTCTTTGTCAGTCCTGTACAGATGTGGAAGGGGCAGGGGGGAGTGGAGTAGTATAAGAGTCATTCTGCCCAGTAGCATATATGCTTAGATAACAAAGGAGGATTGAAGGTGACATATTCTGTGTGATAACACCAGACCAGACACATTAGGTATGTACTCTAATCTTGCTTGGAACTTGTTGATGCCAGAAGCATTATTTAACTTCTGAAGAATGAAGTTAATGTTTAAACTTAATTTTCCCTTGTGATCTGAACTGATGGCTCTCCTTTTTACTCACAGACCCTTGTCATAGGAGTCTACTCATGCTCAAGGTCAAGGAAAAAATATGGACAGGGATACTGTTAGGGAATAATCCAAAAACGTGCTTGTTTTACTTCATATCCTGCTTAGCAGAGACTCCACTGCTTGTGACTGACAGGTCTTTTCAACCATTAGAGATTTTGTGTCAATAGGTCAATAGATTTAATATCCTGGGGATGTCCCCTTCAGATTGCTGTTCGGCACCTTACAACAGCCAAAGGCCTGACCTCGGACCATTTTCAGATTTAAACTGTACCAACTGGATGTCAAACTAGGGCTTTGAGAGACTAATCAGAACAAGGTGCACAGCCTGGTAGTACGGCCATGATCTGAACTGGGCAGATGTTGAGTTCACCTTCTGCAATAAAACTACAGACAAAAGAAATCATATATTCTCGAGCTGTTCTTTGCTGAGCAAGGTGTTTGCAAATCTACACTAATATGTACAATTGTGCCACAGCTACATGCATTTGGAAAACAAATTGTGGAAAAATACTTATTTGTTTCTTAATGTATTTTTAATAGTTGTTTTGATTGACATGGAACATATGCCATGTGAATACTCTCTTCTTGTACCTGGTGTCATACAGAAAGTAAATGTAATAATATTAGTGACTAATGAATCACAGAAATCTGAAATTTTCTTCCTATCCATAGTTATTTCAAAATATTTAAAAGGTGATTATAACTTCCAATTTTGTTGAGAAATCTTTAGTCTAGCCAGATTTTAACTGGAATCAACACACAAGTACAGACAGACCTTTGTCAGATTCCCTTTAATATGGTTTGCTTTTTTTTTTTATTCGGGTTTGTTTTTAGGTTTGGTTTGGTTTGGGTTTTGGCTTTTTTCTCCAAGGTGACATTTGTCTTTCTGGCTTCCTATTCTAAGCCAGATGATGGTGATTTTGACATTGCATTGCCACAAGTTTTAGGAAAATAAGTGGAAAATTAGAGAGAGGTTACCCACATCAATTCCCTGCTGAGAAAGATACATTTCTGTAAACTAAAGTACATTATTAGTCAACTGAGAGTACACATGGATTCAGAAATTACCAATGTCCCAGCCACAGTAAAGGCTTCAGACTGCTTGAACTTCATTAGATATCGATAAAAAATCATGAGTCAGGAAGCCATAGGCTTCATGAGTTGTATATCACACAGCTTCCTTTCCTGAGTCCAAAGGAAGGTCTTGTGCAGGGTCACCAGAAGCTCAAGGGTGTGTCACTAACAGCTTGATGGGAATTGGAGCTCTTAGAATAAGTAGCACTGTCACAGGAGGATGTTTTTTTTCCTGTTCCCAATGGATCTCCAGAGCTTCCATACACTAATTAATGATGGAGGCTGCTGTTGTGGGAAAATAATATAAAGGCCCAGATTTTCTGCTGCAGGCAAGGAGCAAGGAGTGCTAATTGGGAGGGAGGTGTGAGCAAAGATGCCACCTTGCACTGACTGATCATTAGCCAGCTTTTGTCACTTGCCGTGAGTTAGAGCAGTCTGAGGGTGACTGCAAATTTTGTGGACTGATAGTGGCACCAAAGGGCCCTTCTGTTGGCTGGGCCATACTGGTGTGTCACATATACTTGCCAAAGTCTGTATTTTATCTGCTAGGGAGCAGAAGTGGAGAACATCATACTTTGGTTTTGAGAAAGGGCTAAGGACTAGTTTGGACAAGTAGGAGGAAACATTAGGTGAAAATCTAGGCTCTTAATTGTGATTTCTGCATTAACTTAAATCTTCAAATGTTCAGGTGCTTAGAAACTAAGGACTCTTTGCCAAAAGAAGTGAATGGAAAAGAAGCTCTCTCCGAATATATATCAGCGCTTCAACTTCTGCTACTATGAGAGTGTAGCAGGTAGTCCATCTCCAGAACATCCTATGCAATCCGTTAGGCTGTAGCCCCAGAGCAAAATCAAATTTCTCAGATGACTTGCTATAGAAAGTCTGTGTCCTTTTGACGAGCTCCTTTATGTGGTGGTCTTCCTCCCCTTTAGCTTTCTTGCAGGAGTGACAGGATTTGCCCAATATATATGACCAATCTATGTAGGTCAAGAATAACATGAAGAGGTAAAAGGCAAAAAAGGAAAAAAAAAGACCAAAGGCCAGTTAAAGATTTGGAATTCTCCCTTTAAATATGATTTATGAGATCTAAAAGAAATGTGAGCTGCCCTGTCAGCTTTGAATTTGATTTTTTCCTGATATTTTATTGCAGAGAGTCAGTGCAGAAACAGAGTTGTTACTGTTCCTGCGCGTTATGGTACCTTGGCACTAGGCCACTCCATGCATACATGCCAAGATGCTTTTATAAAACCATTAAAAAAGCAGTACTAATTAGATATTTAGAGGACTAAAAATCCTGAAGATTAAAATACCAGTAAAGCAGTTATGACCACAAGTGTGTTTTACATAAGTAAGCTCATAAAGGGTTTTCTTCAGTGATGAAAGCAAAAATGATGAACCCCATGTTTCTTTCCTTGTAGAACAGGTTAGACCACTAAATACTTTTAGACGTGTACTACTATTCAATATCTTTTTGCTTATTATCTTTCTCACAGTCATAATTAAAGGTCTCACCATCATACTTGTAACTGCACACAGAAAAATATAATCTCTACCTTAAATTGCTTGCAATTTCTTAACCTTTCAGTTTAAAAACATTGCAAGGTGCATTTTAAGGAAGCAGGTAAATACTGTCAAAGATGTAGCATAGATTGAATGTGGGCATGATCAGAAAAGTTTTATTTAAAATTGTTTTTTTTAATGGAAGTTTCCATGTGATGCAAACTTCAAAGTTCCCTAGGCTTCTTAACTGAGGAAGAGACCGCGTCCAAGGTGAGGACATAAATGGCTTGGAGAAGATAAAGGTGGAAGAAATATTCCAAGAGGAACTAGGGGCCAGTCAATGAAAGGAGTGGGGGGGTGATCTGAAAAAAAAGAGAGGACAGCTGCTTCTACTTCCTCACAAAATTTTCACCAAGTGCTAGAGAATATTGTAGGCACCAATAGGAAAAATAGCTTCAAAAAAGATTAGACAAAGTCATATAGGTTGCGATGAAGTTACTCTGTCCTCTTTTTAGGATGTGTAATGGTCTAAAAGGAATCTGTCACTTGCCAAATGGATGCAGGGAGAGAAATTAAGGGAGCAACCATTCTATTACATTTCATCCCTAAACATCTGATACCATCAATAGTCAAAGGCAGGATACAAAGGCCTTTTATTTGGTCCAGTTTAGTAGCTCTTAAACACAAGATGGTGATCTCCAGTATTCTTGCTGACATGTGAATAGTTGCAAAAAAGTTTGATCCTTTTGTGCACTCTGGATGCATTTTAGAGACTTTAGTCCAAAGCTGAGGAGTGGTCTGAGAATAGAAGTGCTAACCCTTCATTGCAACTATGAGGCAGGGCAAGCAGTCCTGCCACAGGACATGAGGATGTAGTCATGCATCTGTGCCATCCATCCTCCTCTCCACATGTAAATTTTTTCTATATCCACACCTGCCTTCTCTGGTTCAGAGTAAATGTGACTTCCTTCTGAAACATGGCAGTGAATTCAGAAAACTGGACAAAGCAATTCCTTGCAGCAACATTTGGCCACAATCTGTATTGGACCAGTCTTACACCTTTGTGTAGAATTAACAGGTCCAACAGGTCCAAGATTGGTAGTAGATCATCTCTTGGTTTTTTGGGACTGTGTTTATTGTATGTTATCAAAGCTCATGCTTTGATTTCAGAAGGTGATGAAAAGGGAGGCTGTTTTTCCAGTTGAGTGCAGAGTACAGCAGGGAAACAAAGGTGAGAATATTTCTGTTATATGTGCTGATTTGCTGCTATCCTGTTTGATATTCATCTAAATAATAAAAATGCAGGGTATAATTTTCGTCTGGGCTGTGGTGATTCAGCCTTGCTGTATGTGTACTTCCACACTGGCAGATGCACATGGACACAGACACACACAGACAGACACACAGGCACAGAAATGGCAGGGGGAAAGGAGAGAAATTACATAATTATGAGAATAACAGAAAACAAAATAATGGGCTGTGATATTTTACCTACAGTGGTGTCTGATTCAGAGACTCTTTGCCTTAAATGATGTTTATCATCAATGTTATCCTGTGTGGATATCTCTCTGTTTTTTGTTCACTAGATTTTGTAATCCTCTTTCAGTTAGATACCTTGTTTTCTGTAGCTGCAGGGTATAATGTAGTAAAAATGGTATACATCCATCTGTAAGTTGCTCTTAAGCTGATATGTGCACTCTGTGTACATATACATAATATTTTTAGATAATATATAAATGCGATATATATGCCTATATATATAGGCATATATATATATGCATACAGAAATTAATACTTTGATGTATTTAGCATCTTCAACTAATTATACCTTGCAGTCTCATGTTAATTCCCATTTGCAACATTTGGCACTATTCCTCCTAATTCATTTATATTAATGAGGGGAGGATCCTCTGAGCAATAATCAGTTAAAAATCATGACTAGCTTTGTTAATAAATACCAGATTGGTACATGATACTGTATTGGCTTGTCCTTAATTAGGAAGCACTGGAAGGAGTACCAAGAGGGAAATACTCATAAATTTTTCTTTTAAAACCTAACTACTCTCTTTCTGGTATTTGCATCTTTGAAACAGAGAGAAAAATGATAACTTTGAAATTTTTTAATTCTCCTGCACTTAACCAGCTTATATTTAATTAAGATATACATTTGATATAGAAGTTTTTCTAGCCAGGTCCATGTGAGGAAAGAAAAATCAAGAAAAACATCAGCAACATTGCTAAGTATTAGGTAATTGAAATACCTAATTTAAATATAGAAAACTGGAAGTCTTATAAAGCATTTGGGGAGGCTGGATGGCTCAGGGAACTATTAATATACTAGTGAAGTCTTCATTTCTAGGTGATTTATTGCAATTTTATCTAGGAAAGGTGAGAAAGTCATTCCTGTAAGTCTTTGTAGAGCAGTGGCTCTGCTATCAAAGCCAGGTCTTACCCTCAGCCAGGACTCCAGGAGTGAATGGGCAGATGTTAGCAAGGACAGACATGCAAAATCTGTGAAGTCTGAATTTTCTGGAATGGTAATGAGTAAGTTTCTCATATAGTCAATGCATTTTTCCTGAGTTTTTGATCTCAGAGTCCTTTTAAGTGGCAACTTTTTCTGGCATCATTTAGAGTGATTTCTTTCCTCTCTTGTCTTCTAAATACTTAACATCACTGTAGGCTTGCCAATGTGCAGTCCACTGGTGCTTGTTTATGCCAAACACCTCCAGCATATGTATGCTTATTTTATCAGTAATCAGTATTGTGAGTTATTAATATAAGAAAAGTATAATGACACATGCTTAGTTTTTGAGATCTACTGACCAACAGAATGGCAGGGACTGACAGCCCTGTTCAGCAATGGTGAAAACTGCAGTCATCTATTCTTCTTATCAGAAACTTTGGAATAGGTTAGTGCTTTGAGGCCTGAATCATGACTGTGCTGATCTGAATTGCAGCAGCACTGACTATGCTCCTGCCAGGACAGTGCTGCTGGGGAGAATATGGCAGTATAAGTCTATTATTTGTTGGTCAGATGGGCTTCAAGGCGATCTAACAGGGAGCTGTGCTAATACTGCTCATACACTCATTTGATCTGAAACTTTCTTCCAGTCCACCTGAGGCATGTGCTTGCAGCCCTTCTTTCCTTCACCCATTTGTTCATGTCTGTGCCTCCAGAAGAGAAGCCCCTGCACTCTGACATTCATGGGGGTGAGGGCAGTGGGAGGGTTAGCTGGGGGAGGCTTTTGGAACAGTGCTTACTCTGGCTAAGCACTTCTCATCTGGAAGGCAAGAGATCATCCTCTAGTAGGACTGTCAGTTTGTGAAACTGTGACTTCTCTTCCCCTCCAACATTTGTTTTTGCCAGTCTGTTTATCCTGGAAGCTGCTTAGGGCAGACATTTGTCCTTACATCATGTTCACACAGCTTCTGACACAGTGAACTGGACCTTCCTTTGGACCCTAAAGAATTGCTGAGCATCTAAAAGTCCTGACATGACAACAAGAGGAGAAAAACCTTGAGGGCAGTGTGGGGAGAGAGGCACTGTGGGAAGCACAGCACACTTCCCATGGGAGTGAGAAGAACACCTCCAGTGCAAGTCCATTGAGAGGGACAGGGTGGGGACAGTGTCTTCTGGTGTAGCTGTCCTTATTTGGGATGGATCAAGCCCTTGGTTGGTGGCATGGGATGGCAGGCCCTGGGCGCTGCAGGAATGAGTGGAGAGCTGTGCTAACAAGGCAGAATTGATATACAGTGAAATAGATCTGTTTTGAGAAACTGGTTTTCAGATGTTTACCTGTATCAAAGTATCTCCAAATATTTCTTAGCCCCCCCCAATACATTCTCCTGTTATGTCTTTTCAACATCTGTTGTCTTTATTCACCCTCTATTTTCCCTTAACAATTTCCTATCTCTTGAATCAATAGTTTAGAAAGGCTGCTCTGCTTAGGATCATAGAGGCCTGAGGAAATTTTTGTTGAAAGCAAAAAAAAACTTTTTATGGGACTGGGTTCTGTCTCCTGATCTAAACAAATCTGATGTCCTGCTTGTCTCCTCTGCCTAAGCATCTACCTGAATAAACAGTAGTGTTTATGACTAAAGAAATAAACTTCAATACAGTCCCAATTTCAAACTCTTTTTATCAATCCTGAGCAGAAAGTCTTACTGTTTGTCAAAAAAGTGTAAAAAAAACAAACTGGGAAATTAATTAACTTTGACTATCTTTTAATTGCTCATACAAATGGTAAAATATTTCTAAAATAACCTCAAAACTGTTTTAAAAAATCCCTTGACAGGATCCTTTTAAATTTACCAGTGACAGAATGATTGCAAATGCATATAAAACAGCTGCTTTCAGATGCAGGTAAGCTGCTATTGAACAGAGATAAAATCCTAACTGTTTATGCCTGCGTTTGATGATAGTGCAATTGAGTATTGTGTTATTTAATAATGTATTCAAGCACCTGTTTAGAGAAGGTATATTCCACTATGGGCCAAAATTAAAACAACCCCATTACTTGTCAGGGTTTCATTCATAATTCTTGTATCATGCTCTGATTAGAGTATACATTGAACCTCAGATGAGCATTACCTAAGGCACATTGAGTTAAATGTACTATATAAACTAGGCACAAACCACAAAGCTACCTTTAACTTGCACAAAACAGCAAGTGGAAATTGATTAAAATATGCATTCTACTAATATAACGGCTGGTCTCAGTATAAAAATTAATTAATGCTAATAGTACACAATCAAAACTGCTTTTAGAAATCTTCTTAGAGCATTAACTAAAATGTTCATCTTTTTAATGCTTTTGACTGAACCTCTGAGACTAAAAGCTTTGCTTCCTCCATGCAAATGTGAAAAAAAATCACAGCCTGAATTTTCAAGTGGTTATTTTATAGCAACCTCCCCCAGCCATTTGCTTTTGGATTTCTTGTTAACCTGAGCCTGGTCCCAGGCCATGTGTGAGGTTGTACTATTAGCTACTGCAGATTAAGGTGGCAGCCCTGGGAATCGAGGCCAATAACATATGCAGATTGAGCCACAGAGCAGAGCAGGAGATAACTAAATGAAAAAAAGGGGAAAGGGTACTGTGTTTAAAGAGGCAGCACAGCAATATTCTAGGCTTTCAGCTCACAGTTATTCTGAACATAAAGAGTGAATATTTGCCAAAAATCAAAAAACCGAAATACCAAAAGTCCCAAAAAACCAAAACAGTGAACCTCCAGGACCCTATCTTCCTCTTGCTTTGTTTTGATTGGTTTTTACATTTGGGCAAGATACTTCAATTCATTGAGATGAATTTTCCTCAGCTGCTTTAATATCCAAATTATGAAACTTTAAAGAGTCAGTTCTGTGGGCACAGCAAGGGTCTAATCTTCTAGGGTCTAATCCTGCTGTTGCAGGATCTTGCTTTGTGAAAGGGGCTTTGGTGTGGCCTCAGACTCTGAGCCTCCAAATTAGGAATTCCCTTTAGATAGTGTCAAATCTGTCTGTATCATTGGTGCATATCTCCAAGAAAAAGGCTTTAATATAAGTTTTGAGTTATTTAATAATAGAAGTGGGTTTGATACATCCTTTTTATATGTATATAGACATATGTATATATATACACACACACATGCACTGGCACACATATAAGCATAACTACATTTATAAATATAATGTTCTATTTATTCACAGGTACTGAGTTCTCTTTCTTTTGTTTGTCCCCTTTCCTTCCTATTCCATCTCACTTTGCTCTCTATTTCTTTTCTGTTTCTCCGAATCCTCCTTAAACCTTCCTGAATTTTAGGTCTGCTTTTCCCTCATTTCTTCAGATACCTCTGCATCTTCCTAAAGGCTCCTAAACCCAAAAATGCCTGGCCTTAAAGACACACTACCAAAAACCTGCAGAAACAGCAACAGTTTATATTGTAACATGCATTTTTATGGATCTTATCTGCCAAGAGATTCAACAAGAGCTCTTAAAAACCTGGAACCTTGACATGCATGGCTTTTCACAGTTGCATCACTGATCAGATTTTTCCCATTTATGTTTCCAGCAATGATTGTGATGAAATTTGATGGCATCATGGAAAAACACAGCAAAAAAAAAAAAAAGGAATCTTCCTTTTAATGATGCAAACATCAGCAAACTTCTCTCTTTTTTAATGCATTTAGCAATCTGGGCAAACAGGAATCTTAGATTCAGTTTCTAGCTCCTACATAAGTTGGTGAAAGTTGCTTGGACTCCTCACTTGTCAGCTTCTCATCTTCAGAGGAAGGAACCACAACTAGTTTATCCTTTGCTCCCTCTCTGTTTTGTGAAACTAGTTTTGGTTACGTTTTGCATTTCCCTGGGGAAACTTGAGAACAAACCTCCTGTCTTCAGCAGCTGCTCCCTTCTGCTTGAGTACTGTGTCAGCTTCACAGTGGCCAATTTGCCATTTCCTCTGTCTTGCTTTGGGTACATATTTCATTGTCCTTTACTTTCTGTACAGGTACAGCATATTGTCTTTGTTCTCTTCTAGGCTACAGTGACCTGGGCCATCTGAGCCACAAGTATCTCTCACTGCTGTCACAGAGACCCAAAGTGCTGCTCCTCTATGGAAGGATACTCCCAAGGCAATCACTGATGCTGTCTGTTCCAGGCCTTTTTCATTGCCCTTACACATTCCCTTAATAACCAAACCATTAACATACAGAAACATTTCATCATAAGCCAGGTGACAGGTAGCTAGGCTTTTTTTTTTTTTTTTTATTTGCATTCATTCTGAGTTTCAGAGAAAATTTAAAATTACAATATCTCAGCAGATAACTTAAGGAGACATTATTAATGGGAATACTAAACAATTAAAATAAAACCTTTACTGTAATTGCACAAAATATTCATCCACCCTTCCAAATGGAGTGAGTAGTTATAGGTTTTGAGAGGAGAGATGGATGTGTGCTAGGCCATCTAGCTTGAGAATTCAGTAAGCTACCTAGAAAGACATGAATAACTAGACCTGTGGGATACTCAGGGCTAAGTGATCCTAAAAGGAAGACATCTTTCTTTCAACAGTATTTACAGTCACACATTAAAGAAACTGGTAATCATTAAAGAATTATCCTTATGGAGAAAGTACAATCCATGATTACAAACTTTACAATTTCTCTCTGGGGATGATAAATTATTGGTTGTCCTGAGGAAGGTTCCTTTCTTTTCATTATTTCAAAGCACACATAGATGAAGTTGTAGGTGATGAATGTGGCTAACATTTGGTGAAGGCTCGCTGTGAGGGGTTAAGCAGCAAGGGTGGCTTGAATCTGAGAACTGCTCAGACACTCACTGGCTGTTCCAGCTACATTCAGCAAGATTGCTAATAAGTACCTCAACTTTAGAAAAAACTCTTTGCTCTAACAGAAGTGCTTACCACAGCACAGGTTCAATGGAGCAAATATTTGATCCAGGGAAATCCTGTACAATATGAGTTTCATTTGAAAGTTTTCCTTGATTGTATCACAGCAAATTACATAAAATAGAATGCAGGAGTAGATTACCAGGGAAAATCATAGCTCCAACTAGTATACTGTTGTTTAGAAATAGCTTGTAATAGGTATTTAAAGAAAGAATTTTAGAAGATACCAAATACAGACTATTTCCTAGTATGGTATTCCAGTTTCTGGTTATGTGATGTGCAAGGGGATTCTGAGCTGAATGGGACATCTGATGTTGACAGGCAGACTTTCCTTTCATGGTTTCCAACTGTTCTCTGAATCTATTTAAGTTAATAGCATCCAAAACATATTCTGCCAGGACCTCCACTGTTAGACCTAAAGATACTTCCCTTAGTTTGTTCTAAATCTGATATTTGATGTTTCACTTTGGACAGTTAATCCAAATTAGTTTGTATTTTTTTTTTAAATTATAATATCTAGTATGACTTATGATTAGTTATCTTAACTTCAGGGCTTTTCCTTTGTATAGGTTTGAATTTTATGTCACTTGCCCTTTCATCACTCAGCTACTCAACATTGTGGTCTTCTCATCTAAACCTAGCTCTGAATACTAGATACCTAGTTTGAACTCATTCTGCCCTATGACAGGCATCCAACAGAAACAGAATCAGTCATTGGCTGGAAACACTGTTGCTTTCCTCAGTGTTTTATAGCATCTCCTTTCATTCATTTCTCTACAAGCCTTCTAATTCTGTGCTTTTTTTTTTGATATTTCCAACCAATTTACTCAGTAGAGAAATCAGACTTATTGTTTTATGGTTTCCTGGGTCTTCCTCCCCACTAAAAAATGCTTTAAATAATTTCTGTTTTATTTCCAACCGCCACTCTTTTGGTACTGAGGTCAATTTAAGCACTAGGTTTCACACCACAGTGAGTAGTTTGGTAATTTAATATTTGTGTTTCTTTAGAGCTCTTGCATGGTCTGGTCCTGATAATTTGTCACTATTCATTGCATAGACTTGTTCTTAAACCCCTTTTACTGACACTTCATATTAAGACTGTTCCTCAGATTTGTCCCTCCATAAAGAATAGTTCTGGTGTAGAAACCTCTCAGTGCTCCTCTGCAGCAAGAAATTCATTCAGCATTTGTGACAAAGCCTTATCTTCCTGGAGTGTTCTTTTTATGCTTGCAGACCTGGTTGATTCCCTGGCAGGATTCCTGCTTCTGAAGTATTTGGGGGGGGAAAAAAAATTATGTTTTTAGGAAGCTATTCTCCAAAATTTCCCATCTCTTGCATTAATTTTGTGTTTAGGCTGCTACAGATTATATTCAATTTCATTTATCTTTGTCAGAAAATGTAGCATGTGACACAACAAATAAAGGAAGCAAACAAGTAGGATTTTGGGGACAGGGAAAGAGATTTACAGTGACAAAAATACCAGATTTAGCTATTCTTAAACAATCAAGAACACCTCCAAATATCAATGCTTGCCTACAGATATTGTGCAAAGGGTGAATTCTACTAAAGGGTGAGAATGATAGCTAATATTTTACAATTCCACTGAGGATCATGAGGAAAAAAAAATTTAATTTCCAATTTAAATATTTTCATCAGATTTGAGAAAAGTCTCATGTATTTCTGATGTCCACAGTTTGGAGAAAGACTGCAACAAAGGGCAGTACAATCTTTTTGTTTCTTTTTAATGGTGAAGTAGTTTCAGATCAAAGAGTTATTGCAATGAGCTTCATAATAGTATTAGTAGAAAAGTTTTATTGGTTGGCTTCAAAAATTTTCATCCAGCTTTCAGTTCAAATTTACAGTTACATTTGTATATTCCCCCTTTCAGTTCATTGTCATCTTAGATTTTCAAGAAGTCTTCATTAATATCAGCATCTTTTTGTTCTCCCCTTCTTCCTGTCTTTTATTTGAAGAAACAGAAAATAGCTGAGTTTGAGTGTAACTTTCTCCTCTCTATCTGAATTCCACCAACTGGGCAATAACATCCATAAGTGGAAGGAATTCTGCACAAAATGTCGTTGTGTATTTGCTAATGCAATGACTTAAACATTGGAGAAATTATGCAAAAAAAGATATATGAAATGGAGAGGATGGTTGAGGAAAAGCTAACCGTGAGTTTCCTATGGATTGATCTTGTTTGCAGTCAATTTTTAGGAGCAGGCTAGAAATTTGGAAGAGAAAACAAGAAAATTAAGTAGCTGAAAACAGATGTTTTCCAGGAGATTTTTGCTTATGCTGCTCATAGAACTCATTGTGATTCCAGTCCAAGGACAAAGACTCAGGGCAAAACAGTGGGGCACAGCCATAAATCTTACCCTCCTTTTCCCATAGGCAGTGAAGATTTGAAATAAATAAATTTAAAAAATTGAAGTAATCTGAACCTTAAACTTCTACGGGGTGGTCCACATCATCAATACCAACTGTGGATCAATGCAACAAGAAAACTGGTTGAGAAGATTTTAAGGGACCACACCTTCCTCCACATGGTTTCTCCTCTGAGAAACTGCTTCACATCATGCCCAGTGACCCGAGTTCTGTCATTTAGAAGATTTTTGTGTGAGGCATCAAGGAGCCTAAATTACATCATGTCTTATAATTTACTGCATTTCTGATAAAAGACTGAAGAATAATTCTACTTTTTCTTTGTACATCATAAGGGCAAAGAATAATCATCAAGGTAGCTATTATCATGCACTATGAACACAGGAGCATCACAGGCTTGTGTGGTTGGTTTTCCACTGGTCATTTCTCCAACAGAGCTTTTAATATACAGATTTTGATTGCCATTATTTGCCAGTTTAAAAATTGAAAGAGGAATAAATCATTCTCCATTTTCTTCCATTTACCAGTCCAGCAGTACATAAAAACCACAGAAATCTTTTCCTTGTAACTTCGTTCATGCAAATTGCTTGAGTTTCATGATTACTTTAGTTGATTTTAATGGGGCTAATTATATAAAGGAGATGTTCTCTCTTGTTGACTAGTTTTCAGGATAAGATTTTTGGATAACTCCAAGTAGAAATGCCCCATTTTGAACTTAGATCTGAGGCAAGGCTGAGATCTGAGATTAGACCCCTCTGTTAAGGGTCTAATTCTTGCTAAGAAACTAGTGCAAAAATGTTTCATTTGTCATTTTGTGTAGCAAAATTTTACTGTGTCTAAGTATTGAAACTGGATTGACATCAAATCTTTGCTGACTAGATTGTGTCTTTCTGAAGCCAGAAATAGTGGTTTCTTCTGTTAGAAATTTTCAAGACAGTTACCAGGACATGTAACTTGGTCATCTCAGGGAGAAACAAAAATAAATATTTATCATAGACTGACTATTCTGGGAGGACACCATTTGGTGAAAAGTAATGTTTCTTTCTAAAAAATAATAAGATTATAAATAAGAGCTGAACGCACTTGTTATTTAACTTGTTTTTCAAGTTTTTGTTTGAAAAACATGTAACTTCTCTGATAGGAAGTAAAGATCTTTGTGCTAGAGTGCAGAAAGATGTGCAGATGGTGGGGAAAGGTGCCAGCTAAGGTGACACTCCAGTTCACATGAACTGGTCATGGCCACACAGCTGTGCAGAGTCCTCCATCCAGAAAGCATCAGGATCTTGGTCTGAGGAAAATTAGGTAGATTGTTAGTATTTTTTCATGCTAAAAACAAAAAAAGAGGAGGAGAACTAGTCATAATTTTCTTCTTTGCTTTCAACTTTTAAAATTACACATTCACGGCTTGTGGTCAGATAGTTGAAGTACATAGAGAGGCTTCTGTCCTCACCTGGAACTGTGGGTGCTTTTTGACATGGCAAAACAGAGCTTTTTCAGTTTAGTGCTTGCAGTATATTTAAGCAATTAAACACTAGATTTCATATCAGCAAGCATATACTCTTGATTTTATTACTTTATTTTGCATGAGAAAGCAATTGATCTGTTGGAAAAGCAGATAGAGTATATGCAGTATATTGTTGTTATTGGTCCTCTACTGCCTAAAGATCTAGAGAACATTTTCTTTTCAATTTCACTGACTATGTTTCCATACAACATTGAGTGTTACTCGGGCTGCAGTGCAAAATGCCTCAACATATCCAAATGCTTATAGGTCTCATAGTCTCACAGTCAGGAGTAGCAAACTTACAGATTCTATACTATAATATTATTTGCTTTGATACTTCATCTCAGACACAACGAACTGTTTACAGGCATCTTAACTTGGCATTCTACAGATAGCTGTTTCTCCTGTTTACAAACAAGTTACATTAACGTAATGATTCTGCAATTACATAAAAAGATTACCAGACCACTTGAAAATCCCCTACTAGCATTCTCATTTATATTAGTGTACCGTTCTCAATTAGAGTAATATGTGTCTGATGAGTCACTTTACTGCAAAACTTAATTTGGATTTCTTGTTAATTCACATTGTGCCAGTGTTTAACCCCAAATATTAATAAATGCCTCTGATTTCTTTTTTGCCAGAAATAAAAAATAAAGTTAATCGGACTGTTTTGTAGAGCAATTATTAGGTACCAAAGCTTATTACTTGTTTGCTACAAAATAGCCCACCTTCAGCAGGCACAGCACGTCTGGTTGATTTTCTGAGAGGGAATAAATAAATTTCCCTGAGTCAATGGGTAACAATGCTGGTGACAGAGACATCAGTGGCATCCAAACAGTGATCATCTCATTGCAGGAGAAAGTAAGGATGAGAAGAAAGAAGAAGCTACCCTCATTTGCAGAAAGCTATCTTTTCAAGCTGATCATTAACTTGCACTCAGGACAAGCTTTTCATCTGCCCTCATCTGTAGAACCAACTTAATATAATGGAAGCCACCAACAGGTTAAGGAGGGAAGGAATTTAAAAGTTTGTGGGAAATGTGTGCTAAAAATTGGTTTAAGACAATATGAAAAACTGCTCACGTACATACAAATAGGTGAAAATTCTTTTTCAGCTTTATTTACCTGAGAATGAATTTCAGTTTGAAGAGGCCTTTATGTCGTTTCAGGCAAAGCACCTAAGATATAAGCAATTTTCAACAAGAGTACTACACATTTGTCTTTATAACAATTTGTATGTAACAGCTTTTATGCAAATGATGCTAAAGTGGCACCTTTTTTCTAAATTGGACATTTTTATGGTTATAATTTTCTTCTGTAATAACAGCAAAAAAAAAATGGTTGTCCCAGTGGAGTTGAGCATTTCATCTCTAGTGCTGTTTTGTGAAGTTGGAATGACAAGTTTCTTTCATTTGCACAAAGAATGACAAAAAGAAGTATTTTTTGTCATTCTTGTCTGACTTGGTTGAGGCAGTTACACTTGGAAGCAGCACCAGTCCCCTGACACCAACCTTTTCTCTGCCATCAAGAATGGTATCATAAAGTCGTGATAAAACTTAAAGGAACTAAAAAATATTGCATTCTGTCTGTTTCTGCTCTTTGAAGGACATAAATCACTTTGTTTAAGTAGTTGCTGCTTTGGTGTGGTCTTTGGCATTGATTCACACTCATTCTCCAGAGGTCAGAAAGGTGACTTTTACAGACCATGATTTTAGATCTAATTAACTATGATACAAGAGAATTTATGTATTTCATGCAAACATTCCAAGGCATTAGTATAATAAACCAAGTAAAATAGGCAGGTTCTTTTTGCTTAATTGACTATGCAGTTCTGCAACAGTGGTGTGAGAAATTCTGGGTCTTTAACAACGATTAAATTCTATCCCAGCTTCCAATTAATTAGTGATCTGTAACCAGGAAACTTTATGATGGATGATTTTACCTCCATGAAGTGATAAATTGGTAGACTTTAATTGAGACGTACAATAAGGTTAACAAAATCTAATTGAAATCTGATACTTCATCTCATAAAGGAGAGTCTCATAAAATATAATTAAATGTACTATTTAGTAAAAAACCCACAAATGTTTATTTGAATGTGAACAGCCAATAAATGCTGAAGCCCCTTGTGTGTCCCTCTCTAAACGATGTAGGTAATATCTATACACCTTCTATATATAAACTACAAAGTCCATTTTTAATCAATCTTCTGTTAGTACTGATTTTTATTTCTGCTACTCAAACATTACCTCTAGTGCTCCTTCACATTCTGAACATTGGCCTAGTGTGCTGTGCTTGTTGGGACAGAGTTGTTTTTTTCACAGCACCTAGCATGGGGCTATATTTTAGATTTGTACTGAGACCAGGGTTTAAAACACTAAAATATTTGTGTTATTGCTGAGCACTGCCTACACAACATAAATGCCTTTTCTGCTCCACATCCCACCCCACCAGTGGTATGGCATGCACAGGGAGTTGGAATGGGACCCAGCTGGGACAGATAACCCCAACTCATGCCAAAGAGACTCTGTGCCACATGACGTGGTGCTCAGCATATAAGGCAGGGAAAGAAGAAGGAAGGAGGGGGCCATTGTAGGGATGGTGTTTGTTTTCCCAAGGCACAGCAATGCATAATGGAGCCCAGGTTTCCCAGCGATGGCTGAATGCCTGCCTGCCCATGGGAAGTGGTGATCGAACCTCAGTCTGTCTGTATATCCAGGATTACTCCATCCCAGGTGCAGAATCTGGCACTTGTCTTTGTTAAACTTCATACAGTTTGGGACTGCCCAGTCCTCTAATTTGTCGAGGTCTCTCTGCAGGGCCTCTCTCACTTCAAGGGAGTCCACAGCTCCTCCCAATTTTGTATCATTGACAAACTCACCTAGTGTACCTTTGAGTCCAGTGTCCAAGTTGTTGATGAAGAAATTGAAGAGAATTGATCCTAAAAAGGAGCCCTGCAGAACCCCACTAGTGACCTGTCACCAGCCTGATGTCACCCCATTCACACTTGGGGCATGTCATAGAGCTAACCTTTATTATTGTAGTAATGAACTGAAAGGTTAAGTTCAGCCCTTCTTTTTTTTTTTTTTTTTTTTTTCCCCTAAGTGCTTATAGCCTAGAATGGTCTTCCTTAGAAATACAAGATTTTCTCTCTCTGCTCAACAATTCCTGTCTTTGGAGTTCCTATGCTTTGCATTGTATCTTCCATTTCAGCGATACAGTATCTATACATATAATTGTTGAACTGCCAGAGGAAATCATGACCTGAGACCTCCTAGAATTTCAGCCAAGGAAAAGCTTCAAAGCAATTAAAGCCATAACTGTATACGCGAAAGGAATTTCCTGAAAATAATGACTGTAGGAGGAGTAGACTATATTGATAAGTATTTTGGAATGTTAGCACTGAAATTTTCCTTCTAAATTCTTAGAATAAAACTCTGTTTGGTCATTAACATTCCTATAAAGACATACCTGCAACCTTCATCGTCCTATCCCTGAAAAAGAAAAAGAAAAGCAGTGGACACAGCTGATTAGGTAAAATGTTTTGTATGCTTGAGGCACTCCCACAGAAACCATGTGTTGTCTTTAATCACTTGGATTGCTTAAATAATTTCACAGTATACCATCTAATTTATAAATATCTGCTTATGAAGAAACACTTCTGGTATTATGGAGGGGAGGGAGTGGGTTAATACATTATTTACATTTTAGAAGCAGGAATGTCTTTTTCTCGGTACAATATTAATTAATAAATACTTAGTACATTTAATAGTGCCTTTCATCCAAGGACCTCAAAGCATCTCCAGATTTTTGCAAGTGGACAGACTGAGGCAGATAAAAACTAGGCAGCATTTGCAAGGTCACTCTGTATGTTCTTGGTGGAGCTAGCAATGGATACTCTAGTGTATTGACTAAGAATCCTGAAACCAACCCCTCTGGCCCACTGTGCTGCATGAGCAAATCTATGTACACTAATAGATTATTAATGTTTTGACAATCTAATGGTTTACTTAGTTTGATGTACCTTTAGGGCTTTATAATTAAGGAAATATGTGTTAACATTGGTATTAAAATACTTTTTTGTCAAATATACAGTGGAATCAAGTTAACAAATGCTTGCCTTACTGTCCCTGAAAACTGGTAAGGAAAACAGCTCATATGAGATGTGGTATAAAAGGGCTGGTCTCACATAAAAAGATTATTTCTCTTAACTTTTCTAAATGCAATGTTAAAAAGAGTTTGGAGCATATATTCAAGCAGGGCTGAAAAAGAACCCAAGGTTTAAAAAATATTTTTTAAAATTTGTCTTGAAAGTCCAAATCACATCAGGCCTAATTGGCATCTGCACCATGACCTCTGCACTTTTCTGGTAACATAAAAGCACCTGGAGGTGTGGATATATGTTAATATACTCATCTGTGATGGCCTATGGAGATTTAGAATCTGAGAAAAATATATCTCTTCAGTGTTGTCTTCTATATTTGCTATTAATTTAACTCAATAGGGAAAATGAAGTGATAAGAGTTCTTGGTGAAGTGATAGTGGTTTTAGTTTCATACATTATATTTACATCTGACTAAAAGACTTTTTTGGTGCAACCTCTGCTAACTTGAATGATCACTGCATCATGAATAATCAAATGAGATTAGCCAACTGTGTCCAGGTCCAATTGTCCTCTTATGGTCTACAGAAAAAGAATCCTTTGGTTTTAGACTACTTTGTAGTCCACTACCATAATCCCTGATTGTTTATCACCAGAAAAGCACCCAAATTCCTTTTTTTTTTTTCCTTAAAATTTTATATGTTCTTTATCCATTCTTGTTTATCTGCTGCCTCTCTGCAGCATGCATGAGCGTTCCCTGTCATCCTGGTGCATTTTGTGCTTCGTTAATTATGAAAATCACATGGTGATTACAAAGCCTTCATGTGCAAATCAGAAAACATGATGCACACAGTTGCACATAGCCATTTACCACACTCATCAGTAACTGCAGGATCTCAGGAAGAGCACTTACAATTCCCCTTGCAATATTATTTCTCAAAATCATTCCTCTCCTATAGCAAGGTAATGGACTGAAGGAGGCACAGATCCTCATCTCCCTAACCTTGGTGTAAATTAGGAGCAGCTCCTCTGAGATCAGTGCAGTTGCTCTGAATAAGCAACAGAGATCAGAGTCTGGCTCAGGAACTTTGCATACTCACTATTAAACTTGGAAAAGGGAACCCCTGTCTGTCTCAATTTCCAAAGTGCTATCTGTCACTAACAAGGCACACACACATTAATTGTGTGTTTTAAAACTTTGTTTGGTTGAACTTGTCATCCTAGGCTAAAATTGTGTGACCTAACTTGTAGTAGCTTTTGCAGTGAAGGTATCATTTACTGTTGAGTATATTTTACTGTGCTGTTATAGATCTTTTCACTCAACCAGCTGTCTAACATGTTGAATAGTCTTTCATCTTGTCAAACACTTCCATTCCCCTTTCTACAGCTTTCTCAGCCAGCATGTACACACCTAATCAATCTAATGCCACTGTCTCCAGACTTTAAAACCAAAAAGCACTGCCCAAACTACTTTTTTAAAGAGACAGTCATCCTTTTGCAGTAAATTCATCATCAAGAGGACAGATAAATTGTTAAATGAGAAGAAACACATCTTGGAAACTGTTACTCTAGGTCCAGCCTCAGAGCTCAGGTTCACTCACTGAATCTGTCATTCAGTAAAGGCTGTCGGGGGCTTCCCTTCACACTAATCATGTATATGTTAATGTAATTTAATTTAATAAACATCTTACACATGGAACTGAGTTTAAATCCTCTTGCTTTTGCTTACTTATACTTTTTTTTTTCCATTTTTAGACAAACAAGATTAGTCTGCCTCAATCTGTTCAATGCCATTTTTTCTTTTTTTTTTTTTTTTTCCTTTTCCTTATCCTTCATCAATGGGAACTCCATTAGTAGATTGATATTTACACCATGCAGGAGGCAGGCAAAAAAACCCCCATTGGCATTGCTTTCAGGTGGCCCTTGCTACATGATATAGTGTATACCTTACATGGTATGGAGTATTCATTAAGCTGTTTTTATTTTTATTACCTTTATTTTTATTAGATATATTACCTCCTGAGACTGTATGAAGTGAACCATGTCACTGGGTGAGATTACTACTCAGTTCATAGCAGTTCTGAAATCAGTCAGTTGGGAATAGGCTATGTTGCAAGAACCTCTAAAATGTGAATATATGTGGTGGGGGACAGGGTAGCTTTCCAAAGGGGAGGGTTTTTCTTCTGTTGATGGATTCTCTTATGGAACATTTTTCAATTGCATGCTCATTTCTATATGTGCTTTTAGTTAAAACAGATAACAACACCTGAAACAAACACTTTTATAGCCGGCAGGTACACATGAAATAGAGAGGCCTGAACAAACAGGTAGGGGTGGGTGCTTTGTGTTTTCAGTCTGATTTTGAATTCCTAAAGATGGAGGGAGGTAAAGACACTTCAACCTTTAAGCCCCTTTGACATTCACGAAGTGCTAAAAGTCAGCTGGGGTCTCTGCTCTGACAAATTTGCATCTCTTTGAATATGACGCTTGAAAAGCCAAGCTGCGAGATTAAATTTTGCCATGGAGAAAATGAGAAAGGCTTCCATCTCTCAGGTCTACTGGGAGGATCTTTATGGTTGATTTACTTTTTTTAAATAAATGTTTCTTTATGTGTTTTCTCTAGTTTGTGTCCAGCCTTCCTCTATCATGCATGCTGTAACTTCTGCCAGTTATATCAGCCCACAGTAAGTCAACCTGGGCAGAGCACAAGGTGAAAGAATATTTCAATCTAAACTGCATAGCCCTTCTGTGTTTTCTGATTAAAATTTGCAAGCAAACCTTGGAATAAACTATATCTGACATGACTTCTAGAATAATTTACGCCGTTTATAAACCATAGGCTAAATCCTACAAACCTTCCCTATGCCATTTGTATGCAGAAGGGCTGCAGGTTTTCAGGAGAGGGCCCCACTATGTAGCTGAAACCTTACGACAGAGGACAACAGGCAGAATAATGATTATAGGGAACCCATAAAAATATCAAACTGATTACCCATTAAATAAAATCCACTAAAGTATGAATTATCTAACGAGCTGCTGCTGTGCTTTAGACTGACTTATCCTGCATTCAGTTAACAATGACACCACAGACTCCTGTGGAACTGTGGGGAGGGTGAGGGCAAGTTTGACACTCATTTAAGTGTAGAACTGTTTCAGCTAATGACAAATAAAAAGGTGTATGTAAGGCAAATGTTTCAAGGTTTATAGAAGCTTACAATATGGACTCTATTTGCTAAGCATTTATGGCAACTCCTGAATTTATAACCATGTCAGCAAAAAACTTTTCACAGATGTTAAATGTAAACATTGTTTTAATATTCATTGATGAAATCCCGAGTACACTGCTGTTATCGTTGCATTATTAAATAAGTATAGGGCTTGAAATCATACCAGATTTTACAAAAAAAATGTAATACACCTTCATTGTATCTACATTTGCTACTACGGGATACTCATTATTTTTGGAATTTCTAAAGCAGAATAAACATTTTTTTGTAAGCCAAGAGATGACTCCCTCAAAGCTTTACTTTACTCTGTCTTTGTTTCCTCAGTGTATGTGAAATGTGTATATAATAGTATCCTACTCAGAGCCAGTAGGAGATATTGTGTGTGAAGAGGGTTTTTTTCCCTCTACACAAAAATTGTTTGCAAGTTCTGTGCACAGCAAAAGCTATGAAAAATCACGTATAGCTAGTTTTCCCTTTTTATTTTTATTTCCTTGCTGAGTTGTTATAATTTTCTGGCAGATCACATTACATTAGAATGAAATGTGATCTGTAGTTAGGACTTAGCAATGCATCCTGCAGCTTTAATTCAGTCACTTGGGTTCCAGTTTAGCCCAACATGTGTCTCTTGAAATAACTCAGGAGAGCAGATTGATGGTATACTTAGCAGAGGAATAACAGCGTTGGAGAATGCAGTACTAAACAATTCAGTTATTAAACATATCTAAGCATCTGAAGAAAAACATCCAACTTTCTGGAAAAAAGAAAAGGAAATACTTAGGAACCCAACAAAGCTTCTGTTGGTATTGATCTGAACAGCGAGATATACAGAGCATTTTTTAAATTACTTTAACTGGACTTGAAAGTCCAGTTACTGTAAACTGATCCTGAGGATCTTAACCTCAGAATCCCACTGTCATTTCAGGGTCTCATTCAAGTCTGTTTTCTTCAGATGTCACTGTGGCATTTTAGTATTTAGACACAGAAGTATTGTCTTTTCAGAGAAAGCAATCCTTTCCAGTAACTAAATGATTTGAAGCTTTTATATAACTAATTTTCAAGCTCAAACATTCTCACATCTTTCAGTGTCTGTTACTTTTGCTCATTGTGTCTTCTGCTCTCAAACCCAGTTGTTCTCTCAGTGGTCTCAGACCAGCTCCTTCCCATGCTCACTCTGTTGCTCTGCACATTAAACCTGCCTATTCATTCATGCCATTCCCTACTTTCAAAGACCACCCTCGTATGTGACACTTTAGTCCTGGCTGGAGGCTGCAATCACCTCCAGGATTGCAGTGTATGAGTAGCAATGGGACCTGCCAAATGCATCCCTGCTGAAGGAAGAAAAGTTCATCAGTCCCACCCAGGGGCACAGCTCCACAGAGCAGGCATGGTTTGGGGTGCAGCAGACTCCTTGTCCAAGCCCCAAGCCAGCTATTGTGGGATGGTGACTCAGTACACCCTAGCCGACTGAGCACAGCCTAGATATTTTTGTTCTGAATTAGGCCCCTATCTCCCAGCAAGTCTACTTCCCAGCTAGGATAATGACTTAGATGCCTTTTTCCAGAGAAAGAAGGAAGTGAGTGATCTGGGAGTCTCTGAGAAAAGCTCTTCAATACCTAATTTGAGTACACCCTTATGTGATGTATTGGAGTTTCTAGGACAACTCACTTACAAATGGATCATTACAGCAGTAAAAGCCAGTTTATTATTTAACCAATTCAGGCTGAGTGGAGGCTGGAGAGTATTGGCACTTGCATTGATTGTAAGTAAGAGTCAAGCAATTAATGAACAGAGTTTTCAGCAACAGTCTTGAGGAGAGTGTGCAATGTGCCTGAATAGGTATGACTGAGGAGGTGTTAACTGAATTTGGAACAAGCCTGAAGACAAAGGCAATGGAAAACAGGACATTCCCATAAAACACTGCCAATGTCCACACGTCACACATATTTTTAAATGCATGTGGATTAAACCCAACCCTTTGGTCTGGGTTGACAAAGTAGTTTTCAACCCTTATATGCTGCTTATCACTAGTAGAACATTTTAAAGAGGAAAGCAAATTTCTAATTCCAAACAAAAGCCCCCTAGGAATTTCTGTGAGTGGTCATAAGTCATACTAAGGGGTTGAAGAAATAGCCAGAGTCTGGAGGAAATAGACAGATGTGCCTAGGAAAGGCCACCTTTGTGTCCATCCTAGCACAGAGCTCTGGTCAGAAGAGGTCAGGCTTGGTGCTAAACTGATAGCACTGAACATATATAGATGTCTAGGGTGGAGAAGTCTGGCTTGGAAACAGCTCTTCAATGCACTTTGCTTTTAGGGAATAGGCTAAATTCTAAAGCCTATGGATTTACTTGGCGCATTTTCATGCCTAAAGCACTAGGCATCTTTATTTATTCTAAAGAAACCAGAGACAATTGAAAATTCACATGGTTCCAGGACTTTAACTTTTAGGAAATTCTCCTTTTCCCTGCAAGAATATATTCTAAAGGAACACACACATTTAGGACACATTTCATCTATCCTCTGACAGTTACACAGCTGTCTTTCCTTATCCAAGTCTCTTTTAAAGATTAATTTCTTCTATAATCCCTACAGCACAGGTCAAAAAGAATAATAAAAAATCTAAGTAAATAATTAATAAAGTAATAAATTTGTAATCCAATTAAACAACAACAACAACAAAAATCCCCCCAGATCCTCTTCGTACTTGAGCTCTTAACCATGTTATATATTTTCTGCATTTGTCCTTCAGATGGCATGATCTTCAGAGTACTGGCTTAATTTCTGATTCATTCAGCTAAGGGTACATGGCCATTGTATAGCAAAAGAACACGTAATAATACACAATTTATTGATGGGTGCAGATACACACACCATGTGCACAACTCAAATCACTACAAATCTGAAGGCATACATGGTTGCTCACACATTTAAAATCACACGTGTAAACAAATGAGGATAGACACATGCACATGTAATGCTCTCCTCATAGCACCCATCTCGGGGTTATGCAAATCATATGTGTGTGTGTGTGGGTGAGGTACAACAAATACCCTCAATCGTAAATGAACTCTTTCCAAATAGAAATCTTGCTATTAACATGACATGTTTAAATCCAAATGGACAAGTTTATGTTCCCTTCTGCCCCTTTCTTCCTCTTTCTCATTCCCTCACTCTGCCTCTCCCTCTCTCTCACTCACTTTACCTTCCCAACGGCACTATTTTATTTCAGAAGAAAACTTATGAAAATTGTTGAAACACATACTACAAAGCATTTGCTTTTTTTTCCTCTCCTTTTTTTTTTTTTTTTTTTTTTTATTTCAGCAGATAGCCCCCAAAAAAGGCAGGGATGTCAAAGGCTTCGAGTCCCCCCTTTGACATTCACGCAGTGCTGAGAGTCAGCCGGGGTCTCAGCTCTGACAAATTTGCATCTCTTTGAATGTGACGCTTGAAAAAAGCCGGAGCTGCTAGATTAAATTTTTTTTTTTTTCCATCGAGAAAATGAGAAAAGCCTCTATCTCTCCGCCGAGTCTACTGGGAAGATCTTTATTCTGATTCTTGTTAGAATTGTTTATCACCCTGACAGACCAGACTCGGACGAGATAAAGGCGCTGCTCCATCACGGGGCCTGACAGTGGTAGGACATGCAGAGAAATGAAAGGAGCAGGGGAAAATATTATTAATAGATGCCGACTTGATTTGCCTCTATGGCACGTCAAGGAAGGAAGGGAGGGGGGAGCCACGGCTTGATTGCAAGCCTATGAAGTTCTGTCCAAAAAAGAAGCTATTTTTCATTAAGTGATAGAAGGGCTTTTTTCATGTTCTTTCCTGAGGAGCTGATAACTTATGCAGTTTATTCTAACCCTGCTGATTTCTGTCAGGGAAAGAAAACTCCTGAAAGATGGCTCCAGCTCGTCCTTTTCAGAGAAGGAGGCTGTCTTGTCAAAAATGGTAGCAAGGCATTAAAGCCTCGGCCTTGACTCCTGCAAGGTCCCCTGGATGTGATTGGGTGTGTAAGTGTCTGTGAGCATGGGGGGTGGGGAAGGAGGGTGTTATTAGGTACTCACTATGGCCTTCTGAGGGGAAAAAAATAAAAATATATATGCAGACCAGACCTTGCACATATGCACACGGACACACACCACATACACAGAGGCTTTGTGCATTTGAACATACATGTAAAAACACTTGTTTCGCTGCCTAATTACTCTGCAGTTAGTGATTTGTCTGATATCAGTGCATGCTGTTTTTGAGAACTAGGTGTAAAGTTAGAGCAGCTTCATTCAAAATGAATGTTAAAAAATAACCAGCTCCCTGCTACCTCGTGTATGTCAGGTCTCACACAGAAACATGACTGGAAATACGAGCCCAAGAGCTCTTGCAGTGATGCTGACTCTACTGTGACTGTCTCGTTTTCTGGGGAAAAATTGCCTCTACATGATCATTATTTCTCTAAGGTTTTTTTTTTTTTTTTTTTGATAGGGAAGGTAGAGGAGTGAGAAATATTCTTTGTGTGCATCATGGCCGTGCTGTTGTTATTCTTGGGTGTTTAGCATTTGCAGCTCTGACCATTTGGGGCATTTGCTACAATCACAGTGTTTCATGAACACAGTTCCTCTTTTGCAATTAACTTGTTTGTTTCCAAAAAGGATTGTGTTTGATCACTATCCTAACTGAAGGTTGAATTCAGTGTAAATTAACTACTGGACAAATGCTTGCCTCAGGGCAAAAGAATAGGACTATTTCTGTGAGGTTGCTTCCTGATGGATTCATCCTACAACATGTTGAACATCTTGAGAGGAGCTACAAATGACGCTGAGCTCTCTCTGCTTTCAGTAGAATGGAAGAGCTTAGCAGCTCAAGGAGATTACTCAGCTCTTTTCCCCTGAAAAGGCTAGAGATTTCTTTCTGGAAAGCTCATGGACAGCCTCAGTGCTAGGCAGTTCACTTTCTCTTTATCCTTCAGATTTTTTCTAAAGAGTTGTTCTTTCAGAAAGACCAATAAATGCTTTTAAAATGCCAGATCTTCTCCATTCGGGTGGCATTAAAAAAGGAATTAATGATGGAATTATTTCAATACACTTTAAAAAGACCTGTGCTATCTGTCTTGCTAACTCAACCAAGTCCCTGATGTACAATCTGTGGCAATCAAGTCTGTACCTGATCCATTTTCAAATTCAGGTGTAGGTGATAAAGAATGACTGCTTGGAGGAATTCCAACATCAAGATTAGGGACTATACAGAGGCTTGGGTTGAGCTATGGCGCACTTCAGTTTGTGAATAATTTTTACCACCTACTTTTTAAAGGGTCTTCCTCGCCTCTCCTGGACACTACACTGTAGCTTTCCTATTAAATATCCTAATCCTGCCATAGATCATCAAGCACCCTTGTACCTGGCAAGAGGATTATGGACTACTCTGTGCTGATGTATGTGGCATAGTTATGAGACTGTGTATGTGCTGATATGAGACTGGCTTTGAAAACCCAGTTATCTAGATGTCTATTACTTACCATGTTGTGCCAGAATCTTTCTGAAAGTCAGTTCATTTAAGTATAAGGACATGTTAAACTACTTCTGAATGGTAGTCTAGTTTTTTGTGGCATAATAGCAAACGGTAAACCATAGAATCATAAAGTTACTAGAATAGTTTGGGTTGCAAGGAACCTTACAGGTCATCTACTTTCCTGCCCCTGCCATGGGCAGGGACACCTTCTACTAGATCAGGTTGATCAAAGCTCCATCCAGTCTGGGCTTGGGAGAGCACCATCTATTCTCAGATCAGACTCACAGAAAGTGGTGGAGACCTGCAAGCTGGGAAGGGGAATGCAGCTCTTGGGTGTTGGGGGTCTGACATGAAAAGATGCTGCAAACCTTCATCTCATGTCCTTTCTTCATTTTCTGTGTTGTTTATTTAGTGGTCTGATGTCTGTGAATTCTCAGGAACCTCGAGCATGACAATTAATTCTGACTTCAGAGCTCACACAAACATTTAGAGAAATCCTATGTTGTCTCTGTGTGAGGAGCCTTCTGTTAAAATATGATGAACAATTACCATAGATAACTTTATTTATTTTTTGATACTGAAATTTTAGGAGAGTTGTGCGAGCTCATGATGATATTATGTATGGTTTGGTACAAAGCAAAAGACAGTCCGTACGCATCAGACAGTCCATGAATAGGAGAGAAGAAGTAAAACAACTACCTTTTTATAGCCCAGAATCTGAAGGCTACTGATACTGAGCAGCCCAAGATCACACAGAAAGTCTGCAAAAGGGTTAATGACTGAGCTGAGGTCTTTAGTCCTACTTCAGTTTCTTAACCACAGCACAGCCTTGGCTCAGACCAGCTCAGTCTGTTTTGGCTGAGCCAAGCTCTCCATATCACGTTCCACTGTAACATAGACACAGCAAGCAATTTAGAAAGGCCCTCTTTTTTATGACTACAACTAATTTTTCAAAATTCTGTGAGAAAGAATCATGACGTAGTTAGGGATTTGCCTTTTCTTTTTTTTTTTTAACTGCAGTTGTTTACTTTGCTGCAGTGACAAAGAGGAATATTGCTAGTGAAACTTTGAGAAGGGAGGTTGAGTTATGCATCCCCAAAGTCCTGAATTTGCATAGTTTTAGAAAGTGGATGTATTTGGCAGGCATTCTTTTTATTCAGCCATGGGTTTGGCACATGCCAGAGTACAGAGGCTGAGTGAACATCATGCAACAATTTAAACTGAGCAGACAGATGTGGTTTTGCATTTTGTTATGTGTTGAGTCTCAGGCTACCATGAAAATATCTTTGGGTAATCAGCACACCCAAACTGCACAGTTCACATGTTGATACCTTACAGCTATGCTACAAAAATACTTTTTTCCCCCTGCATTTAATTATGATGCCTCAAATTACCTGAACATTGTAGATAATTATAACTGAACTTATCTGGATTCATTTTATCTCAAATAATCATCCTTGACCTTTGGTCTTTATATGCATTATCTCAGTCCTTGGACCCACAAACCAGCAGAGAGATGGTGACATCACAAGATTATTTATAACAATTTCATATGAGAAGAGTGCAGGATTTCTATTTCTGAACAGAAGCCTAGAGAGCATGCAAAGCTAATGAAAATGACATATCTAAGCAGTATTGCACATAGCAAAAAATAATTTCTTAGAAATCACTTAAAATATAGACTACAAAACTGGTGACTGCAGTGCAAATTTAACATAAAGGATTTAAGACCTGGTCCCATATCACTGGTAGAATTCACTTGATTTAAATGCATGTCAGTTCAGGTCAATAAAAGGCAATTACTTTTTTTGTATGATGATAAGTATGAAACCCTGCACAATGTCTGGAATGTGTTTATTGCTGATCTTTGTCTGTATTAGATGGGAAAATAGCAATTCTTGCATTGTTATACAGCATCTTGCTAGATCATGTTAAGTGTGATGGTTTCAAGTGGTTAAAGTAGAAAGATAGGGCTATTAAATCATGATTTCTGTGTAATTATGGAAAACACACATTTGTGCTTTATGATAGCTATTGGCTTCCTAGATTTTTCAGAAGATTATATAGAAATAATACTACTAACTTTTTCATAGCACTAGTTTTTCAGCTGTAAAAACAATTGTAGATCACTTCAGGGCAACCTGCAAACAAAGCTTAAAAAGTAAGAGCTAAAGTATCTGTAATAGTACTAACTGGCTAAATAAAAAGTGTTCATCTGCACTGACTGTCCAGTGTGGCTGCAATTGTGAGTGTTTCTTCTTTGGTTGCTACTTTAATAAATCCAGTTTGTTCTCACACAGAAAGTTTTGCATATGTAATTCTAATTTATAGATGTGACCCTAAAGGTATTGATTAAGATAGTATTTTTAATTTCACCTGTTACTAGAAGGGAGTTAATACTTCATAGTAATTTCTCTTCAAATTTGACCTTTTTTTTTGTCTCCTTGTCAAAAAGTCTGCAGTCAAATTGCAGGTTTTGTAAAAAACAGAGGAAATGGTTCAGTAGATTATTTCTGACGTTTGGAATGCAATTTCAATAGATGTATCAAATGTACCCTTCCATAACAGCTCTAGGGAAGACCAGGTTTATCAAGGGCAGTTCAGGGGAATAAGTTTACAGGTCCATCTATTTCTGCAGAAGCTATGAGGAAGAGCTTTTGGAACATCCTGAACACTGACAGGATTCTGGACAAAAAGCTCATGCATACCTTGAAAAACTCCTTGATTTAAACTTTTTTTCTCCCCACATGTCAAAGCATGAAATGCTCATTTCCCCACTTCCAACAAGAAAAATGTTAGGGTAACTGAAGTGGCTTCTTACCAATAGCCACAATATGCAGCCTCCCACTCAAAAATGCCATGAATAGAAGAACTGTAAAAAAAAAATCTCTTGAAACAATTTTTTATTATCCAAGTAACTCAGTTTCTTAAGTCATCAATTTCCAGTGAGGAAAGACTGACAATATGTGTGCTCTTCATGTGGGGAGCAAAAGAGTGGGGGAAAGCTGTCCTTTGATTTTGGTTCATATTCAGGGAACAGCTTGGGTTAATAATTTAAAGGTAGGAAGTTAATTTATGCATCACTGAAATCCTCCTTTTGTGCAGTTTTAGAAAATGCATACATGTGACAGGATATCTCATTGTTCTCAGGATGTGTTATCGTGTATATGTGGAGTAGCTTTAGTGCGATATGAAATGCAAATTTGACTCACTTTGTTCTTGCCACTTTTATGAATATTAAAAATACGGATAAAATAATTGTGAACACTCAGAAAAGGTCTTTAGCTCCTAATTTCAGTGCTATGAAGTTTTCATATTGGTGCAATAGAAAAAAAAATTGAAAATTTTACCAACTTATATTGCCATGAATGTAGGAAATTCAATTGAAAAATTTGCATTTTGAGTGGAACTTTATGATGACATGAAACCCCTAATGCCAATAACACAACAGCCTCTCAGGCCAAAACAGCAAAGTTCATTCATGTTAAGTCAAACAAAATGTGGTCGTTCAGGTGATTTTGAACCAGCATTAACCTCCTGTAGCACCAAGTTTGTAGTAAACAGGGGGTTAAAGAAGAGCTTATCCTCAACTGAGCAGGCAGTTAGCAACACGTGGGAACCACTCTATATCCCTCATAACACCAGTCCCTCTTGAGCCTCCCTGCTAAGTGCATTGGATTGATGAGAAGTTTATGTAGCAGTTCCCACTCTCACTACCAGATTCCTGGTAGTAAGGATGGCTCTAAGGCTGCCACAATGTGAGTTGCTTCACATTGTTAAGGGCTACTTTGCAAGGTAGTCCTGCTCGTGGATATATGCTGAGTAATGCTCCAGAAACTGAAGCTATGTTTAATCAACAGAACAGATTTCTTTAAATTATTGTGGGAGCCCAAAAGGCCACGTCATTACTTTAAGCATATGATTCTTTAATGTAAAAATAAAAAAACAGATACTTTGCTTCTCCAGCTTTCATTGATGTTATACCTGTGCATTAAGTGCAGACTCCAGTACTTCATATTGCAAGACAAAGAATTATGGTGTAAGTACTAGGACAGACTATTTCTCTGGTCTTTAATTTAATAGCAGTGTAGCTGTGAAGTTGTGGACATGGAATCCTTGGTCTTATTTGTTTAGATTATTCAAATAAAACACGAGTAATAGTCACAGCTTGGGTTGAGATTCATTTTTACTTTTACTCTTCTAAAAGCTGGGCTCGCTTCAGCAATTAAACATCTTTTCCTCCATGTGGCTTTTAGGCTGCAGTTATAAAGCTCTTCATCAGCATGTAGTGACTTTGCTCATTTCTTTGACAAAAGGCTGATAATCTGCACTAATGGCTTTGGCTGACTCAAATGTTTCCTTCCCAGCTGACTTTGACTGGCATGCTGAGGAATATTAGCAATATGGAAAGGAAGGTAGATCATGGAAGGAGATGGACAAGCATTCTGGCTGAAATCCTGCATATCTTTACTTTCATTAGAGATCATTCCTTTCTGAGGTTAGACTGTTTTTGTATTACATTCCCTTTTCTGCTAACAGAAATTTTCAGGTCCCAGACTGTCATTCCCGCACTTAGAAATTCCTCTTTAGACAGACAGCTCTTTGGATTATGTCTTCTCATATATAAAGTTTCTTTTGAGTTTGAACTGTCTCTTTTCCCTAAAGAGGAAGGTACAAAAGGTATGGAAATAAACCATATTTTTCTGTGGAAATCATTCACACCCAGTACCTGGAATTATGACCACTTGGCAATTTACCCACTTCACAAGCAAGGAGAAGGCCATTTCCAGCTTGGACTGGGTTCTTTATTTGTTTTCGTTTGGGGGTAATGCTCTCTGAGGTAGTTCAGTTCTCAGCTACTCTTCTGCACTGTCTTTTAGTCCATATATCAGTATAAGCACATATATCCTGGCACATATAGATGGTGATAAATAATTCTGTACAGAAGAAATTGCAAGTTGTATAAACCTTTAGTTGACGAATAACAGGATAGGACTGAATAAATAGTCATCTAAGATGCATTTACCCATAAATTCAGAAAGATAAACATTGTCTGAAACTAGGCCTAGCATGTGGACTGTCCTTGAGCAAAAGGATTGAAAGTTGAGGCATAGGTTGTACTATTAATTTAGAAGACCTTAAAATTTGACACCCCCCCACCCCCCGCCTCAAATCTAAAAATTAAAAAAAAGTAAAAATTCATAATTTCAAAATTTAAAAGGAAAGGTTTTGACTTCCATGGGCAAATAGAAATGCTTTGTAGGGAAAAGTGACAAACATGCAAGTTAGCAAAGGTTTTGAGTTAAAAAAGTCTTTCCTGTGCAAAAGTAAAACTTCTGCTTAAGTTTGTGACTTGCATTTAACAAATGTCCCTTCTGTTTCTCAGCAGGATCTCCATAAGCACAGGTGGGAAGACTGGTTTTGATTTGTAGACATGGCATGATATAAATCCTTTGTCACAATCAGGAGAAATAACTATTAGTCAGCCTGAATGGAGCTTTTGGATTTTTGCATGACAGAGGTCTCCAAAGCATGCACATTTGTTTATTCCAAAACAATCATCAGGAAAGTCACAACGTGAATTGTTTGCTCCTGTTTAAAAGCCAGTTTCTTCCTGGAGGAAGTTTTATGTTCTTCCACATACATGAGATTCCAGCAGGTGTTTAAGCTTGACTCTCAATTATTGGCAGGTGATTTTGAAGAACAGTCACCTAATAAAGAAAGAAAACATTGAAGAATTCCCACCTGGAAATACCTACCTATCTTAGTAAGATAGCTTTATATAAAGATCTGAAGCCTTGTGACATTAATGAGGTCTGTTTACTTTCCATTTCATTCAGAGACCCCTCTACTACATGTGTTGAATCAAAAGGTTGAGAATTTCTATATGGGAAACTGAAAAAGAAATTGATAAAATGTAAAAAGTCAGCTATTGTGCTGTGTTTGAAGTCTGTCTCTCTCCCCATCTTTGCCAGGAGTTGGTCAGAAAGACTGGAAGACAACTGTTCTCTTTCATTAACAAAAAAATTTAAAATTAAGGAAAGAAAAGCTCTCTGTTCCTCTGTGGCTCCAGAGACAATTACATAGAGGTACACACAAATATAAAATATGTGTGATATTACATATTGGTTTGGAGTGGGGCAGTGATATTGTATAGATAGAGACATAAACCTGTCAGTTTTGGTTTTATTGCCAGGAGTGCCAGATGCACTGTCCAGGAGCCCAAACATACCAGTCTGTGCCACCAGCCCAAGAGGCCATGTCAGGGCTTTCCTCTGCTCTCACAGATTTCTCATTTCATGTTCCCACACTACAAGTGCTATGACCTCCCTCTGTGAGCTTTTAGTTTTTGATAAAGATGGTATTGTGTGTAACGATGTTCATGTTTCTTAAGAGTTCCCATATTGCCTGTAAGAAACTCCTTAGGTGCTGGCCTAAAACAGATGCCGTGAGCACTCTTTTTCCTACCCTTTAAACCTTTTAATGGTTTGTGTATTTTAATTTTACTAGTCACTTAGCTTTCTCATTATATCCTGCTTCTCTCCTCGCTGCCTTCAGGGGAGACTTGGAGCAATAACCTTTCCTTTTCCCTCTGTTCAAATGCAAAACAAAACAAAACAAAACAAAAAAAAAAAAAAAAAAGCAAGAAAAAATTGACATGCCATGGTGTGGACACCACTCTGCTTTGCCAGGATCTGCAAACTCTGTTTCAAAGGTTGTTCACACTTGTACAAAAGAGTTTTGCTTAGGCTGCCTGGCTCTGGTTTGGGAGTTGCAGTGGTCTGTTGTCCTTTGGGTGTCACCACTGAAATGGCCATGAACAAGGCTTGACAGGGCAATCTGGGACCCAGAAATGTGAATGTATAAAGATCTCTGGACAAGAATAAAGTGAAGATAGATTTATCTTCACTAAAGACAGTCAACAAAAATAAATTAAATTATATTGCAGGGAGACTGGAAAGCTGGGAGGCCTGTAGCCTACATTCATGACACTATTAAATATTACCCTATGTTTGCATGGTTTTTATCACCTCTCCACAGTGTTTTTGTTCAATCATGGAAAATACAATAAAATAAAAAACACATGTTGGGATCTTAAAAATCATTCTTGTTTTTTTGAGACTCTCAGCTAAAAGTTGCATTGACAACTGGCTGATAAATTTTGACAAGCCATAGCTCAGTCTTTTTGAGTCAGAGAGATTCCACAGAAGTTATTCTCCCATCGGAAGAGGATATTAAACCTACTACAGAAAAGGAGAACAAAACAAAGCCTGTAAACACACTCAAATCCAACACGCCATGAGAATTTTGCTTTGCCTCAATGATACTTTCTGAGACTGTGGGCAGCAGATTGTGTTTGGATTGTCAAGGAAACAGTCGGGCCATTATTGTTGTTGTTTAATTTTTGGTGGTTGAAGGTTTTTTTCCCCCTCCTAGTCAAAGTATTAAAAAAAAAAAAAAAAAGGGGGAAAAAAAAAAAGAAGTTGATTTCTTCAACAAGCAGCTGCAATGACAGATGGCTGATGAATGCACTACCAGCAGTTCCAATGGAACTCGACTCCGTGGGAGTCAGGGCACTGCGCACCTTCCAAAGGGCGCCACGGTAGTCGCTTGGGAAGGGGAGTGAGAGTCGGAATTTCTAACCATGGTGAAAATGTACTGAAGGAAGAGAACATGATGACAAGGGGTGAGAAAGGGAAGGGAGTGATTGAGATCCATCCAGCTGAGTCTTTATCCCCAAGGATGAATTAAGATGAAATAGGGGCCCAGAGCCATAAAAACTTCAGGAGTACTTTAAAAATCACGCCCCTCTGCTAAAACACATCATCTTAGCCACACACTTTGCTTTAGTCTTTGTTGATCTTTCTTCCCTAGACCCCAAATAGACTCCTTCTCTCTCTATTCTTTCCACACACTTTTTTCCTCTCCTTCCTCTTCCTTCTTTTCCCATAGCTATCTATTCCTACATCATGACTGTGTGTGATCATGAAGAAAACAGATAGGCTGTTGCTCTTCTCAAATCTGCTTCCTGATGCCTGCCAGATGTCCCCCATGAGTCTTTGTTAGCACCCAGGGTCTGGCAATCCATGATCAGCCCTGCTGGGTGATCTGTGATGCAATCTCCTCCCTTGTAGTCCTCAGACTTGAAGAAATGATTTGCCTTGGCCAGTTATCACCTCTTTGTCCAAAGGTGCCCCATTTAAATGGCTAGTCAGCAAAATTTATGACCCTCTATTGGGAGTCCTGTGCCAGGTGTGAAAATGTGTCCTCCTACTGCCTCTGAGTTTCAGCACACTGTGGAGGCAGAAAAGACAAGGAAGGAACCCAAGCAACGCTCTGCAAGGAATTTTCAGACAAAAGTGAGGAGTAGTTTTCTGCATTATGCAGAATGTCATAACCCCCAGCCTCTCATGGTCCCCAAGACAGTGCAGTTCCTTCCCCCTTTCTTCACTTCCCTGTGTAAGGTGAGAAGAGAACTAGTGCCAGCTGGAAAAGCAGTAGGGGTTTGCAATAGGGCAGTGAGTAAACAAGGAACGAAACTCCTCTAGCAGTAAATGTACTGTGTAAACATAAACAATAGCAACAAGCAAGACATGTATTCCAAACCATCTCCAGTGAGAATCAATTATGTTATATCTGATGAATCAGAGGAGGGGGTTGGTGAGAGAGAATGGGGGCCTATTATTATTTTCAAGTCAAGTCAACCAGCCAAGTCTGCAAACAAAAGCATTTTCTGTCTTTTTCTCTCTATCTTGTTGATGGCCTCCCCTTGTCTCTCTTCCTTGGCATATTTCCTGCAGTTTCCCCACCCAGCAGTTGTTATATACATCTGAATAACACTGCAGTTCAAACACCAAAAGAATTGTTTTCCTATGGTTTCTAAATGTCTTTTCTATTTTCTTGTATTCATAATCCTGGCATAAGCAGTGCTTGTCAAGGGGTGTTACATCAGGAAACTCAAGCATGAGATTATCTCTGTGTGTGTGTGTGTGTGTGTTTGTGTGTTCATATATACATGAACACATGTGACCAAGAGGGCAAGAAAATAGTGCTACAGATCATTAGTGAAATAATGATAAGTACTTCTTTTATATCTGTGGTTGTAAAAAGAAAGCAGAGGTTTTATTCTTGTATCTGCACATCACTAACTATTACTAACACACAGACACAGGTTTTCTTCTGTATCCCCAAAATCACAAAATGGGAAATGAAAAAGGGAGGAGGAGAAAGGGAGAAGCTGGAAATGATTGTCTCTTAGGGTGTTCTCTAATAATAAGAAAGGAGCTCTACTTTGAACTCTTGATTCTTTGCCAGAGAACAAAAACCTTAAAGCATTTTGCTACCTTTAATTGTATTACTCTTCTAGTAATCAATAAAGATAAAAAAAAGATCATTCTATGTACAATATGAAATCACAATGTCTGACTATGTGGAGATAGATTCCACTTATCTGTCTCAAGGGGTAGCTTCTCTTGTAGGAGAAAACTCAATTTTTATTTGGATTTTAAAAATGTTTCAAATTATTCAGTCAATGCTACATGCATATTAAAAGATTTATTACCAAATATTCTCATCTTGATGTACTGGATCTATGCACCCAATTCCCACTAATGTTAATGGAACCTCATCTGTAAATCCCTGCACATCAAAGCCAGACAGTCCCCATAAGTATTGCAAATACATAGGTAGCTGGATAAATAGCACAAAGATTAACCACCTCTGGCACTGCTGGTTTTTTATTTCTTTGAGTAAACATCGGTCTCATCTTTCTGAGGACTCAAGATGAGATGTAAGAAACTAAATGCATCCGGGCCAACATCCCCCACACTTCAGCATGGGTGTTGAAGGGAGATACCTGACTGCTGAGTGGTGGCACCCACTCTAATTGAAGGGGAGAGGGAGAAAGGTGCCTCCACAGGGTGACTCAGATTTTTAGGTGGGCTGAATCATCCCCACAGGTGCCTGTTTCTCTCCACTGACTGTTAACTGGGGGTGTATAAAGAGATGGTAATTTGAGCACCTGCAGCAAGATAGGTCACATCAGGCCTTAAAATATCAAACCCCCATTCCAGTCCTCTGGCATGATGAACCTGAGCTTCTCCTCAGGAATAAGTAGCTCTCTTCATGCTGGAGTACCTACCAGCCCCTTGTGTTAAAGGCATGAAGAGAGATGGAGAAAGGCCAAGAATTCTTTCTCTTGCATTCCCACCAATATTAAAAACCCTACATTCATATATTAAAGACAGGGTTTTCAAACATGGATTCCTAGCATTTCAACCTTAAATCTCTAGATGAAATTCATAAAAAGCAGCTTGGATTTCACTGCTCCAGAACATGAGTTTGGGTTAATTATCTAACCTTAGGCATCTATGTTTTGTAACTTTTGGATCATGTTTTTAAAATAAAGAGAAAACAAGTGTATTGTTATTATTAATAGCTTTATTAATTTAAATGTCAAAATATATGCTAATATTAACTGTAATTAAAGTAAATTAAGTATACTAACCACAAAGTTATATACAACTACGCGTATTATGTTGGAATTCAAAGTAAACAAACGTATGTTTTAAAGTGAAAAAAAGATGAAGTAGAAAAAATAATAATCATGGGGCCAATAACTATATTAATTGTCAGAAGAGAATACAGCTGCAATAAAATCAAAAGGAGTGTGTACAGTGAAAGATGAGTGGGATGATTAGAGCACAGACAGGCTAATAAATGTTAATTAATAATACCTTTCTGAAACTTCCATTTCTTATTCGTAGATTCACAAGTGCCTTACAAAGGAAGCATCATTAGCCCCATTAAGCAGAGGAAGGAGGAAGAGGCATAGAGTAATGAAGTACATTGGCCAGCATCACCCAAGGGTACAGCCGCACAAACAAGTTACAGCAAGTTAAATTAGAGGATATATTAACCGAGCCAGATGCTCTGCTCTAACTTCCTATTTGTCTGCTCTTGACCTGCAGAAAATGAAACTTGTCTTACCTCAGGACTAATCAAAAGACTAAGCCTCTTCTCTGGCTGCAGGAAGGAAAAAGTGAGTACCTGATACCGTGAAACCACACTGGCTAACTTGCTCTAACGCCAGCTCTATCGAAAACCTGGCTAGTCTGTGAGATGGCAGCGATAATTTTGTGAGGTTCTGCTAACATTGGGATGAGCGTGGTATATAAATGGAAAGGGTTGACGGGAAAGGAAGGTTCCGGGGGTGAGATACATCATGTAGTTCAGCACAGAAAAGTCAAAATCTGTTGCAGATCTGCGATGTGACAGTAGGGTTCCAGGAAAAGCAGGTGGTGTGGGAACGCAGCTCCCCATTAGGGCAGGCCTCAAAGAGAAGGGGATCAGTCATAGCCAGAGCCTTTATTACCTAAAGTTTAAAATCTAAAAGGGCCAACTTAAAAATCAACCTGCCACTTCGGAGGCTGGCAGCGTGGAGAATGCAGTGTGGTGTGATGTGTTCCTGCTGGCTCACAGGGCTGAGCACACGTGCTGCCGTGCTCAGAGCCTGGCTCTAAGCTCCACTAAGAGGGTATTACAATAATTGAGCTTGCTGGTAACAAGGTCTGCGCTGCTATATTTGTGATAGGCTTGGATAAACTGAGCATGCAGCCGGTGCCTGTAGCAGAACTGGAGGAAGGGGAAAAGAACCCCTGACACCAGGGCTGGAAACCTGCCTTAAACTTAAGCAATGGCAAAACTCCATTAAATTCGGCTTGAGTCTGTGTTTGCTAGGTACTTTTCACAGAGTACAGTGTCCTAATACAGTACCAGCCCACACCTAGCCCTTGACCTCTGAAACACAATTCTTCAAAGTGCAGGGCCACATAACAGAAACAATTCCACATCACCCAACACATGCTTTGACCAACTCAAAGAAATGTCTCCAGCTGCAGAACATCTCTCTCCTCCTCAATGGCTGAAATAGAAATCAGGAGAATGATGGCATAGGATTCTATGAAAATTTTATTAAGATATTCAGTCTTTATTTTATTGATCATCTGTTTTGCTCTGTCCCAGCTTACTGCCTTTCTCACACTGCAAAATGTGGGAGATCTGGAACAGACTGCATTTTCCAGTGGCTCATTCTCATTTTGAAAACCTCTTCATCTGAAATTCCAAATCCTTTGTCCCAATCACAGCTAATAACATGAAATTTGAGTCAGAGAAATCTTCCCTTTTTAGTGCTGTCTTATGAGTCTCAAATTCTTCTATGGTTCCCATCAGGCAACTTTCATCTGACTGTGGAAACTGCACAAGCACTGTCTTTCCTGGCCCATTTGCTCTCCCTGATCCTCTTGACTGTGTTTCATTTGTTTTCTGTTTGGGGCTTGATGCAGTAAGTACATTTAGGGAAATCAAAGGGTTTTGGTTGCTCAGAGGAAAGCAGTTCAAGGGTTATTCCAGGGCAACATTATCCTGAAGGAGCTGCCTAGGCAGTTCCTCCCCACAAACAGCATGATGGCCTCCTGGGTTTTCTCTTACAGCGGGGTCTCTGTAAGTCAGTGTGAGTGCCAGGCACTTGCAGAGCCCCATCAGAGTGTTGCAGACCTGTTATGCTCTTTGCCAGTGCCCACTGTGCTCCTGAGAAACCCTGGCAGGATTCTCAGCTAACAGATTAGCATTAGATCAGGAAACCGGGGACTCCTATATCTCTTGTGGCTTAAGCTAGTCACTCATGGGCTTTGGTCTTGCTAAGCTTAGGTGGTAGTGAGCTAGGGATTTGAAGATCAAAAGTTGAGTGTTAGACAAGATTTAGGCATGCAAGTCTTCTCTGGATTGAGCCCTTTGCCTAACCTTTTTGGCTAACATCATTTATCGCTCAAGAATAGACATCCTGAAATTCTGTGGTCTGCCGTGTCAGCCACAAATTAGTGATGGAAAATGCGTGAAAATAAGTTATCCATAAACGAGTATATTATGTAAAGAATCTTGTGTGTATATCTGTGTGTTTGTGCACCTTGAGCAAAGTGAATGCTTTTTGCACAAATAGAAAAGCATTTTTAAAAAATGAATGTATGATACTCTATGTGAAATCTACAGTCATAACAGGAAATCATGCATTTTCTGCAGAAAGATTTTATTTAAAAAAGCAGAGTGCATCTGATTGACCTACATTCGGCTTCCCCAGCATACACTGTACCTGCAGAACTTTGCTGCAGAGACACATTGTAGATACAGATCAAAGGGAAATGCTGGTGTCAGAATTGTCTAAATGTCCCTTTTTGGGTCTGAAATCCTAGATCATTGCCATGCATTCGCACTAACTTTGTAACTTTAATCAACTGTAAACTGTTCCTTGGACTGCTGTCTTTAAAAGCCAGGTAGGCTATTCCTGGGCATAATGAATGTCTGTATCTATAGAGCAGACAAATGAAGGTCTCCATTACCTCAGAATGAAAATGCCTACATTCAAAGAGCTATTTAGAATACATTGCAGTTCATAAAAGTAGCAAAATAAAGTTAGCATCTGTGTTAAAAGAGCTGCAATCCAAACAAAGCTAGAGTCATCCTGTTCAACATATACACTAATTGCTTTGTAGAACATTTGTCCCCTCTTTAGAAAAGGCCGTGGGGTGCTGAACATCCCCTGTCAGGGTGCTGAGTTTTATTACATGCACATCTGCCTGTTCTGACTTAGCCTGAGACCTGCCAACTCATTTCTCTCACACCCGCTGTAACGGATCCGGGTTCACGGTTGTGTCTGTGGATGTAGGGGGAGCTATAGGGTGAGAGAAGGGAGCTGCAGGGGTTAGCACTGACCACTGCCCTGCTGAGCTTTTAGGCACCATTCTGCCTGGCAAGAGTTACACGGGCACGGCCCAGCTCTCTTATGCAGTGCCTAGCTGGGTGTTTAGAAAATGAAATTGATAAAGGTAAAATGCAAAGAGAGGAAGGAGCCTTAAGAAAATAGGAAGTGTGTAAAACACAAGGTATCTACAGACCCACTGTCTCTCTCTGTTGAGCAATCAAGTAGCTGTAGACTATGGCTTTTATTTTTGTTTGTGGTGCAAACACTGCATAAATAGGTATTCTCTGTAAGGTTGTCTTTTACTATCAGACAACTTCAATAATTTGGACAGTGGTGATGTTTTTAATTATTATATACTAAAACTATTAAAAAAACAGGAGAGCCACATAAAATTTCTATTAATAAAAAGTGTTCACTGCAATGGAATATATTGCCATATAGTCTCTTTTTTAACAGTTTTGGTTGGTTTGTGTTGGTTTGGTTTTGATTTGACGGATTTAGTTTTTTGTTCGTTTTCTTTTTGAATTATTTTCAAAAAAATAGAAGGGTAGATTAAAAAAGTAGTTACAAAATATCTTCTTACTCCAAAAAGTTAATAATTCAGCTTTTATAAAAAATTGTTTAAACATGGACTATTTAGGGGAAGTGTATGTCACATAAAAGTATGGTTGTGAAATGACTCTGTATCACAAAGTATTACCATTTCCAACGAGCTGTACTTGATACCAAGTCTGCATAACTGTGAGCCTCTAGAGTGAAAAAATGAACTGAAAGCATCTTGCAGCTTACTCTTAGAATAAATTCTGTTACTTCAGTGTGGTGTCCCTGTCCTTCCATTCTCACAGGCTTAGAAAATTTCCAAGGTCTTTCATTAACCCTCAGCCCCTCCCAAGCATTGCAATATCTTTATTTTTTGTGCTACTTGTGTGTTAAATGTTTAAATGAATTGGCATTGATACATCTCTTTCTACATCGGGTAATACAAATTTCTCCTCCATGCCCCTAGGGGCCTGTTCAAGGCATCCTGGATTTCTCCTGTCTTCCTGATGTCTAGTCAAAAGACAGATTTTAATCTCATGAATGCAGCTTCCATGGAACCTAACCATCAGCCTCTTTCTTGAAGACAAGTAGGAAACTTCTGCCAGACCATGATACCTTTCATGAGCTCTCCTTGCATCACACTGGCTAGAGACCATAACTGCCTCACACCTTTACGACCTTTGCACAGTCACTTGTTAGTTATCTGATATGAAGGCTAGATCATAGGATCTGTGCTACCTCAACCACTGGTAAACCAGCTCACTTCTTGGACATCCTCATTATTAATGCGTTATATAGGAATGGCACAAACACATCCGTGTGACCCAAGGAACCTGAATTTTCTTTGGTGAGCATAAAGAAAATGCTTCATCAGTGGATAACTCCATGTACTTGATTTGTACTGAATAAGCCTAAAATCAGGCACTAAAAATTTGTTTTATGTTAAAAAGGGAGTGGGAAGGACATGGTTCCAGAAAATAGATGAGTGGGAAGGGAATATAAGTACTAACAAGGTTTTTTTTGGGAAGTAGTTAAGGAAGAAAAACTGTGTAAGAGAGCTAGGGAAGAATTTTTCAAAGAGAGAGTCAGGTCAGGAAGGGAATAATGTATCTTGAAAAAGACCTAAAGGCTGCCAAAAAGAACACATTTATTAACTTGTATGACCATCCTTAAGCATTGGAAAACATGACAATGAGAAATTAGACTACGTGAAATTAGAGACTGCTTTAAAAATTGTTCAGACCACATAATATCAGGTAAAATGCTTTCACTAAAGTCTTATCTAGGTGGGAGCTTGAGCCTGTAGAAGCCAGACCTCCACTATGAATCTAATAAACTGTTGTCTCTTGTCTGCAGATTGTGTTGCATTAATTTGTATTTATTTCATCATCAGATGTTTTAAAAATCTTGCTCTTGGCCACTGACTAATTAAAGGAAAACGGCCTTTCCAAAGACTATTAAAGGCAGTAGAATATACAAAGTGATTTAAAGGGAACATGGATGACATAAAGAAGAAGAATTTAACTGCTAGAGTAAAATTTTCTTGTTTTGGCGTATTTTGCAAGTGATATAGTTTGAGAATTAGAGCACTGTCAATATGTGCTATAAAACTGCATGTCCTTTAAGAGGATAATGCTCCACTAGACCTTTTGCCACAAATTACTCTATATAATTGGACCTAAGATCACAAAGAGTGCGCATTTACAAGATAAATTGAAAATTAATGAACAAATAATATAGTAATTACCAAATCTTTAGTATTTGAAGAATATACACACTATGGGGTCTATTTCTTCCTCAATGAGCATGTGTAACCCCCATTAATTTTAATGGGAGTTAAGCGTGCACATCAAAGGAAGAATTAACTCATGATTTTAAAACTGACTACTAAGATTAAGACCTGCACTTTTGGCTTTGAGTTTAAAATGTGGCATATCTTTTGATATTTATCTCTTTTTAATTGTGTATTTGTAGCTGAACCAATTTGCAAATCATTGTTATCCCTATCAGTACAAGGCAAAGATAAATTGCGTTATATACCCTACTTCTTGGACTCCTTGATGTTCTTTTCTGATTAAATTGAACTGTACCAGCAGTATCATAATTAATAATCTATGCTGATCAAGTTGGCAGTACTAAGGCTGTTGGGTATCTGATGGCAATGAAAAATTGTTGAAGCAAGGTGTGTCATTTGTTTTTTTTTTTCACTAATGTGAGAAATTTACAATTAATAATACTGAGTCATGGAGATTTTCAGATAATGTGAACCCTGCAGTTTAGGTCTGGATGATGTAAAAATCATCCAGTTTAAAAAGATTTCTGAGGCAATTCATGAACTATGATGTTAAGCGTATGTAAAAAGGATTTTACTCCTTAGAAAGAGATTACAAGATTCTCAGAGGAAACTTTCAGTCCCAAATGAATTAGTGCCAGTTGTTCTTTCTACCTCTCATCTCAGGGAAATGATATTTTCTTGTACCCTTCTACAGTTGTCCATTAATTAATATTAGTGAAATGGCTTCTGCAATTGTGCGTAGCCTTTTTTATATCAATCCAGGCATTATTCCCCATCTTAGAGCATGAATTAAAAATATTGTAAAGTGTAAACCAACATGGATTAAATCTATATAGATAAAGTACTTCTAACTTATTAAAAACAGAAATTCAAAGTCTTTGTTTATTCAAATGAATTGTCTTGTTCTATTTTTGCAAAAAATAAACAAAAGAAGGGGAAAAATATATTTTGAAGTATTTTGCCTTTTATGTGGGCAGTATTTCTTGTTATATTTAGAAAACTTACCCTAGTAGGAGATTGCAATATGTATGTTTCATATTCTGTCTGTTTCTCCTTATACTATTACAGAGTAGAAAAGTTTTAAATTTATTTGGCTGTGTGAACGTACAGCTGAAGGAGTGCACTTAAAAAAATATCTATCCACTAAGGTATGGCCACTGAATAGCTCATTTAAATGTCTGTTTATTTTGCTCATCTGTTCATTTAATTTTGAGTATTTCAAACTGTTGCAGCTTGTAGCTGCCATTTTCACTGCCTCAGTTTTGTCCTATTTCAAACTGAAGAATAGATTAGGGGAAGATAGCCCTGGGTCTCAGTGGTGGAAATCAGTCAAAATAATTTAAATCCTATCAACTTTATTTTCTCAACAGCAACAAGTTATAGAAGGCTCCTCCACATTTCTGTGCATACTGTAAGATCCCACAATGGATAATATTTGCAAAACCTTCAAACTGAAATGGGGAACTGGTCATCATTAGTGAGTTACTACAATGCTAAGAGGGGCCTTGCTGTCCTCTCGTTATAGAAAATACATTTGAGATAAGGGAGCTTCACTGTTTTGCTGCGTCTGTGAATCAGAGTATGAGAATTTAAAATCTGATCAAAAAAGAGAGTGTTCTGAGTCACATCTGTAGCAACTTTTGAATAGTGAGTAATGTGAAAACATTCAGGAAGGAGACTACTTTCTGAAGAGAAAAAATAACTATGAACTATCAAAATGAGGGTTAGATGAAACAACTTGAAGAAAAGGATCATGAAAGGGTATCCAGAGAAAATGAATTTTATTAATAATTTTGAAACAGGTGCTTGAAGATGTATAGTAGTCGTGCTTGAAGATGTATGGTAGTCATGCTTGTATATTCAGTCAAGATAAAGTTTCAGAAGGGAAACACTAAACCTGTGGAAGGTCCCTCAGCTAATTAAGGGGATGGAGCTGAAAATGAAAGAATGCTAATTGAGCTTTTTTGTTAAATTTTCAGAAGAAGAAAAGGCTAAGAAGGGAGTCCAGCTAGAGCATACATGCCACTCAGATGCAGCTCATGGGAAGACAGAGAAGACAAAGTGAGCTTTTTCTCAGAGGCTTACAGCAAAACGCTGAGAGACTTAAGAATAAGGGAAAACTCCGTTGAATATAAAGAAAAGTTTTCACAAAAAAAGTGGTTAAACATTGGGACTGCATCTAAGAGAAGCTATCTATAGAGGTTTCCACTTATTAAATAAATTTGTATTTCCACAAAAATCTTCCAGATGAAGATAATTTAAAAAAATATTTAAAAAGAAGCTTTTGAATTAGCATTCAACTTTGTGCACTGGTGAAGCCATATGTTTTAGGTGCATTAACTGCACTGGTGAAAATGTTACCCATGAAATCCATAACCTTGAGAACACACAAAGTTGTATATAAAAGTAAGAAAATATAACTTAGAAAGACCTCCTCAAAAATACTGTATTTTACTTAGTTGACTTCTACATGACTGCCTATGCAAAATTCAAAATCATTAATATTACATTTAATGGAGATGAGAGTACTATTAAAATTATTTTTTTTCACCTAAATATGGTAAGTATTTAGTAAGAATAGCTTTAAAATCCAAGTGATTGTGTTTTGTTGGAAAGCAGAAGAGTTTCTTTGCAGTGTTTTTTATTGGCTCACAATTCAAGCAATACTGTTCTCATTTGCTGAGAACAGTATCCAGTATACCAGTGCCTGATATTTTTTATTTGAAGATATGGATGAATAACACCCAAAATACCCAAATAGAATATTTGCTTCCAAAAAAATTTTAGGGTCATTTTGTAATATTTACAGTTCTGCCTGCCTCTGAGTTGAAAGGATGAATTGCATTTTTTTATGGCAAAAAGAGCCCCAAAATTAATTTGAATTTCCAAACTGGTTCCCTCTGGTCTTCAGATAATGACCTGAGTTTCTGAAGAAAAGCCATCAAATCTTCAAAACACCAATCCTAAGATTTTTCCCATCAAATGGCTTGATTTAGAGCCACTGTAATTATTTGGCTCTTTGCCATTGTCTTCATTAGGCTCACTATCATGACCCCAACGGTTTTTACCATCAGCAGGAGAAAAAGATACTTAGGAAACCTCAACTTTTTTCAGCTGTGCTGTGGTTTTTTCACAGCACCAGCTTTCTCTTTTTCCAAGCAGTTTGCATTTTGGGATCTGACACAGCAACTGTGCCATAGCAAGAGTACACTACACAAATATCACGGAAAGCACAGCAAGAAAAGCTTTATATAAACTTCCCCTGCTTGTCTGAGCCCAACAGCTCCTTATTAATGACACTGTCAAAGTTTGTATTGTGCTCACATTGGAAGGGGAAGCTTCATCCTCACAAAACCAATAAAAGTTGATTACATACATATGAAATCTATGGATCAGGGGCAGGATTCTTGGATCCTGTACAAAGGACGTGTCATGTTTCATCTTCTGTAGGGGAATGTATGGGAATGCATATGTGAAGCCACAGAACTCCATGAAGTCCCTTTCAGTAAAGATCATACAGAACCAAATTTTCTTTAAAAGACACCTATAGGTTTATAACTAAAAGGGAAAAAAATATCCCTTTTTTCTTCATTCTCATCTTCAGTGCCACCTGAAGGCTGTCAAGAGAAATTAATGATTTTGATCAAGGGACAAAACATGGTAGATAGTCCTAGTTAATAATAATAATACAGCAATAAATTGCATTAGTCAAAGCAATCTGAAATGGCATTTTGAGAGGAGAGAGATGATGTTAAACCTGTGACTGAAGGGCCAAATACTCTAATGGGACCTGTTAACCATCAAAAAAGTCAGATTTTCAAAGGCAAATATTAATCTAGATTTTGTAGAAAGTACAGGAAATGTGATTCACGGTAGCAGAAGTGTAAGAAACAATATTATTTTCTTTTGAAATATGTGGTTCATTTGAAATATAAAGCTTTGTGAAAGAAGATGAATATACTAGTATGTAGGGTTGCATGAAAATAAAAGTGTGGAAATCTCAATAAATCACAGTGTTCTCAAACCAAAACATTTCTGTTTGTTAATTTCAAAGTGGCATTTCAGAAAAGATTTTTATTTTCTCTGCCACAATCCATCACATAATTATAATATCAAAATATAAAGTAACTGATTTTACCAAGCTGACATAATTTGTTCTTCTCAGAGTTTTTGAAGTCTGCAAGATTTTGCAGTTTGAATGATATCCAGATTTTCAGACTCTTTCCCAAGAAAGAACTTCCATTATTTTTATATTTGAAATTCTCTACTTAAACCATTTCTGATTGACTTATTCAAATGTCCTATTTTAGAGTGTTTCCTAAGTAGTCATCCTTGGCAAATACATTTTTATTACTACAGTAGCTCAGATCATCTCTGTGACATAACATTTTCCCACATATTCCCATCACCTTCATCCAACTCCATTTTTAAAATGAATCTAACTCCAAAGGTAGCTGATGAACCCCAGTGAAAGAAGAGAGGAGCATCATAGAGTAGGTTTAAGATGTGAAGTCAAACAAAATAGCCTTTCATAATGATAGGACAGGATTTGGCATAGCAATATGTAATCACCAAAGCCATAATGTGAATCAGACTCTAGAGGTTAAAGGAAAACACCTGACATTATGATATGTGTGATGAAATATTCTTCACATAATCATGTATTTCAGAAAGCTAGTCAGCTTGATTGTTACATTACCTAAATTGAAGATAAAAGATGAAATATATATCTAATTATTATAGGTCTGGAAAATTACTATAGGGCCACCTTACCTTAATTGAATCTAATGGTATGGGAATTTCCCCCCGTTTACAAGATGGCAAGAAGCACCTGGTCTTTAAGCAGTCAGACCATTGGATTGATGGCAGACTGCATGCAGAAAGAGGACAAAGCCTCCTTTGCCCAGAAGTTGTGGGCTGCTCTTCATCAGTTACTGGAAATGAAGTGACACATATTCAGTAGTTCCAGTCACCAAAAGCTGCAGCATTCCCCTCCAGGATCATCTAAGATGCTCAAGATATTTAGATTTTCTTATGGTGTAATGTATGGAAATGACTCCAATATCAAGACTGTGGAAAGCCATGGACAATACCCAGGCTTTTAATACTGTAGAGAGAGAGTTCCTTGGCATCTTTTACACTGTATAATTGTAAGATGCATATGCTACCTTCAACCTCCTTACCTTGAAATTGAGTATTCTCTCTTACTCAGTACTATACAAATAAGTATACATTTTGTGTGGATTCAAGTTCTCAAGTGCAGAACAAAGTGCTCAAATGGACATTTAGCCATGTTGAAGGAGTTTTACACCAATCTGGAAGCTAATTGTGAAGCAACAAGTCTGTACTGCTCCTGGGAAAAGAAAATCATCACATAGAGACATACACACTCTTGTTTGAAAAAAAAAGAGCAAGAAACTTTAATCTGTAATTTCTAGAAATTTGGTAATACTACCAAAATACACTGACTCTTCTAGTCAGAGTTATTTATAGCAAATGGCCTTCTCTTGGAATACTTTTTCCTTTCTTGAAAAGGTACCATTTTGAAGTTCAGACCATCAAAGAGAAAAGTTCAAACATCACTACAAAATATGTTTGATAATAAAATATTAAACATTCAGTAATAAAGGCACAGAAATTATTATATAACTCTTTAGGTTAAACACGACCCACTTAAATAAATAGCTGGAACTTAAAAAGACAGTCTGTAACATCAGTGTATTTATTCCCAGTGCTCTGAATGACATATGTTTAAATTGATCTCACAATCAACTCATATCTGCTTCAGCACAGTCATCTGATACCTATTTAAATGAATTTCATCTAAGAGGTGCAAGATCACTCCTGGGTGACAATTCCATGGCACAGTGGGATGTATGCTAATACAGCTGAACTCAGGGAAAAATTCTTGCTGATCCTGATTTAAATGGGAACAGAAATTTGTTTTCTCCCTAAAATAAAAAAGATCAAAATTTGAAAGAGGAATGAATCTGTTGAGATCTGCATGCTCCCTGATTTCAAATCAAATCCTTGGTTTTCAGGATCCCTTTTAAACAAGATCTGACATTAGACCAGGGGAGCATGTGGACAGTAATCCCAAGTAATTTTTTCAAGATAGAAAGAATGAGGGAAAGTGATAAACAATGAGGGAGCAGAGGGAATTTTGACTTAATTGAATATTTAAAATATAATTAAAATACATTAAAAGATGATCAAATAATTCCATATGTGTAAATATAAAGTATCAAGCAAGCTGTATATATTGGCCCTGTTTCAAGGGCACATTTCTGTTCATTAATGTGCATAAGCTTCTGCTTAAGTGCTGTTTCTTAGAGGGAATGGTCTTAAGTTCTTATTTAAGGGCTCTCTTGAAATAGGGCCAACATACAACTCAGTGCCATTTTCTCTCAGACACTCTGCCTTTGCTCACTACAGTCACCTATTCTGTCTTGATTCCAGTTCAACAAAGTCTTCCAGGTAGAAACCATGACTCTACATTTATTGATAGAGTACAGTTTTGTCAGCTCTAAGTCCTGAATGGGGTTTTCTGGATTTTCTGGTGTTTCTTATCTGAGCTGCTAATAGTGGTAATACAAATAACAGTTAATAAATCAATCTGTTTCCTCCAGGAATTTTGCTAGGAGGCATTAACCCCTTCTCACCATCTCCCAGGCCACACCCCTGCACTCTTTACAATGAGTGCAGCATATTTTTTATTTCTTCAACTGGCATTTGCAATCTGTCCTGACATAATTTACACATTTACACATTTTACAGAGCAAAGCACAGTCATGCAATTTAATTCCAAAAAACATAAGCATAGGAGACTCGGCACACTCGATTAGCAAAGCATATGATCGAGTTTTGCCAGTATGATATCAAAGGCACACGTTTGATTTGAATTTGTGTCAAAATGTACCTGCTGCTCTTCATTTCAAAACAGACATGTGCTGATGTGTTAGCCCATATTCACACACAGGGGGCTTTTTATATGCTGCAAACTGCACGTGTAGACCAGTGTCCTTTACAAATGCACTTTCTTTCCCTTCCTTTTCCCTTATCTTAAGGCAGCTGGTCTTCACATCCTTAGAGAGAGGGAAGGCCTGTCACCACCTGAGAGACAGAGCAGGGGGAAGCAAGAAATCACTATTCAACCTAATGAAATTAAGTTCTGACCCAGATAAAGTCATCTGGGTTCTTCCACTGATCATTGCCCTATTGAGCCACCATTCCAGTTCTATTATTTCTTTTAGATAGGGATTTAATGCTCATGAATGGAAGGTGAATCCTTGAAAATGAAAGGTGATCAGTGCAGTAAAAGACAAATCAATACAGAATCAAAGTGCTCTACTTATCTACAGGGCAAACTAAAGTGAAAGGAAATGTCTTCGAGACCCTCTCAAGCAGTTGTACTAATAGAAGTGATTATTAAATTTCCATACTATTACACTTGGACTTAAAAAAAAAAACCCACATGATAAAACACTTACTAGAAAAGGAATTGGCAGCTACCTGGGCATTTTGCTTTTCATTATCCTTTAACTTCATTTAAAGAAAGAATATTTGATTGAGTCTTGTGTATTTTTGATTAATAATGATTAGTAGCTGTAAAGAATGGTTTTAGAAGGACCAGAACATTTCTCCTGCAATTTGTATGAAGTTCAGGTTCTAGAAAAGCGGGGAATTAGGTACTTTGCCGGGTCTCTGGTTCACATAATTATAGATAAGTATATTTTGAATAATAGTTTGTTCAGCAGGTGTGAAAAGGGCTTTTTTTTAACCTCTAAATGTGATTAATATTGGAGGCTGCAGATAACATGATAGCAAGAGAAGAGCTCTTGTTCACAGGTAAAATATTTTTCAGTCTCATGGAAATAGCAAAAAATGAAAATGGCCAGGAACTCTCTGTTCTAATCTGGGACTGACATTTGGGGGTGTTGGTGTCAAGAGATTTTGGGTTTGGGTCATTCTCAGCAGTAGACGAAACAATAAAGGATTCACTTTCTTTGATCCTCCAGCAAACCCTGATTGGCTGGAAGCAGGGAGAGACAGTTAACTTCACAAAGTCAATAAATGTGGCCATCTGGGAGAATGCAAATTTAGACAAATGTGATATATGTGGGATGACACTTTTTCCTTAGAACATGCCACACCATAAAAGCATTAAAAATACATTCGTATGACCCAGAGCATTTGATTAAAGCCTTTAATATGCAATAAATTCAGCCCCGAGCAAACTAAACAGGACAGCATGTACAAATTCCAGATTCAGATTCATTCAGGTTCAGTTTTCTGCCTCCTCAGCTCAGAAACTCTTCAGGCGTTTCTGTCTGTGTTTCTTTTCAATTCATCTGAGAGGAATCTGTGTAAAAAACTGTAACTCCTTATGCCAAAGCTCCTTCTTTATGTGGAAAACTTTTTTCATCTTTCACCTCTTTACATTTCATCCTTTTGAGACACTGGCTTGAGCAAAAGTTTAGTATCCTTGCATATGTGTAACTTCTCCTTGGGAGGACTCCCAGTATTTCTAAAATGAGTAAAGCTGACCTGATCAGGACTTGAATCCCAGAGCTACTGGTAAGAATATCTCATGTCCAGCAGCATGTCCTTCCCCAGCTGCAGGAACATCACTGGGGCTCAGCTAGTTCTCAGGCAGGAAGAACTCCAAAAGTGGTCACTGTTCTTGCCCAAGTAGGACCACGTGTCATGCTACTAACTCCTAGATTGCTGCCTGCAAAGCAATATTTGTCTATCAGTGTGTGTGTCTAGATCTTTAAATTTTTCATAGACTGTTTTGGCATGATATGAAATGCAACATTTCCATAGACTGGACTGTGTATTGAACATATTCACTCAATCCAGATACCTTACTAAAAGTCCACTTTAAAGCAGTGAGTGAACTAACCTGATCTGAAGCAGTGACTATTTTTTTTGTGGTGGCTGAATACCTGCATTGTTTATTTCATGGTGGAATAATGGGTAAAACCAGGGATCACCTTTTCCCTACAAGGTCTGGACAGAAATGTTGTACACTATGATTTGCTCCTTATAGAAATCCTATTGCACCCAGGACAGGATAGAAGTTAAAAAAAAACATGTGTGTGAGCAATATAGCTGCAACACACCACCTCCTGGAGATACAGCTGATGTGGTACATTTCCTTTAGCACTTCTTTTTATGCATAAATTGAAAGCTCACCCCAACCTCACTTGAAGATTTTTATTTATTTTTTTTTTTAAGAGGAGACAGACTAGTTCTACTAGTTCTACTTAAAACACAGAGGACTTAACAGCTTCAATTTTTTTGTTGAAATGTTTTTTGGCAAATTATTTTGACTATTTGCATTGAACAAAATAACTGAAGGGATGAACTTGTAGTCTTTATTTTATACAGCAGTAGTGAAACTAGCTTCAGGAGTAAAACTTGCCTAACTAAACATTTTATGTGATCGGCGATATAAGAAAACAGATAAAGAGTCCTGAAGTGTGGATCAAGATTGCCGCAGAAGAAAAGCTGTAGTTACTTAAAGCTGTTTGTTTCTTCCAAAGTAAACCACAGCTCTCTGTGCCTTGTCCTCATATGGTGTAACCTGCAGCACTAAAACATTTTCCTGTCACCCACTGAACAGTCCTGGCTTTGAGGTAGGTGACCAGGCTGTCACACCGTGGACATAGCTGTAACACCAAAGTGAGGTGGCAGCAAAGTGAGGTGGCAGGCTGAGTGGCATTTAGATATGATGGGGAGGTCTGCTGGAAATCATGGTGTTAAGCAAAACGCAGAGGACATGCCTGCTACTGTCTGTGAGATACACACAGAAGATAGTAAAGTTTTCTGAGAAGGAGAAAGGAAGGGGGACTCTGCCTTGAAAAAGCATGACTCCAAAGCCCAGTTTCTTATAAAGCCTTTTGTGATCGCATGTACTTGTGGTTGGAGAATTAAATATTCTACAGGACCAACTGCTTGCATGTTTGTTGGTACTTTCTGTCTGCACTAGTCCTTTAATGTCTCTGTGCAATGAAGAACACAGTGCTAACCACAGCAGACTACTTCATCTGCACTTTGTCAGATTAGCATTAGGTTGAAATCTCCAAGACAATATAAATAAGATCAATAAATGCTGCAATCAATCTCAGCTAGTTTTAAGTGTTCAGAAAGAGACTTAAAAGAACTCCTACAGGATGACACTGCGTTACCAGCAGAGAAAACACCAAACACATCTCATCGATGCCAACATGAGCATTGCCCCTTACAGTCCTTGCCTTTAAACAGCAAAGACAAGAAAACTTCCTGTTGATTTATGGATGCTTTTGTATTTAAAACGTATTGTATTTGAATTTGCAGAGACAGAAAAAATAGATGCATCTATTCAGTTCTTCCTTTCCTTTGGTTTTCCAAATGGGTTGAGGTTTTTCTTGTTTTGCACATCTCTACATTTTGCAGGTATTCAAGCAGGGAGTGAACAATCCTTGTTCAGCTCTGAGTGCTTTGTCAGTTGCTAAGGAGTAAAGTGTAAGGATTTGAAAGGAAAAAGAATAATAACCCAAAATGCTCCAAATGAAGAAAGCAAACACAACATGATCCCAAATATTTAAAAGAACAGTGATAAATATCTTAGAAACCAAAGCAGCATAGCACAGTCAAAAATTCTACAGGATAGAATTCTGTCTAATGGACAGAATTAATTGAAATCCATATCCTGAAAAAAAGGTATGATAACTGGGGGTAAAATATCCTGTGCTTGGTATGCACTTTGGAGTTTTCTTCATCACTTCATCTTTACACTGAAATCAGTTACAGCAGGCTCACTCTGAATGATGACTAAAGACCTGACATACGGTCCAAAGCAAAACAGGGCAAGATAATTCAGAACCTTCCAGATTTTGTTATTATTGCCGTTTCCCTAAAATGGCAACAACTGTTTCATTGGGTTAAAAGAATCTTCCTTCTTTTGAAAAAAGTCATAAAGTAAGCTTGGTTTTTGAAAAGCAGAAAGAAGGTAGGGCATTTCTTATACCTTCTTCTCTTTTTACCTTTCTGTGACCCCTAAGAAGTCACATTCCTCTCACAGTCTAATCAGCATGGGGAATTGCAAAATGAATGGGCTGGAAAATTCCTTTGAAAGGCAATAATAATATTTTTTCATATATGAATTCCAGCTTAGGAGCTCAACAAAGTGAAGTCATGGTTATTGTTCTTTTAATTTTTTTGCTCCTTCACAGAGCTTTTCAAAGGCACTCACTTTTGCATAAGTTGTAAGTTTATGTTAAAGTCCTGTGCTAGTCTGTGTTACACGTTTTAGTGTGTTCTGTACTGCCCTGGGAGCTAACCACCCTCCCCCAAAGAACTCTTTCTCAGCCCCTTCATCTGTAACCTTTCTGCAAGTAAATGCTAATTGAAAAAGAAAGAACACCACTAATCTTGGAATTTAAATGCATTTAACAAAACCAATCTCAATCTAAATTGTTGTTTCACCATTCCCTTTTCCCCAACAGATGTCGAGAAACTGCAATTCCTATTAAGAACACTTGACTGTTTACTCAGCAAGAGAACTTCAGGCTCAGGCTGCATCAATCTAAATGCGTTTCAGGACGTCAGTCTTTTGAAAAGTGCAGACTGTTAGTTGGTTATTTTTAAATGTAATCTTCACATAAAAGAGTTGCTGCATTTTTTCTTTTCACTTTGTCATCCATCTCTCCCTCCTCCCTCTTGTTCTTTTTTTTAATGATAACATCAAATATAGATGTCCTGAATTTTTATGTCCCATTCTGTTTAAATTTCCTTCTTTCCGTGGTGTTTTATTTAATTTTTGCTCCCTTCTTTTCATTTTTGACCAATGAAATATCAGTGAAGACTGTGAACATTTATTACAGGAAAAAAAAAAGAAAATCCAGAAATATTACGTGGTAAGAATGTTAGCTATCAAAAACATGAATGTGTTTTCTCAGTGAGCTTTATAGTAAAGCCCCTGTGGGATTAGACCACAGACCTATGTAAAGTTATCTGTGCAGATAAAGGTGGCTATGTATGGTTTTGATATGTACCCTGGGTGTGGCTCATTAACTATGATCAGGAAAGTAAACACGTGTAGGGTTTTCCCCCCTTTTTTCTGGTATCTCTTTGCATGATTCTTAATGCAGCATTAAATGCAGCATTAGTATTTGCAAATACATCCTCAAGTGATAGTCACTGAAGTGTAGTTTAGACCTATAATTGCAGTCTTACTGCAAACACAGTTACACAGGTATGAAGCACAGGTCCTTCAAACATTTCTTTCCACAGAATAAGTTTAATTTGTTTTACTTATCAGGTTTTGAAACTTGGTGGGTCGAGTTCTTCACTTGTTATGGGGAACTTGAAAGGCTGAGGGCCACAGGCAGGTCTAGTTGCTGGTCTGAAGTGGCTGAGGCAGCCCCAGCTTGAGCTATGTGCTGCCTGGATGTGGGATGTTGCTTTTCTAAGGGCTTTTAAATGTCCTCCATTTTATCTGACTAAAGCAGATGTGGAGAATGCTCAGGACCATTCAAAGTCAAAGTAAGACACATGGCTTTAACTCCCACTTTTCTTAACTATTGCAATGCAGAGAAAGTCAGCAAAAGCATATCAATTAAAACAAGTCAGTAAACGGCATGTAGGTGAAAAAAAAAATAGTTTAAAATTTGAATGCAGATAAGCAACAGATAATTGGGGGGGGGGTGTGGGTGAATTTCTGAAAAGAACTTTTGAACTCAAGCAGGAACCTTCTGCTTGCTGGCTGCCGTCTTTACGGGCTGGCTGTAAATTTTGGTAACACCTGGACTGAATAAAAGTAGCACATCTTGAATCCTCCAGTTATCAAAGAGGAGTTAAATACAACTAGAAAGTGCATGGCTGCTCATCTGTTTGGCTTCTTCAAATAGGCTATGTAGAGACTGAAAATTATTCCAGAAAGAAGAGCAAGTGCCAAAATGCCAAGGGATGACCACCATTACTTCTTTCCAACCTCCCAGAAGGGAAGTAAAAATTTAGCAAACATAGACCTGGGGATGGTAATGCCTGAGTGTGTGAGATAATCAAATTGGGTAATAGCTCTCATCCCATTGGTTCAGATACACTACAGGCTGTTTTTTGATCCATCTCACTTGTGGCATAAGGGCAAAGAATGCTGAGCCAAGTGTTAATGAGTGATACTGCAGTACTGTGAGGATTGAATATTGTTTGTTTTAAAATAGGGCAGGTGGTTCTTTAAGACTTCTAGGAAAAATTCAAATAACAAGAAGAAAAATTAGATAACAAATGGATTTTAAGATTACAGCAAAAACTGCAATACTCCACAATAACCTGAAAATGGAAACAGTTATAAGAAAAATGTAAACCAAGTCAAATGAAGTGCAATATGCAAAGAATGCAGTGTGTACCCAGTTCCATATACAGAAATCCATTGGAATGAATTGCTAGTGGGAAGAGAAGGCAGGAAACCACTTTCCACCTGCAATATGTCATGATATCAAAACCAATTTCATTATGCAGCATGAAAAAGGAGACAAATAGACCTTGAGAAGTTTACTATGTGGTTTTCAAGTCATTTTCATGGAGTTCACTTGGTCTCTGAAAGCTCCAGAGCAAAATCCAAAAAGTTCAAGTTTATGCTCTGCTCATGCAATTCTTAGTTGAAACAATAGATTATTTTATAATTAAAAAATCTATTATTTAAATACTCCTCACCACTGAAAGTTTTTTAGAATGTAGGAAACTCTTCAGGCATCATAGAATTATCATGATTATGCTAATTGACTACTTTGACTCGAGTGCTAAGTGCCCACAAAAAAAATCTCTCTGCATTTTAGAGAGCCATGAAAAGAAAGTCAAATAATAATTTGGCAAGAGTGTATTGAAAGTTTGAGTTCCTTTAATATCATATCTTTATGGCAATGAGGTATCTTCATGGTTGGAAAAAGTCTGAATTACGTATACAGTTTCTGAGAACAACCTCCACCATTCTAAGTAAGATTGTCCTAGTAAGTTTCTAAACCAAAGCTGATGGCTCTCCCGTTTCTTTGGATGGTTTTCTAAATTACAGTATCACAACTGATTATCCTAGCAGCCATGAGAAACACAAATGCCTGGGCAAAAAGGAAAATCTACTTTTTAGACACTGATGTTTAGACAGCATAGTACAAAATTCAAAACAAATGTATAAAGTCACCAGCATTTTCAATACAGTTAAAAATGTTTCTGTAAATCAGATATCTAATTTTGGCCAAAAAAAGTAACCTTGGTAACAAAAGTCTTTTTTTGAAGAGACTGAATTAGAACTGAACAATTTTTGCTTCCAAAATGTTAGAACCTGAGGAAATATGATTTGTTGTTATGCTTTGCTTTTCTTTAAATATGAAAAATACAGGTGTTTTTTCTCTGTTTATATTTCCTTCAGCAAGCACATTCATTGTGGTAACCACAAGGGAAATTCCCCTCTCTATGAGTGTGTGTGTCACCTTCTGACCTTCTCTTATTGCATCAAGATCTAGTGAGAGAATGGAAAATCATGTAAGTTTCTGTTTTGCATGAAGAATCATCATCATCATCATCATCATCATCATCATTCTTTCAAGGTCATAAAACTCTACTTATAGTATTTAGTTTTCTTCTCCAATTTGGAATCATTTTAGATTTGGGCTTTTTCTACATGGTTTGTGGTGGATTTCTTTCTTGATTCTGTAGTGGGAAGATGCTTAAACTCCTGCTCTCCACTCCAGTAATGAGCTGAGTGAGAAAAGACCCAGCATCTTCAGGAGGGTAATAAGAGGGGAGGAGGAGATGGCTGGGTCCATAAAAACATAAACATCCATCTTTGGCATGCCAGGCTGCACTCACAGTACCACAAGGAAGAACCCCTCTGACCTGGGTGTTAGCACAACACAAGCTGGAGGCATTGATGTGCATCTTGCAGAGGATAAAAAAGCTGGACTTCTAGCTTTATAGGCAATGCATCCAGCCTGAGACTCAGACAAAGCCACCTTGTCCTCCAAAGGTGTCCCATTGGCATTACAAAAACAAATCTATCTTTTTGTAGAGACTGAGTTGTCTCCTGTTGAGCCTGGAGCCCATTCAGAGCTTCCTTCTGCCTGCTGGCACAACAGGCTCCTTTAACAGCCAACCCAGCCACATCCTAAAGGTAATTCAGATGGAAAATATCACCAGCCCAAAGAGAAACACATCTCTTCTCATACAAGAATACTCATTTCTTTCACTGTCAAGGGTCAAACCCGAATTTTTTGTTGTCACCTATGACTTGCCCATGTGAGTTACATGGCTACTTACCTTTTTGGTCTCAAAACACTCACCAAAGGTCAGAGGAATACTTTTATTGCTCTGTACAACCCAAGTCATCTCCCACTGACAGAGCACAAATGAGATGCTATTGATACTTCTTCTCTACTGAGGTTTTTCTGTTGAGAGACAACTGACATGTTTCTCCAGATTAGTTTGTAGGAGATTTGCAAACTGCAATCAGGCAGAAGAAAATTTTCCTTCAGCAATTAATTTTACACTCTCAATAGAAAGGGCTAATGGGTAATGGGGAAGAAAATAATGCTGAAATCTTTAGGAAACTCACTTTAAAAGATTTGTTTGTTCAGTTAGGAGTAAAAGCCTGTAGCCTTTATAGTAATTTCACATCCTCCCAAACTCACCATGGTGCAAGCTGTGTTTGAGAATCTTTTTGGAACAGCCATTTTTGTAGTGCATTCTTCATAACCTGTGCCATGAAAAGTCAGAAAAATTGAAAATATAACTTTACTTCTCAAAGGCAATAAGGTCTTTAACTTCTAGGCCTTGGTTCAACATTTATGTGTATTTCACTTTTATTCTTCTTGCCTTTAAGTTTTCAATTAAGTCTTTGATAGACAAAGAAGCAAAAGAAAAACAAGTACTTTTCTTTTACCTGCTTTCCTTTTTTGAATGAGCAAGACCAGCTTAGACCCCAACTGATACTTGCTCTCAGTGGTAGCATTAATGCTATAATTTAGGATACAATGGAAATTTAATTTAATTTGTTTTATTTCTAGCTAATAAATTATAATAATTATTCAGTATAAAAATTTTTAAACAAATTTTACAGTAATTCACAGGCACTTTTCTCAAGGCTCACCTCTATTACTCTTCTCATAGAAGGTGACAGTGAGAAAGGCAGAGGTTTGCCTGGTGTTACCGGATGAACTACTCTGCCTGGAATCAGAAACTTTGACTTGTGCTATAGTTAAAATCCATAAGAAACATTAAAGGCAATGAACAGCTCACTTTTCACTGTTGTTCAATAGGTAAGTGATATTACTCTTGCCTCAGTCACTACTAGCCCAGAACCTTTTGGAAAGTAATTTTAGATTCTTCAATGAGGTTAACTTCTGGTGAAAAAATATAATGAAAAAAAAAATGATGACCTTTCACGAAAGGTGGACCATTTGTGAAAAATACCTTGTTTTCAAGAAGCATTTGATATAATTTCACTATCAGTTGAAATTTCTACTCTTTTCATTTTAAAAAATATGTAACCAAACCTGCAAGGTATTTATCCTTTTTATTGCTCATCTTCTCTGTGTGGTTTAGCAATACATACCCTACAAAGAAATACTAGAGGGCTCATGTCTTATGCCAAATTAGAACACTATATTTCATGTTGGGGAGCACTTACTCAAAGGAATGTCCACATCTTTTACTGAGGAACCATTCATTCACTTGAGTGAATAAAATGTTCAAGGGTCCAGAATTCATAACCTGTTTCCTTAAGATACGGTATCATTGTGGATAAAAGATGACATTATAGTGAAAAATACTTCTAATTACCATTTATTATTATCAATTCTTATTTCCATTTATATCTCACTATTTTTAAGTTGCTTATAAAAATTTCTCTTCCTATGACTTAGTCCAGATTGTATGATAATAAGTGAATAAATAATGCCAGCACTTTCCTCTCCTGTTTTTTTTTTTTCTCATGAAACCAGATTTTTAAATGTGAATCGTCACTTTGCATTCCCCACCTGAAAACACAGCTATAATTTTGTAGACATTGCTAAGTATCTGAGGTGAATGTTTGGTAGAATTCTGCTGGCATGTGACAAACAAATACGTAAACAAAATAAATACAAATACAATACGTTCTACAGTATTTACCAGGATTCTGGGAACATTTTTTACTGACCTGAAAAACTATTTCATTTTTTTTCTCATGTTGTGTCACACAAAGCATATTCTCTACAATCTGTGAAGCCTTACATTAGGTAGAGTGAAAGTTAAGTGAATTTTAGGAGGATTATTTATTATATTGCAAATCACAGCCTGGCATAGTGCATTTCTTCACTGAAATATGCTTTTAGCACTTTAGAAATCCCTTTGTATGCATCTGAGTCGATTAATTTCTCTGCAACTATACAGGCTACTCAATATACTTGTTATGTGTTTGTAGCTCTTGGTGTGTAATGAGACATTTTTGCTGTTGCTGATAATTCTGTCAATTCCATTGTGCCCAGACATATGGTGTCAGTTGTTTGAAGGCTTTAGAACCCCTCAGATTGGCTGTGGTGTAAAAATTCAATAATCCCTATAGAAAACTTCGGACTTCTCGAACCGGAGTTTAAAATCCTCGTGCTCCCTTGCAGACTGGGGAGTTTTAAAAAGAAACGGGCCCTTGTAGATAATTTGGCATTAATGGCCCGAATCAACAAGAAGTGAAAAGCATTCAGCCCCCAGGAAGAGTGATACATAGTCTGAGCTGTGCTTCCACAGGCTACGTGCCCAACGGAAATATGTATAACCAATGTTTTACCAGTAGTCAGTGTGCATTAAATTCATGATATTAAAGGACAAATTTTCAATACTTTAGTAAGGAAGAATGATGATCTGGGTTCTCTCTGTAGTCCTAATCCAAAGCCAGCAGCAGCCATTTAAAAGACCCCGCTGATTTTGATGGCTTTTGTCTTGAGTCAAGCTGGATGGAAGGCAGCTGCAGGGAATTGGAAGGCCCTGGTTTAGCAGATGCTTCCAGCTTTCCTTAAACCTATGCAAGTCACCATAGGTCCTTCACATCATCTGTGTCTGGAGTGAAATCATGACTCCATTACAGTCAGTAAGAGTTTTACCACTGATTAGGGGTGGATTTAAAATTTTACCCCTGGTATGAGTAGGCCAGTTTATTTTATTTGCTCTGGATATTAAATATCCCAGACAAGGGTGTGTTGCCCTCTTTTTTTTAAGTTCTTCTAAACCTTCTGATGTTTACATTCTTGTAACAAACTTTCTCATATGCTTTTCTGTAAATACTTATGGTTTTGCATTCTTTTATAGAGGAAGAAAAAATTGATGGACTGTTAGTTTGTCCAGTGTCACTGGAGAGGTAGCACTGTCATCCTACAATCCACTGTCACTTTCAGAAATCTATAAATGTTAAAGTCAGAAATTAAACTACTCTCTTTTTTACCTTAAAAACTGCAATGTCCACATAATTTTATTTTGTGTCCTAGAGAGACAAGGGTGTTCTTCTTGTATGGTCTCAGTGGGCCTGTAAGCAGAAGAGTTTGACTATTAAGTGTCTAAAGCCCTGTTACCTGCCCTGTTCAGGACAAAAATACATAATTTCTTTGCTCAGAACCTTGGTGCAAAGCATTTATTATTGTAGCTGTCTAATAAAAAATATTAGTCCAAGGCCAAAATTGAATAAGGACCATTTTCCCTTGCCCTATCATGCCCTTAAACAGTGTTTCACCAAGGGTACAATATGATTTGTTAAACACAGCTGAGTACAGATAGTGTTTGAACAAAGTAGGAATTACATTTCCTCCATTCCTCTAATACATTTGTTTTCATGTACTGTGGTAAAGCATGGGTTTTTTAGGGAAAAGAAGTCCATTAGTCTTCCATATATTTCAATGAACTACAGAGTTTGCACTTATTTTTATGCATTAATTTTATAACTCTTGTGTTTAGGGAAGCAGTGCTCTGAAATCCAGGTTGTAAGCAGGTCTCAGAAACACAGAGTTAATCAGTTGAACAATGTACAACAACTTGTAACTTTCAGGAATACCAGAATGGGTGCAGCCCAGAAATATTAGAATAGAAATATTTCCCATCTTCATCTCTTTCTGAGAAAACTACTTAAACCCCTTGGTTGAGCACTGGCCAGCCACTGTCCAGCAAACAGAGGTCAAATATGCAGCATGCAAGGCTATATCAGTCTGGCTGTATTGCCTATGTATGGCTGTACATGGAAGGGCAAGGAAACTGGGAAAGCAAAAAAGGTTTTGGTCTTTAGGATCCCTTGAGTTGCTTCAGGCTAAATGAATCTTTTAGGTTATGCCAGGAATGACATAGCCCTGGTGATGAAAGGACACTTTTTCAATATAACATCTTTTCACTTGAAATCCTTCCTAGCATTAATGCCAGGGGAATTTCCAGATGAGATATTTGAAAGGTTTTTTGTTTTTCATGTGCTGCTGGACCAGCATTAAGGCGAGTTACATGTGCTGTCGGATTGAGTTCCATTAATGTCTGTATGATTTCTCCCCTTCTGACTTGGTGCGAGATATCCAAAGGAGCGAACTCCATCCAGGGTTTCCCAATACCAAAAAATGAGAATGCTTCCTCCTTTGAAGTTGGCATGGAGGAAGAGGAACTGAGCCTTTTCTGAAGACATCTCTATCTCAGATGAAGTTCAAAAGATTAAGAGTATCCAGGTATAGCACTCAGAAAACCAAAAAACAGTTTGTTCAAACCAAAATTCTAACCAAAATTTGATTTTACTATCGAATAATTGCTTTTATATGACCAAAAATATTCCCAAAAAGTTAATTTTGCTGGAATTATCTAGGTAATACAAATTTAATACCATGATCCTCTCAGACACAGAGGCCTAGTTTGCTTGCAAAGTGCAATTTCCCTGTTTCTTGTTCTTTGGATTGTCAGAAAACCCAACAGTACCATCACCTCTAGTTGCCACCATTGCAATCTCTTATGTTTGTGTCAAGAAGGGAAGAAAACTGCATATTTGACAATGGGGAGCTGTGTCTCTAGAGCCCAAAACAACCTCGTTTGGAGATATATTGTTTCCCTCTCATATGTAGGCAAGAGACCGTGGCTGATATTAGAGGAGTTGCACATGATGAGTTTTATTCTGTGCATAGGAAATAGTGGCATTCAGAGTGCTTGTTACTTTTTGCATGCTAATGCCCTGTTTCTCTAACATAAAGGGCTCTATAAGTTGCAGATAAGTGTTTTGTGAATCAAGCCCTAAATCCTCTCTTTATTTTAACTGGAGACTTTAGCCAGTGGATAAGCACCATCAGACATTATTCAAACATTTTACGGCTTGCAAAAAAAGTATTTTATTTTTTTAAAGAGCACTTTAAATAAGAGAAAACAAACAGTTTCATTGGGAGAGGCCTGGTTATGGATATCTTCTTTCCACCCCAGTGGCTTGATGTGACTGTTAACTGGCATTTGGTTGCTTTATAACTGGTGCAATTATTTTGTCAAAGGTTGTCGGGTTTTTTTCCTCCTTTAAAAAAAAAAAAAGTTAGTTTACAGTTTATTAACTTAGATTACTGCTAATAGCTCCCATGGGTCTTTCTATTGAAACAAGGACCAGGATAACTGATTTCTTAAGGCCAATCTGGAAGACTTTAAAATGCATTAATAGCTATCACTGAAACAGCAGGAGGAAGAATAGTCTGTCATTTGGGTTTTTTTCTTGTTTTCTTTCTTTTCTCTGCCTAAACTTTCCCCCCAACTTTATCTATTTATCTATTATTGTGTCTTGCTCTTTCTCTCCCTTTTTATCTTTTCCTTCTTTTTACAGCTATTAACAGTCTAAGTTTTCAGTGAGTGTAAATAATCAGCAAGGACTCTTTTTTGACTGTTCAGGGAGCTCATTAGCACATAAATAGAAAACAAAGACTGGTTCAGGGAAAAAGTAAAATGATACTTTAAAGTGTGGAGTCAAAACATTCCAATTTCAAGGTGTATATCCACTGCAGAATATCATTCATGATATATATTAAGAAAAAAATTGGTGTTTCTTGATACATAAACATTTGTAAAATCTACACACCCAGGTTAAATAGTAGGCATGCAAGTATGTAGTTTGCAGGTCTTTGAAGAAGACAATCATTTATTGCATGGCTGTATCAGAAGAAAAGGGATTTCCCTTCTTTACAGCTTTGGCATGACTTCTCCAGTCATGTCTTACTATCCTAATCCTCAGTTTTATGGCCAAAAGAGGAATGCATGAATGAAGGCTGAGCAGAAGTGCTTACTCAGTGTGACTGGAAGAGTGTCTGGAATATCTGCTGAAGACTATGACAAAAACCTTTTGCTTACTTTCATTCCCTTATCACAGTTGCTATAGTGAATAATGGAGGAAATTTGATTTTCTGTGGAAGGACTTTAGGCAGTTAAAACAGCTTGGATATTTGTTATCCAGGTACTAACACTGCAGTACTCAGTGCCAAACATCATGAGGAAGCGATAATATGAGACCACATTTTCAGGAATAAGAGTGTAGGTATAAACAGGAAAATTATAATATTCTGGATGTTCTCATTTCTTTTATAACTTGAAGTTGTGGTGTTAGGCAATCTGGACCATCAGCCATCCAGATGAGATGCTAGGTAAATCTTCATCTCCTCATGCCTTTCTTTCCTGAGTAGTGGAGTCATGCACTCGTTTTATGTCTTGGTTTTCATAGGTTTGGTGCACTGCCTGATCAGAGAAGGAACCTTTACTATGCTAGGTGCTAAAAAAATAAAAATAACCAAAAATTGTCTTTTTCTGAATAATTTTATAATTAAAACACTTCTATTTCTATTATCTGAAATAAAGAGGAATTGGGGTGGGGAAAGGAAGAAGGGATGCTCTTCTGATATCCAATGGGAAGATGCAATAAATCAGAAATAGTGGCTTTGAGACCTGCAAAAATCAAGTAAGTTCAGTTTAGATGTTTCAGTATTGTTCTTCCCACTACTTTGCAGGGGGGTTTTGATCAGATACAGAATTGCACACATGTGGGAAATGAACTGAGCCAGTTACTAAATCACTCTGCCTCTGCCCTTCAAGACTGGGAACTGGTGTTTGTCATAGCAACATAGAATTGTCCATGATATTATTAACCAGAATGCAGAACATGAAGGAAAGATCTAGCCTACCTGCAGCAGAGGTGTATTTTATGAAACAGATAATAAAGTAAGAGCACAGAACTACTTTTTAAGAGTAATTTCTGAAAATGTTACCTGGGAAATAGATTAAATTGTGCAGAGTTCAGTTATTGGCATCATCAGGTGCCATAAATCAGCATAATTCCTTTAAAGTTGGTTTTATCATATTTACAGTATTTTACAGAGGTCTGTATTTTGCTTAGCTTAAAAGATTTGTAGTCGTATACTTTTATTAAAAATATATGCTTCCAGGAGTTTATTTCAAATCTATTCAATGATTTAGTAGAAACATCTTATTTTCAGTCCTGAATGGGGGTCACACCATTGTCCTCTCTCCTCAGCACTTTCTGGTTTTATCCTTTATCTATTCACAAATGTACACTGAAGGACCCAATATTATCAGACAAACAAGTTATGGCATAATCCTATTTTCCTGGAATGAGTTTTGCATATAGTTCTTTAGCATGCTAAAAAGAAGTTCTCTTGTATGAGAAAATCAAAAAGCTTAAATAAAAATATCCCAATGGATTTATTGGGAAAATACACGTAATTTTCTACTACCATTTCTTTTTGACACTCTGCTGTTGATGTTCAAGCACTCCTGTAGTAAAAGTGACTACAGTCTATGACAGATAGTATGGTAATGGAATGGCATACTTTTCTGTTACACTGAAATTTCAATAAGGGTGGAATTTTTCCTCAAAAAGAGGGCAGTGATCTTCTCACAAATACTGTCCTTTGTCCTGAGGCACACAAAATCCCTAAATCCCTAAAATATTTTATCTAAAGATAATTTTGCACCAGCCCAGGCATGAAAAAGAAAAGTATATCAGATGCAGCTGGAAAGGTCCTGTTGCTCAGGGAGAAGGTAAATTAAAGGTTTCTATCTTATCTGTATTTCAATTACAATTTTATTTTTGGTCCCTGACAGTGCAGACAGTTGAAGTCTTGGGAAGTAGAAACACTCACAGGTGTAAGAAAAAAAGAATCTTTAATGGTGGAGATGTATATATTTGAACTATGTGGCTTTTCATGTGGGGTATACATGACATTTATATAAAAATGTGGACTCTTTTGGGGGCCTTAATCTGTTTGAACTCACTTGAAGATTTCCTTTACATTCTACATTTTTTTCCTTAGCAATAATGACCCAGTTTAGGAGTCTGCAGCTCTTTATGAGTCATTGTAGGGGTCAGTCTTAATTAAACCAGTTGTGCAAGGACAAAAACAGTTAATCACAAAAGCACTGGTCTGACTTTGTTTGCTGTCCATGGTGCATATTTGTATGTAGTTTTCTAAGATTTGGAATGCAAACTCTTGAGATAAATACCTTTTTAATTCTTGGACACCTGGTCTGTGGAAAAAGACCAGAGAAGAATTCCACCTCCTCTGTCAGGCTGTTCAATGATGGTGTAAGCCTAATTCTTGCTGAAGTTAATCCAGTGCCTTTGGCACTGGTTTTTTGGTTTTATTTGTTTTTTTTTTTTTTCCCCTCAATGCCTTACCAAAGACATCTAAGACTAAATTCTCTGATATAACACCAATCTAAACAGTATCAAGAGTGCAAAAATGGTCAGTTGACAAGGCCACTGCTGCTGAATGGGCAAAGAACTCAAGTCAGTCCTCAGTTACACAGGACTTTTTGTTAAGAGAGAACCTTACAGGTATTGTCCAGGACTGATCTATTGATATATTCTGGTGTCTTACACAGCCATAAACCTGGTTGCATGGGCCAGGATTTGCAAGTGAATCTTTTTCTTCAAAAGGGTCCTATCCCAACAGGAGGATGATGAAACATCCATCCTTTGCCCGTATTTCAATGGTGAACACCGTGATGGGCAGGAGTTTTTTTCCTTTGTTATTATCAGGCGGCTCTGGGAGGCTGAGAGAGACTGGCAGTGGGAGAAGCACAGTGTCACATGAGCTAACACCATCCAGGCACTGGAGTTTGAGTTCCTCCTGAGGAAATGTTCATAAGCCCAAAATCCCACTGCCTTGGTAAAACAGGGAAGTCCTTCATGTCAGTACATTAAGAAGACAGGTGAGTTGGGGCTCACTTTTATGGTTTCAGAAAGACTAAGAAAGACTGGTAAAATCCCGTAGTAAATTTGGGGTAAATATGAAACTGAACTGGGCTGCAATTGCTACAACTCATTTCTTCTTGGAGCTTTACTGAAGACGACTCTGGTCTTTTCTGTTTTCGCCTAGATAAATGCTCTGAAAATGATCCTGCTGACTGAGATTTCAGTACCTTCTGATTTTAGCTGCAACAATGCTATTTTAAAGTAGAGGGTTAACATCACTGAAAACTAGTGAGAGAAAGAGGCTAGAGAAGGTGAGAGGAGGTGAGAGAAAAAGGCTGGAGAAAAATTATAATCGCGAGAAAATGTCAAACACCGAAATGTTTTCAAGTCTCATCATTTTCACTTGCTTAAAAAAGTTAGATGAGAAAAGATTCACTACTTTTTAAATGGGATGATTTAGTGAGTAAATCTCTTATTGTCTGTGTACCCATGCATGCACACACATTTATACTCTCCGCATATAAAAATATAGAATACTTGTGTATTTATGCCTATGTGCATCAATAAGAGTCTATGCACATGCAAAGTTTATTTGCTGCCTTCTCATTTGGGAAAGGAAGACTGAGAATTTTCTGCCTTCTACTTTTTCTCTTGAAAATATTTTCTTGTGTCTGTCTCAGATACACACACAAATATTCACTAAGGCAATTTCCAGTCAACATAAGATGTGAACAGTTCTATGACTCGTTGCATTCTATATTTCATTATCTTTAGCAATATGTGTGTCTCCTCTTTGGTATCACAGAAACACATCAGGGTTTTCATGTGACACAGTTAAAATTCACAGTGTGTTCTCAGAAAGTGTACCAGGCAAATATTTTAGGGTCTGGTGGTATCCTATGGAGAAAGACCTGCAAAAATCACCAGGTTAGAGTGATGAATGGATTCTGGATTATACTGCAGTAGAAAAGTATCAGAAAGCTATCTAATACATCTTCTACTGTTTAGTGAACAGGACTCATATTAGGTAATGGCAGCAGAAAACATTAAAGACAATTGTATATGATGTAGTATTCGGTCAGATTCGTTCACAGTGTATAGTCATTTCCAAATGGCATTTTGCTGTTCTTTGTTCTGCAGCAGTGTCTAATATTTCTAAACATTTTTAGGCTCTGTGACACCTTAATGGTATACAATAACAGTATGCCTCCCTCTTAGAAAAATGGATACTCTCATTTTTCTAAACATTGTGCCTTTACCTTTAACCATTTCCATTTAAATGCAAATTTCAATCATGTCCACCTCTCTGTATTCCAACAGAAACCTGGGGAAAAGGCTATACCTTAAATCCTCATTTCTCCATAAAGGGAGCTCTTTCCTTCAGGTGTGTCACTCCATGTTATCTATCTTCCTTCTCATTTTACACATAATCATTGTGGCAAGTTTAACTTGCAGAATTCACAAATTAAAAACAGTTTTCTTTGTTGAGAACTCTGCTGGGTTTATGTGCTAAAAGAAAATGGGCATTTTTAGTTATATTTATTTCCTGTTAAATTTGTCTGACATAACTGTCATGGAAATTTCCTATTCACAAGGCTTTGAATTATTCCTGGAATTTGCAACTGTTTATAGACTCAAAAGTTTGTAATTTCCTAAACAACTGCAGATAAATTAAGTTAATTTGTATCATAGGCTTGGATTAATCTTGCAATTATTGTTCCAGTTTATAGCAAATAATTGAATTTCAGGGTTAAGGATAAAACGTGATGCTATGAAACATATGTGATACTGGTGTCAGTTTCCTGAATGTCTGTTCTTCGTATGCAGCTTAGCAACACATTTGAGCAATTCATTAAGGTGTCTCTGCTCAGTGAGTCTTCAGAGAGAAAGTTACAATTGGATCTGGTGTGTAAAAAACACTCAGAAAACAGCCAGCCGAAACAAAACATCTCCCTCCCCTCTCGCCCCTCACAAAAAAAACCAAATCCCACAGCCTTTATCTGTTGTTAGTCCCTCTTGATTTACTTTTGACAAGAGAGGGCACTGTGATAACATTCTAAAGAGTGGACATATTTGTACATTCTTGCCTCTGAGACAAAAAGGAAGCCAGGGATTAACCCCTGAACCAATTACTTTACAATATAGCAACTACTTCAACACAAAGGTGGGGGGAGGGGGGGGCTGGGGGGAGGGCTGGGGAAAGAGAAAATTTAACTAATTAGTGCAAGTCACAATGTTCTTTGTGGGAATTACTTAGTTAGAAAAAAATTTGTTGAGGGGGCTCAAAAAAGAATGCATGATTTGGAGTGTATTTATTAATTCTCACTTTCAGTTATTTTTCCTGGCTGAGAAGTTTAGCTGAAGATACTTTGTGGCTTTAGCCCTTTAAGAGAATTAAACATATTGGAAATGCTGTGCAGGTATATTTTTTAAGTAATATTTGTAAACCTATATTGAATGAAGTCATGGACCTCTAAGTCTCCATATTTCTGATATTGGGGAGTTCTGAGACCATTTTGAGTAGGTCAGAAATATCTTGTGCCTGTCATTTTAAAATTAAATATTAAATTTTCTAGCCATGATATACAAATTGCCTTGCAAATAACATGCTTTCTTTATTAGCTGCGATGAAAGTGATTTTGAGCAGCATTTTAAATGTAGAGTATGTTAAGGGCAGTTCAGTACCGAGGCGGCCAGGGTTCAAGGAAGGAGGTAATTTCAGACTTTAAGCACCTGCATTTTGAAAATTATATTATATTTAAGGGTCACAGGTTGGGTACCTGGAACTGCTAGTTATTTTCAGAAATCTTTCCTATGTGTGGCTTATTGTTGTGATTTTAGGAATGGCATTCCCCAAATTTAGTGGCCCTCCTCCCTCTGCACCCAAGGCTCTCCCAAACCCAATACCACTCACTTCCCCACACTCTCCCCTTCTCCTTCCCACTCTGGGGATGGACTTGATAATGGAAGATAAAAGATAAAAATAACAAGCTGAATTAAGGTCAATTTACTGGAAACAACGAGATAAGAAAACAAGAACTAACAGCAACTACATTAATAACAAAAGTGTAAAAAAGACAGAATGATTCATATAGAAAAACATTCATCTTGAAGCCTGAGCTGACTGCAGCCACATTTTCCCCACTGGAAAAGAAACACCTTTCTTCATAGAAGCCAGAAGAAAAATCCCTTCCTCCCAATCCCCGGCAATGACCTAAGAAGGTATGGAATAACATTTGGGTCTTAGCTATGCCCACTCAGCACAGCCCATGGCAGCCCAGAAATCCTGTGCTCAAGAGATCTGATGGGCTCAGCCTGGCTACTGTAAAAAAATAACTCTGTTCTGGTGGGAACTAGGATACTTATGAATGTAAAACTATTGGTAGTAGGGGCAGGGCATGTTCCTCCTGTCTCACCATATGATAAGCACATTCTTGGTGAGGCATTGTTGATAAGAATAAATGTCATCTGAAGTAAAGAAAAAAATTAGAGGATGTTATTAGCATTTTAAATTTTAATAAATATCTTGTAGACTCTTATTTCCCCTTTTTTCAAAACTGCAACAACTACTGCAAGCATTCAGACAAATAAGTGCTTTCATAAATATTACCATTTATGTGAAATATATTTGCTTAATCCACAATATATGTCGGTGCATCACTGTACATTCAGATATCAGAGAACAGATTCCTGTGATGAGGAGGGACAGATTAATTTGATTAAGGCCTTTGGGCCTTTGATTTTAGCTGTTCTGGGTTTAAGTCAATGGCTTGCAAGAGATGTGTGGGAATGACTGTTCTCTGTTAAGGAAATTTTACTTGTTGCATGTGATACTTGAGGAAAAATCCCTTCGGTAGGTTGGGGAGTTAAGTGATTACCTTGTTTTTCTTGTTTATATTTTTCATGTAAACTTCATATCAGGAGTCTTGAAAATATAGGAAGTCCTTTAATTTAATAACAAAAACTCAGATGTTCTTTCCCTTAAATATTTTTTTCTCCAAACTGTGAATACTGTCTCCTATAGAATAGCTATGGGAAAATGAAAAATAAAGAAATATTCTGAAAGTTTCAACTTTCTGACTTTAGTTGAATAAGAATGGCTATTTTTTTCCTGCTTTATAATTATGCTTGTTTTTTCCTAATTCATGCAGGCTGGAGCAGATGACTACATGACACTAGGTGGTTAGAAGAGACTGCTATTTCTCACAGAAGTGAGAAAATATCATTTGAGTCTACTTCTCCCTTCTATTTTGTTCTTCTGCTTTGGAGCTCGAAGGATATATTAGCTAATGGGTAGTTCCCTGCTCTCTGTCTTGATCCAGAAACAGACAAAGAAAATTAACAGGCAGTGCTTGAAGATTAGCTATCATTAAGTCAAGCTTTGACATATGTGGCTAATTGAAGGAATACCAGGTACAACAGGAAATGAAGAATAATGGGTGACACTTACTTAGAATAGACTTGTTTAGCCTTAAATCCAATAAAAGCTTGATAGTGCTTAGATAAACTGAACACAGTTAAGATCTTACAGACTCTTCATGTACCGATTACTGTTAAAAACTCTAAATCCCAGATGGTAATTCTCTGACAAATGTTATTTTTTTAAGTGACAACTGATAGACCTTGTTGTTAACAAAATTATAATTATTTCCTTTAATCTGATGCAAAAACTTGTTTATTGGATACTTTTTGTTTATTTTTGCATTTTGGCTTCCCTTGACTTGCTTGAAAGGTAGACAACAGCAGATTTGGACCAGGGTGTTTCAATAGTTCATGTTTCCACATGGGCCGCTGTAAAAACAGGATGGAGTCATGGAGAGTTGAATTATTGCAAGGTTGAAGGAAAAAGGGAAGGCTTTATAGATCCAGTCTCTGCTTATGTCTCCTCTGGGCTTTCATCTCTCCAACAGTCATTGCACAGGTGTGCACGACAGAGGAACCTACATTGCCAAAGTAGAAAGAGCTCACATTGGCTTCTGGGACCTTGTCAGGATTACACACAGAAAAAGGGGCTTATGGATCACTGTAAAATCCAAAGGTGCACCTTCAACCTGGAAGTTTGTCTGATATTTGCTATTTGCAAAACTTTCAGTAACATGTATTCAAGTGAGTAAAATATGATTTTTAAAGATTCTTATCAAGAACAAGCAGAAACTTCAGAAAACATTCCTGCACCTAATTTGAAATACCGTGCAGAAAATGCATCAGGGTATATTAATGGCTTTTATGAAATAAGCCTATTTTCTTCAGGCAAATAAATAGGGATTAATTCTCTTTTTCTGCCTCTTCCTATGGTATGAAAATGATGCATGGAGCGTGTGTGTGTGTGTGTGTGTGTGTGTGTGTGTGTGTGTGTGTAGGTGTGAGTGTGGGGGTGAGGGTATTTAAGCAAGCAGCCTCTCTATTACATATTTATATTGAGAGCATGCATAAAATTCTAGCACAGGAAAAAAAAAAAAAGAAAAAAGAAAAATAAACCCCCCCACCAAATTAAGAAGAAAAAAACCAAAAAACCTTTGCAAGCCCTAGGCTTATATTCATCTGTGGCATGTGGTTGACTGGCAGGCTGAATTTTGTCATGAATAATGTTTAAAAGGCACTGGCTTTCTTCCATAAGCAACACATAACTTTCTGATCCACATCTAGGGAGGCAAGTATGTAAACTAGACACTTAGATCCTGATCATATTTGTATACTTATTTTACTGCTTCCTATTTTCAATTGTCTTTGTCTAAAAATGGGTCAGAGTTAGGAGTTACCTATGAAGATGCTAGAATGTTGACGAGTTTTGGTTTACTGCTTGCTAGGGGGTAGAAGAAGGCAAACTATGGGTGAAAGGTGAGCAGCCAGGTCAGCAGCTACGCAAACTAACACAGACAGCGAGGCTCTGTGAGTTTTTTCCAATGGAGATACTGCACCACACAGTTCCATTGTACAATATGTCACACACAAGAGTCTATCACAACTTCTTATGATGTCTTGTACATCATAGAACAGACTTGGACTTTTCAAAATTAACCTGTTTTAAGATCATAAATTGTGCCAACCATTCATCTGCATGGGGGAATCACATCTGAAAATTAAATCCTGAAGTGGGATCCATCTGTTTTCACTGTCAGGCTCAGCCCCAGGAACTCCTAAGCAGTTGTCGTTGTTGCTGTTCTTTAATAGGGTAGGACAGTAATGCACAGTCCTCCAGATGTGTCCTGATCTTGTCTTGAGATTCACACACTTGACCTCAGGTTGATATTGAAAACCCAGCTGAGGCCCAGCAGAATTACAGTGCCCTTCATAAAGAGGAGAAAAAACTTCCGAAGCTGAAGTGCTTGAAAACATTCAGTGGATGGCTCTGATATAAGCTTTAGTAACCTAGTGAGAGTGTAGAGGAAAAGGAGAGAGTGTTTCAGACTTCTAGTGTAGCACAGTACTTACTCTTGCCTCCTGAATTCTAGTCATTGAATGCTGAATCATGTGACAAGGAGGCCTGTGTGGCAGCATATCAGAAATATAAAGACAGATCATTTTCTTTCTCCAAAAGTTTGGTAATTATTAACTCAATAAAAAGTAGACTTTTTTTTTATTTTTGCCGTCATCTGTGGGTAGGAGTGAGTGGCAGATAATTCACTGTCAGAACATTTCCAATTTTAACTAGTGCGGGTATTTCTCAGATAAGTGAGAAAAGGTAGTGAAACAGTGCATTGATACAACTCAGACAATGAGCCTCTGGACCCACTGTAAGTGCTGATTATAATACAGACCCAATGCCATTCAATGTCTAAGTCATTTCAAACAACTATATTTAATGATATTTGAGTCTACACTGCCCTGAGCAGAACATGAATATAACACGAGGCACTGAACCACTCTAACGTCCCATCCACTTTGTACAAAGCAATGCGAGGGTGACTCCAAATGACAAGTTGGCACTATGATTCCTCTTTTCCTTAGAAATAGCAGGTGCTGTGCTGAGAAGAAACCAGCTTTACCTTTTGGAAACCTGAAGCTTTTTTCCTTACTGGCTATAGTGGAGGTCTAGGGATAGTTTTGTAAACCCCCAAATAAACCTAATTTTTTTATTGGAAACGTGCACAGAACAAATAGAAGGGGAAATATTTTGCACTGGAATATTTCTGATAACTGCAACTTTAAGAAGAAAGTTGACATGAAGGACTGCCTTCATCATTAAAAAACTTCATGGTACAAGCTGCCCTGCCTTAGCCACAGCTGTCATGAGAAAAGGAAATAGATTTTTAGGGTCCAGATAGGATTTCTCCTTGGAAATGTCAGGAGTGATTGATGTAAGACACAAGCAAAAAGCTACTCACTAAACGTGTGTTGTCTACACTTTGAATCCTGCTTCCCCCCACCCGATATGGTGTTGTCATGATTTTAACAAGTCACAGGAAGAGTTAAGCTGTGCTTTCTGAATAAATTAGTACAGTCACAAAATGACACTTCTCTGACCTTTGCAAAAGGTGGAGAGTATAACGGTAAGACATACAGGGCTGTTAAACAATGTCGTTTTTTTTTTTTAACCATTCTGACAAAAGGTGCAAGCTCTTTAAAACAGTTTCCTAATGCACTTCAGCAAGAGAGCTAACTGACTGTCATAAGATGACATGCGTAACACAGAGATCCTGCTACACATTTTGATGCAAAGGAACACCCTGTTAGTTGAAAATCATTGCTAACTGGATTCAGATGTTAGAGATGAAGTACATGGAGCACAGTACATTTGGTAAAGCTTAAAGGAGCTTTAAAAAAATGAACATAAATCTTTAGCTGTGGCCTTTTATCAGCTCTTAATTTGTCATGGTATTTTAATTACTGACAGTGTAAAAATTTTAATCCATATGCTAGGGGAGATGATGCTTATTTCTTGCTCCTTCTCTTGAAAAATAGTTTTAAAAAGTTAACAGGCCTGCATGCACATGGAAGTTTTAAAAACTTGCAATAGGTCGATTCAGAATTCTCTTAGCTCCATGTTGTGCACATATTCAGAAAGTTTTATCCATGTTGACTTTGGAAGTTAGACGCTCAAACCTTAAAAGTGACATAAATTTCTCTGGGTGACTCCAGTTTGATGGGACCTGATTTTCAGAGGGTTTCTCCTCAGCACTGCTGTAAGTTGCATTTTAATTGTTTCAAGAGGGGTATTCAAACAGATAAGTATATGATTTGGTGTGTTTGAAACTGAAGAGCAAACCTGATCTCTTATATGGTGAGAGGCTTGTTTTTTTTTCTGAGGTTGTTGCCCCTTTAATCACCTTATTTTCAGGACTTACATGTGTGACTGCTGAGACATATACAAAATATGATCAAATTGGTACATGAAGCTGAGGGAAGCAATAAGGTATTCTCAGTACTGCATGACTGCAGTTAAGTCATTTTGAAATCAATAATCCCCTCGCAATTCACTGTGCCACTTGACTGGACATACAGATGCAGATGCCCTTGTAAATGAATTTACATCGCACTGTGCTTGTAGCCATATAATCTTTCTTCCCTTCTCAAGTCTGTCCCATTTTTCCTTGCTTCCGTTATGCATATGAAACTCAAATTAAGATTGCATGTAAAGTTGACTGGATATTCCAGGTTATTTATTGGAAATGAAACTATATAAGCATACAATATATGGTTTGTTTAAATTTGATTTACCTAACTCTTTCCATAGTCTCAGGCAAATACAATTGTTATACAGCAGACAATTGTATTGGGGGGAAAGAAACAAAATAAAAAAGAAAGTATCAATAGGTAATTTGCAGCTAGTTTATGGGGGACTTCAATCTGGTAATAAAGAGGGTAATTCATCAAATAAAAAAATTAGACGTGACACTAAATTCAAAATTCTTATTAGTTACAAAAAGTAAAGTTTTTAGTATGTGTATTTCAAATGCTATGTCAACACTGCTTGGACACAAGCTTAGACTGAAGTCAAGGAGATGGGTCATGTCTGGCGAATGCCTTGCTCTCTGGGGAATGCAAGGTTCTTTTTAGCATCTTTCATTGGTCCAGCCATGACTTCTCCTCCCCCTGGACTGTCTGCTTATCTCTACCTACCTGCCCAGGTGGTGACATCAGGGCACTCTGAATTAGCCAGAAAGAAATTAGTGGTGTCTGAGATTCAGCTGTGTCAGAGTCACAGGCTGCAAGGGAAGATGGCATACAGGGAGCCCGAGGTTCATCTGTGCTACAGAAACTTGGCCCTGTGAACTGTGCAGTGGAAGTGTGAATCATGAGCTACAAAGAATGGCATGGCTCAGCAAGATTCCCAAACTGATTTCTAAGGCTGTGATATCACCAATCATCATCACTGGTGTGGGTTGCAACACATGAAGGAATCCAGGCTCTGACAAACCAGACAGGATATTTGATGGTGACATCCCTGCCCTTGGTGGGACCAGATGATCTTTAAGGTCCCTTCCAAACTAAGCCACTCTATCCATCTATGATATTTTCCTTGATCTGGCCAAAAGTCTCTAGGATTTTGTCTATCATAAGCTGCAGATCTGCAAGTTCTTATTTACAAGGAATGACATCTAAAGCAGGAGGACTGCAGCATGGTAGATTCTTGCATTGTAGTCTGAGAACTTGCCTTTTGCTGACAGCTTTTAGGAACTGGAATACAAAATAAATTATCTCTTCCAACCATCAGTGTGGGCTGCTTTACAGGAGAAAGCAGAACAGGGCAGCTGAGTAATAACCCAGATGAAATGCCTTCCTTAGTCTCAATAGAGATTGGTTCCAATTCTGAATTATGCCTTGCTTTTCATATATTTCCTTGATGTATATACGTATGCAAATTTACATATGCATGTATGTATTTAAAAACATATACACGCTTGTGCAATAATATTTCTCAGTGTATTTTTTCCCTTCAAAAATTCCCAGCTTTTTTTTGAATTCTGCACAGCTGCTGAGCCACAGTGACCTTGTGGTAATCACCTCCCCAGGCTAAGAGTATGCTGTGTTCACAACCTATCATTTTTGCTGAATGTTCTCTTTTTCATTGTTAGGAATTATATCCTTAACTAAAGACTGGGACAATATCCACATGATACTCATGGAAACCAAGCTGTAGAGAAGCCACATAGCTGGCACAGAAGGAAAGAGGAGTAGGTAGGAAAACTAGCTATGGTTTCTCACATCTAACTTATTAAATAGGCTTCTCTTGGGCCCATATATGCTAAAAGTGAAGAGGCTTTGAGTTTCTACATTTACTTTAGGCAGCACAACATAACTGCTTTGCTTCAAGGAGCTGGAAAAAGCGGACTATAGAAGGCCATGCAATACTCTGTACACTTGCCTGTTGTGAATGTGGACATTCCAGCCAAAGATGCATTTGTTTTATTGTTAGATGCTATTTTCCCTTTTCTGTAGAAACAATAGTTTCTTATTACTCTAAGTTGGCATGACATAGTGTGAAAAATCAAATGCTGCTTCATGCAGACTGAGACAGTCACACACATTTTCACTCTGTCTACAATCTTTCATAACAGCTTCAGTTTGGAGAAGAATCTACCTGCATCTTGTTTTCCATTGCATTAAAAAATGCCTCTTTCATTATTTATTTGACAAAAGACAAAGGAAATGAGATCTACGGCCTGTATTGGTAACTCACAGGGTTTTTTCAATCTCCAGAGATTTATCTCTTCACCTCATAATCATCCTTAAATCCCTCAATGTTTAGTTGGGGCACCTTCATGTTGCTTTGGAAAAAAAATCCCTAGTCATTACCACAAATCCTATTATCCCATCCCAAATCTTGAAAAACTCTTTTTTTCTCTCACACACTGATAAAAATCACGGCCAGTTGGATGGGGCTGTGAGCAAGCTGGTCTGGTGGGAGGTGTCTGTGCCCATGTAAGGGGGGTAGGAACTAGATGATCTTTAAGGCTCTTTCCAGCCCAAACCATTAAATGAGTCCATGGTACTAAAATAATTCTAGGATCTGTGAGTTGTTCTAATTAGTTGTTATGGCTAATCTAACATTTGTGCTATGTCTGGATGCACAGGCATTGCTGAGTCTAGCATAGTGCAAGAAATCCCACATTCTGCAGAACTTTTGAAAGAAACAACACAGAAGAACCAGAAATCTTGCACTCCAATAATAAAAAACTGAAGCAGATCTAGGGAGAAAAATTCAATTTCCTTCTTGTATTTCAACGTTCTGGAATTTACTCCTTCATATCATCCAGTTGCCCAAAATTTTGCCAAAACTATTTTTCCTACATGAATGTACACATGCCTCTTTCTTTCTCTGGTTTTTGCCCCCTCAATCTGCTTTTGTCCTTTTCTCTCCCTAATCAGAATTAAAAAGAAAGACCTCAAAAAATTTCTAGCCAAAAAAAAGTAAAATTCCTTTGTTTCAATGAAATTACTTTGTTCTGATGAAGCAATGTTTTTTGAATGAAAGTATTTTCTGTTATCATGTTCCTGTAAATTCCATTAAAAAAATACAACCATAAGAAACTCAAAGTGAAGTAGAAAGTTCAAATTATATTATCATCATCATCATCATCATCGTCCTCTTAGAGAAAACCTCTCCGAGTTGTCACAAACCTGAAACTTTCAGCTTGTGTTTTTGTGCTGAAATAGTACAAAGCAATGAATTTGTTAGAACTTCAAATCTCTGTTACTGCTAATCTACTAAAGATGTACATCACACTGCTTTATTTCACTCTTCAGAGGGTTAACATCCATGTATCTATCTCTGTTGATGCATATGTGCCTGTATATATGACTGAAATGAGCAGATTTGCTTGACTTTATGAGCTACATGCCAGACCACATCTGAAGAACTGCTGAGTTTGCAAAGTGCAGTACCACACTCCTCCTTCCATTCTCTCTCACTGTCTCTCTCAGTGGTGATAGTTGTAGCCCTTCAATATTTTTAACCATTTAATGATTAAAAGCTCAGAGAACAAAAATAATTTTCTTTATGTGTGAATAGTATGTGCTCTGTGACTGGAGTTTATTTACTGGACTCCAAAGCAGAACTTTCTTGACTGAGTAAGTTACATGGTATGGTCAACATTTCAGAAATGTCCACAGTGAGACTCAGGTCTGCAAAATTCTCAGCATTGGGAAATACAGATATTTGAAGAATCTGATTACGCACAAAGCCAGAACAGAAGCTTTTGGATGCTTAGAATGCTTGAAAAATCTTATCCTTTTAACATTGCTTAAATGAGTTCCTGCAAAATATGGCCTTAACTGAATGTGTTGAGAAATTTGAATTATGACCCTGCATACTCTTTTCCTACACCTCAGACACATTTCTGCTGTCATTAGTGTTGCTGTCAGTTAGTTAGCTTTAGGCTTTAGTTACCATGATTAAAATTAGGATGTTCCTATTTTAGAAGTATTTTTCCTGATATCTCACATAAGTAGTAAGAATATTTTTTTTTTCCCAGATTTGCACAGTCCTTGTCAGTTGGTCTTTGCACTGCTGGTCCAGGATAGCATCCTGATTTTCTGAGCGTGTCATCTGGTAATGCTGGTTGATATCTTTGCATGAATCTAAGGAAAGAATGTGCTTTTTCAAAGGAAGACTTTGACTCTGTCAGAAGCAGGCTGTGTGCTAAAGATTTGTTGCTCCATAACAAAAGGGGGTCACTGATTTGCAGACACAGCTCACACTGATGTCAACAAAAGCCGCACATAGAGTTCAAGTGTGCAAAGGGGCCCTTTGCCTCTAATTCATCTCAGGGCTTGCCTGATTTCAATGCACAGCTTTGAGCTGAATGAGATTGGGATATATTTTTAAAGATGTTGGCTGCAGATCCACGTTGATGAAAGGTGAGAAAATCCTTGCAGTTCCACGGACAAGTCGAAAACCTGCCTGAACAAACTGCCAGTTCAACTGTTCTTAAAGCAGCCACAGACCAGGGAATTGCTGCACACAACTGAGTGCCAAATACTTGCCTGGTGTGTTTTGGCATAAGTGAATTTGCTTCAGTGGAGGCATAGTGATTTTCATCACCTAAAGATATGTTTTTAAAGTACACATGTATTTTTTGAAGCTCCATTCTTGAAGTCCACAAGTTTGGGAGTTTTTTGTTTTGTTTTGTTTGGTTTGGTTTTTTTCAGTTTATTTTGTGAGCTGTTCCTGTGTTTTATTATTTTTTCTTGAAGAATATAGACATGATGAAAACTGTAGGGCTGGCCAAAGAATGCTATGTTAAAGCATAACTTCAGAAGAAAAGTAGCACAAATCTACACCAGCCAGTACAAACAAAGGGTTGTTTGGGTTTTTTTTAATAGCCTCTTCACATACTAAAAAAAGCATTACCTTTTCTGCCTGTAAATTTGTCCTCTATAGCCTTTCTTACACTGATGCTCAGTGTGTTGCAGACTGATAAACAGCAGTCTTGCTGTTGTACTGCAGTTAAACCAAAGAAGGAAAACTAGAAAGGTCCTGAAGCAGCCACATGGCAGGGAGAGGTAAGTCAGAGTGTAAACAACTCCTGAAATCTCTAGACACCTAAGTAGAACAAAAAATAATGCAAGTCTATGCCTTTACAGTAGTCAGAGAATCACAGCATTGTTAGGGACCTTTGGAGATCATCCAATAAACTCCCCACCTGGGGCAGGTTACACAGGAATGTGCCCAGGTGAGTTTTGGCTGTCTCCAGAGAGGGGGACTCCATGACCTCCCTGGACAGCGTATTCCAGTGCTCAGCCGTCATGGTCACCTAGATAGACAGGAATAAGCAGGCTGTGCAGTAGATGACATGTTATTTCCTCAGTCAATGAAGCCCCGTAGGTGGAAAGCTAGAAATTTGTCACTGTATTTGGTTGTTGTTATTTTAATCATCCTAGAACAGAGTGTAGAGAAAGCAGGAATCCTGGTCTCATACAACTTCTTGAGAAATTTTTGAAGTTGAGGTTTCCAGCAAAACTCCATTTTCACCACAGTCACGAGCTAGTCATTTTAGCAGAGCTGACCAGAGCTGGAGACACTTATCCATTATCTACCATTCAGAGAAGATTCATGACAGTTCTGAACTCTATCCAGTGTGGACATCACACATCTGGCAGGGCTACACCCCATAATTTCAGTGTTAGAGACATCACAGCCTCTTCACCACAGGGTTCTCTGCACATTAGTTGAGTGCTCAGCCAAGCCTCCTTCCCTGGAAGACTATTGCCTCTGGGAGCTACTTCTAGAAATTTCTTCAACTTGGCTTTCTAAAATATGCAGTCTAGTTCTAAAAAATTTTAGGTGTATGACATGTATGGTCTGGAGAGCTGGAGTATTCTCCACTGCCAAGCCAGCACTGCTCACAAGCACTGTGTTCTGTCTCACTCAAGATCCTTGCAGACCAGATCGGTCGCCATAATTGAAAACAGTATCTGTTCAGCATTCAGGCTGAGCTGAGAGTCTGTTTTCCATGTTCATCACTGCTAAATTAGTTATGCTGTTACTGAGGGGGGAATTAAGACTTAGGTTTTCAAAGCCTCTAGCATCAAGTTACAAGTCACTGTCCCAAACTGTCATTTTGGTTATGCAATTAAAGTGTCCCTAAGAGTGTTTAAACAGAAACCAGAATGTGCATTTCCACAATGTGTTTCACATCCATTCTTTTTCATAGAAGGCTGAAGAAAAAAATAATTTTGATAAAATATTAGGGTCAGTGTTTCAGACTGTACTATGACAGAGAGCATGAGAGAATTTGTGCAGCCAGTGTCCACCTAGGCTAAAACCAAGCTGTACAGTGGAGTCTGAAATGATCACCCATTGGTTTTGCAACTCCCAGTCTGTATACCTGCAGGATCAATTCTGTTGTGAGAAATTCTCTTTCAGCTTTAATTTTCCCTGGCTCTTGCAAATGGGAGGATCATTCACCTCTTTGACATATACTGTTATGTTTTTCTACATTCTTCAATAGCTGCCAGAGAAATGGATGCATTCTAGCAGGAGGCAGAATTACTCAGCCACATATGTATGCTCCTTTTGCTCATACGTTTTATTACATTCTAATTTTATGTGATTGTCATTAATTTACTAACAAATTATTTTTCTTATTTCAGACTGAGAGCAGAGATACCGTTTCATGAGTATTGAAACCAGGCATCCTGAATATTTCCATGACATATTTTGGTGTATTTCTAAGTTGCTTTATCAGTCGTTAAAGCTCAGCTTGCAGTACTTAACAATCTTGGCCTTGATCCTATAAGCATGCATATGCCTTGCTTTATGCATATAAGCACTCTCATTGAAATCAATATTCATCCACATTACATTAAGTACACACATAAGTGTTTGCAGGATTGAGGCTGCCTTTTTTTTTTTTTCCCTGTATTCATACTATTTTCTGTCTGGTGTCTATTGTAGTCTTTTGAGTAAATGATTTGTAGGCTGAATAGGGCTCTTCAGATCGCATTCCTCACTGAATGATACAATTCCCCATGTAGTGCCAGGACCCACTCAAGGCTTTTCTGTTCTGGAGGCAACATTAACTTCCACTTCCCCCAAGAGCAAAATTGAATTTTGTGATAATGACACGAAATATTCAATGACTGTGTGCAGAGAGGTGCTGAGGGCTGAGGGAAGTCAGTAAAGGCAAAGTGGATGAGGGTCTAGAAAGGTCAGGGGATGTTATGGAGAAGGGGGTGTGTGTGTTTGCAGGACTATTCCATAAGATCTCATCAGAGCTCTGTGCTGTGGAGAGAGACAGAGAGGACATGCAGATCTTGGGGGAGGAGAGCAGGGACAAAGGAAGGGAGCACTGCTGTTCCTGGTGGATGTATATCATGTCCCATGATATCATGACTTGGCTGTGCATCATCTTTTTGAACAATAAGTTAAGAAAGGTTTCAGAGAGGCTTCCTCCTGGAGATGCAAAATCTAATGCTTTTGTGGCTCTCCATTCTTCTTTTCTGAGGAAAATAAAGCATTATTGAGAGAATGAATTTTGGAAAGTTTCATTACAAATGGTCTGTTTTAAATATTAGACCTATCCAGAACAAATTTCACGTTATTAATATTTTGTGTTAGGATCATTAGGGATGACTTAAAATGTTGGATGGAATAGAGGACTACATGCCTTTTACTACATCTTGTTTGTCAGGCTCTTTAATCTGTCATTTTTAAAGGGCTTTTTGAGTTTTTTTTCAAGAATGACTTGTGTGTTAATTCATTGCAATTGTTAAAATTCTTCATTTTACAAAAGAAACCAATTTTTTTTCCCTGCCATTTGTACTGGCTCTTTGTGTTCCATCTACCACAATAAGGAAAGGACCAGCTCTATCCACTGCTGTTTGCAGTAAGTGTATCTCTGAAGTTTGTGTGTACCAGCACTGGAATTTTTGTCTTCTAATGGTGATAAGACAGTTTTGTCTCTCATTTAACTTTAGGCAGCTGCACTGAAAAGTAAAATATGGAAAGATTTTTTTCATTCTGTTGTTTAAGTTATATTTATAAAACAGGAAAAATATGTTTTACTTTTACCTGAAAATGTTCCTGCAAATCTTGAGTTATGACATTTTATGGTTGTTAATCTACTTAAGTCGTGGCTCATCATTCATTATTTTTCCACTTTTTCCATAGTGTGGGAATCTTTTGTTATAGATTAAGTTTTAATTTGGTTCTCTGGTTAAGTACATGATTGAAGATATTAATCAATTATGCCCTACTTCATCTGTACACATTTCAATAGCTTGGAATTGAAAAACTGGAGAACTGTGCCTGAAAAGCGTGTTCTTTTTCCACCTGTGTCAATTTTTTAAAAAGAAAAAAATTACTTTTCCCTGAAACTTTGTTTCTTTTAAACCCTAAGCCTGGGTGGCTACAAGGCTACTTTCTTAGACATAAAGGCATTAATCATATCTGACAGATTTTTCCCTTCTATAATAAGCAACATTTCTCATAATAAGACATAAAAATAGGACATGAATTAACATGACACACCACAGAAAATCAGTGAGTACAAACTCAGATTTAAATTTCCAAGCCTTTTCAGGCTATGTTAATTTTTTGCACCATTAAGTAGTTTCCAGTTTCAATCCCCGTTTGCTCTCAGGCAAAACCACAACAGAAGCATACGATGCATTACAGCCTGCACTGGTGGAAGGTTCCAGCAGCTCAGCCACGCTCTTGTCCTCCAGAGGGCAGTGGGTATTTCAGGCACTTCTTCAGCCCCTGAATTACTGCCACCAACATCTGGCCTTTCCAGAGACTCCCAACAATGGAGCAGTGGGGGCGAGGAATTTCTGCTGGCTGAAAGTGGAATTTGGCTTCAATTAAAAAAAAAAATAAATAAAAGAGAGGGTTTATGAGTTATACACTCTTTAATTTACAGTCTTGTATAATACGTATAACCACTAAATATCTGGAGTTAGCTCCAGCTCCAGGAGTCTCTCATGTAACCACCAATACCATTTTAGTTCAAGTGCAAATATATGGTATTAGAATTTTTTTTCAAATTTCATTAGGAGATGAGACAGAAGAGGAATGTAGTGGGAAAGTATTCATTTCTCCTGTGTAGTGGCCTCCAAATGCATTATAAACTTTTATTGCCTTGAAAAGTCTTATGGAGTCAGATAAATTTGCATTTGCAAAACATAGATAGATGGGAACTTCTAAAGGGAAGCTGTGTTGGTCAGAGGATTCCATATGGTTGCAAGCAGCCTTCTCCTTGGTCTCAAGGAACCTGTTTTTGAGAGTAAATAACTGAATGAAAACAGACTTCTTGGAAAACTGTTGTAATTTAATGCATGTAAACAAAAGCTTTTATAATAGTCTCAGTCACTCTGCGATCTCTAAAAGAATTTCTTCAAACAAATATCAATTTTTAATTGAGAGGCACCCAAGGGGGTGGTGATGGTGTGGTCTTTTTCTCTTTTTTAAAATTTTTGTTTTATTTTTTTTTCTTTTTTTCCCCCTGAAATGGGAAATATTGCAAGGTTCACAGTGCTCTCGTTTAAAATTCCTATCAGATTTTTCCAGCACTTTAACTTCCACAGGATGTCACAGAATCACCCAAGAGCTGAGGCTGGAAAGAACCACCAGAGATTGTCCAACCAGACCACGATTCTGAGCGGGGTCAAGCAGAAGAAGTTTCCCAGGGCTGTGTCCAGTCAAGTTTCAAGTTATCTCCAAGAATGAAGATTCCTCATCCCTCATTGGATCTTGGAAATTCCAAGGAATGGCATTTATTTGCTTCCCATTTTCAGGAATCCTTCCTCATCAACTTGACCTTTCAAATATATAAGAGAGCAGCCTCACAATGACATCTGCCAGTACCTTCTGTGCTTGTGGCTGTATTCTAGTAAATCCCACAGACTTGTGTATATCCAATGTGCTTAAAAATTGCCTAACCTGATCCTTTTTCACTGAGGGTAAGTCTTCTTTTCTTCTTCCCAAACTTTCTCACTGTTCTCAGGACTCTGGGATTCATAAAGGCATGTCTTATTCTTGGAATCACCGACTGGCTGGTGTTGAAAGGGATCTTAAAGCTCATGTAGGTCCAACACTCCCGCCACAGGTGGATGCCATCCACTACATCAGGTTGCCCAGGGCTCTGTCCAGCCATTCCATGAAAACTTTCAGGGACGGAGAATCCACAACTTCTCTGAGCAACCTGTTCCCGTGCCTCAACACTCTTTGAGTAAAGAATTCCTTTCTAGAGTAAAGAATTCCTTTCTAACTCTTAAATCTCTGCTTTTTTTAGATTATAATAATTTCCTTTTATGATATCTTTAAAATCCTTGTAAAATCTCTCTCTCTCTTTTTAATACACTCCTGTACATACTGAAAGGCCATAAGAAGGTCTTCTTGGAGGCTTCTCTTCTCCAGGCTGAACAGCCCCGACTCTTCATGGGAGAGGCGCCACAGCCCTCTGATCATCTTTGTGGTCCTCCTCTGGACTCACTCTATCAAGTCCATGTCCTTCTTATGTTGTGGCCCCCAGAGCTGGAAGCAGCACTCCAGATGGAATCTCACCAGGGCAGAGTAGGGGGGAGGAATCCCCTCCCTCACCCTGCTGGTTGAACTTTTTTTAATGCAGCCCAGGATATGGTAGGCTGCAAGTGCACATTGCCTGGTCATTTCCAGCTGCTTACCTACCTACACCCTTCTCTGCAGAGCTGACCTCAATGAATTTTTCTTCCAGTCTATAGTCTTGTCTGGGACAGCCCTAGATACATATGTGGCACCTCACACTTGAAATTGTTGAACCTCATCAGGTTCTTGGCCTAATTTTCTGAAAAATTCCAGAACTTTTAAAGTAATTTCAAAATCAGAGGTTTAAAATTGCACCAATATCTAAGCAAAATGATTGGTTATGTATGATTAATAATAATTCTTTGAAAATGACTGTGGTTATAGTATAATAATTGTACAATTCTAACCACTACCATAGTGAAATGGAATGGAGGTGTTTATGTAGGCAACCAAATTAGTCTGTTTTGGAAGTGAAGTGCTCTATATTAACTATGTGAGAGCTGAACTCTTTTACAGGATGTAGTAAAAATAATGATTTTATCAATAAATTTGGATAACAAATACAATAACTGAATATAAAGTTTTTTCAGTGTATGCTAGCCAAAGAGCCTTAATAAATATTTATTTGCATAAATATGTGCTTATCCTTCCTGTTTAGTGAAGACAAAGATTTTTGGAGTGCATGGATGGGTGCTGGATCACATTTAATAGGAATTTCATACTATCCAATCCGAAGTGACAAATCAATAAGAGGTTTCAACTAGTGCTGACCTCACAATGCAAGAGCCACCCACTCAGGGGCTATTTGCCTTTTGCTTATGTATCCTTAAGAGAAGAGTACATTCAGAGCAAAACCCTGATCTCTGGAAGAAACAAGATTAGGAGAAAAAAATGCCCTTATCTCATCCTGCCGACTCAAAGTTTTCATGCTATGTCACACTAAAACATGAGAGGTGCATTTTAGAAACAATCATATCTATATTCCTATAAAAAATGAATGTGTCTAGTGTTCAGTATTGTGGAGTTCTCCTGGTTTTCTCAAACTGCTTTTCAGTGGAGGAGAACTGAATATTAAAGATACATTTTTGAAAGCTTCAGGTTTTTGGTGGTTTTTTTTGTTGTTGCTGTTTTGCTTTTTTTTATTATTATTATTAGGACAATAAGGACTCATATTTTTTAAGAGCCTTTATTAAAACATATCCTAGTTTGATTTTATGATGGCAAAACCAAAATTCTATAATAGTAGGACAATAATTTTCCAGGAAGTTCATATAGCTGTTCATAAGGATAAATCAACTAAGGATGCACTGCATTGGTTGATAGAACTGCTGAGTAGTCAATGAGAGAATCTCCATCTAAATTACAAATACAATTTCTGATATAATATAAAAGTAGATTTAAAAAACAAAAAAAAGAAAAGATTTTGTCTCCCTGAAATTTATGAATCATAGAAAAACAAGAGAACCTGAAAAAAAAAAGAAAATTATTTACATTTTAATTCTATTCAGTTTTTAACTCTTTAAAGTAATAAGCTCAATACTTAAAGTTGAAGAATGTTACTCATAAGAGAGTGAAGGTTTGAGGTAAACTGCAAATTATAGAGCATGAAAGCTTTCCTTTTGTTCATGTCCTTGTAACTTCTTAACCAATTTTACATTGTTGTGTATTGACCTTTATCTATATGTGAGGCCCAGGTGACACCACTAATTTTGTTTACCATCATGAAACTTGCTTTGTCCAGCTACTGGTCTGTGGTTTCCTACTGGTTCAGGAAATGATGTAATGAATAGTACCATTACCCTAACTTCTGCTGTGATTGATAAGAAATAAGCTTTGAACACATAGTGACAATAACCTTATGTGTATTTCCTTCAGTTTAGTTCTAGAATGATTTTTGTGTTGTGTATTTTGTCCATGGATTTCTGTGTGATAGATTGAAAAAGAGTATATGTGTTGGATAGGATCCATTTCTTTCTTTAAATTAGCATTTAAGTGGGACTGGAAAAAGGTAGAGACCTTGGTCTCCAGACCACCATACTTGGCTTTCTTCACTACTGGAATGCAGGCTGTAGCCAGGTTGCAGATTTTACACTCATACTCTCTCAATGACAGTACGTGCCCTGACATCCATCTTAACCATAATGAAAAACAAAATTATTGAGTCTCCCCACCTTAATCTTCAAAACTTTAGCATAATCTTTAAAGAGGGTTATTTGGTAGAAATGCTCTAAGTACAAAGTGTATTCATGCTTCCTTATTGAAGTTATGTAAAAGTTCATGAGGATGCTGAAGAGTAAGAAAGGATTATGACTCTACTGCTGAAAGATGAAGCACAGAGGCAGACCTTCTGCAAGGCTTCCATGTTTTATGGAAACCAGCCTAGAGACTTCATCTCAAAGTAAAACATGGCTAAGGCATTATGCAATAGTCATAAACCTAACATTTCTTGAGAGAGAGCATAAGGAGGCAGATAGGTTTGACAACAGCCACAAGTTTACCTGCAAAATTTAGCAAGTAGCAAATTTAAAGCCTGTTCACATCACCATTTTGATCATTATGTGTGAAAATTAAATGCAAATAGAGTACTACTAGGATGTCTCTATGCTGTCTGTAAGCAAAGGCTGTACAGGAATATTGTTTGATATCTGGAAAAAATCTTAGTAACACAATTTTGGCCAACATTTTGTAAAGAAAGAATTAAATATTTGCAGGAGAAAAAGTCATGATGAAAAGGACATTTGATTGGATCTTCTGTGCATGTCGGAAAGAATGATTCAGATTATAGGAAGGACAAAAAAACTTAAAGGGAAAGTTAGTCTGGTTTGTGATCACTTTCACAGAAGGAAAATAGAATAAGTGGTTGGCCCCTTACAGTGATGAGCTTTCTTAACTCCTCTTGGGTTATGGAAAACAGAAATAGTCTCTTCATATCTGTCTAATTTAACTGTAAGGAACAATGGGAAATCCCACAGCAAATTGCCATAAAAGGGAAAATAAAAAAACCCCAAAGAAGTATTCATTGTTTAAGACAGTCACTAATTCTATACTAGGAGGCCACCATGAACTGAACTAAATACAGAGCAGAAACACTGAAGCTACTGAGTGGACTTTTCCTGAGCACCTAATGCAAACACGATGCCAGGTATGATGTGAACTGATGATATTGCTGTCGCTTAGGCTCACCAGGAACTGACAGAAGGGATCAAGATAATTTTCATGGTCCCTTTACATCATAAATGTCTCAATGGATCCCATCTGAGGCTAGCATCGAAACATGTGGTTGATTTGGCTGCCTGGTTGTTGAATGCTATCTCTTGGTTTGCTGTCCTCCGGAAGAGGTTTTTGTACTCTCTGTTGGAGAGTAATGTTCTGCAGAAATCTGACATAGGATCCAAATATTAAACCCTTGCTTGCTGCCTAATGACAGCATAATATTTATCTGCTATATAAATCTATATATAGCCTTTATGGCTCATTGACATCCCAGTATGTACTGTTGGTTGCTTTTAGTTTCCTAAGGTTTTATTCTTGTGGCTTAGGAATGCACAATCACATTGCCAATTCAAGTGGAAAATGTAACTTGAGTAACATTATGTTTCTTCCTTACTTTAATACAGGGAGACATGGATCTCAGTAGCTTCACAAGCAGAGTAGTAAAATACTCATTATTTTACCTAAAATGTTTGAATTTTGAGTCAGATATAATCAGAATATAACCCCATGTCTACTATTTAATCATAACTGAAAACAATTGAGTAAAATTATTTTGTAGTTTTTTTTATAGAATAGAATTAATAAACCCCTCTTATTTGGTCATGTTCCCTTGTGTTGTCATAAACAGTCTTATCCCAGATGCAAGGAACTTTCTTGTTGGAAAACACATATGAACTTTTGATCTGCAAAATGATGAGAGAAGTTTGCCTGCTTATTCTGAAATATCTTGTTCTTTTTAACAATTGTAATTATTAGATACCTACTAGATGGTTGCAGCCTCACTAGTAATTTCATGAATTTAGTATTACTTTTCAGAAACTGTGAACTCACACCTGCAAGGTGTAAATGGCTGACAAAGTGGGGATTTTCTCTAACACAGCAAGGTCTGCAGTATGTAGTTATATACTGGAATTCTCCAATGTTGTTTTTTTTCTTTTCACAGTAAGATTTTGCTAACTCCTCCTTACAAGAAGTTAGCAGTGCTTGAAGAAATTATTATTGTAATAGTAACAACTTTTTCATTTCAGGCTCTCAAGAGCATTGTACAGATATTTGCATTGATAAGAGTCTCAAACTTGCACAATCATCACTTCCTTAAGACTTCTGGCATTTAGGCATGGTTTAATAACTGTCTTTTAGATTGGTAGGAATAGGGATTTCAATATAAGAATGAAATGCAAATGAGAGTTTGGAGTCAAATGTGTGTGTCCTGACTTTCACAGTCATGCTGGAAACTCAGCCACAGGAGGGGCTTAATCTCAACTCAAGCCACAAGGGACCACTGGTCTCCCTTGCCATCCTCATCAGGATACCAAGCAAAGGAGCCTGAGGACTCTGAGGAAGACAAGCTGAATTGGCTTAGAGCTGAAATATAATGAGCAAGCATAGCCTCTGTAATTCTTTTAGCTGAAAACCTCACTGTCTTAGTGAATCAGATTGGTGTATTACATTCTATTAAAACTAATTGTCTACAAGACTCATAGGGTAGCATAATATTATTTTAACATTTTTGGCTCTAAGACTGTCCTTATACCTTTAAATATAAAGATTATTTCTTGGAAAAGTGATTAGAATATTAAAACTCTATAAAAGTAGGCATTAGCTGATGATCCTGCCATTATGTTGAGTACCCATGGATTCACCTCAGCACACCTAGTGATTTCACAAAGGCTATTATCTCATGGCTATATCCTCTTCTTCTGAGCTTATTACTTTAAATAAAAAATGTTAATGGTTTCTGAGAAGCTCATGATGAGAAATGGAGAATTTCTTAACAAAGAAGCATGCTTTCCAAATTTCAAAGCTTGCATTAAACTTTCCAGAAATGCCTGAAATCCTCAGCTGGCCAATAATATTGCACGGTGAATTCAGCCTTCTTTTATACAGAGTTGCCATTTGGATATGCTTTATTATTATTTATTAAATTACACAGTGATACATGTTATGCATGGCAATTACATAAGAATGTACATTATGCTTTCACATACAGGGAGAATGGAATGAAATTATTAATTCTGAATCATAAATTAGGTCAGATGGGATGATCTAAAAGCTCCTTCTGACCTTAACATCTGAGGTCACACATTGATCTGAGAATAATGGGTACATGGGTAGAGGAAATGATGGGCAATTTTAAAATCTGAATAGAAGACAGAATGTCATGTAAATATTTGGCTCTATTGCATGAATGACCCTGTGCTGGGTGATTGAAGAGACCTGAATGCTTTTGAGTGAGTCACAAACACACAAGGTTGGAGCAGCAGGCGTTTAGATGGAATTGAGTCCTTTGCAATAGGACCTCTAGTGCTGTGCAGGCTGTTGGCACTCATACCAAAGGCTTTGGGTGCCAGTGAACAACAGTCTCTGGGAGTAATCTGCCTCCTTTCAGAGATGCTCCAAGAACGTCCTCTCTTTAATCCCCTAGAGCAGTGGAAGCTGGGACTCCTTACCCTCAGACCATATCCTTTTGACTTGCATATTTCTTCTCTGCTTTCAAATCCTTTCAGAGCTGCAGAAGTAGTATCTTCTGGGCTCCTTGCACATAGTAGTGCAAGCTACAGGGAACTCCTAAAGTTATTTGGTAGCATGCCAAACATAATCACAATCCAGAACCATCACAACATCCGGGATCCAGAGGTGAGTCAGAGGGTATGAAAGCTGGCCATATTTTTAGTTAGTCCAGGGAATAACCAGCCTTGAAGAAACCATACACAGAGCTCTTGGCAATCAATTAAAACATTTAAAGGGGAGGAGTAATCAGACTGTAACTTTTGCTGGAAGGCAGTAAAAGTATAAAGTGCTGGAGATGAGGAGACTACACTGTTGACAGCACGGCCAATTCTGATATAGTCTGCGTATTTTGTTCTTCTTAGTCACAAAAAACAAACGAAAAAAAAGGCAAACAAAAACCCCCAAACTAAAGGAAAACCTACCTGTACATATGGAGAAGAAATGTCAATGCAAACATTACTGATACAGAGAAATATATCTCAAAAATGAAGTTCCCAGGGGTACTGGAATGTTATTATTTACTAGGGCTAATAAAGAAGGGAGAGAAGGCAGAGGTATTATATTTTGCAGGTGATAAGCCTATTCAGGCAAGAAAATATATCAGCCAAAGAGTAGAAGAGAACTGGCACACACTGTGCACTGAGAATGATGCTGGCAAAGGCCTAACTGAATGAAAGCCAGGGTGGCTCAGTGTGCTGGATTTCTGTTGCTGCAAATAAAAAATCTGTTAAAAAAGGCATTAGAGAATTTCAGGGAACTTGTCAATGAGATTTCCTGCTAGAATATTGAAGGATGCTTATGTTAAACTGAAGAAAGAAGGATTTAATAGCATTCATTATACATAAGGAAAATAGACCTGAACATTAAGAAATGTTTCACCTACCTGAGAAATGGCTCTTGGTTTTGTACTTCTGAGAAATTGTGAGAAGTTCTCTTTGAACAGGGAGGTGAGCTGAGTATAACATATTTTCCTGAGCAAGGCCACCTTTTTGCAGCTGATATCTTTACAAATATTTTACTAATTCCTCTCCATTTGCCTTGCCAACATCACCCTGGATATATAAGAAACATGGATTATGCTGACTAATCTTTTGTCCAGTCTCCTCAAATGAGAATGCACAAATTAATAAAGTTGAGGGGGGAAAAAAGAGATGTAACTTGCCTTAGGAAAATATCTATCTAATCAGCATTTAATAAAACACAAAGGTTTTTAGCACAGTAAGTGAATAGTCCCTGCACTTTAGTGTGACCCCTCCTCCTGCATGTGTGGGAGGGGTAACAGTGCTCTGTGTGTTATTAACACAGATCTGCTTACTCTTGGGATACAATCACATAAACCTGCAGTTTATGGGCATTCAAGACATAACTGATGAAATAACTGCAACATAGACTACTCACAAAGCAGGAATTGAAATGCAATTTTCCACTTGTTATGATGAGCTGATCGGAGAAGGGTTAAGGTGTCTCAGTCAGTTGGAGCAGTCTGGAGCAAGGACAGATACCCTCACCAGAAAAGATGGGTACTACAATGCCAGTGCATCACAAAAAAGGAGGATTGAGAATACTGTTTTACATATTTCACTTTCCTTTAAATTGTCAAGTTCTACTTGTATAGTCAGTACAAATGTGTAGCCAGTCAGGACAAGGACTAGAAGGTTAGGGTCTTCTAAACTTTGAGATATTTGATCACTCCTTCCCTCCTGAAAAATGAAGTAGCTGGGCAGCAGCATGTGACGGACTTGCTTTGAATTCATTAGTAAAGATGGTTTTGACATATAGCTTGTGATAGTTAGCCACTATGAGCACATTAAAGGCATATCAGCATGGTATAATGCTGTATCCCACAGCAATACTTTAGGCATCAATTCACTGTTAATATCTAGATTCAGAAGGGAGTCAGAATTTAGAGGAAGAGGCTTGCAATTCTTGCAGCATTCGCTGCAGTATTTTGGAATGCCAGCTTAGAAACTAAAGATACAATGGGAAGAAAGTATTGGGGACACTCAGTAAATTCATCCAGTCCTTGGAAAGATATGACATGCAGTGATTTTCCATCCTAGGATGTTTAAACCAAGGGCATGCTTAAGACACTAACAAAGATAAAGTGACAGATTCGGTTTAAACTCTGATCAGGCATAAGGGGAGGGTAGAAAACCTTTTCACATAAGTGCCCATAGCTTGCATGTTGTATGAAGTACTAACCTTGATCCAGGAAGATGTAAATAAATCACAGGTGGGGTAGTTATAGAAAAATTAGTTGTGCACCTTCTCCCCTCAAGCCAGGACAGAGTTCTTTTTTCCATCTTTATCCAAATGTAGTGTGTCAAATCTGAGTCCTGTGCACAATTTCTTGAGTTCATATTCTGAAAAAGAGACAATGGAACACTCAGAAATACTTTCTGGTTCGGTGTCCTCAAAGTCTGTCAATATCAAAGAGTTTGTAAAACAGTACCAATGAGGTCTATACCACAGACTGGATATGAATATATGCAAACCTGCTGTCCTAAAACTAAGCATTGCCACAAGACTTCATCACATGTTTATATAAACCCATAAATTTCTGCTTTGAAGGAGAGGCTGTTATAGGGTCAGAAAAGGGCAGGAAGGACTGGTTACCAGAGAGGAAATCGTGTCGTGGCTGAGGTAGTATTTCAAAGATGTTCAGACTTCCCTGTAGAGGGTTAATTTTGCAACTTCTTAAGTTGCCTAGACCATCCATTAAAGCGCATTTTTGTATTTAGATGATACATTAATAGTCAAAACCCTTGTAATCAGACCTAGAAGTAAGATCTGGAAAATCTGTAAACAGTTCTTAACATTCTCTTCTTGGGTGAGGTGAGGAAAGACCTTGCACTTCAGTCTGAAATGTAGACACATTGTGTAAATTCAAACTCTCCACTTAGGTTCCTGTTGGGACTTCACAGAGTACTTGCTTTCTTTCATGCTAGATTTATTCGAATGACCTTATTATGGAAAATGGGATTTTATATCTCATTGCCCATTAATTTTTTTTTTATTTGTTACAATGAAAACATTTCATTAAAGCCCTTATTGAATAGCTAAGAGTGAATCTTGAGAATGAATGAAAGTCATTTATTGAATCAGCCCTCACTGGAGCTAAGAAAGCATGTACAGCTGCGGAACTATGAAATGCTCAGTGTACTTTGAGTTTCATAGGAAAATGCTACAAGACCCAGCTCAAGTTTACTTTTAAAATAAATAAATGAAGGGGCCAAGTTGTTTCATTTCAGGGCCAGCCTTTCTCCTTTTTGTGGACAAAATAGCACCTCCTAGGATGTGGGAGGGGAAGTCACTGCTACATGCTGTCTGTGACTGCAAGTTGCCATCCTCACTCTGACAGTCCTCCTTGCAAGGATGAAAGGAGTGGACATTTTAGCTCCTGCACCTTGTTTGTCCTTCAGGGGAGTCAGAGAGTTATCAGGATCTGTTTCCCCCTAAAGAGAAGATAGAGTCACTGGGGCTTGTGATGTCTGTAGCATGGAAACTCAAATCATAATCTCCCTCTGTTCTCCAATTAATTAGATTATTAGAATAATTCTGAAGCTTTAACTTAAACTATAATTCAGTTCTTTCCTCTTTTTAAATTATTCAAAGTCAAAATGCAGATGTAGGAAATTCAACTGTTAGAGAGCACAGATTTTAATTTGGGGTCATTATTGATGTACACTGTGGTTGTATTTCAACAGCTAAAGAAAGAGGAACAGATTTTGCTCCTTGCTACACCATTGTAAATCTAGAGATACTCCACTGATTTCAGTGGCATTTATTCTTGAATTACCCTGGCCTAGCTGACAGCAGAGAATGGCTGACTGTGACTCCATAGAGATATAGACTGTTTATATGTTGAGTCTATTGTTGATTAAATATGCACACAAATGCAACAAGCCATCAGTCAAAGAAATCACATTTGCTCTGCTGCCAGGATAGAAGCTAAAATCCTGAAAAGAGAATGTATTCCTCTGATATATTGAATGATACAATTTCAATAGAAAGCATGGCTCCACATTATTTTAATGTGATTAGTGGCTGTGAAAGGCTCTGAATTGGAAATGGGTGTCTTCTTTTCACTGATTAAAAATCAAAAAAACTCTCAACTGGTATCTCTAGCCTGTTCTACCAGTCTTCCTGGTCTAAGGATCTCCTATGAAAAACCAGAGATTTTCACAGCCATTACTGTTTTTTCTGAGGAGCACGCAAACAAGAAACCTGCCTAATTTACAACGGCTTTCCTGAGATGTGAAAGTGGGCTCATCGCATTTCTTATGATCTAGCCAGCTGTAGCAGCACTCAGGTGCTCTCAAGTTGTTTCAGGTCTGATCTTGGGATCGAAAAATGGAAGCTCAGCTAAGTATTATTAAATAAAGTTCCAGTAATTACACATCCAGGTACAACCAATGCATAATCAGTCTACTTATTACTGAGAGGAGTAACTTTTTTGGGTGTCCATATACTTTCAGTCAGTGCTTAAAACATTTGATATGAGACATCACAAGAATTATAGATAAATAGATATCGTTAGGTAGATCCTATCTGCTCTGCCCAATTTTTATTACAGGATTCACAGATTCTCCTGTGCATCTTCGACATCTTGTAGCATTTTGGTTTCAGAGATGTTGCAAAGTCTAACAGAAAATATTCATGATAAAGAGGCAATAAGATGAATAGTCAATTATCTTTCCAGCTCTGAGCATCCTAGTAATCAATATTTTTCTGAGGACAGTTGAATACATTGCATTTAGCAGTGCCTGAATAGTGACAATGATATAGCACTTGGATGTAATACTGACTTAATGTGTGTTTCTTGTTTATTTACAGATGTCTTGATTCTCCATAGTTTTGATCACTTATTTAAGGTACATGGAATTTATACTCAGCTGATTGTTTAAGTTTGTGTAGATCTGGTCCTTTCTGTGGTTGGGTACAAAGGTCAGCGTGCTCTTATATAAAATTTTGGTGAAGGAAAAAGGCAAATATTTTACAAAAACCTCCTAAGGATCTGTGTCTTGTCTTTCTTTTTTTGCATCTCAATTGGTACCTTTATTTTATTGGTTAATTTTTTCAGTTCTTAGTGATGTGCAGTGTTAATGAGTAATTGTATTGAATCAGTAGAACTGTTTGGGGAATGAGGTATTCATGCCATTAAAAAAAAAGATAAAATCCAGCCATATGCTAGGTTTAATACTCTAACTTGCAGTGAATGAACACCACTACAATTTTTAGCCTTAATTTTTCTGCATAAAGTCAAAATATGCATTTACTAAATTAATAATAGTAGTATGAAGTACTATTTTTTTAATTTAGAACAATAGAAAAAGAAAAGGAAAGAAGAGAAAAGCTGTGTGAGATTCAATTTCCTATCAGTGTGTTCTCTGGACTGCTGGCACACAAAGGTTAACGAAACCTGGAACTGAAATAGTAAGTGATGTCAGCAGTTAGCACATTATCATTTTCTCTCATGTATTCATCTAAAGTGCAGAGCAGATAACTTTAACTATCATCTTCAGAACAAAAAAAGAAAAAAAAAAGAAAAAGCGAGTTCAAGGCATTGTCAAGGAGCCATTCAGCTTTGGCTCTTAATTAGAGTAAACACAGTAAAAAGCATTTCCATTAAAAGAGAAAGTTTTAACCTTTCATAACAATCTGACCACATTCAAATGAGGGTGGAATGCATGCCACCTCATGGGAAGAGCCTGCAGTATAAAATTTTGCCAGTATACTGGCTGCCAATAAAAAATATTGTGATTTTCATTACACTGTGCTCATCTATCATTGGAAAAATGCAAGGATGAGATCTTCCATACTAGTTCAGACATATGCCCTTGAGAGCTACAGAGTGACTTTCAATGCAATTCCAAATGTTAATATCCCCACAGGAATGCAGATCCAACAGGGGAACCTACAATTCTATATAGCCATCATATTCACCTCAGTGAGTGAACATCATGCATCAGTGTGGCTTGATACTGTGATTAGCTGCTTTGGGGCTGTGCTGAATAATCAGCAAGAGTGACAGTTTTTCCTCAGGCTCCTGGGGTTTTTGGTTTTTTATGGGAAGACTCTCCTTGATTTTTTAAGATTATTTATGATTTTTATATATATATATATATATATATATATATATATACATATATACATACATATATATGCCACAAAACAATCTAACACAGAACTAAATTAATATTTTACTAATTTATTAAACAATTTTTATTTTACATTATACCAATGATTAAAAGTGAGAGATCTTAAGAATTAAGAGAGAGAGTGGAGGTAATTCCATTGCCACAGGAAAATAGAAGTGTGGGCAGCAACAGGTTCTCCTAGCATGTGACATCCAAATTATTTGGTTTGCTTCCAGTGAACTTCTTACCTGATAGGTATTGGGAATTTTGGAAGAACTATTGCTTGAAAAGAAGGTGTTGCTCTTTTCAAGAAAGCAATAGTACTCAATAGAACACTAGTTAAAATAATTTATGGGATATAGAATAGATGATTTAAAATTTCAAGGTCTGGCTTGAATTTAAGAGTCATTAACATTCTATACACTTTCTGTAAGGAGGCTATTCAAGAGAATGATACTTTGTATTTTTATTTAAAAATGCAATATTGAAATGCATAATCAAGAAAAACAAATACAAAACAACCTCACTTTAACTGAGACAGAAGTTTTACATTTAAAGGCATCTAAGTGTTACTAGTACATTAATTGTGAAGGGAAAGAGTTGTTGAGTCCCTACATAGATATCTTAAATTTTTATGATAAATGTTCAAATAAAGACAAAGATATTGAAAGAAACTGGGTGCTATGTATATTTACATCATTTTCCCTGCTTTTAATAAGAAAATAATATATTTTTAAACAATGATGCCAAAGACAAGAAAGGTGCATGGCTGATGATGTCTCTACTGATGCTATCTAGGCAACTCAGGGACACATTTATTAGAATGGTTCAGGGAATTCACAGCATCTATTCACTCTACATAATGGACTGATCCTTCAAACACTTATGCTTGTATTAATGGCAGAATGGCAATCACACTGAGTCCGTGGGATTACCTGCCACTGAACACAGGAATGGGTGTCGGCAGGACTCGGTCCCAAATCCCTTTGTGATGGTCAATGTCTTTCAAATTCAATGATACTAGACTAACATATATTCAAAAGCAGGCTGCAGCCTGGCATTTTTCCAGCAGCTAACATCATTGGGGCCTGATTCTTACTGACTTCAAACCCTCATGTATTCTCAGTGCCTGCACTCTGATTTTCAGAAGTGTCACCAGAAGGCAGATCTAATGAGTAGAACAGAAGTTTGGATTTCACAATTTCCTGCATTTTAATTTCATGTATCAGATTAATTTTATCGGTAATATGATATATTCAATCATAGAAAAAGAGCTGGATGGGATGCAAGACATCATTCAGCATCATTCTGGGACCCCAGTCACAGACCAAAATAATGTTACTTCACGTGTATGTATGTCAGGAGAAGTCTGCCCTTAACCTTGAAATCAGGAAAGGTATGTAGAGAATTATTGAGGGAATGTGTGAAGACCCTGCTGTAGATCTTCGGTAAATCTTAAGATACTGTATAACATTGACTTTTATGCTAAAACCAAAAAGAAAATGTCAAAATAAGATGAATTAAAGGAAATGATCATGGATAAGAGACTGCAGAAAGAATTAACTTTTCACCTCCACAACTAGAACTGACCACAGACCTAGAGCAGACTGGTTTAGGTAACCACACGATGTAAAACTCAGGCTAAAGGTCAGACCTAATCTGCCCAAAGACAGGATGACAAATGAAGTGCATCCACTTGCTATAATTAGATAACGATAAGAAGGCTTTGCTTCAGATTGACATTCGCCTTGCTTTGAACCTGTGTTCATTTTGACATTCTTACCTGCAGGAGGGGAGATCTGTGCTGCCTTGAAATGCAATTGAGACCTAGGCAAAATTTAGCTGTAACATACTGCCTTCAAATAATCTTTCCTAACAGGTTAAGAAATGCTGGCAAGTATGTAAATGACACTACTTTATTTTGAAGTGTATCTGTATTTATAAAATTGAGTTCTATGCATACCTGTTAATAAAATATATACACTAGACTGTTTTAAATTAATTCACTATATTATTTGATTAATAGTTTCAATATTTTAAAAGCAGTTCTTTGAAATACTTTGGCTTGTTCCTTAATGGTCCTTTGAAGTCTTTTGGTTCCTAGATCATGCTGGGGCATTAACATCACTCTCAAAGCAGAGTAAGTCACACCTATGTCATTCTTGGGAGATGTTTGTCTAACTCATTCTAGAACTGTTACTGCTGTTCAGTGAACTTCTCTGATCATCAAAAGGTACATTCTCTACCCCAATTGTATCACAGCTTATGTTTCATCTATTCACACTCACACACATTAAACCCTTCCCAGTTTAGGACAATTTCCAAAGTTCACAGAGGTCAATGGAATCACTTGCACTTACTTTAATAGAATCAGGCCCTTAGAGATGAAAAACTTATTTTATACATTTTCAGCCATCATTGCAAGGTCATTCCATTTTAAAAAGGAACTTTCCTAAGCAAACATTGCAATCTGTGGGTAGCCAATGATGTTTACCTTAAGATGAAAACTTTTTTCCCCCCTCAGGTACAATCTGTACATGGTAAAATGCAGAATATGGCTGAAGCTGTAACAACACTTCTAGTAGAAATAAAGAAAATTAACTTGCTTAAAAAATAAAACAAAGGAACAGTAAAAATGATAGGTTTCTCATGTATATTAAAAGCTTCATGTAAGCATAAACCAGAACTGAATGTACCTTAACAAATTGCTCACTGAATGAGTTTTGTCTGTGTGAATTGTTTGGGATTAAACTGTGATTTTCTCAAATGCATTTGCTCTTATTGCTTTACTGACAATACATTATGAAGTCTCGATCTCTAGCTCATTTTTGAGCACTGTTTGTTGGAAATATAATTACATACTACGTTTCTTTTTCCTGATTGGGGGAGTGGTATAACAGACACAGGTTTCCAGTGTCAGTACTATGATTAGGATTTTAAATTCAGCTGGGGACAAGTTTCTCTGTGATTCAAATCACACTGAAAAGACACTGACTGCAGCAGCCCTGTCTTGTAATCACATTGCTCAGTGGTAACCCAGAATTTGCAACCTTGTTCATAAACATATTCTGTGGGCTGAAAGAACTGAAAGAACAAGCAAAGCTCTGCAATCCATAGTTATCGACTTACATTCTGGATTAATTATTATATTTTTTTGTACACTTTTTTTTATTAGAGTGATTATACACACATTCTAAACTCTTTGTGTAGTGAAACAGATTTTTAGATGCATGTTAATAATCACCATTATTTTATTTATTATCAATTAAACATTAAATTAATAATGCTATTATCTCAGGATCAAGATCCATGTTGTGAAGCTGAGAATTTAAAGATATTAATATTTTTTTATTATTTATGTTTCATGCTATTTTAATAAGGTTTCCCCTTCACCTTCCTTTACATAATTGCTATATATTTGCAAGATTAATTCAAAATTAATGGACATTTATTTATGGGAATTAATTTTGTTTCTATAATAAAGCTGCTAATGAAACATATTGGAAGGTTCGTACTGTGGAACCAATTATTTCCTCTCATATCTGTAAGTAACATTACCAGCTTGCAGTTATGTTCCTGAACATAATTGTCATTAGATTTTGTGCAAGTTTCCCTGAAACTGCATCTAAACATTAGCAGTCTTTGGTCTAAGTAGTTCGCCTATAAACTTTAAATAAACCATTGGCATGCCCTTTGGATTTCAGAGGAATAATTTTTTGACAATAAAGATTTCACACTGAAAATTCTGTTTTGAAATTATTCACAGGACCCTCTTGGAAAGACACAAATATAAGACCTTTCATTGATGAAGTTATAGTGAAGAAAGTTTATTTTTAAAATTGTTTTGATAAATAAAGTTTAGGTGACTAAAAGGAACTGTCCCCACTTTATCAATCATCTCAACTCTCAAATACTTTTGTTGTACTAAGCAGTGAAAACTACATTTTAAGAAGCCTAATGTGATCATAAGACAACAGACAAAAGGGTCAAATGCAAATTACTGTCAATAGAAGTATGCATTATGGTGGTGTACTCAGACCACTATCATCACAGGATTCATAACATACATTCTTTATTTCTCGTACCAGAGGAAATTACTCTTTCTTGCACTCTAAGTAGGAAACACAATGTGCAATCACCTCTAGCTCAATTGAAGTATTTAGTTCTCTACAGTGACTCTACATAGAATTTTCTTTACACCACACAGATTTCAGTGGTAGACCTTCTCAACTGATGTGAACTTGAGCTACATCTGGTCCATGGTATCCTCAAAGCTACAGAGAATTTTAGCGGTGCAATACCTGGTTTATGGTGCACTCAGAATTCCAGTTTTCAAGTCTTTGCACTAGAGTGGATAATCTCCCTCTCTAGAGATGACATTTAACCTAAGTCTCAAGCAATAGTGATTGCATCAGAAAATATCCTTTGGGAACTGTGCCATGGGAAAAAAGTCTAGAGTGGATAGTGAGCGGGATACAATGAATCCTTCCTGGTAATGGTCTTATCCTTGACCACGAATTTTAATGTTCTCTATTTTAGCAAATATAAATACCATTGTTCATAAAATTATCATCTTGGTCATAAAATTACCATCCCCTTTTTAAAATTCAGCTGAAGTACTTGACTCAGTGACCCTCCATGACAGAAATCCCACAGGCTGATTACATGCTGTGTGAAGTATTATTCTCTCTCTTTTGTTTTACATTTACCTGTCATTAACTTCAAGTGACCCTGCTGTTGTTCTGGTGTTCTGAGACACTGTTAAAAAGATGGACTGGCTAGTTTTTGACTCTACCCTTCATAATCTTAAATGCTTTAATTAAATGCCTTCTAGTGTTTCTTTTTCACCACTAAATCATCCTAGCTCTTGCAACCTTTTTATGCAAATCCTTCTATATTCCTAACTCTATTTTTCAGACTTCTACAATTTTAATATTTTTTTACTGGTAACATCCCAAACTGAATTTTGTGGTTTATATTAAGGCATATCTTGCCCACTGCTCCAGAAAAAAAATTTTTTTTACTTGTGACATGGAATACAAATATTTATTTTCAATCTCTTGATATATAATCTGAAACTGATTTAACATTCCTTGACATTGATTACCTCTTGTATGATATGAGTGATCCTCAAATCAGGCATGGGCTTACTGAATAAGGGGTACATGAGATGACAGACACATTTGCTCCTCTCAGGACTTGTGTTTTTCGGTCTTCTAGGAAGCTGAGCAGGAGCTGCCTTGCTCTGCTGTGTGGTGGGAGTTCAGTGTTGTGTTTGGTATCTGAGAACTGTCCACCTTCTTTTTCCATTTGTCATATTGCTACATGGTGCAGTTAGGGAAATTCTACACTTTTACCTCTTGAAATGCTGGGAGGGAATACTCAAAGTCCCTTGCTTACACTCTTTGCCTTTCAAACACCACAGCACTCTGCCTGAATCACTGAGCTGTAGTCTGTGACAAAAGCAGAACTCATTATGATCACTAATTTTCAGTTTTAGAGTCTATGTCCTTGACTAGACACTAAATGGATTTTAAGACCAAGACCAGATTTTCAAAGGCATTAAAATGCCTTAGAACTCATATAAAAAAATAGTGAGAGTCAGTTTCAAATTCAAAAAGCCCCCACAAATGCACAGCTATTATTCACAATTTCTGTTGATATGTAACTTCATGATAACACAGTTCTGTGGCAGTAACATATTTTTTAAGTGTGTAATAAACATTGAAAATATGCCAAAATGATGCCTACCACAGGATTAAAAAGCAATTGTTTATGTTATTCTGCTTGCTTTTGGATTTTTTTGCTTCAAGCTTTGCTTTATGTCTACAGTAAGTCCTCCAAAGCTTACAGAGTAACACGGCTGTGATCCTTCTTGCAGAGAGCTAACGTGCTTAACTGCATGCCTGTGGCATGTGCAGAGCTCTTGCCTGTCAGGCTCTGCATTGTGCCCCAGTGGTGAAAGCCCTCCCATCCCTCAGCATTCCAGCAGCACAGAGCAGAGACACTCACCAAGTGAGGCAACAAAGCCTCTGCATCCTGATAGTTAAAATCAGGAGCGCTATCTGCGCACCAGCAGCATTTCATAGGGAACAGTGGGACATTTTCCCTCTTACTCTTCAAACAAACCAAATGTAAACTGTCTGAACCACAGCAGTTGTCTTTGTGTGGATGAAATAGCAGGGCAAAGACAGACCCTATGAAATAGCTGTGGTTAGTGGCTTGTTGAGGGGGGTAAAGCAAGAAACTCGCTTTTAATCAATGTGATAATCGATGACATATGGCATCACAGTCTTGCCTGATTCCATTCTTCCCCTGCACACCACAGGTCTCAGTGCCCTCCCCGTTGTTTTCTCCCAGCCCAGGTCCTTAGGAGGCCAACTGGAAATCTCTTTATTTTTTTTGGGTTTTTTTTTTATTACATCTATATTTGAAAACCAGACATAAGTCTTCAAAAAAGACTAATTTAACTGAGGAAGGACTGCTTAACAGCCACAGTTTGTTGAGGAGGCTGTGATAACATGCACATGCCCTTGCTGTGTTTTCCCATACCAGTCTGACTCCATGCACTGCACTGCTCTGTGATGCCACCAGCCAAAGGTACCAAAAAGCTGAGTCAGGGATTCATCTGCTGTGATTCTATATTCATATTTTCATGAACTGCTATGCAAGCAGTATGAATGAAAATCATAGTGTGTTCCTCTGATCATCTGCTCCTTTTTAATCTATTAACTTTGTGTTCATAAAGCAAAGGCTGTGCTGGGTGTCCTTTGAGTGGCATTTATGTTGGCTCCCAAAAAATATTTTTCGTCTCATATTTTGGCTTTTGTTGGTGGCACAAACAATACAAGGTGTTTGCCCACAAGGGTAGCATAAAGACTTGCATTTTATGCAAAAGTCCTTCAGATCAGTGACTTTGTTGGCCTTTTTCAAAATGACTGCTGAAAGTCACTGTTACAGCTTTTTTTCTCCTTAACATGTTTATCTGTGTTTAGAATTTCCTTGTACTCACCCAACATCATTTTGGGAAAACTCTGTAAATGAAATGAACAGTCTATGAATCTGTTACAGGTAAACTTTAGTTTTACTCCAAAATCAAGATTTTCATGGCCAAAGGAAAGCAATTCTCTCATATTCTCGTTTTTCTCTCATTAGCAATGCCATCTATATTTCACCTTTACCTTATTTTATATTTAAGGATAACCTTCCTTTCACACTCTGCTGTCAGTACCTTGATTTGTCTAATTTGTTGTATTTGCATTTGTTAACTACCACTACCCCAAAGAGCTTCCTAGGGCAGTTTCTAAACCAGACATGTGAATTTATTGCCCTGTTTATGTGACAGTTTCTCTCTGTGAGATGACCAATGACATAAGAGTGTCCAGACTGAGTCTGGGGTATCTTTCAGAAAGCTCTTTCCTTCCTCTTCTTTCTACTTAGCGCAGAGGTTTTGCCTTGACAAGCATTCGGTTTAGCAGCAGCAGTTGGGTTTCTTTTGCTTGGAGTGAAGGTCTATGTGTAGGTAAATCCAGTTTAACTCAGTAATAAAACTACTTTGAAAATTTGTTTTTAGACCTCAAAAGGTTTCATAATATTGAAATTTAATCAAATGTTGCTATCATGTTTAAACTAAAACCCTAACATGTACTTATATGCTCTTCTCATGTGTTCATAAACTACGTCAACAGTTTCTGTAGGTCGTCAGCCCAAAAGTAGTTCAGGACCTGGATAGTTTCCTTACTAATGCTCCCTAGGAATTGGGCTGTCTAAATTGGAGGTGTTAAGGCATAGAAACCAGATGACAAATAGTCAATAACCTGTATTCAGTAAAGTAGGCAATTATAAAAACATACAAGGTAACCACAACCAGAAAAGGGCTGATCTTCATTCTGATCCCATACCATGATTAGGACTGGCACTCAAACAAATAGTTCTTATTTTAAGTGCCATAGAATGATTGGAATTTTCCTAATAAACAATGGAGGGTTCTTGCCTATAATTCATGATAAGCTTTTCGAGTAAACCCAAATAGAAACAAATGTTCAAATGGAGACTATCATAATTTTCACATCATTTCTGTGCCCTGCACACCGGGAGGTTGTGAATGTTTATTTACTACTGACCACATAATGAGGTATTTAGAGACATAACACTGTTGTTTTCTCAGGGTCTTGCCTCTGTCAAGTGTGATCTCTTGTATTTATACTGCTGAAACTAAAGGTGTAGGCTTTGACAGTGACTTGCTGAACTCACTCAGCTTTTTCTCTGTTCATTTCAACTTAAGTCTTCCAAGGTGTATGCCACAGTCACCACTTGTAATGTTTCTGCATCTGTATAGCACACATATACTTTTCATCTTTAATAATAAAAATTATCTGTGATAGCAGCAAGCCAATCTTGGTTGTATACCATTATTACAAATAATCTGCACTACGGCGAAACTGGTTCATGAGTCAAGTGAGTCAGAAGGGTAATTTACTTTTATTTATTATCACTCTGTCCAACAGGCTTTTGATACTTTGAACCTTTTAGTGTTTTAATTAAATAACCTCCAGTGAGACTCTTCAAGTCTTCAGCATTCTTCTCAAGACTCATCATGTCAGGGGTTAATCTGAATTTCAGTATGTCGTAGATTGTGTGAAGTTTGAATGGAAGTTTTTTGGCAATAAGCCTGATTTTGTAGCTTGCCAGCATGGATGTTGTGTGCTGGAGTTCACACTGTTGCAAATAAAGGTGGCTCTTTGGAAAGCAACATTTTGAGGAAACAGCTATACAAGAGAGAAACTAAAAAAAAAATTGAAGCTAAATCACCTAAATTGAAGCTACCTGTCCAGCTCTGTGAAATACACAAAAAATACTTCACCACAGTGATTGATGTTTTAATAACATCACTTTTAATGGTGAATAATAACATACAATGCTTACCTCTGGCCACTGGCCAGGTAAATGATTCGTGCTGTACACAAGCATGGGGCACAAGTTTGTTAGTCCAACAAGCCAAAAATGTGAAGATTGGGTAAGACATCATAGAGTTAAGACACTGTGCTGGAATTATTATGCAAGCTGGAGTGGATTGCAGACTTTCAGAATCACTTTTTATACAAAAAACCTCATACATCAAATTATGTGAAATATATATTAAATAAACAAACCAAAACCACTAAAACTTTCATAAATATTTGCTGATGATGTGTTGATTGCTCATGTGATGCCCAGTTTGACACACAAACTTATAAACGGGAATCTCTAAACAGGGATGCAAAAGTTTGCTGAGATACTTTTCAAGCAATGTGGGAATAAGAATCACAAAAATGTTATGTCACTGCTCTTTAACTTAACAGGGAAATTCTATAGTAAATGACTAGATATTAATTCCCATGGCAAGTGCATTTCTGTTGAAACCATTGTATTATTACAGTGGCATACACAAAGGAAGTGGGTTACTGCTGGTCCAGCAGTGATAGCTACCCCTTAGGTGGTGTTATCATAAAGTCATTTTGACAGTTTTCTTAATAATAATTTTCTTTGAAAATTATGTGTGGCTTTTTTCCCACAACTTATATTGTATTTAATAAGATATCATTCTCTTCCTCCATTGAACATATACAATTATACTGTCTGAACTTTTCTCAAAATCCCACTGTATATCAAAAGTAAATTTTTTGATTTCGGTATCAATCATACTTCAACATATATCCTGCTCTAGTTTTAATTCATTTCAGTGTGTGCCTATTCACACAAGGTGCTTTACTTTCTGACATTCTCGCCTATATTAATGAGTGATTGATTTTAAACCAAGTCCAGAATCCATTCAGACTCAGAGGAATCTTTCTTTTTGAAGATTTCAGATCACGCTTAATCCATGAGATAATTTTTAACATTTCTTTTGCTGTTCTTATGTTAGTAGACAAGCTGCTTCCAAGTAATTTGTTTGAAGAGATTGTGATCGGCCATTTAACAGCACTCTTCATCTTGCATTCTGGGTCAGCCACATCATGGCACAGAAAGACAACAGTTGCCCTATTTCTGTGGCTATCTGGCACACCATTACCTCATGTAGACAAATGTGAAGTGTTTGATCTTCTCTGTTCTTAAATAGAACCCAAAGGGCTGATGTGAAAAGGAATAACTGATGATTTATAAAAAAAAAGACATTATAGAGATTTCAAACCAGCCCAAATTAGAAAAGTGCTTGTCTGCCAGGTGGATTTTGCTTTCTGCTTTTTTGGTAGAAAGATTTGATACATACCTTTTGTAAGTAATTCAGAAGGCATTTGGATAGACTTCACAGCCTTCTGCCACTTTTCCTGACCTGTCCAAACTTCTGATGAGAGGTGCCTACATTGCAGATTTCAGTTCTATCCACTCAGCAGTATCTTTTTTCCCTTAGATTATGGTATAACTCCAGTTATTTTCCAAAGGTCAGTGCTAAGATCCCGCCTTCAAGAGAAATTCTGCCTAAGACTATTCTCTTGACACAAAACATATAGATATCTATCTTACCAAGCAGTATACAACTTTTTGCAGTGTGAGGGATTGAGATAATTTTTGATCTTTGTTTCCATTTAACCTCATTGCTCACCCTCTCATCATTTTAATAAAAAAGCTGGGTTGATTCTGTGCTTTTTATCTCTACCTTTCAATATAAGTAGCCTTGCTGCTTCATTACATCAGCATTCCAACGTGGCTTTTTACTCGCATACTCAAACAATACTTGTCCTTCTCCTGCTCTTCCTAACCACTCACTTCCCCTCATTTTAATACTGCTCTCTCAAATTTCAGGAAGGTAGGTTGGGTTAGCACAGTGCAGGATTAACATAGCTATTGAACTTCTGGGTCAAGAACAGTCCATGACCAACAGCTCTGAATGTGGATAAATGAAAATAATTGCTCAGAGGTCCCACATGTGGTATTGTTTCTTGACCTACTAGAAGTGCCATGCAAAGAAATTGGGATCTGGAATAGAACTTTTGAGGAGAAAAGTTACAAACTCTGATGTCAAAGAGGTGATTTGGAGTAAAGGGGGTATGAACTTCAGGGCTTTGACTGCTATTAAAATGAAAAGACGTAGTGTTCTAGAGCAATTATTGAAAGAGTAAACATCTCAGGTCTCAATTTAGCCTTGGAAAGTGAAAAAAATATTTCAAGAGAAGGGGAAAAATAAAGTGCAACTGTATCCTTGTGATATGGAAATTATCAGCATTATGTTCTTCATCTTCTAGAGTGAGACATCTGGAGTTCTGTCTTTATGGTGTGATTTCTCCCAGTAATGTAGTGCATTATTTTTTTTGGGCTGTCTCACTCAAAAAACAATGACTGAAGTTTAAAAATAATCAAAAGATGTTTTTATTTAGCTGCACCTATCCATATTTACTTCAGAAAAATGTTCTGTCTGTACCTGCTGGGTTTTTTTTCCACTTGGCATTCAGTCTTGGCATTAAATAAGTGTAACTCTGACATTGTTATTTTCAAGGGACACCCAGAGTTCACCCAAGGATCACCATTGTCACCCACGAACCACAAGCCTCCAGCCTGAAACCAGCCCGGCAGAGCCAGTTATGGTTGTGGTCAGCCAAGGCAGAATATGGCCATGCTCTAGTTTTATCACAGTGAGAAGATGGCTGTAATGCTGGTGAAATGTTCATATTGGTGAAATGCCTCAGGCTCATCACTTCACCTCAGCTCAGCTTCCTTCCTTCCCTTCAAAGTGGCCCAGCTCTACAGACAGAAACACCCTTCTCACACTGTGTTTCTGATAGATCCCAGCTACAACAAATAAAAGCAAAATCTTTGAATACAGTAGAAAAAGACAAGGGAACAATATAAATTATTTTACTATTTCATAACAACTTTTTGAACACAATAGGCATCTTCAACTCACTGGGCTTAGGGCAGGTCCCAGTGAAAGATCTACCATTGAATTCAATGTAAAAAGACATAGGCTCTGCTCTTTAAAGCTATCATCCCATTAAGACAAATAAGAAACGCAATCAAAGCTTTGCTGCTCCCATTGTCTCACTGTCTTTGAACACAGCCTCAGCATGGCATTGTTTTAACAGCGAAGGCCAGACTTACATTTTTAAAGAAGTTTCAGGTGATTTTTCTTTTCATATGAAAGAGATGCTATAGAGAATATTATTAAAAGTTATAAGAAAAATATAGTCCTAAACTTTGTTGTCTCAGATTTCCTTCTAGTAATTAGGCTCCCTCTGAAGCCTCAACTAATAGTAATAATAATAGTAATAATAATGCTTAGAAACTATATCTTTGTTGCAGAGATTAAAAACCCCAAGAAACTATGCAATATTTTCTAAAAACCTTTGAGTTTGGATATGTAAGGAACAGCTGTGTCATGATACTCCTATCTGAAATTTCTCCTATTATACACTGGGGTTTCAGAATGTTCTATGACCTTTAGCTCATAAAGCACTTGGAAGCCTTTTGTGAGAGCAGGTGCTTTGGGATGATGTTTTTGTTTAACGTGTTAAATTGTTTTTAAGACAAGTCAGATTTTACTCTTTTCCCCACTGAAACCCCAAATCTATGAAATTCAGGGAGTAGACACCAATAGACTGACTTTTACTGATCTTGGATGATTTTGCAATTTGTCTTAATCTTCCAAGAAAAATATGGTCTCATTCAATCTTTCTCCAACATTTGTTCCCACTAGACGCTGCAAGCAAACCTCTGACTTGGGAATTTTGCTTTTAGGGCAGTTTTTGAACTACAGACTAAAAAAGTAACCAGAAGAATGCATAAAAAAGTTGTTGGAGAACCACACAACTTTTCTTCCATGGAGAAATGCCTAGAATACTGGCTATAGCTGTACTACTCCTTCCAGGAAATTTAAATATGGGTCTCTCTATCTAAAAGAAAGCTGAATATGAGGAGGCAAGGGGTTACTCAGCCATGCCTGAATGGAGAGAGGTCTGCAGGGCTGAGCAGCAAGGCAGAGCTCCTCTGATTTTGGCAGTGTGGCTTAATTTAAGCATATGGTTTTTGTGTATGAAGAGGTAGGAAGCTACATTTTTATGGAATCAACTCTGATCTTTAACTTTGTCTGGGGCTCCAGGAAGCAACAATCTATGTAGAGAAATGTTACTTATGAAAATCTTGATCAAACTAGTCAATTCATACAGATGTGAGGCAACTAAAATGCAGGAAGCTTCGATAAAATAAAGTGGAGTGTATGTTTGGCAAAAAATTGGGGAGACCTAAGATCACTGGTCTACAGTCAACATAATATATTTAGGTATAATCAGAAGTCAGGTCTTGGAGCTGAACCCTTACAGTTTTCACTGAAGCTATCATGGATTTGGAGGTGTTCAGGAACTCCTGGGAGCAGACCCATTGTTTAAGTTACTTTTCTCATGCTTCTCATTTAAATGGAGATCTGGAATAAATTAAGGTTCAGAAAGTTAAAAAAAAAAAAAAAAAAACAAAACTAGATTGGCAAGCTGGTATTGCATTAAAATTGGGAGTCTGCAATGAGACAAAGAGCTTCAGTCTGGCACTACAGGGAGATGGAAGATATGAAGAAGAGGTCCAGTAAAAAGAAGCAGCTCCAATATGTACATTTTCAACAGAGAATGTGTGTTCTAATGAATAGAAGAATATCTATGGGGATTTTTCTGATCTGTGGTTCATTACTCATATTCCCTCCTCAGATTTCACCCATATTGACAATAAATTTATGAGGAAGACCAAAGAGTCTTGTATTTGTTAAAGTTTCATGCCATCATCAACATATTCTGCTCTAAGACTTAAGTTACGTCTCCCCACTGCAAATAATAGTTTCCATACTTTCAATACCTCAAGGGAGTTTGAAAATGACTAATTGATGGTTTTTCCCTGCTTAAAATCATTACTGTATTTCGGACTTAGAAATGTATGGCTAAGTCAGCCAGTTGTCAAGTGAGGAATTAGTCTCCCCAGCGCCAGCCGTAAATTCTCCAGTTTGCCCAGCAACCAGTTGAACAAGCTCCTCAATATTTAACCATGTCAATTGTAAACAGGCAGATTCTTTGCCTATGTTGTTTTCTCAGGAGAACCTAAACCTTCCTTGTCAAACTATGTGTTACAATGGACATTCATCTTCCTCCTTCCTAATGATGAAGTTTTCCACATTGTGTAAGACAATGCCTGCTGTCTTGCATCCATTAAAACCCCATCCTTAGAGCCATGTACAGAACAGGGTGGCTGGCCAGGAGTTGCAAACTACTAAGGAACTTGTTTGTTGTGATGTGGGGCTTTTTTCATTCTCTTGAGTGTTGGATGCATAATATTTCCAGGTAACTCTGACTACTGTGTGATATTTAATCACCTCCACTGCCTCCCAGTAATCACTTTTATTGCGTTATGCTAGTCAGCATATTCTGTGTGCTTTAATATACATGAGGTTGAGGGAGGAATATTTTTAACTGAAGGCTTTACAGAAAATTTTGCATTTATTGATTTCTGTTAGAAAAAAAAAGCAAACTGTTATTCTTAGAAAATCGATGGAAATGATTGCTGTGGCCATATTTGTTCAAACAAACAAATAATACAGTATAATGACAACGCTATCTCTCATTTCCACATTTCACCTGGAGAAGGAAAACATTTGATCTGGAAAGCCTGTGTACTATTTCAGTCCACAGGAATATCTTTTATTCATGTGTAGTAAAAAAATATGCAAAGAGTTTGTACAAGCTGGATAGGGGGGGAAAAAGTTTGACAAAAAAAAACCCAATTCATCCAAACAAGCATTGCAGATTTGGGACTTCTGGGGCCAACCTGGCAGAGGCAGTCTTGCTATTCTTCTTTGGATATATACTGGAAATTTTATATGTATAATTTTTCACAAATAAATTTTTGCATTCCAGACAAAGCTTTTCATGGGAAAACTATGCCATGCATATAGAGCAACTCTCACACAGCTGATGATTGCAAATCATCCATTCTCAGTGTTTACCTATTAAAAACTATGGAAAGAAAAGGAATAAAAGGAACTTATGAATTCAAATCAGGTAGCTCCTCTGGCTTCCTATAACACTGTACATGCTTTTTTCCAAGCTTTGTGAACACAGGAATTGCTCATTCAAAACTATGTTTGCAGAATGAAAATCACAATCAAAATGTAATTATTGATATAAAAACAAGAATCTGCTTCATTGCAACACATTTTCTTATCTGAGAATGTACATGTCTCAGGAAGCATTGCATTGCAGCACAACCAGCTCAACATGTCCCTGTTACAGGGCCACCAATTAAGAAGGATTCTTGGCATGAATGATGTTCTGCCCGAGGCCAGGTCATTGTCTGATGTAAAAGATTGGAGCTTCGGGGCACTGGCGGTTCTGATCCTCTGTTCTGTACAAACTGAACGAGCTGATCATTACAGAAACCTTGTGAGCCAAGGCGCTGTTATCATCTCCATTTTACATATGGGGATTGAGGTGCAGTCAAAAGATTTCTTTGAATGTTCACAATGAAAAATCTAGACTCTGATTTTTTTCTGAAGGCTGAAAATTTTTCACTACTTTACACATTCCCAGCGCAGTTCTCATTGACTTAAACTTGGCTTACCTGCAGTTACACTTGATATTACCAGCGAGCCCATTTTTGGTGTCAACAGAGTGTTACAACAGCAACGCACCCGTGATCATAAACCACAGATGCAGGAATAAGCTTGCTTTCTCCTTGGAGGGAAAAAAAGTCTTCTATTTTTAAACAATAGAATGATTTTGATGCATCTTTTAACTAACCAAAAGTAGCATCTTGACAATTTTAATGGACTAATTATACACTGATGGTCATCTAGAAATGTGCTCATTTTCAGGTCATTATGTCCTGACAACTCTAAGAGTTATCAGCTGGAAAATTGGCATGCAAACACAGAATTTCAATCACTAAAACCCTGCAGAACTGGATTTGACTATCCTGAGGTTCTGCCTGCAGTGTCAAAGGAGATAAAAGGTTTTTGATTCTCTAGGTGTAGGATCCAGTCAGTGTCCTGATTAGTTCTGCTAAAGCTAAAACCTTTCCAATATATTAAAATGCACAATCAGAGCCCTGAGAATCTCAGAGATTAACAGTAGTTCACAAGGGTTCATACTGACCTTTGTTTCAGTCTCAATTTGCATGAGTTTGCAACGTCTGCATTTTGCTTTGTGTTTCTGGTTGGAAACCTTGAATCCCCTTGCCAGAGCCTGGAGATGGTGAGTGTGCTCATCTTAACCCCACCGTGGCATTCACAGTGTAGCTGCCAGTATCACTTATGCATGAAACCAGTCCTGACAAACAATATTGCTTTAAGCCTCCTGACAGGGTTCTTCTCATGAAATATTGTACTTGTGAGGGCTCAAGCCAATCCCTCTGGCTTTGTGTCTGCCTATTGTCTGGCACAGAGATGGCTCTTAAAAAGTTCCAAGGCAGCTCCTGGTTAGTTAACATCTTTATGGTCCTACTTGCAAGATTCCCATCTGCCCCACCACAATGTCTTCACCACCTTCAGGAAGAAAAATGAGTTTGCAGAGATAACCTTTGTGAGGCACTGACATTTTCATTCACATTGTTCTGGTGAAGCACCTGCCTGCAGGTGACAGCTGCTTTCCAGTTTACTACAGCAAATACAGAAGGCAGTGGAGGGCTCTCTCATATCCTAACCATTAGGGGCTTTGCATCACTATCTCCTGATTCTGCCAGTGTGCAGCATCCTTTCATGACCAGTCAGGCAGTGCCATGGAACTTGGCAGCAGCCACAATAATGCCTTCAGAGGGGAAACAGGACACAGAGGAAAGTCCCAGCAAGTGTTGACAGTGAATCTGAGGCTCACCATATTGTCCTGTCTGGGTCTCCCTCAGTGGTTTTGTCAGTGACTAAAAAATTCCCACCTTTGTCTCACATGTCCACTGTAGACCAAGAAATGGGTTCAAGTACAGGGGTCACAGAGCAAGACAGAGATTGTGGCAGTGGCTGAGGCAAGTCTTGTTATGCTGTGTCCTTTCCAGCAAAGTCTTTACAAGCTGGGGAGAAGGGCAAGCAGGTTGAGAAGAAAGACAGTAAAGGGAAGAAGCCTCACCAATAAGGAATAAATAGGATTTCACAGATCAGAAACAAAAAGGTAAAGGAAGGTCATGAGAAGTGTGGGCAGCCCTTCATTTCTATGTGTTGCTAGGTCCCTTTTTTCTCCTAGTAACTTCCTGTCACCATAGAGTGGCAAGGTAGGGTTCCTTCTAAAATGAGAAATACCTCTAAATCTCTTTGAATCTGTTAATCATGTAATACAGATTACAGTAGCCAGAAATGGAATGTTGATTCAGATGTTTACAAATTAAAATAGATGGGATTTTTTTCGTCCACAGCTCTTAGAATGAAATATAATAATATTGCTACTATAAAGTCACATCATGAGTTCTAGTTCACTCCCAATCAAGACCACAGCTTGAGTTGGCATCGCTCAGCAAAACCAACCTCCTTCATGAGGTAGAGTGGTGGGGAGAAGCACTGTGTGCAGGTCTGTGAAGGGCGAAATAGGACATAGTGGCAGAGCTTATGGAGATGCTTTTTAGTTCCTGACTACAGTACCCTCGGCCACTAGAAGTTCCTTAATTCCCATGCACATTAGAATTCACCCACAAATTTGGAAAGAAGAAAAAGGAATGGAAAAGTAATCTAATACAGTCTGATATTCTTTTCCATGTTACATTATCCTGCCAACCAATGCCATCAATCATATTTTTTAAGAAGCATGATGACATTCTAAATGGTCTATGAATATTACTTTGAAATTGAGACTAATTCCTTGGATGAATTTTAACTTTGCTTTCCACCTCCCCCACTTATTTTTCTTCTTAGAGAGAACTCTGTCTCTCTCTCTCTCTTTCCCCCACCCAGCTCTTACTCAGGATTTCCATGGCCACTGACATCTCAGACTGCTGCAATTAAACTAGTGAAAAAGCAGGTAGAAGTACTATAAGAAAGTTTCTGAATGATATTTTAAACCTTTATTGGAAAGTATTTAAGGCTGAATGAGAGATATAAGTGACCACAAAGCTACCTGGCAATATTTTTTACTGCTCTTCAGTAATTTTGAGCCATCAATTAATACAAATGCTTCTGAAAGCAAGATTTTAATTGAACTGTGTAAAAGGTGCATGACTTATGCCTGGTATTTGACACCAGTTCAAATTAAATCCAAACCCAAAGAGCCCAGGATGGAGGGCTTGCCTGCCAGCTTGTGTAAGTCCTCTGCCTTCCCATAAACCAAATATAGATTCTGAGGTGGTATGGGCATACACATCTCTCTACACATATTTGCATGATAGACACATGTTTATAAGGTATGATTTTAAGAAGGGTGAGCTCTTTCAATATTCAGTCTGTGATTGTGAATACCTTGAAGCTAACTCACTGGCTGAATAGATTTTTCATGTGAGCGAGGTACGACAGGACAGAGTTTGCAAATTTTGTGTGCACAATCTGCAAATTGTTTGAACCACAAAACATTTTACTGAGCAGGCAGTGTAATGGCTGGGTTGCTTTCTAAGGACAGATATGCAGGAGGAATTTTCCTCTTTTGACACCGAGCAAATATAGAACTATGTTACTTACTTTATTGCAAAACTACAGCCAGAGAGGATTTTATAGTGTTTACAATCTGCCTGGGTGAGTGATAAGCTAACCCATTTCATAATTTTAAACCTCACCTTTCTGCACAGATAGAGTGTGATCCATCCTTTTCTCCTGAGGGAGGCTTCCAGGCTGCACCATTTTTCAGATGGAAATTCTGTAGGTACATGTTCCTGCAGCAGTCCCACTTTGCCCCATATCACTCTTATTTGCACGAGTTTTCATGGAGGGCAGCAATTTTTCCCTCAGATGCTCATAGATAGTCCATGCACTTGCATGTGTTTCTTTCAGATAAGTATTTAAAATATGCTGTCCTTCTCATTCACCAGTCAACTTTTAAAGATTCCTATCTTTGTTAAATCTAAATCTATTCTATCTGAATGTACTGTCAGATACCAACTGATGGATAGGCCATTTTTTAATATTTAATTTTGGATTGACTTTTGTAACCTGTGCTTAGACATCTTAAGGTGACAAATTTAAATTTGTAAATACTTATTTGGGAACAACAAAGAGTATATTATTTCAGGGCCTCAAACCTATAGTAATTATTTGCACTACCTGAAGGACTGAGTGAAGTTTTTTTGGAGGTCAGTGTATATAATTAGAGAGTACATGATCCCTCTGGCCTTCACTATCCCTTAAGAGCGTGCAAACTGTCCTAGATCCACTGAAAGCCTTGAATTGTTAGTATTTATGTAATATCTGAGCCATGAAGTCCCAACTGAAATTAAAACCTAGCTTTATTATAGACTGTAAGGGCAACAAGGCAGTTGCTCTCTGAAGAATGTCCCTGTTTAAACATATGAGGAAAAAAGGGAGATTTACAGGCGGGCATAGGAGATAAAAGAGCCTTCCTCAGGGGTTGCCCCAATTTTCTGAGGCTTGGCACAGAATCTTGTTCACTGGGCAATGCTGCCTCCTCAGTAACTTTGCCACTCTACACCAGTGCAAGACTTGATCTCATGAATCTGTTTCTAGTCCCTCTTTATATTCATGCTGGGAAACTGAAGTTCTCAATTAAGTTGATGGGAGTCGAGGGGAGGGAACACCTGGGCAAGACCCTGGGGTCCCAGGATAATCCAGGCTGGCATGGGCTTCAGAAGGTCCCTAGTTCAACCTGCTGCTCAGAGTAGGCTCATCCATGAGAACAAGTTGTTCAGTGCTTTGTCCTTTTTTGTCTTGAAAGCCTCCAAGTTTGGCAACTGTACAACCTGTCCAGACAGCCTCTTCCACTTCCCGGCTGCCCTCATAGAGAAGTTCATTCCAACATTTGTCTGGAGCTGGTGTTTGCCTACAAATTTCATTTGGTAACATTTTTTTACTGAGAAATTAAAGAATGAGAAACACTGAAAGCAGTATCCTTAAGTATTTCAGAACTTGAGTCTTTTTAAGGCTAAATTCATGAACGAATAGAACATGTGACCTGGGACAGACCTAGTTGGAGTGGGGAGACTGCACGTGCTCATGTGCATGTGCCAGGAGAAAGTGGGGACTGGCCTAACATTTGATAATTACTGCACTCAGCAGGGTACAGAAGTGGCAGAACTGTGCAGGACTAAACTAGCTATGGGACAGATGACTTTCAGAGGTAACAACCTACCATCCCACCTGAGAGGCAGAACTTAATATGTCAGATGCCCCCTGAAGGTAGTGTGACCACGCAGCTTTCAGACCCTGAGAAAGCATCTCTGAATTTAGGATTGTACCTTCCCAAATATGAGCTGTCACTGGGCTTGGCTTCCCTAGCCAAAATACTCCTTCCTTTTACAGTGAACCTAAATAGCAAAATTCAGTAATACAAGCAGCCCTAAGAGATGAGCATGAAAAATGCCGACCGAAGGTGGCTTAAGGAATATTTAAATCATACAGGTAACACCCAGAGTACTCAAGAACCCAAAGTCCTGTGCTGAATCTTGTAAATAAAGGTTTGAAGCATGGCTCCCCCCATACCACAGAATAACCCCTCTGAACTGGCCTCACTGGCAGTAGAATAGTCCTACTTAGTCCTGTGGTTAGTTCTTAAGTCTCATTATGAGAGTAGCCCTACATTTCCAAAGTTGTTTTTTTTTTTAATTTAAAATAAACCAAATTTAACTGGCACATTTTGTTCCAGACTGAGGAAACCTTTTGTTTCAACCAGAAGTACTGTTATGCAAACCAAGTGGAATCCTGAAAATGAAAATTTCAGAATGCTCCAAAACAACAGAGCATGTACATGTGAGCTGTGATGAATTTTTGTGTAACAGCCAAAGAACTGAAAAATCAGTTAGTTTCACAGACTTTAGCCTCTGTCTCCTTGAAACATAAATTAACTGCAGATCAAAGGACAATATTGAAAAGTATTAGTCTCAAAATAAGCTTTCAAGAATATATAGCTATGCCAAAAACATTAGCTATAGTGGGCATTACTTAGCCCACACTGTAAATGAAATATATTCAGGAACACCAGATAGTAGTAAAATATAGAAACATGAGGACTAGATCAGTATTAATGAGAGGTCTAACCTTTTAATTCTTTATTTCTCTAGTTAACCACTTTGTGCATTAATGACAATGGAATATTTTATGATCATCTTCTACTACCTATGTTCACTTAATGCACTCATCATTCTTTCATCTAAAGGTAATTGTTTCCATACACATGTGGTTTGCTGGGTGCTGAAATAACAGTCAAGCAACACTGATTTTCCTCTTCCTAATTTTATTCCCCTTTGAGAGATTAGAAACAGGAAATTCAGTTGTTGTTTCAGGGCAAGTGCAAAGCACTACCTTTTCTGACAGCTTGTGTCATATGACTCTTATAGCAGGGCCCGTAGAGCCTCTAGAGCCCAGTGAGGGGTCTGATGGGGAGCAGGAGTTACTGTCTGGTTGGTCTGGAGTGGCACTTTGCATGCAAGGACAGAGCCTGGCATCTTTGCCCTCAGAAGAGTGAGAGGATGTTTTAGGGCTCATGGTTTGAATGGCAGCCATCAGTTTTTGACTTCACTGGAGCGTATTCAGAATCCCTTTGCCCATTCCCATCGCATCATTATGTGAACAGGGGGCTTGCACTGGTCCCTTGTAGTTGTTCCCCAGCCCCTCCAGCCTGATCCATGTCTCCATCCTGCTTTGTGTAATGCATCAGGAGATGCAGGTCTGTTTTGAAAGACAGAATGTATAGATGAGAAATTGTTTAAAATGCTATTTATTAGAGCTAATATTATGAAAATAGCACAGATAACCACAGTCTTTGAGATCCTGGGATCCCTGAGTGGTGCAAGACTTAACAGCACTCTTTTCCTTGAGCAGCATGCCCTGCAGATCCAGAGAAGTTATGGATGACCCATGTCTGGAAGTGTTTAAGACCAGGTTGGATGGAGCTCTGAGCAACCTGGGCTAGTGGAAGGTGCTCCTGTCCATGGCAGGGGGTTTGGAATTATATGATCTTTAAGGTTGCTTCCAATCCAAATAATTCTATGATTGCAAGGTTTCTCAGGTTTTGGTCTTTCAAGTTACTATAGAATTTTCTTAGAAGGAAATGACTCTACTTGTCATTTTTGCAGTCAAAAGGAAAGGAGTTTCCCATGAGAACTTCTTGCTGCACCGTGAGATAAAGGCAAGGCCAGGTAGGTGGTGAGGGGGCCAGGCCAAGGGAGCTGCCCACGGGTTCCTGTGGCACAGCACTCTTGTGGGGGCTGACTTGCAGCCAGGGATTTGGCAGCAAAGGACCATGCTGCCTGTGCCTGGGTACACTCAGGCCAGCTGTGCAGTGGATCACTGACTCCTCCAGGTACAATGGCCCTCCTATCAGGATCACCACTCTTTCCTGTTTACATCCCTCAGGGTGGGTGAAGCTGCAATGATCACATGCCTATAAGACAATTTTCTTATTTCTTCTTCTTCTTTTTTTTTTTTTTAAATCCACTGAAACCAGCCCCTCCACATACACTCTTTCTTTAAACCCTAATATCTGCCCTCTCCCCCACGAATTGCATTTCAAGGCAGCACTAAAGGAGGCAGTGCCTTTTTCACAGGTGTTGGGTGGCCTTGGCTCTCCTCTGCATCTAGAAAAAACTGCAAGCACTCTGGCCTTCTGCAAAAGCAAAGCCCACAAGGACTCTTACAGTAGCAACACAGAGCTGCTCAGTAAACTGCAGATTAAGAGTCTAAATGCTGCCAGGCATTTTCCAAGGCCCTCTTATTCTACACAAAAACAGGTTAAAACAAGCTGAGCAGTAAGGAATAGTGGACTTTATGACTGCTGAGTATCACTGCCTGGTAATACAGATGTTAACTGATGCACTGTTTTCTTTCTCTAACCAATTTGTGATACCCTAGAAGTGCCTCATAATAGCACTTCTAGCAGTTTGTCCTACTTTTGAGGTTAACGACCAGTGAGATGGTAGGAAGTGATAAAAGTACAAGCATGTAAGAACAGCAGCACTGAATATCCTTCCTTTACCAGACTATGTGCAACCCTGCTCATACCTTTCCCACGAGCCTCCTGAGAAGAGTTTGCTATGCAAACCTGCAAGATGTTCACACGGTACTGAATAAGTCAGTTAAACTTCAGGGTGTGTTATTTTTGCAGTTACTTACAAAGAAAACTCTTTTTTTTTTTTTTTTTTAATGGCACATCATACATAAGAATGTCCAATGAAAGTGCAGCAGAAAAAAAAAGAGATAAATTGCAGAAAAAGTTTCTCTTCACAGAAAAGCTATTTTCTGGTATCATCATCCAAGTTTTTCATCGTAGACTAAAAAATAAAACAATTTAATATTTTACCATCAGACCTTGGACTTTGAAGTAAACTGGTAGCATTTTCCAAAAGCAAGGAAAAAAGACTGTTCGTGAACTTTTTTTTTAGGACTCCATAATTAACAGTGCACAAAGACTTGACAGATGCATTTGTAATAGAGGTTTGGTGAAAGATCTAGTGTAGATAAGAAAATAAAAATCAAGACAGAGAAAAAAAGAAGAAAGAAATACGGTGTTTAGACCCTCATCAACAAAACAAAACAAATATAAATATGTATTTATATACTCAGCATATTTCTGTAAATTTAGAGAACAAGTTCCGAAGTTAAGGAAGCAAAAATATCCAGGTGTAAGGTTAAACACATAACAGAGTTTGCAAAATTTACAATGATTTTAATAAAAGCAACAAATTGTCAGGCATTCATCATGGACTTTGTGTAGTCCATGATGTGTAGTCGTTGAACTGGGTTTTTCCCCTTATTTATGTTCATGGTGGGGCACAGGGTAGTGCTGTTTATCAATGAAGAATTTGTTCTGACCTCCAAAAAGCAGAGGAATATAAAGGAATGTAATAATCATTACTATGCTGCATCCAAGCTCTGAGTTCAAAACTAGAGGGTAATGGGTCAGGAGGGATTATTTGGGCAATGCTGGGCAGTTCTAAGACACTACTGTCATTAAAGCACAATACATCCAGAATTTCAAGGAATCAAAAAAAGAAGCTTATTAACGTCTTCAAATTAATTAAATTTTGCAAGTTTGCTTGCCATCAGAAGTATTTATACATTTTTTATTACAAATGCACATTGATGTGTGTTACAAGTATTTACAATCTGGAGAGTGAAATATGGAAAACTCCTGGAAAGTCTCCACCAGCTCCTGCAATCAGGGCATTTTGAGGATTGTCAAAGAAACAAATGAAAACCGTCCTGATTTCCATCAGCCTAAAGGAGCCGATGTCAGTCTCACAGTTGGGCGCTTCTCTGGCTATTACACTTCCACCCTGTCATCAGGATGAGATTGTTAAAATGTGAAGTTCCCTCTATGTCTGTATTAGCAGTTTCACTAGGTCTAGAATTTGCTTTTGTAGAAGCTTCACTACCTATTATGACAACTAAAATATTTTAATGAAACCTCTTAAAGGCAGATTAAAAGCGTAAGTTTTTTTCAGGCCACTTGTGGAAATTAACTTCTTAGCCTGCTGATTTGCTGTCACAGTTTCTCCCATGGTTAATAAAGGGCTAACAAGTCCTTTCACTCAGAGAATAATTGTATGTGCTATTGCTGGTTATGCCTTTATCTTTAAAATAAATGTTTCCCCACTTATTTTAAAGAGAAAGAGAAAAGAGGAGAGAGTAAAAAAGGAAAGAAAGAAAGAAAGAAAGAAAGAAAGAAAGAAAGAAAGAAAGAAAGAAAGAAAGAAAGAAAGAAAGATAAAGTCAGACTTTTTGCTGCAATCCCTTCTTCTCAATGTGTTTGCCAAAGTTTCCAAGTGATGCATTTCATGGTGACATGTCACATGTTGTGTCAGTCATACTGTATTACACTAGAAGACGTGACTGACAATGCCCAAAGTGACAGCACAATACAACACATCATCGAGGAAATTAGAAAAAAAAAAAAATGTTTCCCCAAAGTATAATGAAAAGAATGCTTTTAAATATTCCTCCTAATTGTTCTCTGTTTGCCTGCTAAATTCTGTAGGACTGGTGAGGCTTTTCTGAATCAGGCACAGGAAACAGTATAGTTTTATTTAAATCTGAGTGTCTGGGAAATGGATAAAACTATGGGTATGTGAGCTGGGGTGGAGATTAAAACTTTACAAACTCTTCTTTCACACAGTTGCATTTGTGGCTGGCCTGAAACACACAGGTAAGTTGTATATTCTCCTACAATTTGGTCATATTTCATCTTTTTTTTCTTGCCATTTAATGAAAGATGGGCTGTCATAAGGTACTGTGAACAGATGTGCTCTCCCACTGTCCTAGTTTTAAGCTGCTCAAATATAGTGTATTGTAGCTTGGCCTCTGTTTTGTTCCACACTGTGAAATAGCTGCTCAGGTTTTGCTCAGCTTTTGCACAGCTGTGAGCACAGGAAAACTGAGCCTGTACTTTTGTGCTGTTATCTCAGCTAAATTCATCTCTGTGACCAAACTTTGCTCCTTTTGTCTCATGCAAAAGACATGCTTAGCTGCAACCTAAACCAGGCCTGGAACAAACACCTGAGTAAACTTAAGTATTTCTGGTAGAATACTGTTGATTTTTTTCTGAGTCAGACCACATTGTAGGCCTTGTATTTGTGGTCAATGGAATATTTTGTTATTCTGCCACCTCTCAGACGGGGCAGTGGGTAAATTCCTTAGTCCCTGTACTATTCTGGCACTGCTCCAGACACACACCCTTGACCAGGACTCTACCTGACAGTTGTAGCATACCTAGACAAGGAGGAAAGCAAGTCAGGGTAATATTAATAAAAAAATGACATCTCTCTCAAGAAAAGTCCAAGCTGGAAATGATGCAGCTAAGGGGGAACAAAAGAAGGATGGACACTTTTCCACTTGATTGAAGTCTGATTATTGTTGACAGAGATTAAATCCTAATTTAAAAGGGTTAATTTAAATTGACAAATGTGACCTTTAAACTGAAATAACAGGGGTCTTTGGCTGAATACAATCAGTTAAAGCAACACCATTTGAGACATACTCTAATATATTTCTAGTATGTAATAAATTACATAAAGTGAATTGCCATAACTATGCTAGGACACAGCTAGACCACACTAAATGCAAGTGAATGAGATATTTTCTCAAGATGCAGTTGTGTCTAAGTCCATACACATATCTAAAAGCAAACATCATGTTCATGGCTCAGCTGATCTGACACACATTAACATGTTAAGCTATGATTACTAAACCATACGTCTGTGGTTTCTAAAGAAGTATTTTCCTGTATGAAGCCTCGATTTATACAGTATTTAAACCAGGAAAATTAAACCAATAGGGTTTAGTGGAGAGCAATGTAGAAGATCACATCAATGAGAATTTCAGTTGGTCACACACTCAAGTCAGCTCTTGAACTCTTACAAAGATCATATGGTTAAAAGCATAACATGCAGTCAAACTTGGTCCATAATGTATGTAAAAAATTACCTTACTTTTATATTTGTTTGAACACCTTGTTGCTCCTTGCTGCTTTCTGTTGTACTAGACCCATAGAGTACGATTTATTTTAGCTACTGGGATGTTATGGGGCAGGGAAAGCCCAGAGGATTTAGGAGGCTGTAGAAAAGGCTCATCCATTTTCCAAATCAGCCAGGAATAAAACATAATGCATGAAAGTTCCTTCTGTTCTTGCATCATCTTCTTCTGATTTACTGATCTGGGGCAGTGGACCTAACATTTAAGCATAGGTGTTATGATCCCGTTAGACACACCTAAACTTTTTGATGCACATTGCAAGTAATGGGTGGGATATGGAAGGATTAAAATGTAACATTCAGCTGCCTGAAATTGATGTGGGCAGATGCCTGGTCTTAATTCTACATGCCCTACTTAATCTGTGTGAATATGTGAAAACCTCATTCTTCCAATTCTTGCTGAAAGTCACTCTTGCTCAGGTTTCACTGAGAGGAATTATCACTGACGACTTTGCTTGAAAACATCTGGCCCAAAGTTTTCTGTTAGAGGTGTGTTTTATTATGAAAATATGTTGTCCTCTGGTTTTTAACAGGAACTAATAAGCATCGGATATAACACATGCTTCCTAAGCAAAACAGGTTCTTTTTTGGCATACACAGCCTCTGCCTTCCATCAGTGACTTAAACACAGAGAGTGTACAGTCTTTCATTTATTGTGCTGGACGATGCCCACACAGGCTAAAGTACCAGTGAAGTCGTTAAGAGGTGCATGAATTCAGGGGGGAAAATGGGGAGAGAAGAAAAGAAAAGCTGCTTCAGAAGACCTTTTCTTTCAAGTAGTCCCCGTTCCTTGTCAAAAGCTTTTGGATGTATGGCCTGTTCCAAAATCTTTTCGTGGATTTTGCATACAAATTCTGAAGAGAGCAGAGGGAGAGGGGAGGAGGGTCAACACAGCAGGGCCTGAGATGTTAGGATGAATCTAAAGTTCCATTGAAACATCTCGCCTGTCTAAAATAGGATTTTTATTTTTTCAAACTACAGAGGAATAAATGGATATTAAAAAAATACCTACTGCTTCCTTTTTCTTATCACTCTGCAAAGAACCTGCATGGCCTTAGGTTGACATGTGACAGATAATTAGTGTTGGGCAGACTTAAAATATTTGCAGTGTGAGTCTAAAAACTTAGCATGTTTACACAAACTTCTTTGGTCTAGAAACAAGCTTGAAAGACAAGCTTTATTCTTAGGAGGTTCTTGCCACCACCCAATTGTCAAAGAATCTAAAATGTTGCAAGAATAAAGTGCTGTGTGATGTTTCTGTAATTAGGCTTTTCAGTTTTGTTTGGATTGGGGTCATGCACATCATCATCACTCTAATGACGTCAGCTCAGGATCTGCCTCATAAAATTCAAAGGGAAGTTAAAATAAGTCAGCATCAATGTGGTTCAGTCCTTCTTTGTCTTCAAGGAGTGATCACTCTAATTTGGGTTTAGTTTGAGATTTCAGCTGCTTGTGCTGATCATAGAACAAGCATGTGATTAAACCCCTTGATCCAAGTAGCTCACAACTTCAGTGAAGTGCGAATCTCTATCACCTGAGCCACCTTGGCCACACTGGCCATTGGCTACCATGGATTTATCCATATCACATGACTGTGCCAAGGTTCATACTGTCTGTTTTTTCTGTTTTTGTTTGCTAGCTGACCACGTCTGATTTTGCTTTGCATCATTACTGCAATCCAAAAAATTAATTAATTGAAAAAGAAATATCTTCCTTCATCTTATACTATACTCTGAATGACGTGACTGTGACTTCATACTGACTGAGAACCTTGTTTTCTCAGCTGCTGCACTGTTTGGGTACACCACTGAGGAAAATAGCTGGGGCTCCCCTGGGAGAAGCATATGGACCCCCAGTTTTAGCCACTTGAAGAGAAGATGAACTCTAGACCATGAACACCTTAACTGAGGGTGATGGATGTGCATTGCAGTCAAATAGGAGAACCATGAAAACAGAGGAAGATGTGAGATTAGTGAAGAGGCAGATTAGTGAGGAAGAATAAGGATTTCAAATTTGAAATAAAATCTTCGGCAACTATTAGGAATAATCACAGCAAAGGACATTTTCTCCCTTGTCATCCCAACAGTGCTACAAATATATCTGTAGCCCCAAAGCCCAGCTCTACTGGGACATGAAGAAGGGGAAAAACCAAACATTTCTATGCCCAAAGTATGCTGGTAGACTGCTGGCAGGGAATGCCACCTTGGTCATCCTGCTGACTGTCCTCCTATTGACGATGAGTGGAACAGAGAGCATCACAATGGCCACAGTGAGGCTTAATCTGGCTGGAGATCAAGAAAATATCTTGATTCCACATTACTCTCTGGAATTTGGCTCAGCTGAATGTACCCATGTGATCCTGGGACTGATTTCAAATTTGTGGCTGCTTTATTATCTGATTTTGCTTTCCCTTGTAAAAGTATCCATGCTTTATTTGCTAATGCTCTTGCTTGGTGACAACATAGCCGCAAGGGAAGGCTACCTGGTTTGCTATCAAAATGTAACATAAAAACTGCTGCCTTCATTATATGTGTTATATAATGGGGTAGAGGTTTCATCTGGGAAGGGTTCAGTTCAAATATACTTTAAAGTGGTCTTTAAAAGGAACGAACTCCACTGTGAAGCACTATTATAACATCAGGGAGCCCTCATTTTGTGACCACTCTGCTTGATGGATGTGAATGTTCAGGTCAGTATCCACAGAAAGCCAAATTCAGGGCTTTGAAAAGAAGCTGTGATATCTTTAGTTTATTATTTAATCAGTGCGCCAGTTTCAGGCTTGGTTTTATACTCATGACTGACTGTTGAAAGCCTGAAAGATAATGTTCAGGGATAGCAGAAAGGGAAGAAGGCTGTCATTTCTCCTATCCATTCCCCTGACCCACCACATGCTCAGACAAGGATGAGATAGGCTTATCTGCATTTTGATTCTATTCAGTAGTCATTGTCTCTGAAAATGTGCAAATAAAATAATGAAGACCATGATAAAATAGAGCAGGAAAAATATCTCTCTATTTAAAGCAGCTGTTTGGGTGCCAGCTGCTTAGTAACAAATACATCTTTAATGAAATCAAACAATCCAGCAGGATTTATTGATTGCTAACAATTGTTTTAAATACAGTCTGGTAGGCTGGGCTGTTTGCATCCTTTTTTGTCCAATTAGTTCAGTTGGTTTGAATTAGACACACTTTGCTATTATCTTAAAAAATATGGCTCACTAGACAGTGCATTATTTTCCTCCAGGATAAAGTGTGGGAGAGATGCGTACAATGAAAGATTTTTGACTCTATTCCAGCTGTTTAGAGGAAGGCAGCAGTGTGCCTTGTCAAGCTCTTTCACCTCAGCAGCTTCAGTTCAAATCCATCCTGAGATCTTGAATGAAGAGGATATGGTATTCGCTCCTTGGAGCCTGTTGAACAGTGGAAAGAACAAGAACTCCTGTGTTTTTGTGGCACTTCAGAGCCAATTTCTGCAAGAACGATAAGAGAGTCCTGCGGAAACTTAAATCTTAGGGCTGACCTCTATCTGCCTGTAGTTCTACTCTTGCTAACATCGAGGGGAAATAAATCAGCAGTATTGCAAGCTGACAGACTAGATGGCAGAAGAAGTACTTTCAGCCCTTTTTTCTAGGAACTTGGGAAAATCTGCCATTGACTTCAAGATTGTAGAAGTTCTACTCCCAGAAAAAATTGTGTTCTTTCACAAAATTATATACCAGTCATCAGTCATACCAGTACTGGTCGGAAATCTCTGAGCACCAAGTTATTCTCAGTATGCCTGCACTGCCACTAAAGTATTCATTGTGAGCCTGATCCTTAATGATCCCTGATCCTAGGGCTTTTAGATTCAGTAAAGATTGTCACTGATTTGCTGGGAATTTTTATTATGAAAGAAGGGCAGACTCAGATCCAAACATGCATGCTGAATGAATTGGTGCTGATTTCAGCTCTTTTTTCTCTGCTTGAGTGAGCATGAGAAATAGTGTTCGAAGTGTTGGACACACCTCACAGAACCACAGTAGCAAGCTAAGATAACCGTTCAAAAGCACATGCAGATAAGAAACAAATGGAATAGATAATTGACTAAAAACACTAATGTGTTTTCTTGAATGATGTGTTTAGACAAACAAGTGCTGGCTTATGATATATTGAGATTAAATGGTAGTTTGAAACTGCAGATGCTCAGGCCCCACACTGTGGGGTAATGCTATCAAAATGTTGACTGTTCTGCCCATTTAAAAGCTATCCACAGAAACAGACTTTGTGGCATTACAGCTATTCCAGTGTAAGCATAAGGACTGCTGATACCAAGTGTGAAGAATGGGGCTCATGTATACCGATGGAATGGTTCACATGAAACATCCTGCCTTATCTGAGACTTGCTATCCTTTCAGACTGCATTGTGCTTAGTTCTGCGCCCCTATATTACATTACCTTTTGATCTGTATGTGAGGGTGGAAACAGCCCATAATATACACCAGAGAGCACCCTGAAACTTCATCACCAAAACAACTTCTAATATCTTTATATCCAAGATCTGAACACTTTGGTGTAGATCCATGTATTAATCTGCCTGTGTAGTCAAATACAGAAGTCCTTTTCTTCATGAACCTCACAAATCCCTGCTTCTCCTAGGCATTTATCCTAACAGATAGCACAGCTCAAGTTTTTATATTTGTTCTGAAATGAGTGGCAATCTTTTCACTACTACACTACTGGCCAGGGTATTGTGGTAGAAGTTATATGGGCAAATAGAGTGCACCCAGACCTGTCACCACTGCAGCGAGGTTGGAACAGTGGGACAGCCTGGTATCCCTTCACCTCTTGCCCCTCAACAAAGTTCCAGCATGTCTTCCAGCAATTTAGCTGTGGTGAGAAAGCAGCCACTTACCAGGTACAGCTTTTGCTTAGCAGTCAGCTGACACTGCAAATCAGTAAGACCACTAAAACCACCAGCCTAGATCAGCACCTGATAAAAAGTCATTGGCTATTGGTTTTGATATGCTTTTTAAAGTCTGTGCAGAGCAGAAAATCACCTATTAAAATATATGCTACTAGTGAGGAAAGTCTTTTTTCACGACATGAGCTGATGTTCACAAGGAGGAGTAGCTTTCATGGGCTGCAGATGTTCCTACTTTTGCTAGTGCCTTCTCTTTCTTTCAGATGGAAAGATGCCCCTGAGATGCTGCTTTTTTTAAGATGCATTCTTGTCCTGGCTTTCACTGTATGGGATTTGTGGCTGCTATGAGATCATCTGGCATGTCACTGCATGGTGGCAGGAGCCTCTGAGAAGGTGAGGGTGCCCAGGTGTGAGTGAAAAACTTTATGACCATCTCCCATGATTGCTCAATATCACAGTGGTAAAAGGAAACCTTTGCAGCTAGTGCTTGATACAGCTGCATTTTGTACTCCAGCAATCTAATTTCATTACTTGAGTGACTTGTAAGAATATACACTCCATCATGGTGTTCATTCACTGGTACTTCACCTCCATTCAGTGGCAGGTCCTGTGATAGATTTTTAGAAGCAGTTATGACTACAGAAGAGGTGAAGAATGGCCTCCTTGAGCCAGGTGCTATATAAACATTTGACTTTAGGCAAATGTTGAGTTCCAGTTTGTACACATTAACTAGATGAAAGCTGGGGAGGGAAACAAAGGCAAAAGACTAAATTTCTTTTCAGACTCCCACATGGAAGGGATGCAGAGTCCCTTTTGAGTCTAAGAACTAGTAGCTCAAAGGCATCTCTGAGGATCAGTTCTAAATTTTATACAGCATCTTATATTACATTGTCACCTTATCACTAATGCCAGCATATAAACCTGTAGATAGCAAAAGCCTTCTCTAAACAGTTTAGAATAGTTGGAAAACTGTCATTATGAAGACACTCCAGAATTGAAGGATGTAGCAAAAGTAAGGCTTTCACTATTTGAAAGACTGAATGGAATGATTGATTTAATATTTAAAATTCCCTTGATGTAGAAATAAAAAGTAGTGGCCATAGACAAACACATCTTAAAGTAATATTATTTTTATTCCATAGCCCAAGGAACTCAACTACAGCTGAGTCCTTGCTGTGCTATGTGTTGAATATAAACGTATTCTTACTCCTACACAAGCCAAAATCAGAAAATATTTATTTTCCATTCTATCAATTTATTTGAAAATGAACTCAAATTAAAATTTTTACTGACTTGCAGGTAGTACATTTGTCACCTGCTCTCCAGTTGAATAGAGAAAACAGCTAATCTGACCTTGTGCAAACCAGCTGCATCTTGGTAGCACTCATCTTTTGTGCAGAAAAATCCAAATAGCAAAGTCAGGTAAAAGAATAGGAAAAGGCCCATATACATAGAAAATCCAGTGGTGGAAGCAGTCTGATAAAGTGCATACTTCTGTAACTTATACAACATAGCTTCTCTTGAAGAAGCAACTCAGCTAGATTAAAAAAAAAAGATGCCTAAAGATGCCTGTTTCTCTCAATTGACACTAAAAAGGTACATGGGTAACTGGTTCAGGGGTGTACACTGCAGATCTTTAAAGTTAGATGAGATCAACCTCATGAGACTTGAAGTCTCAGGTCACAGCAGAGCTCTCTGGTAGGATAAGGACAGAGACAGATCTGTAGTTCAGCTTCTCACCAGGAACCATGAGATTGTCCTTCTGTGCTTCTAGGAACATAATCTTATATTATTTTCATCACCTGGAGAATGGGCCAAACTGAGCTCCTATTTGCTTGCCTTTAACCATAGGGATCCTGACATCCCTTTCATGAGAGACAAATCCGGGAAGGTCTCCAGCTTTCTCCTTCCCTATTTCCTGGATGTTTCCTTCAGTGCTAGTACTAAAAACTGTGATGAAGGGAGAAGAATGACCTGGAGAAAGGTAAATGTTTTTAGAAGTGCTTTTGACACCACAATCACAAAGAGATTTTCTCTCTCAAGTGTGTGGGGATAGACTCTAATCAGAAAGGTTTCACATTCCTTAAATGCATGACTCCGAGTGAAGCCATCTTATATTAGAAGTGGTTTTGTCATTTGGTGGGAAGTCCCCTGCTCCAGATTTCCTAAATTATTTTTTTTTTACTTAATTCTCTGCATCAGTCATTTTCCCCAAGCACATTTGTTTCACAGAGTCATAGAATGGAAAGGACCTCTAAAGATCATCCAGTTTCAGCCCTCCAGTTGTGGGCACAGACCTTTTGCACTAAGATCTGATTACTCAAAACCCTGTCCAGCCTGAATTTTTTTCCCATCTTCTGCTGAGATGCCCTTATAATTTCCATGGCACAAAATTCCCCCCAAAGCTGGCTAACATGGCAATCAGGAGGCTCCAGATAAATGGAAATTGAAAAGTCCTCGATTGCCTTTGGGTCGTTATTAGATTAAGAGGACTTTGAATTGTATATTTTTATATTACTTTTTCAGCTTTAATGAGATATCTGGAAACTGCTGTTCCAACATTTTACCATATCCCATCAGTGCAGTGGACGTGCATCCCAGTGTTTATTAATAATTTTTATCACTGTCTAAAATTACTTAAAAGAACTGATGAGCAGTTTCAGATGGGTTGGTTTATAGCACGCTGGCCAAGGCTGGAAAGTGACAGAGTGTTTAAGTCCTTCCTATCTTTAGTCTTTTTGGTTTGTTTTTAACATGTGATATGAAAAGAAAAGAAGTAAACATGTTTCATTTTAGGTGTTCAGGCATGTAACAGCTAGTCATGCACATGAGACTGGGGATCTATAAAACCAGATGTCTCTTTTAAAAATCAGGTCCAAGTATTTTATCCAAATTCTTATGAAATTCTCAGTTTGTCTACTTAAGGACACTTAGCATTGCAAATTCACAGGAGTAAAATTCAGCCTGGCTTCAAAACCTTGCAATGTAATTAACTGAGACTTTATAAAAAAAACATAATTTGCAAGCCAGCACACTATTAACATATTAATACTCTGACCCTTTCCGTATGAGGCTCATGAATTCAGTTGTGCTACATCTATAGGATGCTGTGACAGAAGTAGAAAAGTGAGGTAATGTAGCTCAATTACACCAATCAAAAGGTTGCTGTGTTCAAAGACAAGGATTAGTGTTAATAATTTTTCTCCAGGGAAGAAAATGCTCGATCCAGGTTCCTTTAGGGCCTGTAGATCCTTGTCAGGATGCAGAAGGGAAAGAACTCACATAACTAGGTCATTTCTGCTCTTTTGTTTGGCAAGGCCTATGAGATAAAACATTTGGAAAAAGGCTTTCCTCCATAATTATTAGTTTGTTATCATTGACTACATTTACTAAGGTTGTATAAATACATTGGTAAGTAGATATTGCTTAAACCTGTAAAAATTGTCATTAAAAACGCATAAGGATTCTTCAGTATTGGTTCAAGACTCTCAAATAACATTTATTATTGTACAATGAAATAATAAGACAGTGCAAAAATGCACAGGTATTGTTGCATTTCTCTTTGTGTATGCTATTTTTAAATTGTTTTCTGTGTTGCAGTAACACAATGCACCTGAAACTGGAACAATACATCTTAGACATACTATTCACATTTGAAATGGAAATAAATATCTCTGCAGTGAGTTTATAACAAGTTTGCCTCCCTTTTTCATCATTACAATAATTTTCTTACAGTAAAGAGGTGCAGGCAGAATATGAGATGCTTGTGTAGAACTTGCAGCTCCAGCAGATGAACAGCTCCTGTAAGTTTGATGTCACTGATGACTTTTAAGGAGGCTAATAAAGGACAAAATCAGAGGGGAATGCATCCAAGGCTTATTAAGCTTAATCGGGCAGCTGTCAAAGATAGCAGAGGCTCTTGTCAGTGCCCCTGTAGCTCCTGCCACTAGCCCAGGAGAGCGATACCCCAATTTGTCCACTTCCAAATATTTTTTCCCATCTGGTTTCATTAAAAAATTTACTGATGCTGTTGTGATGGGTTTGCTGTTTTTCACTGGAAGCTTTGTCTTACATAAGGCAAGTATTGGAGTTAGGGCAAAATATGGTGGTAGATAATGGAAAGGAGGAAGGTGGAGGTACCGTCTGTTCAGCCTATTTATATTCTGATATATTATTAACACTTGTCTTGGATTTCTTTGAAATTTCAGGACTGAAATCAGTCCTTGATAAGTCAATGACAAAACTGTTTCTGTGTCGCTAAGATCTTCCTCTGATAACAAGTCACAGGGAGGGGAGTGCAAGGCAGATTCCTTTGCTTTTGTGTTCACTGTGTGCCTGGTAATTCTTCACTCAAATAGTGTTGGGTCACATTATAAGCTTGTCACATGCAAATATATCCATTCTTTTGTGTACCACCATTTTCAGTTGTTTTGAATTCTTTAGGTGAATTAAGTGGCCACTATGACTTTGAAAGAAATTGTCAAAATATATGCTGTACTATTTCCCCATTAACAACACACAATTATTTGGGAAGAAATTTTTTGTGCACTAGTATATGTATATAGGCAAAATAAATAATTCATGCAAAACATACTGTGCATATTGTGTTTTTCTCCAGTTATTACTGGAATATGTTATTAACATGCTTAGGCTTCTGTAGTGGTTTCATTTTTCATGTATTTTCTACATACTTCTAGTTTCCTCATCCTTAAGAAGTTCCTAGCTTCTAAATAAATTATGTCACATTGAAATGTTTTATGGGAATTAGAGCCATAAAAATTAGGTCTTTGGGGGTATGGGTTTAAATGACTTCCTGGCTTCTTAGGTGTGTGATTTTTCTCTTATTCACTATAGATTTGTGTTGTTAACAAGGTAGAAAGAAGAGTGATATTTTTATTTAAAAAATAAGTATTGTGGGGTTTTTATTCCTTCCACAAAATAAACAAAATCAATGCTTTCAAATTATTTCAATGTCTTTCAAATTTTGTGTATTATAAAATGTTCTTGTTTAATTGTCATGTTTTGATTAAATCATATTGCTTGTTTTCCTACTTTAACTTATTTTTAATCACAATGCAATAGTAATTCTAGATGACAGCTAACAGTAGTGGTCAAAATGGAATTTTCCAATTTTATTGTAATGTATCATTATATTTTTTAGATGACACTTCCTCACATTAGACATGTTTCATAGAATTTGTCTCCCATGAATTCTCATTTCCTACAAGAAATCTGTATCATCAAGTAATTTACAAGAGCTCTGACAATAGTTTATTTTTCCACAGAGTATTGTGTCACTACTGATTTATACCAATGAAAGGAGAGACAATTCAAGTAATACTAATTCCTTATATGAAGCAGTGTGTGGAAATATTCAAAAGAAGAGTCCAGCGGTGTGAAAATTGTATTTGCAACATTTTTTTTCTCTCTCTCTGGGTTTTCAGTGGATTTTGTTCAATTTTTGAGTTTTGCAGCACAGTTTTTCAGAAGAGCAAATTTTAGAGATGATTAGCTGATATAAATGTTATGGGGTTTGTATTTATTTGTATGCCAAGTACCTCAAATCTCTGACTGCCTGTATTCCAGTCCCTCAGAATCAGAGCTTGCAGGTACAGAGACTTGCCTGGCTAGATTTAAATCTTGTTTCGGTCTTGGGCTTTATGTTGTAGACAGGGTATTGAGTCTGATTTGCTTTTTGAAACAGACCTCTGTCACTAATTTCTGGTATGAAAGGAAGCCAGGAGACTCAGTCAAATGGTTACACTACTCTTTTCACAAATAAAAAAAAATAAAATCTCAAACTTCATGAAAAAGGGTGATCACGTTGACAGTTATAAATATTTCACCAACTATGAAACTATGCAAAGTCAGAGAACTTGCAGAGAAGAGTTTTATTTTCCAGTCTTATCCAGTGACATTCACCTAGCCAAACATGGATGTCTAAAATGTGTTTCTGATTTAATCAATATAAGCCTCCTTTACAGTCAACAGAATGAAACAAGTATTTTTCTGAGCAGTGTATCTCAATTAAAGGTAGATCTCTGAAATAAGACCAATGTTTCATGCCTTAAAAGTTCTTAAAAAGTTCTACTGATGAAAAGGACTCTAGGCTGTCTATCTTAGGGATGAATATTCTGTTTGTGGCTGACGCTGGGTGAGATGAGTCCTGCACTCTTCGTCTACCCACAAGAATTGCAAACTTTTTGCCTTACAAAAATGTGCTGACATATCCTGCTCTATTTTAAGCATATTTAAGAAACTGAGCGATGTTTCTCTAGGTCTGTCAAAAACTATTAATAGACATCAGCAAAGAGGGGTGGTTTATGTTTAGTTTCATCAGCACAGATTCATTTTGTGCTTGAAGCAGTTTAGAGCACTTCTGTTCAAGGCTACACAATGAGGTCATGAGAAGGGGAGAAAGCAAACCCTGAATCTGTTTCCCCTTGTGCATTTTGAATAGGGTGTGAAATTGTGCTAATATAATTCCAATAAAATCAATCATTTTTAGTATTCTCAACCTAAGAAACAATTTTGCCATTTGCCTCCATGTAAGACTGCATCTCTCAGCTTATTACCAGCAGTGTGAAAAAGACACAGATGCAAACTTATCAAAGACTAACCAAGACAGGATATCTCTGATCCCTTGATTCCCTTAGGGGAACTCCTTCCACTTAATGCTGTGCAAGCTAGTTATTTTCTCAAGCTCTCTGGAGGCTTCTGAAATTTATTTCCAAAGGTGTCTATTCATAATGCGTTGCTTTTTTTATACTGTTTTGCATTTATTTATAAAGTGGAATCTATGCTTTTTTTAAAATCTTGTGTGCATGAGATATTTCTTTCCTCTTGATATTCCCCTACCGCAAGATAGACCCTTATGAGGGGTGAAAGATGCACTCATTTTTCAAATTTTCTACTGTTTCTCATGGAGGATAAATGTGTGCTGACTCACTTATTTTGCAGAAATTCAGTTTAAAATTTTCTGATTTCTGCAGTATATAACCATATCTCCATCTCAAAGGAAATCTAGTTTCAAGAGAGCTTTTTTCAGGCATTAGTTTCACAGAAGCATAGTTTTCAAGTATGCTAACTCGTATTGATTAAAAAATCTCAGAGCCACCTAGTAGTACATCAATGGCTAAGCCAATAAAAACAAATAGCATTGTAACTGATCACACACATAGGCAGATTCTCAACGGGTGTATATCATCTTTGGTTCATTAACCTCAATGCAGCTAAATGGATTTTACATCAGCCCCAGATCTAACTTTAATGTGTGAATCTGTTACCAAAAAAAATAAAATAAAAAAAAAAGGAAACAACATTTATTGAGAGATCAGTATGTGTAACATTTTTAATGCCTGTTTTGTAGAGTCTTAGTACTGCTGTGTGAAGGAATCCTGCCCTTACTAAAATATTTCTGACACTTCCTGACACCCTAAATTCTTCAGGAGAAAGAAGAAAATGTACTCTTTTCTTATCAGACTTTTATGGATCTGTCTTCATTTCGGTTTAAAGTTCTTTGAGGGTCTGTGAAAGTTGCTACACAAATAGCTCTTGAGGCTGAAATGTTGTCCTGCTGTATCAGAGAACAGTAGCTACAAGGTGGGAGTTCTGAAAACAACAGCCACAAAATAAGGGGTAAAGCTAGCAAAAAATCTGGGCTGTAAATTATTATCAGGGAAATAGAGATTGACTCTTCAATTTTTCTACTAGACACCTCAATGCCTTGCTTCAGCACTGAGCCCTTGTCAAATCTTTGGATTATTGTCGAAGCATAGGCTCTACCCAAATCTCATTGCTGCTTCTGTTGACAAAAGCATTATGGACAGTCTAGGTTTTGAGGTGGTACAGTTTGGCACATGTCTTTTCTCTAGAGTATGTGCCTGGTTAAAATCTCAGCCAAGAAATTTTGGTGTTGAACATAAAAAAAAAAAAAATATTCCAACAAAACCAAATGAAAACAACATACAAACAGACTGAAGTGGAGAAGTAAATCTTGTTACTTAGATGAAACATTAACAGCCCTTCAAACTTCTAATAAAATAGCATTCTGATGAGTCAGACATAGCTCAAAATAAACTGAGAAAAGTATTGTGTAACAATTCTTGAAAACGTTGCTTCTACTTCCTGGCCTTAGTTAAATTATCATTGACACAAACAACTGTATAACTTATGGGTGAAATTGTCTTCTTTTGGAGCTAGTGTGCTCAGGAAAAAATAATGTATTTAATCTTTAGCTTCACAGGTGGCTAATACTAGGACAATATTTCTGTGATGAGACTGCCTTTAATAGTGTGTTCCCTTCTCTGTATTATATACTTGTGATAATATTAGTGTAGTTTTTGTATCTGTGTATTGAATATGTCAGAGTATATGCACAGCAAAATCAATGTAGATGGTGTTAATGAAGTCAGGCACAAGGTGCTTGCATGTGTGACAAACTCACTGGGCAATGTTTCAACACTCATGTTTCATATTAGTGGCCAAGGCAAGAAACTTGACACAAATTTTGTTTGTTCTTTATATCTGCTTACATTACTGGTTGAAAAATACTGCAGTTAATAACTTTATGCAATTTCTGCTTGTTTTTATTTATGTGAAGTGAGGTCTAAGATTTACTTAACATATCCATCAGACAGGAAATGTTCTTTCCTGATTCTGGGTACTTCTAAAACTGAGATGAAATTGATAAAATCCAGAACCTGTCGTGCCATTGTAATATAGTAAACTAGATGTAAAGTAGAATAAATGGGTGACACAGAAATGCAAACTGTTTCTGTTAATCACATGCCTTGATATCCCTCCTGTATCCTGTAATATATGATATTTTGATGCCTAGTCTGACATTTTAGAGATCCTTCTCCAAGGAGCATGCTAACAAGTATGCAGCTCAGATTAAACAGGGCAGTACTCAGACCTGTGTTCTGGCACTGTTTATTTTATGTAGAGAGATGCAAACATGGTAAGCTGGGCTGGGTTTTCCCAGGCCCAGTGGTGGGGGAGTTTCAGAAAGACTAGGAAGACTGCATTTCTCATGGGTCCAGGATGATTAACTAAAGGGGACAGCTGTAGGATGGAGAAAACTACATTTCAAGGAATGGGAAACCTTCCTTCCCACTGGATACACACTGGAGGTCTTGATGGTTCCTTCTGGTCAGCCTGTGCTTCCAAGGGCTTAGGAAGCAGGATATATTTTCAGGTGAAAAAATTTCTCAATTTTAAATAGCCTGAGAAAGGTTGGATGGCCCAGGGGGAGATCACCAGCAGACCATATGACAATATTTACAAGTTAAGATATATGAGGGGCTTTTTTGCAACTGGGAAAATTTACCAAGGTTAGCATCTCTCTTGCATGATGGGCAGTACCAGTTTATTTCCAGGAAAGTGTATGAAATCTGTAGACAACATTTTCCTGCTTTATTTTTTTGATTATTTATTATTGCATTTTGTTTGGGGGTGGCATTAGCAGATGACTCAGGAGTGTGCTAAAGCCATATGGTCTCATGTTTGTGTTTGAGGACAGGTACTCAAGGGATCCCCTGCTCTTCTACTACTGAGAATGAAGAATGTGCACTGTGAGCACTTAAGTGTCCTGGTCAGCTACATCAGCTCTTGCAGCATCTGTGAAAATCTAGGAAAATTTCTATACTTTCCTTACAAGGTGAAATCATAAAAGTTCAGGAAGAGAACAGAGCTGACCCATAGAAAGGCCTGAACAGAGACCTTTTCACTTTCCATACAATTTTCCTAACACTGAAAGTCACATATTTTGAAATACCATTATATCGCTTTATCCACAGGAAAAAAAATACAATGTAGATTGAGACGAGGTGAAAAGCATGTACAGCTGAGAATAACAGTTGGCTGCAATTAAGTTATGACATATGAATAGCCACTCCAGAGAGCACTGTGGGATAAATGGCAGAGGATGGCCAAGGACTAATCTCATCTTCTTCCAAAGGTGTGACCTCCCACATTAGAGTCTTCAACACCATGCTATGATATTATTAACTCAGGTGAGTGTCAATGAATAACAGCAGTTTAGAGCACTTTTCTTTGGTTTTCTCTAATACAACAGCTGGCCAGACTTATTCAATTAAGGAGCCTCTGGCAAGAGATGAGCCTTGGTTGGATGAACCTTGGAGGAAAGTATGTCACAGAATAGAATATAAAATATCCTATGTAGACCATTGTCAGAAACTCCATTCTATTTTTATTTTGCATTTTGTCTTATGTTTAGTTACCAACATGCTGGTGTGTCCAACACACAAGGATCATTTCAAAATGTCTTTTTCCTGTTAGCATCAAAACCATGCTAAAAAAAAAAAAAGAAAAGCCAACAGAAAGTCACAGACCACCACCACCAAAAAACAATACCCTGGAAGATGTTTTCCTGAGCCTCTAGTTTATCTCAGCTGCAGAAATGAAGGTGCTGGACCCATAGCAAAAATCCTCCTCCTACTGCAAACTCAAATTTGAACAAGTATGATGAGTCTTCCCTACTTCTGAGTCATTGTCAAATGAGACCTACAGAATGAAGTACAGGAATGAACTGTATGAGGTCTAGACTGCTTTCAATACGTATGGAGTTTTCAAGTCCACAGCTTTCAATTCTCTTTTCTATCTGCAATCCACATCAGGTTGTAGCACCCTTCCTGGAGGAGGCAGAAAATGAAAAAAAGAGGGAGGCAGTTTTCTGTATGAGTGGTTTCTCTTAGCACCTGTTTGCATTGCTATTCACTAGAAACGGTGCAGGGCAAGTGTGAATTGAAGCTTAATGTGGATTTCTGCAGAAGAAGTGCAGGAAAAAATCTATGAAGAATTTGCAGTAGTTGCAAGGTCTGAAATGCACAACGCCAGAAACAAAAATGAAAAATACTTGCTCTGTAGTATGAAATCTAGCTGCTGTGTGCTACAGTGCATGATACAAGCATGCAAATCTTATTAGAAATAAATGAAGTCTAAAATATATATGGAAATGAAGTATAAAATATATATGGCTGAAGAACTTTGGGCGTTTGGAGAAGCAAACAGTACTCTAGTTCTTGATTTAGGTTGCATTCAGATTTGTCTGCCTATTACGTGCAGATTTCCCCCCCCCCCAAACTTTCTTCCAGGGCTTTTTCTTTGTTTGATAAAGCTTAGTAAATAGAGACAGCTTGTTCTCTTTCCTGCTTACTCACAAAATGGAGGAACCGCCCCGGCGAAAATCTTTTATCTTTCATGTCCTTAAATGACTGAGCACATCATTCTCCCCAACAGAGAAACTTCTACTCCACCTTTTAGTTGCAAGATATCTGAAAATCCTGCCCTGCTGTCAAGTAAGGAAGGGCAAGCAGAGATGTCATAAAAGTTTCCATTAGGAAGTTTTACTAAAATCATGTTTAACTCCTCCCCTCATGTCTGACACCAATCTCAGATTGTTGAGAAAGGACTTAGCAAGGGACAAAAAAACCACAGCCAAAGTGATTCTGTTTGAATGAATTATAGGTGCCAAAGCTTTTTCTCCCATCCCAAGATCCTGATCAGTCCAAGTACTTGTCTACATTGAAAGTACACAAGTGCATTCACACACTTACACATATCAAATGTGTTACTGGATAAAATTACCAGCCAACAGAGACCAGAGCTATAAAGAAGATCAGGGCTGAGAAGCAACCTGGGAATTCACGGACCTCCCCTCTGCAGACTGAGCAGGGAGACCAGGTGTTCTCAGCCTCAGTGGCCCACCCCCTTCAGCAAGGGTGAGGGCTCTGCAATAGGGCAGTGAGAATGAAAAGGAAGAAAATTGAATAATTGAATGTGGGGGAATGGGTGGAAGAAGCTGCTTAATGCAGGGACAAGCAGGCCAGTGTTTTTGGAAGTCTTTCAGTGTGAGCCACTTGTCTATGCCTGTCAATGAATAAATAAACCACAACTTTTTAAAGGATGACTAACCTAGACTGAATATCTAAAAGCTACTTAAAATTTTAACTTTAATGAGCACTTTAAAAATGAATCTTTATGATACTAAAACTAATATACATGTTTTTTAAGGGGAAAAAAATTATAAGATGATGTTCTTTATATTTATGCTGTCACTCATGCTTTGACTCTGATCATTTATCTGGATAATTAAGCAGTATCACTGAGGAACCAGATACCAGAAATCTGATATTAATCCATCCCTCCTAATAGTAACGCAAAGCCACTGGGGTGGAAAGCAGCCTAGTCTTCCTAATCCCCTTTTACCAACATTTCGGCATCAGCATATCTCATTTATTTTCAAAAGTGGTTCAAGACACACTATCGCTGGCTTAAGTCTAATTTAGGCTTTAAATCAAAATATATTAAGAAATGCAAAAATAGTCAAGATTACCAAGATTTCTTGAGGGAATGATTCACAACCAGCTCATGTCCCTCTGACAGGAACTGGGGACAGCTAAATGATTGTTGCACGTCTGCATTGCTTTAAGGTACATCACTTTCCTTTGAATTAAAAGAAGGCAGGATTAAGGTGGAGACCTTGAGATCCCACTGCCATACTTATCAGGTATATGTTAATGATAGTCTGAGAAACTTCTACAGACATAATTCCCCTGCCAGTCCTGAAGAGGCCAAGGCTATTCTGTTCTCTCCCTTGTGTGTATGTGTCAGTGTTTATGAGAGCCTTGTTGTCTCCTTCAGAGTATTCTTGGCTCCTCAGAGTATTTTGGGTTCAGTTTCAGGACTGTTCTAAAGCCCTCGTTAGTCACCATTTCTCCCATTATCCCCTTGTGCAATTTGAGGTGGTTTGATCTGAACCCAGCATGAATACACTTTGACATGTACCATAGCAGTAAAGGTGGTGGGTAATTGTCAGCATAGGAGAGTTGCACACCTCTCCCTTCCCTGCCTCCTCCATGCAAACCAACCTGAAACAGATGAAGAGCACACATCCAGACTGGATGTCATCCTCAGGCTGTGCTCATGGTGCAAAAGCACAACCCCATTGGTGACACGAGGTTGGGCTCTGCTCCTGGCTTGTGGTGTGAGGCAGGTCCAACCATCCCACTTTCTTTGGCAACCTCATCCATCAGCCCTAGCCTCAAGTGTCTGGAGTTGGTGCTGGGCAGTTGCCTCCAAAGGCTGACAAGCAACAGATATTGGTGTGTTTGAGTCATGAAGGGGAACTTTGATTTTGATAGTTATCTGACTACAGGTTGTGTACTGTTTACTGTCATATCATTTTATTAGCTGCTGCTGACATCTCCTTGTGCATATTGCAGCTGAAATACTTTGAACTCATAGCAGAAAAACAACATATGACAAATATATTTTGTCATAATATATATTATGACAAAAACAATAGAAACCAAGCTTAGCCATCTACTTTAGCCCCAAGGTGATGCCTTCTAGTTCGTGAGGGTCTTAAGGGGGAACTGAGAAGACATATGAGTCCATTAACCTTGCCTACTAAGTTTTCAAAGACAGTGTAATGGGGACAGAGTCCATGTGTCGTCATAAAGAAAGTATGAGGCACTTTCACCTTGTTTTTGTGGCTCTGCCATCAGAGACAGACACACTTCAGTGCAGGAGCCTTCAGGAAACTGCTGGTTTCCCATGTATATTTTATTAAGTGTTAGTGCCACCAAACACTGTACAGATGGGGGAATCTATCACTTTATAAAATAATTAGTCTGCTATTTCCATGACAAGAAGAAACAGCAGCATGTAGGCAGCAAACTGTGGTGCTGCTTTTACCTTCCTCATCGTTTTTGTATTTTTACCAAAACAGGAAAATATTTTTACAGGATAGGCCAATAGTGCCACTGAAATTGAATTAGAGCATCCTTAATTAATATGTCAGAATATGAGAAATGATGAAAATATGTATAATTAAATTCTTGCACTAAAAACAGAATTATAATATGTGACTAAAATAGATCAGGGCTTTTTTATTTTTTGTGTGCGTGTGTGCTTTTTTTTTATTTTTTCCCCTTATATTTTTATTTTAATTAAAAAAAATATGAGTTCTAGTATCTTTGCACTGCATCTTGATTAGCTATTACATGCCTGGCTAAGAGATGGGTCACCCCAAAAATGACACATTATCTGTGATAATGAAAAGAATTTTCCCAGTTCTATGAGTACAGCGTTATTTGCAGGCTAATATACAGTAGTAATAGCTTGGTACTGTGGCAACCTACATTGTCCATAATAAGAAGCTGTTTGAGACAGGGGCTTGAAAGAGCAAACTTCTTACATAAATTAAATACCTATTTTCAACTACATGGCTCCAATTTTCAAAGGCGGTGAGTGATTCTGGGTATTATAGTCTTCCAGGGCTCAAAATCAGACATATGCAGAGGGTCTGATTTTCTAATTTTCAGTGTTTATGGAAGATCCAACTTCATTAAAATGTCTGAGCGCCTCTTTTCTTCCCCTGTCACTCAGGAGTTCAATCAAATAAGTCAGTTTGGATGCTAGGTCACACCTATGCAATGAGTAACCTCACATACTATTTTACATTAGACATTTTTTACTCTGTTAATCTCTTCTTCTTGTGCATGTGTTGTACTTTTTTTAGTTTAAGGGAAATATTTTATACTGAAAATTTCTTTTTGTCTCCACTTTATGGAAGATTTACAAACACTTATGTGAAAATTAATTGTAGACTAAAACTGATGCAAAAATATGTGGACATGCAACTGATCTGTATGAAACAAACAAGAGACCTTCCTTTAAAAATCCCATCTGGTACTGAACGAAATAAAACATTATTTATTCAATTAATTGAGATATCAGTCATATAAATCTCCCACTTCTTTCACAATTTGTCTTAGCAAAAGTTGCCACTCTACATCCCACTCAGATCCTCAAAAGACTTCAAAATCCTGAACCCAGCCTGGATGCCAGCATTATAAGGGGAAATGTCCAGATGCATCCAGTGGCAACAGGAAACCCATAAACTATATACAATGAAGAAGTAATTGTAGGCAATTGAGTTTTCTGTTCTTGTGCTTTCCTAGCATTCAGCTCTTCAAAGAGATAGCAAATATTCTATTGGTTAACATTTAACCTAAACTAATAAGTCCAATCTCACACACTCAAATAAATCATAATGTCTTTTCAATTACTTTGCGCTTTTGCTCGCTGCTGTCCTGAATAATTAGGAAAACAATTCACATTTTGCTAGGAGATAATATGAAGTGTTATTCCTGTGATAATTACTAAGCTGCAGTTCAGTTTCCCTGACTCCCACCAGGTCACCAGGGCACAAAAGAGGACACCATGAGAGCATTAATGAGCTCTCATTGAAGATGTTAAAAAGCTTGTATTGATCTGTTTGTCCAAGAAGGAGATATTTAAGCCTTTCTGCTGAGGGCAGGAGAGACAGAGATTCATATCACAAAGCCTTTTATCCAACCCCTTCTGTTTCTAGCTTCAATATTGCCCAGTCTCAGCATGTCTGGTTCTGGAGGTCATACTTTTAAACTTTCACAACATTTTTTTTCTTTTTCTCTTTCTTCTTTTTTTTTTTTTTTGTTAGAAAAAAAAAAGGCAAGAGAGATAATATACAGTGTACACTTAACCTTTACTACATGAATCCCTTTACACAGCTAGCTATTTCTGAGAACAAGCTGCAGTGTAGTAAGATCTCCCTTCCCACTATACACCACTAACACACATCTCAATTAAATTAAGGACACTCCAGACAATGCAAAGTCTGACTCAGTGCAAAAATTTTCTTCATATTTTGAAAGTGGATCAAATCAAATCACATTTGGTGGAGGTTGATCAGACTTTTTCTCCAACATCACTGCCTTTTTGTGAACTTCTGCACTTGCTATTTCTGGCTGGAAGCAGAAGTGGAGGAACTGTAAGGCTACAGAATTACTGGTTCCTGTGGTATCTTCAGAGGAGATTCCTTTCTGCAGACAGGGAAGGCAAATCTTGTCCTGCTTTCAGCTCTCTGCATTGTTATGATATATTGCAGCTGCAAACTAGTTCTGGGTACACTTTACTGCTCATCAATTTTGTCTGCTTTCTTTTAAATGCCACAATCAACTGTCAGTGAGCATTTGCAGCCTGTCTGGGATAGAGTATGGGAAGAAAAGCTAATGTAACTGTAAAAGCTGTATTTTCTTTGTTTACATTTGTCACCTGATCCAGCTGGTGTCTGGTTCAGCAAAGTTATATCTCTCTTTTCACATTCATCTTGGTATGAGCAACTCCGTGAGGCCACTTGTGTGGGTCTATTGTAAATGATTACTGGAGAGACACATTGGGACCTTTCATGGACATTGTTAAGGGGGTGTTCAGTATGTGCTTCTTTCTTAGCATACAGCAGAGGCCATTATAGCTGAAAATATCTCAGTGTTAGTTTTAAGCATCTAGATCAATGCAATGATAGGAGCCTGACAGAAAGGCTGGTAAGAAAGGACTTCCCAGCATATTAGACAAGGCCACTCCATCTTGAGGCTGTAATTAGGGTATAAGATAAGAGCTCCATCCTTCCTGACTTGCTATTCTCTTCAGTCTTAAGGAACTTGAATAACATGGTCAGTTCTAAGATGTATTTTTGCTGAGAATATATTTCATAGTCTACTATTTCAGAATGAATGAACATACAAATCACACTCCCAGTGGCCTGATGCAGTAATCACTACTTCAGGGATGGAGCTGGCAAGAGACCCCGAGCATGTGTGGTAACCACTTAATAAAGATATGAGGGAAAGATTCAGGAACAAATAAAATTGGACACGGATAGGAAGTAATGACCCTTGAGTGACAACTGAGGTGATGTGGATGAATATTAAATGTGAAGGGTCTGAATTATTCATTGAAGGTTCAAGGTAAAAGGGTTAACCTGATAACATCCTCTTACTGACACCTCACTCAGGGTAGAAATCCCAATTCTGTGATGCTTTTCAAACTTGGAGTCCCTCTGTGCATAGGGAGAGTCATGCTGGTGGTCTTGCTCCTTCCTACAGAAGGTAATTCATAGTGGACAAAGGTCATCTTGCAAGTGATGACCACAAGACCAAGCTGTACAGCTGCAGTAATATTAAAGACAGCCTCTGTCTGCCATGGAGGCAGGCTGGGGGCAGGTTGGAAAATGTATCAGAAGTAATGTGGCCAGCAAGATCAGGCAAAATTTTGTGTCTCTGTGCTTGGCACTGGTGAGGCTGCACCTTGAGTACTGTGTCCATTTCTGGGCCCATTGCTTGAAGAAAGGCATTGAGCAGAGCAAAGGTGCTAGAGCATGTCTAGGGAAGGGCAGTGGAGCTGGTGAAGGGTCTAAGAGTGCCATATAAGGAGCATCTGAGGGAATTGTGGGTGTTAAGTCTGGAGAAAAGGAGGCTCGGGGGAAAACTATCACTCTCTACAGCTGCCTGAAATGAAGCAAGGTGGGTCTGGGTCTTTTCTCTCAGTCAGCCAGTGAGATGACAAGATGACAGCCACAAGCTGCACCAGAGAGGTTCAGGTTGGACATTGGGATGAACTTCTTCTTGGAAAAGGTTGTTAAATATTGGAATTTGCTGCCCAGGAAGACAATGGAGTCACTACCCCCGGAGATGTTCAAGTGATGAGTAGGCTTGGCACTTAGTGCCGTGGTCCAGCTGACAAGGTGGTAATCATTGAAGGTTGGACTTGATTTCAGGTGTCTTTTCCAACCTAAATGAGTCTGTGATTTTGTGGAGCTAATAGGGCTCTCCAGCTGTTATGACACGTGTCCACACTGCCTGACACTATGCATGTCATCTGCTCACCTGCCTGGCATGACAATTCCCTCCTGTCCATCCTACTCCATTTATAATTACATAGCATCAGAAGGAGATTAAATAATTTCCAGCTCTTTCTGCCCTGTCTATGCTGCTTCTGGGAGGACCTCATGCCCAGTAGGATAAATACCATGAAGTCCTGCATGGTCAGCTTAGCTGATGTTCCCTGAAAACAAGCCAGGTAGGCATAAGGGTGTGGGAGCATTCAGAAGGATGTCTGATCTGAGAAACAAACACAGAAATGTCAAGACTAAAACATTATGAAATAAAAGGGTGCTCTGCAATGGTTTCACTGACAGCACCTTATTAAAAACCAGAGTTTGCAAGGAATACAGATGTCATATGAGACTAGAGTTTGAGAGGTGACTAGAAAGTTCCTCCTCACCTTTCTGCTCCTGCTGTTTTATAGTATTTCTTTCAAATAGGTATGGGCACGGGAACTCAGGGAGAATGGTTTGGAAAGTCAGTTTCTGGCCATTTGGCCAGACACTGAATAAAGACTCTAATCACAGACACTTTACAGCTGAGTGAAAAATAGAAATTGTGACCTAAATGGAGGTCATATAAGCACGGGATTGCTAAAATCACACCTCTCACTTTTGCCTTATATTCATTTTGGCTACATCAAACAAAAAACTTCTGTCTGCATTGAGAGTGTGGCGCCCGAACCTCATTGATCCCATTGTCTGTGGGCTAGAATGAGTAAACTTTGTTGCCAGTAAGCAAAAGTAGTTGCAGTGTTCAGTAATACATTCTGGAAGTAAGAAAAATTCAGGCTGAATCAGGAACCCACTTCTTATCATTATGTTGGAATGTTAAGGTAAATGTGCCTTGACCAGGAAATGCACACAGTAGAAAAAGAAAGAGTAGAGAAGAGGAGCAGAGAAGAACTGGAAAGCAGAACATGCAGGTAGCCAGCAGAAAAGGTTTAGTAGGTTTATCACCTTCACAGGAAAGAATGTTTGAGCAACTAAATAGGTTGTTCCTCTAGAAAAAGCTTTTCTTCAACACAAAAAAATAAATATCAATATAGAAAAAAAGCCTTTTTTTTTGTAGTTTGCACCACCATCAGCAGAAGTGAGATATCAGTTTCAGCATGAACAAAGTTGCTCTGGGAAGGTGAATAATTTCAGAGTAACTAGGTGTCTCAATTTTACACTGTCAAATTATTGTGGTATGATTTAATCAAGACCTGTACAGAACTTTGAAATTCTCCTCATTCTCTGATATTTCTGTTTCTTCAAGAATATCTACATAGCTGGTGCCTTGCTGCCTTACCCTTTGGGTAAGGTAACATAGATTCAGGAAGAAGCTGAGGCACACAGAGACTGCTTCTGAATAAAAGCATCCACACAGGAATCTGGCATGTTAAACTAATGTGCTCTTTCTTAAACCTTTTAGAGATTTGCTTTAACTTTCTTGGGAATCTTTTAACATGAAGAGAGTGGAATCCTCACCAGCATGGAGAAGAACTTAGGTGTACTTTGCCAGACCTTGCTACTGCAATCATTAAACTTAATCAGTTGATTTTTAAATATAAATCTTTTCCTCTCACTGGCAAGGCTCAGTTTCAATAACTCCTTTAGTGTTTTTCCTCAAAAGATGCTCACTTTCATCATCACAGTTTTAAATTTCTGACTGAAACAAGGAGGACTGATCAAAGGTACATTCTTGTTAAGTGGGGAGGGTCAGACCTCTCTGATGGTTCAGTGGACATACTAAGTGACTCTTACTAAGTTACTGCTCTGAGATATTACCAACAGCCTCCTATAGGCATCTTGGAGAGTAGTAATCTCAGAGCTATTAAGAACTGGGAGAAAAAAAAATCATGGAGATGGAGAAATAAATGAAAAATAAAGGAAATCTGATCTGTGCTGGAAGAAGATAGTGAAAATATGCTTAGTTTCTGCATAGTGAATGTGCTATAAACTTGTATATGCTCAGAGAGGCTCTGACCTTAGAGACCTGTACAGATAAACATGTACTGTGGGAAAGTTAATCAAATTAACTGATCTTTAACCCAGCAATGTCAAAGTTTTCTTCTGACTTCAGTTTTCAGCCTCCTATTAACAGTTATTTATAAAAAAATAAAAAAAAATTTAAAAAAAAAAAGGAAAGAGTAAAGTCAACTGTGGAAAGAATTGCAGCAGTGGCAGAAAACCCTTAGTCCCCTCAGTTATAATGTCTGTCTACCAGACTGGTTTTCACATGACACCTCTCTATAAATGAATCCTTCTGTACACTTAGATCATCAAACAGACCAAGAAGACTGCAAGGTGCCTGACACGCTTTTCTCAGGATTCAAATTAAAACACTGACTTGAGATTTTATTTTAAATAGTGCCCTACTTGCTTATTTTGCTGAAATCAGATGGTTGGGAACTTGCAATCTATACACACTCTTGCTTAATGCAAATTGTACATTTTTGTCATAAAGGTTAACAGAGAGGCAGGCATTTCTGATTCTAAATTCTCATTTAAGTTTGAAATTAAAAGACTTCCCATTCTCCTCCACTTTGCAGGAACTACACACAGCACCACCTCTACTCCTCAAGCTGCAAAATTAGTACATCAGGGAATTGGGCTCTCTGCCTGACACTAATCAGTGAGTGTTTGGGTTTAACCACCCTTTCAAAAGATGATTCTTGCAGTTGTAGCAGCCTAGGTTGTACTTGACAGCTCTCCTGCAAAACAGCAGCAGACAAATCCACAAGGCCAAGCGCTCTTTAGTATCCCTTATTAGTTGTATAAGAACAATTCTCTGTTTTGGCATAAAGAGCAAAAATATTAGTTTAAACCTGATTACTGTTTGCCTAGTGGAAGGCTGTTTGGGGCACTCTAAATAAGGTCTGTCCCATTACATGCTGCCTGCCAAAACTGTAATTAACCACTGTATATAGGAAAAAAAAGGGAAAAAACCCAAGAAACCAGGCTTTTCTCCCCCTTTCTTTCAGTAAATTTCTTCCTATAAAAAAGGAAGAAAGTTACTGAAAGTTACTGAAAGTTACTATCCTTCCCAGTCATCAACTACAGAAAACTTCCTGCAATGACAAAAAGGTTGGAACTGAATAACTCAGAGGGACTGGGAAGGAAAAAAACAACTATGGTGAATTTCCATCCAAATAGCTATTATCACATTGCTAAAATCACATTGCTTAAAAGTTGATAAAATTGCAGCATGCAACATTTAACTTGCTCCTAACATTTGAAAATGTGAGAAAATTAGAAGAAGAAATATAAGAGCTCTAGGTATCCTCTTAATCTAAAGCTACCATCATGGAACTCATGTGCCTTGACCAAAACTAGCTCCTGTTAATCTCCCATTCACTGTAATCTGGAAAATAAGGTCATAAAGACAGTCTGAAAAGCACTAGGCCATGTCTTGCTTGCATTGGAAATAGGAAAATGTTTAAATAAAAGCAGAAATTAATTAATTGAGAAAAAATACGGTCAGAATAACATAGTTGAACGGTGATCATGGGTTATTTTTTCAATTTTCACATTTTCCTCTTCAGTAACTTTTAACAAAAAACAAAGTGATGAGAACTATTTTAAGATACACATATCTGGGCTTTAAACTTAGTCATCTCAAGATTCAACCAATGAATTTTTTTTATGTGACTTTACATGATTTGCAGTGATTATCCTTTGACTGTTGAATGAGAATGGTGTTGTGTTTTGAGGGGTATTTTAATCTTTTCAGCCTTTGAAAGTGGAGCTGGTAAGGGTTTCTTCAATATTTTCCTTTCTGCTATCTTCCAAAATACTGACTGGCGAAAAAATGATTTATCCCCTCTGGGACACAATTTTTGCGAAGAAGATTTCAGAGATTTGCCCTGTGGTAATCTGCAACTCGGTGGTCATTCACTGAAGTGGAAGAGACTTAGATTAAAATCAGAATACCATATCAGGCACTAGGAAGATCTGAATGTGAATCTGCAATATCCCAGGTGAGTTCTGTAATGGAAGAATATGCTGGACTGTGGGGAGCATGTAAAGGGATATGGTAGTCTTAGTGTGCCCTTATTCTTCCTTTCTTTTGATGAAAGAAATATCTAGAAATTTTGGCTTAATCTGATGGAGATATTTTGCACACATATTTTTTTCATAATTAAACTTCTTTCTACCCTTTCCTATCTTCCCTTGGCAGTTTGGTGAGGTCTTCTGAGATTATTTATATTTGGCATACATACATTTCGTTTTATCCAGAAAAGTGTAAAAGGAAAAGGAAAGATCTTTGCTTCATCAGAGCCCAAGAGTCCCAAGTGCTAAGAGGTCCACTAAAACAGTAAACAGTCCCCTAAAATAATTGTGGCATAATGGAGGTCAGAAGCCAGTCCTCTAAGTGCAAAAAAAGAGGAATAACATTGACTATTCCAGGGCACATGGGGGAACACAATTTCATGTGCAATTGTAAGGTTATCAGGAGATCCTCAATCAAAATATGTTGTAATGCATAAGTGAAAAATACACAAAGTCTTTCCACAGACCTGAACAGAACATGTTTAGATACCTGATGGTGTGTTTTCACTGTAAAGGACCTAGTGTGTGTATATGTTATTATAAGACTACATTTCCTCTCTTTTTAGGGCCAGTGATCTCAGGAATACCATTTCCTCTGTGCCACATGGTGCACGGATATTGCAGCTTCTAGTATTTGTTGTAATCTGGGTGTCTGATTCAATTGTTTGGCTATCTTTGGAGGGTGAATGTGATAAAGAGTGAGACCATAACCCAATCTTAAAAGCAATGGGAAATAAAGAACAGGCCCTGTTATAATATATTTTTGGACAGCTTTGGATGACTACTTCATAGAAAACTATCCTCCTAACCTCCACTCCTCCTCTATCAGTGCAGATGTACTATGGGTGCCTGGAGGTGCCTGTATCTACTGAGGTGTAAAAGAGCACAAGAACAAATGTAGAAACACTAACCCATCTCATCCTCTCCCATGGCTGTCTGCAGCCCAGCTCTGCCTCTGACTCAAAGCATCTTGTTCCTGCTCAGGAGAAACTCAAGTCTAGCCATGTTTCCTTGACCACATGGGTGAAATGTCATTGCCATCTGGATGCTGAGTGCTCCCTTCCCATATCAGCGTGGGACCTGTCTCATGGATACCTCTGGTTTGAGCACAGATTTCACCCAACATTCAGCAAGCAATGGCTGAGTCCAAGTTGTGAAGCAAGGAGAGATTCGCTGCCATCCCCAGTGCACTCACTGATGTGCACCTGAACTGCTCTTGGCTGGAGGGTAGGGATCATGGTGAAGGGAAAGCTGGGTGTATGTTGTATTGCATCTTCCTAAATTTCTTTCTTGAATATTTATGAATAATTATCCTGATATACACTTGAGACCAACTAATATATATGCTGCAGAAGGTTTACATGCTGTGAGAGACTGAAATATTCATGATTAATCACTCGAAACAATCTCCCATTTCTGGAGTTTTCAGGATGCTTTACTGAGGCCAGGTTTGCACCCCCTGAGGGAGAAGACATGAATTTTTGTGTGTGTGGTGGTGAAGCCTCTTGTCTGCATAAAACAGAGGGGGTGAACACCTACCACCAAAGGCTGTAAGAAGGGCTTTGAGCCGGATAAGAAGCAGATCTTGCAGGTGTCAGTGCTTTGTATCAAGCCACTTGTCTTCCCTTACAACCATTCACCAGGAAGGTCACATTCACAAGGGACATCCACATTTATACCCCAGCCTGAGGGTGTTCACCTCTTCTGATGGGGCATCAGTGTCATTTCACTCTAAGCCACCCCAGATGATATTTTAACTAGAACATGGGTTACCCTCACCTTCAGGGCCAGTTCCTAACACATGCACCCACTATGTGTAATGGGTCAAGGACACGATGAATTGAACACAGACCATCTTCACTGTGTTTATGTTCAGCAGCCATCAGCAGGGAGCTTTCAAAGAGGAAAAAGAAAGACACCAAGCAAAGGAAAAGGACATTACATAGCCTAATGACGAACACTTCCTTGGTCACAAAACATGGCAGCATCACATTCCCTCTTATGAGCTTTCTCCAGCATGGTCTTGGTAACCACTGATTTTCCACTTTTTAAAGAATTAAAAAAACACCAAGTAAGATTATGGTAAATACCAAAGGACAATCTTCTGATACTATCCATGTAAAATCAGAAAAAATAAAACCATTTTTTGCTGTCCTCAGTAAAAAACAGGGGAAGAAAGAGAGGTGACAGGCATGTCCTGGTGAGACATAAAAGGAGGCTTTCAGGCCAGTCAGAGGCTGGGTTCACACAATACTGTCAAGGTCCCAGATTTATTCTTGACAGCATTACTGCCAAGACCACTATTTATGTTGCTTTAATCAGTCACACTTTTAAAATCACCTATGCTCAGCATTTATATCAATGAGGTGATAATATTGCTGTCAGGCACCAATATCGATAGTTGTGTCATAATCTAAACTCTTTTAATCTTCTCCTATGCTTGCATTAATGAATCTGCAAGCCAACAACTACTACAACAACAACAAAAAAAATAAGGATGGTTCTGATTATGACAAGTGACCATGGAGGAGAAAAAAAAAATCCAGCCTTCTTTTGCTCTTTGCAAACTATTTTAATTTGCCTTTAGCCTTCTCTTTTTCTGTCTGACTTTGAAGGCATTGTCAGCACATCCTACTGATTTTCTCACAGGCTACTTACATCTCTGAAAATATTTTTAGGGTCTATGAAAGTGTAAGGCAGGTAACCTCTTCCCTAAGTGGTTGGGGAGAGGGAGACAGGGAGGAAGAGAAAAAAAAGAAACCTTGGTCTAATTCTGGTATGGGGAGGCATCATTGCATCATTGTGCTTTTCCTTTGTCCTTTTTTTTTTTTTTTTTTTTTTCTGAGCCCACCCTTATAGCTGTCAGCCTCAGTTCTTTTTCGATTGTAAATAAAGTCTTTCTTGGGTTATAGCTTTAAGCAATTTTTTTAATTAAAATTCAATTCAAATATGAAAGTCAAAGAAACTTTCAAAGCAAAATCTACAAACTGATTCACTCAAAGGGTCTGTTTTCATTGCCATAGCTACAGATTACTATAAAGAAACTCGAACCAGACCTTTGACACCCAGGAAGGTCAAAAGTCCTTTCTGCCTATGCTAGGACCCTTTTGACAACTTCCTGTATAATTTGACTGTTATTTGCGTGTCTGGTCACCGTCTGACCCTGAAGTCTGGAAAAAATTGAGAGGCAGCATATATCTCTCTTGCATATGGACCTCAAAAAGGGCATTTTTAATTACATTTTGGTGAGAAACCTATGCATACAGGCTGACTCAGGCAGCAGCTGGGGAAGGGCCTGGGCTTATAGGTTAAGGATCAGCTTGCCTCATGCTACCGTAGTTCAGCACATATGAGCTGCTCTGTGCTGTTATCTCCACAGCAAAAATGGATGTGTTTCACAGGTTACACAGATTTCAAACTTTACAGCACTTGCCCCAGTGCTACAAGCTAAAATTGGAATTACACTGCTTTGCCTTGAAATCTGTGCATTTCATATGCTTCCAATTTAAAGCCCGTTGTGCTTATGGGTCCTTAGTGTGCCTGAGACATTTTAAAGTTCCAGCCCTAGCTCTCCATTGTAACTATCCATGATCTCACCCTGCAGAAAACCTGAAATGACAGACCAAAGGGATCCATGGCAATCTTGCCATGTTTCCACACAGGATATTTGGGGTTTGGGGCACGTTGCAAGGTAACGTAGCTTAGAAGCAGACAGCAGTTTGATGCAACAAGATCAGGTACTGTCAGGGTGTTCTCCTTCCTCTTCTGCCCAGCACACCTGGTGTAAAAAAATGGAAGACTCCAATACCTCAATAACAGTATGCTGTAGCTTTTCCCAAAAGGGTGATGCCTGTTCTACACGCTGCCTCCTGAGATGGGACTTGTCAAAAGGAATCAAACAGTGGTGTGTCATGCTCGACATGGTGTTTCCCAGGGCTGCTTGCTGCCTTAGAAGTCACAGATACCTAAGCAGTGGCACTCTATGGGCTGCCTCTTCCCATGGGCAGGCAGTGCTGCTTGAGCAGGAAGGAGAACTAGGTATCCAGAGACATGGAGAGTGCTGTGAGGGTAACCATCCAAACAGCACAGGCAACATGAGGTGATTCTTGCAGGGATGTGAAAAGTTCAGCAAAAATACCAACAGGTAAACACGCAAAATAGCTTCAAGTTTGGGAACGTGTTTGTACCGCTTTGATAAAAGTGATTTATTCTCTCATCCCGTGAAGACACAGTGCTGACCCTTGTCTTTTTACCTCAAGAGAGCTGTTTATCACTGTGTTTGAAGTTTTGGAACCCAAAGCTGTGAAAGAAGACATAACAGACAAACACATTTTCATGAATAATGGCCTTTCCCATGCAATCCTTTGACCCCTTCACTTTCCATAGGGAGAGCCACTTTTTGTGTCAGAAAGCTATGCAAATTGGATGCTTAGACTAGCTGTGTCAAGCCCCTAATGTGTCTCCTTATGGACAATATACCTATCCATAGAGGAGAGGGGTGTTTAAACATGCTGCTACTGGACAAAAGGAACAGACTCATCTTCTGTTGCAGGCACTGACACAGCAAGCACCCATGAAAAGGTTGTGAGGGGCATGATAGATCAGTGATTTGATTTCTTGTGTCAAATCCCATCTCAGGATGCAGAGCAAAGAGAGGCAACATAGCCAGCCTTCTGCTCAAAAAATTGCTAGGGATAGAAAAGATAAGTATGCATAAATTAAAGAGAGAGGGATGTGGAGAAAAATTCCAAAATAGGTCCTCTGTTCACTAGTATTAACTACAAACCACTGTGCTTAAAACTGGTAAAATTACACAGGAAAGAAAAAAAAAAAAAAGAAAAGAAAAGCTGTGCTTTTATGCATTATTTTTTCAACCAGTTAATGATGCACTTCAGTTCACTCTGAAATAGACACACTTGAATCAATAAAGAAGAACTAACTGAACACAATCTATCTTAAAGACACTGTGTGTGCATCAATCCTGATGCATGATGGCACAGAGAGCTCTACTTCTCCATGCTGGGCTGAGGAGTCCAGGACATTGCTGTTATTTATTGATACCTGATCCCTTTGGATCAATGGGGCTGTAGGGTTTTGCAAGGCCAGCTGCAGGAGCCAAGCCTTCAGTTCCTCACAGCAGGGGTATGGCTGGACAAAACAGTGCCAGGGTGGGCATCAGGCCCTTGCTTTGTGGGTAACACCATGGCATAATATGGGGGACAAGGTGTTACAGCAGCCCTTGAAATCTGGCTAAGATGTGAAGGGTGACATCAAGACAGGACAAAGAGGGGAGGACTAGACCCATACTGAGACACTCCCTCTTATCAGGTGGGCTGAGATCATGGGGGTGTGCTTGCATTGGTAAAAGGGAGTGACATTTCTTATTTAAAAGGTGAAAAGTTGTTGGTTTTTTTTGTTGTTGTTTATTTGGGGGTTTTGTTTATTTGTTTCATTTTGTTTTGTCTTTTTGTTTTTTTAACTTTTAATGGAATAAAACTATCAGAGCAACTTTTGAGTGGAGCCCAGAGGGAGTGCCCCTCTATCCAGACTATGTTTTAGTGGGGACATGAAGGTGTTTGTAGCTCTTATTCCCTGCCTGACCATTCCTTTGGGTGCAACTGGCCTCGAGCAAGAAGAAAAAGGAGAAAAATTAGAGAAATGTAAATAAGGAAGGTAACTTGCCATTTGTCACTTGAAAGTCCTTATTTCATGGCCTGTTCCCTGTACTCCTGGAATTTTGTGTCATTATCTCCTGTTAAAAGGATTCAAATGACATTATTTGCATGGAAACTTGCATACAAATGATGTCGTCTGTGCCACAAAGTTGCATTACAATGAAGGGAATGATGACTGTGTCACATGTACGTGACATTCTTTGTGTCATTAAATTTAAAGTCAATGCTGGCAGTTATAAACCACTCACGTCTCAAGCAAATACATCACTTCTGATCTGAAATGAATATTTTAAAATGCCAACTCCAACTGCATCAAACAGCAATAACCTGCAATGTCATCTTAAAAAAAAAAAGGAGGCAAAGACTCTAAACAAAGGTGGACTTAAGGGATTGTATTATACACCACAAAGGAAAATATTTTAATAAGCTATAATAATTTCCAGACAAACAGAGTCCTTTGCTTGATGGTTAGGCACTAGAAATGTTTTATAAGTCCGTTCAATATCATGTGTGTTTTTAGGAACACATATGCTCCTAGAAAGCTTCAGGAGTGTTAATTTTCAGGCAGAGATGAATTGTGGAGCATGTTCCATAGCACAGACCTCTCTGTATGTTGTTACCTTCCATTTCCTTGCCACAGTCTGACACTGACAACAGGCCAAGCCTTTGAAAGATCTCCAAACTCTTCCAAAGAGTCAAGGGCAAATGATGACAGGGAAGGCTCAAGCAGTTATCACTGTCAAAATGAATGAGAAAAGAGGAGGGACAGTAGGTGGATTAGGAAAGGTTTCATACTACTGCGATGATCAGAGGCACACAGCAATGAGAGGCAGACAAGTAAGTACATAGACGGATCTGCTCTCTGATTGATGCATTGTTTGTGCAGGTCAGTGCAAGGTAAGGGATGGGCACCGTGTTTTTGCAGGAGCAGTGGTAATTGTGCCCGCAGTCACCTGCGCTGACCCTGCTGGTTCAGAGCCAGCTACTACCATTTTTCACTGATACAAAGAAGGGCTCTGCAACACTTCCTTTAGAAAGTTATTGTTTTAACAATAAAACATGCTGTTCACTGCTCAAAAGGTTTAAAAAACTCAGTTAAATAGAGAAGATCAGTCATCTAAATACCTCAGAGGTGCTCAGTGCCTGGCTTAGCTGCTGTGCAATTTAACCTCTCCCTGCTTGCCCCCCAGCCCCATGCACACTCACCACAAACACAGACCCTTCTGAAAGAAAAAAGTTACTCTGAAGAGTGTGTCTGCATAGGCCCAGCAAGGGAACAAGCAGAGAGGAAAATCTCTGTGCATGGGTCACTTCTTTTCTCTTATTGATACCATTTCAAATCTAATTGAAACATTCCTTGGAGAAAGCTGTGCTACCCACCCCTTCAGCTTTGATATGGCTTTTTAATCAGAGTACATTGTTATTTCATAATGAACATGGAAAGCATTTGAAACATTTTCTAAATGGAGTGCATTACTGCTGACCACAGCCAAAAGACCACATTAAAAGGAGTTCAGTGGAATTCACTCTTCACAATCTTCTTGGATTGAAACATTGGTGCACATGTGGAAGATGCTAAGATGGGCCTACTCATTGCAAAGGTTTAAGCAATGAGCTGACTTAAAAACAGAGCAAGTCCAGCTGCACTCACTGGTGAATCCCTGCCATGCTTGGGGAGGTTTGATGCCACTGTCAGGCCTGCCCCACAGGTGACAACGTGAGTGCTGCCATCCCATCAGATTGAGACTGGGCAGAGTTTTGCACAGCTCTCATGGAAGCCAGACCGGAGTGAACACAGCAATCTGATCCCAGCAGGGAGCTACAATGTGGCAGCCAGATTAGCACTCCATTGCCTGTCTCTTGGTTTAGGACCAGAGCAGTGGATGGGGGGGGTGGACTCAGAGCTCTTCCACTGCCTGCCCTTTCCCTGTTCCTCCAAGGCAGTGACTGATTTCACTCCCCACTGCCATCCTGCAAGCTGTCATGGTGCAAGTAAACCACACACGGGAAGAAGGGCAAAGTATGATTTTTTTTTGTTTGTTGTGCACTGGGGATTGTAAATGAGCCCTTAATGTCTACCTCATTTTATATTTTAGGATGTATTTCTTTCCTGTAAGAGCACAGAATAAAAGATTAAAAGCAGGATGTGACTGAAATGATACATTGGGTCAAAGTCCTTTCATCCTTTTGCCCTAGTCTGTCTAACATTTTCTTAAATCCCATTCTACCTGAGTACATTCAATTGCAAAAGTGACCAGAAATAAATCATGCTAAACTACATATATATCTATATCTATCTATATATATGTATGTATATGTGTATGTGCAGGTATACATATATATATATGTACAGAAAAACACTAACAAAAACCAAAGACTTTATTAGATTAAGATGATTGGATCTAAGACAGCATGAAGCCCAAAGTAGGTGTAACAGTGTTTTTGAGGAGTTCAATGCAATCTTAATTGCTTACTTTATAACAAGCAGACATTGGTGAGATACAGTGCCTGTGAAGTGACAGAAGAAATGTTTTGGCTGCTCTTTGATGTAGAGTTCAGCTGTTCTGGTTTGTAAATATAACAGAATGAAAGGATATTGTACTCAACCCACTTCAATCAAGCAAGACACTCTGGCGTCTAAACTGCCGTTCTTCCATTGCTGAGGCTGCTGCTCAGAACAAAGACATAAAGAAAGTGAGAGAGACAGAGGGAGGAAGGGTCGTAGAGAGAAAGACGCTTCTGCATCTTTAATAATTAGCAAGGAACTGCAGTGTTTAGCCTGGAAATTATGGTACATATGCTGTCCACTTGTTCAAAACCCCCGTATCGTGAGAACACGAAAACATTCATCATCCACAGATGTCCGCCAGGCCCAGGTGACTGAAAATTCAATGCACAGGCTTCTCACAATGGGTTCGAATGCTAATTGGGCGGCTTGGGGAGATTAGAGTAGCCCTGGAGCTATTCTCTATCTGCAAAAGTCTCACAGACAATAGGGAAGTCAACATTGTCTTTCTAAAGCTCTGCTTAACTGATGCTTATCAGAAAAATTAGGACAAGTAAATACATTAAAAAAATACTGTCAGTTCCCCTCTGTTTTTCTTTCCCAGTTGTGAGCTAACTGGTTACTGCCTTTTCCTTTCCTTTCCTGCATGACTACCTATAAATAGGAAATAGAAGAAGGGAGGGGAGATTGAGAGCAGGTGGGAGAAGAGAAATTGTACATGAACTATATCAGGAAATGAGAATGGGTGCTTAGAAGCATATTTAGCCCAGTGAATACTTCAGAAATGGAAGTAGGTTTCCTCAGTGCACTGTCTAAAAAAAAAAACAAAAACGGTGTTTATTTAAAGTTAAATGAGAATCAGGGCAGTTTCAGAGATGGGCTTGAAATCCATGAAAGTGGATTTTGCTCCTGTGTTTGCTTTTGTCTTGTGGGTCCTTAGAAAATCTTTGTTTCTGCAAGTGTGAAATGGGTCAGATTTTCCTGATCCAAGCTCTGCAGTGGTCTCTGAGCTCTGTGGATGTATTTTTCCTTCCACAGAACAAAGAGCAGCATCACTGGAGATCTGCTGCTGGGTAGTGGGGTGCCGCAGACTTGGATTATTTCAAAAGATTGGTTAATTCTGACATACCTTCTCAAGTTTATTTCCTAATGCTAAATGCTTGACTTACAAAACTGCACTTGTCAGGGTTGTGCAGACATGGTCAGCATGTGAGACATAATATACACCTCAGCAAAGTCCTCTTTCCTTGACAGGGATTTGATAGGCAAAGTCTACATTTCCATAAATGGACTACCACGGTGGTGAATCGAGTTCGATGCATTTCATACTAATTTCACTGTGAGGGTGTGTAATTATGAGATGAGTAAGGGTGTGCTGACTTTAGCCTTTTCCCATTCATCTTCAGCATGCGGTTAGGAAGAAGTCTGTGTGTGCTAAGTGAAGCTGTGAATTACTACCTTGCTATCTTGTGTTTATGAGGAAACTTTCAGTACAATTGAATGTGGGAAAGCTTGTTCTACTTACAAAGAGAAGCATAAAGCACTTTTGGTCAAGCACCTTTGTCTTTCAGTGCGGCGCATACTAAAGAGTGAAATATACAGTGTATCTACTCAGTCATGTAGGTTTTTTTCTTTAGGGAGGCAAAACCTATACTTGTATGGGTTTCACCTCAGTATCACCCAGGTTGAAACTTTGAATCTTAGAAAAGATGTCTTGAAATGCTGATGAGGTTAGCTGAAAAGTCTGCCAGCATCAGCTAATCTTTTGTGGAATCTGGACCAGTTTCCAGCAAGAAAAACAGAAAAAAACCCAAACGGGGTGAATTCCCCTTGCCTTCAGGCTTCATTATGAAAGATCTGCAGAGCTCGAAGAACTATGTATTTTATTATTCTCTCAAATCTGCCCTTTCTAAATCACCTTATTCTGATTTAACTGCAAAAGGCATTACTATTTTGGGTTCTTCCTATGTTAAAACTGAAGCAGTAAGCTAGGGACTTTCATAAGAGACCGTTCTGAAATGTCAACAGATGGCTTGCTAATCATGTTAAAAAAATACCCATTCCTTTTCTAAAATGGCATTTTTTTCAGTAAGTAAATCAGAAAGGAATGTTTATGATATAAAACATATTACTCACAACGTCTTTTAATTATCATACTTAATCATCAAGGTCAGGATGATAATTGTTTCTAAAAATTAACACCTCATTTTTCTGAGATGCTTACCAAAATATACGGTCAGAAATATGAATTACTAGTCTGGAACCCAGTTAGGAAAATGCATCTTCTGTTCACTAAACCAAATGTATACTTAAATACCATGAAGCCCTTTAAAACTAAATACCTATTTAAGGCACAGTCTAATTAGTCCACTCGCTGCCTAGTAAAAGCATACAGTACCATATGCCCTAGAATAGGGTGCCATGTGGGTGTTCAGCAATGACACATATTTGCAAGTACTGTATTATGAGATAACGCAGTGCCATTAATATATCTTAAACATGAATGTTTTTTTGTAACCTATTGGAGACAACTATGGTTGGCAGTTAACACAAACTACCATGATATCTTGGCAGCAACTGCACTCCATTTGTAGAGGGATGAGCAATTCATACAGACCACCACCTTATATCATTCATGCTACTCCACAGCAGCATTTTAAACATGTTCAGACTGTTCAAGCCGTATTTTCTGCCTAGAGACGTGTTCTTGCTTGCTTTCTTGTTTTCCTTTTTCTTCTTGGTCCCAGACCAGTCCTGTTCTGGAGGTTGCTTCAAAGTGTTAACAGCCTATATTATAAATACCAGGGTTCAATGCAATTATTTCTTTTCCTAATAAAATCCTTTATTAATATCTCCAAACAGGAAATTGCATACAGACTAAGGCTCTGAGATCCATTGTTTTTAAATCCAGGAAGAAAATTATGACCATCTCTGGTCACCCAAATATGGTTCTTTGGTCTTCTTAGTCAAATGCTTTAGTGTTAGGCAATCCTGCAGGGAGCAGGGAGCTCAACACAAGTTTATTCTCATTGATTTGTGAGTCATTATTAACTTTTTTTTTTTTTTCTCAGATGGTTGCAGCCAGTTCTGTGTGTTCTGATTAAATTTTGAAAGCTCTGCTCCCACCTGTTCTCTAAACAATGTGCAACCTCTCTGCAGATTCATTTGTGCACTGAGAGCCCACGTTGAAAAGCAGTGTTCTATCATTTTTTCTCACCATTTACAATATTTTCCAGTAGAGGCTGTTCAATTAAGAAGATTCACTATCACAAATAAAACCAAGCTCGCATGCACATTTTTAGAGGTAGTCACACTGCAAAGTATAAAGTGAAACAATACAAGAAAAAGTCTTTATATGAAGCAGCTGCTTACAGGAAACACTATGTGTAATCTTTGGTCATATCAGAATTTCAACTCAAGTTCAATTCACTCAAGAAGTTAAGCGTGTGGGAGAGAGAGATGACAGAGAGACACCCTATACTTCCCAGTTCTCATTTATCACAGAAATAAATGTAATGTAAAACCTTCTACAGTTCCAGAAAACATTAATGAAGAAGTAAAGAGTAAGAATAGGGTTTTAAGGCCTGGTGCCCATATTGTTTTCCACAGAAGAGTAATATTCTAGAAAAAACACTGGAATGCACAAATGTACGAAAATACCATTTTTTTTTGGCGAATAAATAATGTTTTATTGGTGGAAAGTCTGATGCTACACAGGAAATCAAGTAAGAACTTCTCTGGGAAATGCTGATGTCAGTGGAAACATTTGAAAATATTCTCATGGTTTTGTAATCCAGGTAAAATCACAGAGATATCACAGATTTAATCTTAATTCAGATTTCTCATTTACTGTCTCTGACTATGGACTTCAGTGAAGTGATTCTATTTTTATATAAATGTTTGTGGGAGCAATATATATGTATGATGGAGCAATCACAATGGGGAAGATGTTTCCAGGTGAGGAAGACGGATGTCTCCAGGAGCAGGAATTGTTGCCAGTTTCTTGCCAGTTGGTCCTATTGCCACAAATAAAAGTGCAGACCAAACTCTGATTGTGACATTTGCTTCCAGATTTTTTTCCTGCAGCTCTTGGAAGAATGTCACTGAAGATGCAAACCTGTGGGGCTTGTTTCTAAAATGGAAAAAGCAAAATTGGGTGATGGAAATACCTTACTGCTTTTAGTCATGCTAGCTTTTATCCTGTTGGGTTTTGTACAGGCACTAGCATTTAGCATATACAAAAATAAACACCCAGTGACAGTGGCTTACTTGATAAGGCAGCTAGAGCACTGGATTTTATTCCAAGCTCTTTTGTCAACACACTTGGGTGGACTAAATCACTTATTTTTATTTGACCCCAATAACAGTCTATATGATAAAATCTCCCATAAGAAAGTTCTATCTTTCACAAAATATGTGGATAACACCTCTCACATCAGAGTTGTGATTTCAGTCATGGTGTCTGTGTGCTCTGCTGACTGAAAACTAATTAATAGAATTGAGGTTGATATTTTCCCATAGTTTAAAGGTTAGAAACTTTTTACCCTAAATATGCAGTTGAGAATTTTGGTGTAATTTTTTAAAACAAGTTCAGCAGTGATCCTCAAGCTTTTCTCTTCTTATTTCTAAAAAAAAAAATATTTGGAAACTTATGTAGAAAATTATAACTTGATCTTAAATATATTCCATTGTGACAGGAGGACAGATATCAGTGTCTTTTTGTTATGTGAGTTATTGAAGTTTGACATCCTTTGAGGAATATTTTTCATAACCCACTGTTTGCTACCCTGTCTATCCAATTATTTAGAACAAGCAATCTGTCATTTTATTGTTTCCTTCCAATTATATAACTTTGGTGACAGTCATGGCAGAGTATCCTCTGCAAGTAAAATCAAATCTCACTGTGGATTCCTATTCCAAGGGCTGCAGAGTGTTTGCACGTGTGTACATGTGCAGGCATTGTGTGGAAATGGAGTGGAGGTGAAAATATTAAGACAACAGTTGGTGAGTGTCGTTTAAAAAATAACTGCTTGTACACACTGAAGAAGGTCCAAAAGGGAAACAAAATGTATTTTTCTCATTCTCAGTTCTTGAAAACAGAACATTTATAAGCTGTATAGGTAGTGGATGCTCTACTGCAAACAGTGATGACCACTCTCTCACAGAATTGTACAGCAGTTCATGTATTTAGCCCAAAAAAATGCTATGAAAAGAAAATATTTTGTTTTCAGGGTGACCATTCTGTCTATCTGTCCATCTGGGATATTAGTTTGCCAGTAAAGCCATAAAAAGGGCCAGTCCCTTGGAGCTTGTATCAGATCAGCCATTTGGAAGAAGTGAGGGGCAAACAGGTTCCTCAGCTCCAGCATGTTGCTCCCTTCATCTTCAAAAGCAGTTGCACAAGGTGCCAGGGATGAAGCATACTCTATCATTTTCGTTTAGTAACTGATAGAGTCAGACTGAAAATTTTCAGCCTCGTGTACTAAATCTGAAACTAGAAGCAAGTCACTAGGTTGTGCTGTCTTTGTTGGCGGCAGAGGGAAGGCAAAAGCATTCAAGTAGCAGTTGGGTCCAACACCAGCTAGCTAGTCAGAAAGTAGAGAACAGCAGTGAAGCTGAGAAGAAACAGCATGCAAACAGCTGCAGTGTGAGATAGAATAAGTGAGTGTCAGTGGTGTTAGATGGTAGAGCTGTATGAACACTTTCACACTCAGAGCAAAATTGTCAAGTTATCGTGTCCAATTGGGCATGGATTTCTTATTATATCACTGTGGTGCCACAAGCTGTACTGGTTGCAGAGTCACAGAACCCTTAATTAAAAAAAAAAAAGGGAGAAAAAAAAGAAATCAATAAAATTGTTGGTTTTATTTGAGATGCTTGAAGAAAAATTGCACTCTGCTTTAAATCCATTTTGAACAAAATTATGTAAGCATATGCTTATGCCATAGTGAAGTCATGCTAAAGTGCTTTGTTGATTTTGGGCTTGTTTCAACCATTTAAGCTGTAGTTTCTTTCATATAGTATTTTTTTTTTCTTTTTCTTCTGTCTGAACCTTCAATGTGTTTCAGAGTCAGCACTGGCCAAGCCAGTTCTGTGTATCTTACTTACACTTATAATTTGGGAAGATGCTGACGCTTTTGAGGGCACTTCAGCAGGAGCTGATAGAATGATCAGAGAAAGTTTTAATGATTACAGGGCCTCTGAGGGAGCTGACCTTTTGCAACTTCACAGGGATTTTTCAGACCATTATGCAAACTTAATTAAGAATAAAAACCTTTAATTGATGATTTGGAGTTGATTTCCCTAATCTGAGAGTATACTGCACCAGTATTTGTGCTAGATGTTGCTCTTGTTTGGCTTGTGTACATCAGACACTTTCTAACAGAGAAAACTTTTAAATTGTTTACAATTTCATTTATACTATATTTCAAGAAGATTTTGATGTAGCTTTAAATGTGGTTCAGTCCTCCAGTGTATTTCAACATATTTAGTTCCCTCTTCCCCACCCCGTTGTTTGTTACAGCTATTTGAGGTGTCCAGCTGGGGTCTCAATATTAGAATGCTGTTGTCCTGATATATAGATGAGAGGTCTTTATATATGAAAAAATGTAGTATCACATTAACATGGAAAACTAGGTCAATATGCCCACAACCTGTTAGATATTTATGTAATTTTACAAAATAATTGAATCTAGAAAATGAATCATAGCTGTCAAATCAAATAGAACCCGAGAGACCCCTGAACCATGATGGTGCCCCAGACCACCAAACATTACTTTGAATGAGATGTGAGGAACAAAAAAGCTAGAAAGTTTTGGGAACATAACATTTAAAAAACCACCAAGGAGGGATTGCTAGTGGCAGTAACCTGTAAGAGGTTGGGCACCATGGGTATTACGATGCAAATGATCCCATCATGAAGTCCAGTGGTTTTTCAAATTTCCAGGTGTTCTGCTATTGCTCCTCCTTGTTCCTCCAGATTCTTATGCTGAAATAGAGCCCTGCAACACTAATTATAAATAATAAAATCAGCTGAGACTATTTCTAAACCCAGTCTAAGTACCTTGAAGCCAATGTAGTTACGAGTATGAATTTTGCTTGCTATTTGTTAACTTTTTATTTTATTTTGTTTATTGGGTTTTTTGGGGCTGATCCTTCTGCTGTTGAGCATGGTAGTAGGTATAAAAACAAATTTATAACCATGCAGTAATGGCACTAATTTCTATCTAAGCCAACCTACAAGTCAGGGCTGTTACAGAAAACCTTAACACTGGCTACATTGAACTTGGGCCAGGGATCACTAGAAAACAGGACATTTCTCAGATCTCTTATATACCTAAATCAAAACAAAATACAAGCCTCACTCTAGTTAAAAGAACTCTGACTGGAAATTCTCCATCCAGCATGGATTTGCATGCTGGATGTAAATTTTCTAGGATGTTTTTCCAGAAATCTGCATTTAGATAGAAGTATTTTACAATGTCTAAAACCTATGATTTTATATGTATTTCGATCTTTATTTTCCATTTTCATTTGCCTGTGTGTTCTGCAAGAACATAAAAAGAAAAAAGGTGGGGTTTATTTGACTGTTTGGGATACAAAGAATCCAGAACAAATTCCAGTATATTAAAAAAAAATGGGAAAAAAAATCCTTTAAATCCTGGGCCCATATGAACAAAATATTTGTGATCCTTCAGCCAAATAGTTGGCAAGGTTTCTTGAGGACCCAATTCACTAAACCTTAAACAATCTAAACTGGTTTTTTTTCTTTCATCCACAAGAGAGATAAAACCAAAAACAATCGCAAAACAGAATAGCTTGGGAGATGCTTAGTTAATGCACTTGTCTTTTATATTCAAACTCCTACTATTTGTTTCTTACACTTTTACACACATTTGGAAAGCTACCTACCCCTCTGTAGCAACACATTTTTTAATGCAGCAACACATTTTTTAATTCAGAAAAAAAAATTAACCTTGGCAGATTTTTTAAGGTACTAACTCTATTCCCTTGCAATTAGGTTTGCCATGATATTATAAATATTTATCTCGCATTTTTATTCCAGGCCATTCTTCTTCTCCAGACACTGCATGTCTCTTTAGCCTGCTCCACACAAATTTCCTGTGCCAGAGAAGCCTCAGAATTTATTTTTAATTCTGGAACTCCTTCTGTCCTCTTCCGTCTTTAGCTATCAATCTTTGGAGGTGCTGTGTAGTTTATGATACGACAATGATTTTAAACCCAGTGAGTGGCACAACTGATTCACATCACAGCTTGTATCTCTGCACAGTGCATCAGCTGTGGGGGCAGACACAGGCCTCCTCTGTAGTGCCACGAACAAGGGACAAAATTCAGCATGCCTTTTGCAGAGATAAAAGCCATGGGCTGTCTATAAAACCAATAGTTTAGGCCTAGACTAGCAGCCATGTTCCCTGACCTCTACACAAAGGGAATGTTCCCAGAGACTTGTACCACTTTCTTGCAAACCAAAAGATAAGTTTTTCATAAGGGAAGCAGATATACTGTAGGTTCCCTCAGGGAAAAAATCAAATCAACCTACTGAGTGGTTTTGTCAGGTCAAAAAAAAAATTGACTTTTTCTTTCAAAATTATTTGTAAATTTTTTTTTAGAAATAAATATTCCCTTCTTGTCTTCTTATATTCATGACTTCATAGAATAATACATGGATGTCTCTGAGCATATCAGAGCTATCTGACCACTCAGACAACATTGTTTACATGCTAAAGGTGAGGACTCTGAGTAGGAAGTTGAGTATAGAGATCTGTTCTGTTTGCCATAATCTCCATCTCCAACCTCAGTCACTGACAGCAGTTTTGCAATGCAAGCTGAACAAGGTAATTTATTCATTATAAAGCACTGTAAGGCTGTACTGAATATATTCCTGGAAAGCCTAAGACTAGTTAAACTACACATATTCCTCTGTGTGTGTGGCAAGTGAAAACACTTTTAATAGCATTAGGGGCTCTAACCTGGAAGGTGCTAAGTATTTTTAGCAATGTGTTTTGAGCCCTTCAATCTGAGGATGATTGACAGCTCTTAGGATCAGGGCCTCATTTTTCACCCAATAAATGAAATAATACAACAATTTAATTTGAAGTGACTTTGCCATAGACTTATTTCTCTTTCATTATCGGCTGGATATCAGCAGGATTAAATGTTCCCACTATAGAAAGAAATTCCCCCAAATGTAAGCTTTTAAATGCCCCTTCAAACAATGATCAGATGTGGAAAGTTGAGATCTGCTTTCAGTGTGTGGCAGACTGGCAGCAACTGGACCTGGGCTTAGAATTTCTGCCTTCACTAACAGAATTTTGTTAGTAAGTCTGCCAAAACCAGGAAATTGCTGGCAGCTTTGGTGGAAAGTGGAGAATTCAGTGGGTTTTTTTCATACCAAAAGGTTTGCACTTACGAAGTGGTCTCTTGTATAATAAAGTCCATTTGCCTGATGTAAGAGATTCCAACAGCTTTTCAATGTTCCACAAGAAGCAGGAGAAATTTTTGAGTTGCTTCTGTATTTAGAAGTGATAAAGATGCTGAAATGCTATGCTTTGTGCTCCCTTGTTTGCTTGGTGTATCAAGGATATTTAAGCAGGGTGAGAATGTAATTTAATTTGAGGTCAGCCACAGATGTTACATGAGGCTTCACAGAATGAACAAATGAATAATAAACAAAATTAAAAGTATCTATGACTGTCTTATAGTCTGCTTGCTTGTTTGGCACAGTGTATTGTGGAAAGTGCTATAAATTACAGTTTGGTAGGTCAGGTTCTTTTTGTTTGATAAACAAAAGATGAACCTAAGGATAAGAAAGTTTAGAATTAGTATCAGAAAGTGGTTTTTTTGTAGAAAAGTCTGTTCGTCTCCCAAAGGAGGAGATAGAAATCTGGTTGCTTGATGCAAGTTAAACTTGAAGTGGACAAAACACTTTAATATATAGATAGAACTGGGGCATCCTGTGCTCTTGAATCTTTTCCAGCTCTACTTGCCATAGGTTATCATTTATGAGTCCTTGCCACTCATGTTTGGGAGGGTAGAATTTACCCTGACAGTTGTATGAAAACTTTTTAAAAAACCCCATTAAATTATTTTGCCAAGAATCATACTGGTGTGTCCTAGAAAAAGAGAAATGTATCAAAGAATCCAGGTTATAAGGCATTATTTATTTTTCATTTGAAACTAGTGTCAAATAGCTCACTAAAATTTCTGAAGAGTTCTTTGGGCTGCTGTGCCTCCTGTACATAAATATTATCAGACAAAGCTCATGTGTATAAACATTCCCAAACTTGGACTCATTGCCAATTCAAATCCTTTTATATTGCTCTTTTCCTTGTGTAGATCTAATATTCCCACTGCATTTCAGCAAAACAGAAATTTCTATTTATAATTTCTCTAGTCTATATTTGTTATAATGAATATGGATAATATATGCTCACAGAAGTTATTAATACTACTGATATTACATGCATAGCAATTGCATGGTCCTGTTCTCTCAGGCATTCAGATGGAAAGAATAGGAGAAAAATGTTTATGTTTCTCTACTTCATGAAAATATAACAGCAGCAGGACACCCAAAGTAATGATGCCTGGATTGCTGTGAATTGTATGCAGAAAATCTTTTGTTTTTCTACTGGAACACACTGTGTATCACTAGTGTTCCCAACATGTATCAGGGGCTTCTTGAACATTTCATGTTACACCTATGAATGAATATTGACTAACAACACTATATCAACATTGTCAAACTCCAATCCAAATATTTGACAACATCAAAGGGAGATAGAATGCATTTGCTCTGATGGAGCTTGGACATGAGGGATGATGTGTAGAAAGAAGGAGTGGAAGAAAAGAAGCCCTTGATATCAAAAGACTAACATTCAATGTTCTTAAAATATCCGAAGTGAACCATTAGTGAAGTTGATTTAAGCAAAGCTGAAATGTTCAGCATAACACATTCCTAATGTGTCTGCTTAACTGAGCCAGTTTGTGTTATTGTTGAGCTACTGTATGCAAATAAAAAATAAGGCTGTTTGTTTTGGGGTTTTTTCCTTTTTTTTTTTTTTTTTTTTTTTTTTTTTTTTTTTTTTTAATTCTCCTGAAAGAGTTGCAGAAAGCTGGGCTGGATGGTCTTAATGTAAGTCACTGATTAATAAAATGTGTTATAATAGGTGTGACATGCACTTTAAGACTTTCAAAGCTATGTAGTCTCCCATTAAATCAAGTGCAAATTGGAATATGGTTACATTCTGTTGAAATAAAGTGACTGAGACTTCAAGGGTCCCATTTCACTTACATTTATGAAGTTTGTGATAATTCACCACAGCAGCAAAAACTGGCAAGAACAGAGAGATTCAATTTGGTCTCTCTCTTTCTCTCTCTCCCCCGGTTCCTAATGCTTAATAAATTTTCCAGAAGAGAGATACACGTACTATCTTCTCAGGACTGTTAGTTTAAGAAATGTACTGTTTGCTTTTTTCTTTTATAAATTAATTACGGTTGAACTTTCTCTTAAATCCAGAGAAAATATTTCTGTTTGTAAAAAGGTTTTTCATACATTATGGCTTAATCCTGTATGATTTAACTGTGGTCATGATCTTTTTCTCACACTGTGGAAAACATGATTTCACTACAAAACCTTTTTTTTTCCCCTGATATACAGTGTCTTTCTGGAATGATACAAGGTTTTTTTCTCGGAAAAATAGTACTTGTGTGGGGAGAATCATGAGGAAGAGTTCAGCTTAGTCCTATTCAGCCAAGGAGCCTTTTAATCCACCCATTCTAGGTAATGGTTTTGTGACACTTGTGGGTTTTTTGACTGTAGTTGTACATTTTTTCATACTTTTCTGAGTGCAATCCAATCAATGTCTAATTTCTAAAACTGGCCCACTGAGATTTATTTCATTGTGTCTGTTCTGCAAACAATATTTATTCAGAAGTTTCAGGAAAGGTTATCACCATACCTCAGGAAAAGAAAAAGAGCAAGAGAAGGGAAGGGGTTTCCTTGAGCATTCATTTGAATATGCATGTTAAGAACATCTTGAGGTCCTGGGACAGGCTGAGATTTCAAAGAGCAGAAGTGTGTTTACAGAGAGTGTTCATAAGATAGCTGCTATTTATAGAGTGGTTGTCTCACAAACAAGAAAGAAAAATATTTAGGAGGAGAAATGGGCACAAATCAGTGACCAGCTGTGGCTGTCATGCATTTACTTGAAATCAGAAATTAAGGTAAAGCCATCCATATTTTAGAGGTTATATTAGTGCCTAGAATGAAGGAAAATGTTAAAAATTGTGCAAGGCGGATCTTCCTTAATCTTCTACATTTAATTTAATGTGTTGATCTCATCACGCTGTACCTGTCATACCTGGTATCTGTAGATCAGGGAAGTAAGAAATGGTCAAGGCATCCAATAAAAAACAGCCTTAAAGTCCTATTTCGCTTCTTATTCATGCCCTTGCTAAAAGTACTTGCATAACATTTTCTGGGGGGATCTCAGACACTTCACAGATTCCCAGAGTGCTCGTGAAATAGCAGCTGATACTTTGTCCATCTCTTCCTTGAGAAAGCAAAGGAAGTTGCATGGTTTTTTCACAACAGAAAGCTTGTGAAATTAACCCTGTAGAATGCCACTGCAAACTAATTACCTTAAAATATTGGTCAAAGTTTGGGATATTTAAAAAGTCCTCAGATTTTTAGAAATCAAAATATTTTAACCTATTACAAATGATAAAATTAATGGAAGAACTCTTAGTCTGGGAGCAGCACTCCAGGCTCCTGCTCTCTTTCTCCAAAAGATATGTAATCTAGCCTTTATATCAAATGTGTGAGTGAAATGAGGAGAGCAAGGTGATCCTGCTGGGCTATATCATACTGCTTTGCAGCATGCATGGAAGGTACAACAGAGGCAGAGGTTATGCCACTGTTAAAGAAATCTGTTTTCAAAAAGGACTGTATTTCTTAATGAGACAGTAAACTGGAACAGAGAAACATGTCCATGCCTCCTTCATTTAGCAGGAAATACTTTGAGCAGCCTGCAAGCAATTATTTTATTTGGTGGGTAGATATATAATTGCACTATATAGTTTTTAAACATGAAGGCGAAATAGCCCCACATGAAAAGGAAAAAGTCCTTTTTAGTGGTTATGAAAATAAACTGTAAAGCACCCAGCAGTGAAAGGGTCAAAATGGTTGTATTAACTGAACTCTCCTGAGGACATATGTTGTTTACAGTATACGTTTAAAATAATATTCCTGGCTAGTCAGGCTTTCCCTCAGGATAATGCAATTACAACAGTAACAGAGGATTAATTAAAGACTCTCCCATAGGTGTTGCTAGAGATCTTGAATCGACCAAAGGGGGATACATTACCAACTCAGCACAGAGGTGAACAGACCAGAGCTGTTCAAAATAATTAGTTAGGCACAAGGGCAGGGTTGAGCTTTTTGCCTCATTTATCTGATTTTGATTAATACTGTAATTTCTTTTTTTTATGCAGAAGAGGCATATTGGTTCCCATTTGTGTATGAGAAATGAGTAAGGAAGATCAAGCTTCTGAATAAGGAAATCAATAGCAAATGAATTTATTCTGGTCCAGTGTCAAGAAGGATATAATTTTCTTTTCTTTTTTTCTTTGACACCTGGTTTAAATGCTTGGCACCAAGGGGTAATTTTTCTGCCGTGAAGGGAACAACAGTCCTGTTCATGCACAGTGCAGGGAGTGATGCAGTTGCATGACAGGCAACAACAATGAAATGAGAGAGTGTTAGAGCTGGAGGCTCACTTCCCCACTTTTTTTTTTTTTCCTTCATAATCATCCATGCATGTACTTACAAAGTACATGAAGATGGAAGCTGAATTATGGTACTCAATCTGGCAAGGCCACTAATTTGGAATTATGCAGTAAAGTTGAAAAAAGTGAAGGTAGTTCTCTCTCCAAAGACCTTTTAAGACAGAAAAAAATATAGCAATCCACAATGTGTTATTTTTGAATAAACTGTTATTTTTAGTTCATTTCTGTCTTGAAGTTCCTGTTCTGGATGAACATTCAACAGAAAAGAAAAGATAGTGATCAAAGTTTAGATGAAGTGCACAGAAATCTGCAGTAGAAATGAATGAACACCTCTCTCCAAAAAGTGACTGGGGAGATCTAGGCTAGATCCCTCATGCATCATAACTTACCAGCAGACTTACTTTAATATTAGCTGTAAAGCTAATATTAAAGGTCCTTGGGCTGTTTTGGACATATATGCCCTGAGGTGTGTCAAGGTATTCTCCCATTCTGATGTTATATGTTTGTCACATTTTTCCCATACAAAACCTGTACAACAATTTAAAAAGATAATATTTAAATAAATAACAGAATAATTTATTTAGAACCTACATGAAAAAAAATCTCATTAAAAAAAGTGATGACTTCTTTATAGTGAATGTTTTGTTCTCAGATCTAGAGGTCAGATTCTCATATGGGGCATATTATGCCTATCTAAGCATCTGATCCATTTTAAATACGTGGGAAATCTTTTTTGTCTGGCTAGGGTCATTTTGTCATAAGCAAGTACTTTGTCTGAAAGGAGGTAGAGTAATTTGAAATGAAAATTCATTTATGCAATGTAAGTATTTGCTGTTTATGAAGTTTTATTTCAGATAATATCAATATGAAGATTAGAATAATATAATATATTTTACTTATTTAGCCATAAATGTGGAGGAAAGTATGATGTCCCAATTTTTCTTAATGGGTAGGGACACTGAGCCTTTTAGCTTCTGAAGTAACATGAGAGAAAGAACAGAATTCTAAAATGGTATAAGGATATTTTTCAAATTTAACTCAAAATGTAAGAAGAATTGTAACCTTGAGAAGAAGTTAGGTTTATTTGTGAAGGAAGTCTGAGGAAAGTGTAGCCTAATTCACTGCATCATAAAGAGGACTGCACTGTCCTCTTTATTGATACCAAGGAAGGTTTAGCAGAGAGTATTCAAGAGAATACTGCAAGAAGAAAATAAAGGAATTGCCGTGAAAAATATTAACATCTACTCTACCCATAGTTTTCAAAGGCAACCATTAGCAACACGATCCTGGTGGATTTTTATGTGCCATCATGTTTCACAACTCCCCTCCATAAAAGAGAGACATTTCACTGAGAATCAGGAATCATGTGTGTTCAGATAATCACACTTTTTTAGTGATCTAAGTACAGTACCCCAAAAGAACACATTTGTGTCCCACTGATGGAGTAGGGGCTTGTTCATATTTCTGTACGTGTGTGAATGGCAGATTTGCTTGACTATGGCGTCCATGCCTTGGAGGTTTTCTCCTGTCTCTGTTTCAGATCTTGTCTTTGTTTTGCACATTTGCACACACCTTGCAGTGCCTCCAGGACTGATTGCACTGCTCAACCTGCGAGCAGTGAGTGTGCAGGGCAAGTTTGACCTGCCTGCTAATATCAGAAGCATGCACAGCTGCGTGTTTGTGGAGGTTTGTAGATCATGTATGATCACAATCTTACATCTCCAGAAGACGTACATGAAGTTGTGTACGTGCAGGCATGTTAAATGTTTTCTTTTTTGCAATCTTTTGCATTTCTGTTTGTTTCATAGGCACGTGGGCTCTCATGTTCTTGCCTACTGGAGGTCCCTTTGGCAGTTGTCACTAGATGGTGCTAGCTGTATAAAAGAGATGTCCCCCTCTTTCCCTTCTCCGATTAACACCTTGCTCTCTCAATGGCCCTGAGTGCTTTGGCTACAGAGCCAAAGAGATGTACTTCCACTGAGTCCTGGGAATCCAGAGTAGCTGCTTTCTCCCTAACAGCTAATAGGTCAATAGGGATTAATTAGGGAATTGCCAGAGGTTTGGATTTACCTTGCATGTGGGTTTCTTATGAACACAAAGGAGATTTGTTGTTCTGCCAGCAATTTCAAAGGAGCTGAAGATAAGTAGAGGACCACTGTTTTTATTTTGGCCTTGTCTCATCTTTGAGACAAGGCCAAAATAAAATGAGGTTTGTCCTTTATCAAGTCTTCTAGAAAATAAACTTTTTTCTCAAAAAGTACAGGGATCTCCTGTAGTTCAAAAATCAGCCTGGCAGAGGACTGGGAAGGCCTGGGAGTGACTGACTATTGGAGAGGTGGAAAGGGGAGCAATGCATCTCAGGGAATTGAGCTTTGCCCATATATTTTGCAGGGCATCAGAGGCTATTTGAACAGTCCCTTTGAATCGTAGCAAATATAGAAGCAGACCTTAAAAAATTATCTTTTCTTACTCAGAAAGTGTTTGGAGTAGGCCCTGGATTAAGTATGGTGGAAAGCATATGGAAGATGGAAGGACTAGATAGACAACAGTGTAAACTGAGTTTTCCCTCCTTTAGGTTTTCCCCACTATTTTTATTGGTATCTGGCTGAAAGACAAAACCTTCCTGAGACCAAACCTTCATGTCCTTGGCCTCAGGAAGAGCTTAGCTAAAGAAGGCACCAGTCAAAGACATCAGATTTTTCACCCTTAGCAATAAAAGCCTTTTCCTTCTTGTAAAAGCAGGGCACATTGCACTCAAATGGGGAGAGATGCTAAGTGCAGTGACAATTGTTTCCCGGGGAGAATGTTTCGGCAGGAAGCCAGTATTTAATCACATAGCCACATCACATCATTACAGAGCGTCACTCAGTGCAACCACTTGATGCAGTGCACCGCACCTCCACAGCATAATGCTGGCTCCCTGCCAACAATTTAGAGAAAACAGCTATCAGCTTTTATAATTGCTTTCCTTGATGAAACAACCCGGTGAAATGGCAGGGCTAGAATGGGGGCGAAAGGGACAGTTATGAGACCACAATGTTCCCAGATTTCCAAGTGGCACCTGTTAGCCACCAATTAATTTACTGGCCAACTTCAAAAGTCCACCACAACTGGTACTAATTGTCAGCCTTGCTGGCAGTCTCCTCATAGAAACCAGTGAATAAACCTCCATATAGATAGAGCAGCTCACTTTACCTCAAAAATGATGCCAGCATTGGGCAATATTTGACCATTCTACGTGCATCCTGTAGCTGAGCTGGCTGCTTAGTGCTTATGTCATGTATGCATGTTTACAGTATTATTGTAAAACATTGTTGGCATTACATGGAAAGTATAAACCTGCTAGAATGATATTACAATGTGTGCTCTCCTACATGCCATCTACATAATTTTACACATGAGCCAGCAATGTCATCTCTCCCCAAAGCAGAGTGCAGGTATCCTGGACTGCATTAGATAAAATATTTCCAAAGAAAATCCTTCCCCTCTACTCAGCACTGGTGAGACCACCCTTGGAGCACTGTGTCCAGGTCTGGGCTGCCCAGCAGCAGAGAAATATCCCCAGTAAAAGACAGACATGGAGCTATTGGAGAAAGTCCAGTAAGTGGCATTAAAATGGTCAGGGGACTGGAGAATTTCTCATAAGGAAACACTGAGAGAGCTGGGACTGCTCAGCCTGGAGAAGAGAGGGCTTGAGAGGATCTTATCAATGTGTACAGATATCTGAAGAGAGTGTGTAAAGAAGATGGAGTCAGGCTCTTATCAGTGGTTTTCAGTGACAGGACCAGAGACAGATGGCAAACTGAAAGACAGGACTTTCTGTCTGAACATCAGGACATGGGGTTTTTGCAAGGTGAGAGTGACCAATCACTGGCACAAGTTGTACAGAGAACTTGTGGAGCTTCCACCCTTGGAGGTATTGGAAAGCTGACTGGACATAGTCCTGAGCAACTGGCTCCAGCTGGCCCTATTTCAGCAGGAAGGGTGACCTCCAGGGGTCCTTTCCAACCTCAGCAGTTCTGTTATACTGTAATTCCATGACACTTGTTAAAATAATCACAGATGTGAAAAAAATTACCAAGACCATGACTGAAATAGGTAAATTATCCAGTTTTAAAGCCACAGTACCCTTTCTTGGTATTTGGCCTGGCCAAATCTTGAGCATGTGCAGTTAACTCTATAAGAACACATATTGATTCAGGCTGAAGTCTGAAGATCGGTCTGTTAGCACTACTCTTCTGTCTATACCTCTTCACTCTCATGACCAGTAACATGACTTGAGGGAATACCATGAAGTGGAGCAGGGAAGGTTTAGTTTACACATCAGGAAAAGGTTTTTCATCCAGAGAGTGGCTGAACACTGGAACGCACTCCCCAAGGAAGTGACCACAACATCAAGCTTGTGTGAGTTCAAGAAGCATCTGAACAACACTCTCAGACACACTGTGTGATTCTTGGGGTCCCCTGTGCAAAGTCAGTAGCTGGCCTCAATGATCCTCATGGGTCCCTTCCAACTCAGCACATTCTATGATTCTGTAACAGTGGTGAGTAGATGATACATAGGAAGTGAAAAAGAACAGGGTTTATACAAAGGGATGTTCCCAAGGTATTCCTATTCCTGTCCAGCTTCTCCCTGGCATAATCTGAGGAATTTAGTGAGCCCAGACTTGCATTTACCCCACTGGGCTTAATAGACACCAATGGTGCTATCATCCCTAAATTTATCTAATCCATTCTTAACTGTCTTTTTACTTTTAGCTATTTTTACTTGACATGACAATGAGTTTCAAAATTTTATTTTTTTTCTGTATGGAAACAATTTTTTTTTGAGCATTTTAAGCCTGCAGGCTTAGAATTTCCTCAGTTCATTGTAGAATTTTCATTCAAATCAAGAAGAAGGAAAATGACTCAGCGCCACATGGTTTTGGATCGTTCCCTGTTTTAATTACCTGAATATAATGTCACTGTCATCAGCCTTGGTGTCAGCAGAGATAACACTGCACTTGACAACAAGTGGGCCTAACACTGTACCCCACTGTCCTTATCCTAAGCAATGTGCACACATGGATCAGATTCTCCAACCCCACCTCTTCCTCCAAAGCTTGCAGTGCAAATATAAGACGCAGTAAAAGAGACTGATAGGAGGAAGTGTGGAAAACAACAGCCCAGTGTGAGTCAGCATGACTGACAGCATGCCCACCTATTTTTCCTGGATGTTGCTGGTTGTTTCAGGACAAGCCCAGAACCATGAATGCAAATCCTCTGTGGTAAAATAATTTCCGCCCACCTTTCAATATTCCTCTCTAGAGAAAAAAGTAAAAAATATTTCACCTTGCATTCCTGAAGTATTGCCTCTGGGCTCACACTTCTCTGTTGCCAGATTTGGAAGGAATCAGCAGTTTCACAGCTGTTGTGGCCAAAGAGGAATAATAGTATAATCCTAAGGAATCCTGATTAGGATTCAAGCAAGCATCCACATGACCAAGAAGATGTGCCCCACTGCCTTCTGCTCTCTAAAGGCTGACATATTAGTTTGAAAAGTTCGTGCACAACAGAGTTTGAGCCAGACACAAAATAGATCATCTCCTTTGCCAATGCAATATAATGACCTCTCTCTCAAGTCTGGACACTCACAACCATATCCTGTTTTAGATTACATAAGCAATTTGTAAAAATGGTCATGAGCATCTAGAACTAAGATTTTTCCAGACTTCTGTTTATTGGCATATATTAATTGGGTTTTGGTTCAGTCCTGCTTTAACATATGATAACTTTTAGTTTTGCAGCACAGTGAATTGCACATACTGAATATGTCTAAAAGAATAATACAGGCAAAAAACTTTAGACAGCTCAATATCTCTTTAGTTCCTTTTCTTCCAAGCATAAAAATGCAACTGCTTGCAGACAGAAGCAGTCTTGACAAAGGAATGTTTATGTCCTAATGTTAGTCTTGATTAAAACAAAGCTTGCAATATTGTTTTATGACTGTATTTGTATAACATATGACTTTGCATAGGAGACAGCCCTAACCATTACCTGTTTATCTATTTAAAGCAGGGTAGTCTGTTATTCATTGCACTCAAACAGTACATGAATACATGGGCATATTTATTGTAAAGGTCAATACAGTGGTAGGATTTGATCCCCTTTTCTTTGTTGCTTAGGAAAGAAAATAAAATTCTTATGAAGTCTGTGCTGTTTTTCCTTTGCACCTGACTCTGGTAGGCTATGCTTTAAGTACATATTCTCTAGTGGGCAAGGCCATCAAATACATAAATTACATCAGGGCAAGGAAGACAGTATCAAGGTCTGACTCTATACAGATCTCAACATGATTCTCAATTTGTAAAGCTAATCAACCACTTTTCTTAGATATCTTTACCACAGAAATGCTTGTCTAACCAGCAGCTTTCAAATGTAATTAGCCAATGTGCCCTTTCAGCTACCATTCTGTGATAACCTGTGAGATGATTTTGGTGTATTTAGAAATGTTTGTATGATATAGACATTTTGTTCCAGGCTTATAGGCTATTTCCTAGGAAAACACCTGAGAATCATTCAAAGTGAATACTTTAATTTATGTAAATGTTTAGTTTTTAACATCAACGTGGATAATTGTAAGTTATGTGTATGTGCCTTCCTGATACAGTCTGATGCTTTCATGTTTTGTATGGCCTTTTTGAAGCAATGTATGCTGAGGACCCTATGCTACCACTTATAAAAAAAAATTCTGTCCATTGGATAAATGTAATACTAAAAATTATCAGGAAAGTCCAGCTGGTTTGATTCTCTTTTCTAAGAGTTTGAAAAGATAATCTTTTGATTTGATCAGCCTCTGAAAGGCCCTGCTAGACTACATGTCAGTCCATGCCTCAGCAGTCCTTCTCTCCTGCACTATGAGACTGCACAACATCCCCCTAACATCAATGGAAATCTGAGCATATGCCACCTGGCAGTGAGTGCAAACCAGCACTGTTGAATTAGATGGGATTAGAATATGTACCAGTCCTTATATTTCTGGAAAATTCTGACATGGTGCGCTGGCATCCTGCTTCCACAGTTAGTGATGATGGGATGAGGGAAGAGAATGAGCTCACAAGAAGTAATTGCCTGTAGGAATCCTTTAGTAGCTTCTTGTGCAGATGTACATGGAACAACCTTAGTGCCGTCAGGATGAAGAATTTGTGCCAATATACTTAGGGAGGCCGGAGTTACAGATTTTTCGGGGAAATCTGAAGTAATTTGATTCAATAAAATGTATTTGGCTGACCCAAAAAGACTTTATGCATATTCTTTATTGCCTGCCATAAATATATGTCTTCCATTCTGCCCCAGGGGAACTGTGAGTTAGCAAGAAACTGAAGCTTTCTGTCTGAAAAGGCTGTGTCTCTTACCAGCAGGTGCTGTTGATATGCTAAGGAGAGATAACAAACCTGGGAATGTAATGAAATCCTATCCCAGTACCTGCTGCCCCTACCACAGTCTCCTCTGTCTTCCATATTTTCTGTTATCATCAGAAGGGCAGTGATATAAATCTTGAGAAGAAAACCTTACATACCTACCCTAGAGTTACTGGGGATTTGGCTGAAAGTGGCCACCACACAGAAGGCACACATGAGGCCATGAGTCTGGTTCAACCTCATTTCAGTTTCTCTGTTCTCGTTATTAGTCTTTGTAATTATTGTTGGTTTCACTTAATGTCTTCCATCTGTATTCCTTTAGCACTTGCTTCTAAATTATTGCATTGTACTTACCACTAATAGATATCAGGTGGACCTTCATCCTTTGCATCACTTCCTATAATCCCTGCTGTATCTGAGACTTGGCTCTTTGTCGAGCTGTACTGATGTCAATTAAAAATCTGACTTTAAATTAATTTGCTTAAGATAGTACAGAAAGTTCGGTGTGGACCTTCATATTTTGGGTTATTTGTAAGTCACTTAAAATAGGCTTAAACCAAACCAACTAAAACAGAAGGATGTCCAAATGGAGGCTGGCACCAGTTTAATTAAACTGCAGCAACTATGTATATAAACAAGGCTTAAATCTACAGACTGTAAATTACTTTTGACTGTAACATTACTCATTTTATTTTACAGCATCACAGAAAAAGTTCAGTTGCTCTTGTATTGAGCCAAAATGTGGATCAGTCACTCCATGCTGGATTTTGATGAGCCCCATATGGATGTACAGAGAACCTACCCTAAAGAGAGGAAATACCAGAGCATTGTCATTAAGTAACCTTGAATACATGACAATACAGTTTCTTAGGCAAAGCACTGGTGAAAATTCAATGCTCCTAGCCACTCAAGTACACCATTTTATAGAATGAGTATGTACTGAATCTATCCTGTCATCTTTAACATCAATTGATTATTCATGAAAACTTAGTGTTATTAAAAATATTGTAAATATGTTTTGATAAGCATATTTCATACTTTTCTGAAAAAATATTTGCTTTATCTCTTGAATATGTGACTATTATATGAACTCATTTCCAGTTAAATATTTCCTGTAGCAGTGGTCAGGTGTCATATGAAAGTTAAGAAAAAAAAAAAGCTATACTTTTTATTCTTAGCTTTCATAATATGGTATTCTATTAATTAAAGACACTGTGGCTTTGCCATGTGAGATTAATGACAGCCTGGTCTGCCAGGCAAACCTGAATTTCAATATTTTTCTTTCTTACAGTGCATCACAAATTGAAGTTTTGGAATCGAGCTGTCTTATTCAGCAGAGAGTATTGAATTTAATAGAAACACATATGCAGTGAAAGTTAAACAAGTGCTTAAGTTTCTCGCTGAAGCAGTGCTTCTAGACTGGGGAACAGACTAATTTTCCCTCATTCTTACTCCCTTCTCCTTTTCTTTCCTCCTTTTCTTTCATAACTTTTCCATGAAGCTTTTCATACTAATTTTAAGAAGATCAGAAGTAGCAGTATTGATGAAATCTTCTCCACTATATGAAGCATGGAAATAAATTTGTGGAAAATAGAGCATATTGTTTAATTCAGGTTTCAGTCACAGCCCTAAGCTCTAATGCCCTGGATTTTGCTTAGTACTGCTCTATACCACTTAAACTGATAGAACTGATACTTATATACTCTTTTTCTTAAGCTTGACCTTACTGTGTGTATTCAAAGAGGTGCCTTATACAAATTCTATCCTTCATGCATGGAAGCATTAGTGCACATAAAAGTTAAGGGGAAAGCAATTTGACTCTGTAAGATTTTACCCATGATATTTCACTAAAATTCCCAATTCCTTTAATTCCGTTTCATAAGAAAAATAATCTGAAGGATGAAAGAGGCCTGTAGTATTACTACTGCACCTTGACCACAGAGGAATTTGATTTAGTTTCAAAGAAAAGGTATTCTTAATGAAAATCCATAGAATGAAAAAAACATAGAATATCTTGGACTGGCAGGAACCTTAAAGACTGTCTAGTTCCAATCCCTCCAGTGTGGGCAGAGTTGTCTTTTGCTGGACCAGTTTTCTCAGGCTCCGTTCAACATGGCCAACTTTAAAGCTGTGTATTATAAACCAAAATGTATTTTTCTGTTTGTTTCCTTGTGCTTCCTCTTTTCCCTGCTGATTTTTACTTGTTAATTTAGCATGATTTAATAATTTAACATTATATTTATCTGTTGAGAACATTTATGTGTTCAAGCCAGGAATCTGCTGATGTAGTTGGTTCCAGGGGGATTTGATCACCTTAGTCCCTTGTAGGGAAGCCAGGCGCTGTATTAGGCAAAGTTAATCAAATCTTCTGTAGTGGACAGCCCTCCTGTAAAATCTGTTGCTGGAAAATAATTAGGCTTCTTTGTGCATATTGTGCATATTGTTTTGCTGTTTGTTTGGGTTTTGGTTGGTTTTTTTCCCCTGGGAATACCAATTTTATCAAGGATGTGTTGATTTGCTTCTTCTGGCACAATACTTAATTTTTTATCTATATCTATATATACGTCTCGACTAGAATCCTACACCATTTTTTGCTAATGTTCTGCCCCTTAAGAAGGCCTCACCATAAGGTCATAAAACACTCTGGCAAACATTTGGCATGTGGTGCTATTTCCTAAAAATATCTTGACATATTATAAATCCTGGAAAATGAACTTTGTCAGAAGAAAACCTAAGTCATTCCCTAAAGAAGCTTCATCTCTGTCTTGGATCGGGGGGACTCAGTTTTGCCATATGCCTTCAAGACTGGATGGAACCTAAAAAACTCACAGAGCTCCAGGAGAGGAAGTAAAGTGCTCTGGAAGAGAAGGCAATGTAATGTGTCATATGTCAGGTTATGTGGTTGAAGTAAAACTACTTGGTTCCTTAGTTACTCAGACACTTATTTAGAAATTTATCTGTACTTCATCAAAAGCAATAAACTACTTCTCCTTGATCACGAGGCGCCTGGCTGAATTCTTGGGAAGGGCAGTTGTAGGTTACAGCTAGTCTTGGAGTCATCCTGTGGTTATGGAACTTGACTGGAATTCAGAAATTCTGGGCTCAGCTCCCAACAATGCCACAGCCTCCCTAGAGGTAAGCAACTAAAGCTCTTTGTGCCTCAATTCTCAGCCCAGAATTAGCCTTTGACCTTGGAAGTTGCTACCGTCTTTCCCAAGTAATGGTGCCCTGAAATTCTCTTCACAGGTCCCTCTAGTATTATGTTCCTGCATGAAGTTTTCACAGTTTCTTCCCCACTACCAATTATAAAGGAAATTTTAGCTGAGGAAGAGACACCAAAAAACAGGTATCTGAGCAAAGTTACACTGCAACTGATGAGTATAGAACTTTTTGAGGGAATAGTGTGCTGCATGTTTGGAGTCAGTCCTGCATGTCTGTTTGGGACTGAGCCCAACCAGTAGAGAGTTCTTCAGTGGCCACAGACAAGCCACTTGATCTATTTCATTTTCACCATGTGCAAAATGGGGCTACTAATGCATTTAAGAGAGAAGTGTTTAGAGGAATAATTAGCTGGGGTCAATTATGGTGTTAACTCATAGTCCAGGTAACTGGGAACTGAAGAGAGATGAGGAAGGAAGAGAAGTGGTGGAGAAGCAGGTGTTTGCACCTTGGTGTTTGCAGCAGGCAGGATGCATCCAGGCTTGGAAGGGCACAGCTGCCATGCCACCATTGCAAATAGCATTGTGCTTGCACCAGCTCTGCTGAGCAGGACCCACTCTGCTTCCAGAACAAGCTAGCACCGGCAGTCAGTCCAAAACAGCAGGCTGTCATGTCCCACCAAACTGGTCTGTCTGGTCCTCATCTGTGCTCACAAGATGAAAAGTACCTATGTTATCCCCTTGACCCACTGTCTTTCAGACCAGCCTCTGCTCTTTAGAAAAGCAATGAAGAGGGAAAAGTTGTTATCACAGGCTTTATGTATTTTGTAGTTAGTGGTAGGAAGGAGAGTCGATCTCTGAGTTCTCTTCAACTTTGTTTATTTAGATTGGGTACAAAATAAACCATTCTGCTCCTGTCAGGATGTTATTTTTCTCTATGGGGGCCATGCAGCCCTGCTTTGATAAGTTGCTCACATAATAACAGGTGATGAACTGGCAGTGCAATGACATTCACTAACCAAAGCTCTCTCATTTCAGTACTCCAAGGGGTAGCCAATTTTGGGGACAGCCCTGCCTGTCAAACATCAATTCCCTGGAATAGCTGCTTTTTAAAAAACATTTGCCCTGAGTGAACCAAGTTAAATACAAACATATTGCAGGGAGTCCAATTTTGCTGTGGGAACACATCCTTGTTACAGCATTATTTACATAGAATTTTCCATGCTAGCTACACATACTCTGGTGTAACACTAAAAAACAAGCATTTTGTGCTAGTCATCCTAAAAAAACAGAGAAGCTTATACATTAAACAAACAGACTACAGTACTTTCATCTGGGTTGTAAAAATATTCTTCTATGGGCTTTTCATAAATCTCACTTGAGGATGCAGCATTTATCTATCAAACATGCATTTAATAAGCAGGGAATGTTGTACTTATCTCTATTCCAATCTACACAACTACATTTTATTTGTGGCCTCGTCTGTCCTTTGATGCACAAATATCTGATTACCTACATAACAACTTTTTGAGCAATTTTTGAAAATATGTCTTTTATGTCTGAGTAATCAATTGCACATACAGTTATCTCAACACAATTACAAAATATAAGTGGATTCCCTCAAATTAAGGCAGTTAAAAATTAATAATGAACCATACTAATTTTTTTTAATTTGCTGCTCTCTGAGGTAATAATTGTCACCATTTTCTTGGCTCTGTAAACATATATTACTATTACTACTACTACTACTTCTACTACTATCAATAATACTAAATTGAAAATTTTCAGGTTTCCCTAGCATTGGAAATTTCTTCTCTGAGATTTTTGGTCAGGTTTTTTATGATACTGCATTTGTGAGACTACTGAATTTTAGGAGCTTTGCTACGATACCTACTGCCTTGGATGGTGCTGTCATCAGCAATGAGCAGAATTCTCAGCGAACACATTTGTGTGTGAATTATATTGTACTCCAATAAGTTTCCTCTAGAAGTGTGATCCAGAGGCAATTACAGTTAATGGGAAGGTTTCATCCTTCAACTGTAACAGATTTAGGCATCCAATGAAAGAACAATAAAAAGAATAGCATGTGACCAATTGCACCCCAAAAGTTACTCAATGCAAAAGGTAAGTAATTATATAACATCCATTCCTAGTACAGTGATAATTCATTCAAGATACTGAAGAAAACACACTGAGTAAATATCTTACTAGCAGAAATTAGGTATGTTTAGCCAGCAGTCGCTAAAGGTCTGTTTTATCAAAACTTTTATTTGATAATGCTACACAATAATTTTAGCTATGCTCTCACAGGAAATGTAGCTGTCTTTAATCAAGTGGCAGAAGATCCTACCTGTTAAACATTGAATGAATAAAGAAAAACAAAGCATGAATCATTTAGTAATTTTAAATTATTTAATAATAATATAACTACACTGTGTCCCCTCAAAAGAATATCGATCTCCCTCTGCCATGTCATACTGACCTCAATAAATGTATTCATTCTTTGTGCTTGTAATTACTTTCAGGCCTGCTTAACTCCTTGAAGAATGAGAAGTTGTATTGAAGACAACCCACTGAACAGACAAATCATACCCATCAAGTCAAGCATTAATCTAAGCTGTTCCAGGTTCAGAGTCTAAAACTGTGCTTAGTTCTGATCTGGCAATGGAAGAATGTGAGTGCAGAGACTATAATGCTGTCAGCTTTATTCAATTAAAAACAAAGACTACATGTTGACTGAATTATGAAAAAAAAGAAGCAGACCAGCAATATTTACATGCTTTGCTTTCCTTCTCGAAGCCTAATATATCTGGACACTTTAAAAGTGTAAGTGCATAATTTGTATTAACTCTTTCTTTAAAAGGAAAGACCAAATTTATTAAATTCTTGTTTTGCCCTTCATACACCAAAAATCTACAACTATACAATACCACCAAAATTCTAGTCATGATTTTTATTTATAATAAGGCATTTTATTCCACTCTTGTGGTACATAAAGCAGTTTCTAGTGGATTTGAATGCATTTTTTACCATCTAAATACTATAAAACAGGTTTTCTGAAAGTAAGGCTTGAGAACATTTATTTTAATTTGGTCTCATTGGTACTTTTTAACTGATGAACTTTCTTCACTTTAAACAAATTCTGTCCTCTGCATGTGATCCGATTTACATTTTGTTTGGCTAGTTTATAAAGTGGTGGATTTATGACCAAGTGAAAATAACAAATAAAAAAAAAGAATTTAAGTGGCCAATATGAGCTTTCCTCTGCTGTCTGCTTCAGTAACTAAAGTATTTCAGCCTACAGATTTTAACACTAACCTTAATGATACATGAGATATCTCTAAAACCTGAAAAGATTTACTTCTGACATGCAATTGATTTATAAATTGGGCACTATCATTGAAAGTTTTCGGTTGGTTTATGATCCTTAATTTTGATTATAATTTTCATTTTAATTCTCTCCCTGGAGGGTGTTTTAAAACCCAGCCCAGGCTTGGGGGACTGTGTTGAAATCAATTGGAAGAGATACTTCCAATTTTCATATATGAAAATTTCATATATGAAAGTACGTCAAACTCTAGGTGTTTTCTTTGTAAAAAAAAAACATTGAAAAATGGGCCCAGATCCACCCAACGTAGAAGAGCCCAAAAGCACCAATTCATTTTCTTAAGGACAGGGAATACAGCATGGGGTTTGATCTGCATATGCTGTCTAATATATGAGAAATCTTGGAGTCCTGATAGCCTTAGTCCCTGCCACAGAAGTGTATAAAATTTCACAGCTAAACTGCCAGAAAAGCCAAGACCACACCAGGAAAGCCGTCTGCTTACAAGAAGATACCTGCCAGGTCTTGTCTGCCAAAGCCTGGACTAATGAATGAATACACAATATCCCAATCAATCAAACTGGATTTGTCTTTGCCCCAGGTCTAGGTGAGGTCTGGTATGAGGTGACCATATCTGTCAAGCATGCAGTAGCTGTGGCCAAGAAACTGTCTGTACATTTATGCATTTATAAAGGCAGACATGAATAGAAGTCTTTATTTTTTAACTAAATGTAGTATATACACACACTGGCTGCATGTATCTCAATGTATAGTCATACAAAGGGAGAGAAAAGTCATATCTGCAAACACACACTGCCAAATTTAGGCATGTCCGTATGCAGATACCTATATATACAAAGTAATTTTATTTTCCTGCTTGGTTTTGTTCAAAAATATTTCAGTCTTGTATTATATTGTATATTGTATATTTTTCAGCACAAGCACTAGGACTCGGATTACCTGAAAAACTGAAAAACTTCAAGCCATAGATTATGTAGTCCTTATAGCCTCTTTAGAGACTGTAGGGACTATTTTAATGTGTAGGAGTTCAGACTGACAATGGCAGCAGACTTTGTGGTTGCTCTCCTGCACAGGTCTAAACCAGGTACTCTGAGCATTTCACCCAGGGGTGTGAACAATGCCTTTGAACCTTGGTGTGCTGAAACTGATGACTAGTCCCCACTTCCTGGGAATGTGCTCCTAGGTACAGAACAGGGCAGGGTGAGTCAGAGTGGGGCCTGATAAAAGATAATATGGTCACAGAGTAATCACAGATAAGTCATTGCCGGAGGGATGGGAAGATACTTAAATGAAGTGATAGCCAGATATGCTGGTGAGGTATGGAGAAGACCTGAAGGTAGAGTGGCTTCCCATTCTGTCATCCTTCACTAATTCAGATCTATCCTTGTGCCTGTCCTGGCTCCAAGGTGGTCTAATGACACAACACACAGTGGTTCACTGCCAGCATTGCTGTTTGCAGAAGAGAACTGTAGCATAAAGCCTCGAGGACTCTTTGACTTATTCTCATGACAACTTAAAAGTGCCTTGGTTGATGCATGCCTAGATAGGGCCCTCCTTTATCCCCACTGTTGGACATATCATCCATATTTTTTTTTCAAAATTCAGAGTAACTTTGATTGCTTTTATTGCACGTGCACAGTAAAATGCAACAGCAAAAGCATTTTAGAAATTCAATTTTCAAGTTTTCACTGTGAAGCAAAGCTGCTAAGAACCTGAGTTCATCACCCCACTCCTGCCAGGAGTTTGGGTCCCTGGACCCAGGACCAGCATAGATATGGTGCAGGTTGTGGGACTCAGTCTGCCTAGGACACAGGGTCAGCCAGACTTCACCCCTAAAAAACGAAGCCTTAGCTTCAAGCCCTGGGAAACATTCATCTGAGGGCAAGCCTGAGATCTCCTCTGAAGAGCCTTTGGAGTAGTTATGTTAATTAGTCCAAGTTCTACTCCCCTTTTGTTTACTTGTGTTCCATATATGGCATTGTTTCTAGAATGTTCCACCCCCAAGACTATATACTGTTACCTTTCCCTTGTTTCTGGTCTTTGGAGCTTGTCCGTAGTCTGTGTTCAGGGCATCGTCCCTCTTTTTATTTCTCATGAAAAGTAATTTCCTTTTCATCCACTCCATTGTTCCCATTCCATTTTTCCTCTTTTGTGCCACATTCACCCTGAAGTCAGGGGAGCCAAAGATTTGTCACAGCCACCCTCACTGTGACACAGGTGTCTGACCTGCTGCTGTAGCGGAGCCCTGTTCCTCCCTGATTGAGAACTGCCTTTAAGCTCAGGCCATCACTTTTGGCCTCCTCTTGAGCTACACTGGCTTGGCTTTCTGGCTTGACTTTGGACCTTCCTCACCTCTGTGGACTCAGGGATGATCACTGGACATTGGTTGAACTAATAACCACCCCTGGATCTGCTCTTTCCTTCTTGCTTGCATGCTGTGGGACTGCCCACCCCACACTGTCCAACTTGCCTTGCCCCAGCTTACTCGCTCTTCCAGGTCCTTGGCAGTCATAGAGGGTCTGCCCATGGATTCCAGAAAGAGACTTTAGGTAGATGTTGAGATCTTATTAATGGATTAAAATAATCCAAAACGTGGTGTCATGGTATCCATATAGAGAATGATTATAATTGTACAAGTGCCAGGCAGTGCCTCTGCAGCAATGTTCCACTGTTGCACAGAGAATATGCTGCTCTCAAATAAAAAACCTGCTGAGCATCACAGAGGTTTTTTTCACGAAAACACTACATTTTCAAAGATAGGAAGGCTGCCAGGGACCTAGAGTCATTGTCTGTCAAGAAAGGAAAGCACTAAGGGGGCTGGAGCAGCTGGACTCACCCTTGAAAACCAAGGCTGAGGACCTCAGGCAGCTACATAAGTATTTTAGGACCACAAAGTGGTTGCACCTCATGTTATATGAGTCAGCTGAGTGTACACTTCCTGTGCAGCCAGCAGGGGGAAATTTGTACCCCTAGAGGCTGAATCATCTTGTCTGAAAACAATCCGAATTTATTACCTTCTTTAGATGGCTTATGGTCCCTATGAATTATAGAAGGAGTCTAGAAAAGTAGATTAAACTGATCTTTAGACTGTGAAAGTTAGATGAGGTGGTTTCTTGTCTATCTAATGAGTATAATTTCCTGAGCATATTACATAAGAGGAAGGGATGAACAAAGAATATGACAGTTTTGGCTTAGGTGGCCTCCATTGTAAAATATACCATAGAACTTTTAGGGGGAGGTTTGGAAGAGGGCAGCATTTTCTGTCCAATGTATTTTGGGCACACAATATGGACTATATCCAGTGGATTTCACTTGCTGTTCACCTATTGATATGTCATAAATGCGTTGACATTGTTTGGGATCCCAAAGCTCCTGTTGAATCTCCTCCTAGTACACTTTCATATTAAACAGAGGGTCTGTTCTCCCCCAGCTATTCAGAAATAACTTCTATTAACATTAATGAGAGTTATACATATGCATCAAAGAGAGAATAGACCCTGAGGGCATCGTATGGACAGTCCTTCAATATCCTGTGTCTCTCAGTGGGACTTTGTACAGTATGGCACGAAATGTAATGGGTCCATTGACTTTGTATCACTCTAGGTCACTAGCCTTAATACAATGTTAATAGAAAGCTTCTCATTAAGATCCTAATTATGTGTGTGGTAACAAGACACACACTATATCTTTCCTATTACTGCTTCCAAACCACTACAGTGCCTTCTCTCGTAGGAACAATATAGGAGTGACCACAAGAGGTGACCCCTGCCACATGTGAGCAGCACTCATAAATCCTCATCTGTCAAATTCAATCTCTTTTGGCAGCAGAAGGACATTTTAAATCTAGATGCTTCAATCCAGAATCTGAGAAAGAAGTGTATTAAAGTAGTGCTGATACAGCTATCAGATCAAATGCATTTTCCATGATTCTGCCTGGGATGGATTAAAATGTAGGTCCCTGTGATCAAAGGGCAGTGAATGAAAGCACAAGACTTGTCTCTGTCCTCCAGTTGCATAAACTCAATGTTTTTGTTTCTTTTTTGTTCAGTCTGCAGTGTCTAACACACCACATTTGGGGCTGCAGGTGATGTTTCCCAAACTACCTGTATTATGTAAATGAACCGCTAAAACAACAGAAGCGTCTGATCATCATCAGTCTGAAAGTGGAACAATCAAAACTATAGAAGCAGAGAAGCAGAGCAGTTCCCTGCAATTATCTGTTTTGAAGGAATACATTGATTTGACATTCCTAAGAAGTCAGAGTTGTCTGATTTCATAATATAATTTGTAGAAGTAAAAAAGGCAAGTTAAACATTTGCCTACACATTTCATGTTTACATGTGTTCAAAGAACTTCCCCAAAACTTTGCAGTCTCACCCAGCAGTATTATTTTTTGAGAGTTGTTCACTGTCACAGGTTTGCAAATAAATTCAGAAATATGTTCCAACTCAGCTTCCTTGGCTTTTGGGGTTCTCTTCCTATTTCAGTGCTTCTGTGTGTTTGTGTGTGTCTTTAATGAATATACAGATGCAGAAAAAGTACAAAAAAAATAGTTATTCTCCCATAGGACACATGAATATAGCATTAAGCAAAGCTGTTTTGCCATATAGCCTCAAAGCTAAAAGAAGGTGAAATAGATGCAATATGGATTTCTGCAGTGTATCAATTCAATCTGTTGTGAGCTGAGCAAATAATTTGAAATGCATAAATCATCCAATGAATGTATCTTTTTTTTTTCCTGCTCATGAAAAATCCAGAAGCAAAACTTACTTGCAACAAAGGGTTTTGACATTAACAATATATTAAACTGAGACTCCTTTCAAAAATTATCCCATGTGCTTTCTATTCTCTTGTGTGATTTTTTCCCACATTTCTTAGGATCAGCGCTGTTATGTGCAAGTCACAAAACTCCACTTCCAGACCAGTGTCCTCTCCCTACCTGTATGGTTTTTTATACCAAATTTTTTTCCATCTATCAATTGAGAGGCGATATCCATTGACAGAAAGAATAAAGCATCTCAGTTATTCCTCTCACTGTGCTTTCCTACCATGCTCTGCTATTTATTTGCTTAGTTACACATATGCCTGAGTACCTTGCTGAATGAGGGCCACAAGGAAGAATGTAAATATTTTAAAACCTTTCTGGGTTAATCATGAACAGCTGTCTCCAAATATTCCATATACAGTATTCAAGATATGTAACTGAGTTATAAGTGCTTCCCTAAGTCACATGGCACAGTTTCACTCTTTGGTCCATGAGCAATCTCCTTTGTGACTACTCATGCATGTGAATGCCTACGTGTGACTTTGAAACTCACTGGCCATGAATTTCAAGAGAATTAAGCTCCATTGTGTGAGTACCTACTGAATTTGGAAATGAAAGTGAGAGTGAATGTGGTCCAAGAGGTTGTGCTGACGAGTGCCAAGGAACATCAGCAAGAGGCTTTTTAGCAAAATCCTCGATCTGTGTTTCCCCCAGCCCAGGTGGAGCTGGCCACATGTCAGGGCCTCGTCTTCCAGAGTAAAAATGTCTCACTGGTGCAAGCTGTTGTTTCAAAAATGCAACTAGACCAGAGTGAGAGTTTTGAGAGAATGCTTTTTTTTGCCAGTAAAACAACTTCAGATCTATTGAGTACTGAGGAGTGAGTGCCTCAGAGGATTTAGGCATCATTCAGTTTATTTATTGAAATCAGCCTGTGTGTAAGCTACGTAGGTAAAAAAGCTTATATGGTAGTAGATATGCTTTTTGAGACAGGAAAAGAATTCTTCTCAGATAATTATTCTTAAAGATAATTTATTTCAATAACTTGATTGGGACATTGAGTGATGGGTAGGAGGGCAGTGAAATATTCCTCCCACACATGAGAAGTGAGAAGTGTCCACACGTTCAGAAATATTTATGTTTTTCCAAACTGATTCAGCTTTTCTCTTCTTCCAATGGCCTGGGGAACATGCTGGGAAAAGAGCACAACTGAAAATGAAATAGAGAACTGCTGCAATTAAATGTAATTTTAAGTGGCATGAAATTAAGCAAACCAAGAGTAAGAAAATAAACAGAGCAGCCCCAGATTTTCTTCAGTGTAAGTTCTTTGACTTCAGTAGAGTTACATGAAAAATATAATTTTATTCCCTCCCTCCCTCTCTCTCTCTCTCTCTGTTTCTGTGCCTGAATTCTTGATGTCAGCTTAAAAAGGAGAGTGAGAGGGAGAGAAAAAAAGAGAGAGAAGAGCGTATGGAAATTAACGTTTAAGCTTTCAGAAATGTACATTTAATGAAAAGTTTGGAAATAACCAACCTTTCATGGCCCAAAGAATTACTGAAAAAGATCTTCTGTGTTTGCAACCTTGTTGGCAGTCAGGCTGTCTTGGGCAGCAGTAATTTTCAGTCAGAGGATTGCCATAAAAGCCTGAAAACCCACAGAGCTAATAGAAAACAGGCAGAGAAAGTGAAGTCTAACCCAGGAATTCATAGGCTGGGGCTTCCAAGCTCAGTTCAGCTGTGTGAGGTCTGGCTGAGTCACGCACTGCCACAGATTGAACTGGTACATCTAGAATAGCACCAGACTGAGGAGCTTGGCGTGTAAAGTCTGGGGTTAGGCTCCAAACACTTTCCTGGTGAGATTTCATCCAAGGGAGTATTTTAGCCAGCAGTCTCCCTGCCTGCTAGGGAGCATCCCTGTTTTTAATTCTCTGCCCTTCCATGTTTAAGTTCCCATAAATATCATGGGAATTAATTTGTGCTGGTCCCTGCTTTAAACTGAGGCAGTACTATGCATGATGCATCTTTATGCTTTCAGAGACTTTCTGGTGTGTAAATCAGTCACTGTGGACTGATATAGGCAAACCTTTGGGGAGTGCTACAAGAAGAGTAGTGAAAGAATACATGCTAGGAAATCAGGGGAAGGACATATGTATGACTACATTAACGTATAAACACAGACTGAGAACAATATTAGTATGAGTCATTTAATAGAAGAAAATAACTTTGGACATTTGCTTCTAGACTTGCTTTCTTTGTAAGCTGTTGAGAAATATTTTAAATTAAACACAATTCCCCAACTGGTAAGAAAGAAACAAAGAAAACTGAAAATTGTTAATGTGATTTAGTAAAGAACCAGACAACCCTTTTTTTATTAAATCATTGGCTCCTACAGAACACTATATTTTATTTTTTTAAATATGTTTTCCCACTTTTCTGAGGAAATGTGTGGATCTTTTATGATGGTAAACAGGATGTAATACCCTTACTTTCAGCCACCAAGTACATCATGGCCTTAAACCTACACTTCTTCCTCGAGCCACTCTTGCACTAATGCAAGTGGCAGAGAGGCTGAAATTGGTTGGCTTTCCTTTTCCTCTGCGATCCATGACAGTGCTGCACATCTCTTGTCTGTTTGCATGGTTTAGGACTCTGAGACCACTAAAAGCAAATAAAACCAAGAAGAAATGAGCAAACACATAGAAAACCCACAAAATGTAAACATAGGTGTATGTGAGCTCAATAAGGGAAGACTAAAGCTGATAATTCAATAAGATTGTTGGAAAGATTATAAAATAAAGAGCGTTATTGTTTTTAAAATAGAAATTAAGTAGAAGAGAACACACATAAAAAAATCAAGACAAGCTCCACCTGGAGACACCTGCAGATGCTGACAATGAGATTAGTGTGATGTGCTGGGTGCTGCCTTAGGAATGGAATCACAAATGGGAGAGGGTCATGGCTGGGAAGAGAGACTTCAGGACACAGCTGCTCCCCTAAAGCAGACAGCATTCAGATCTGATGTATTTGTCTGGCTCCTACATCTACTGCACTGGGGTAAGCCTCAAGCACACACCAGCTACAATGCTGAGAAAGTTCTGATCCCCATTTGCCTCCCAGCTTCAAACCGTCTTCAGTAGCAGACACTAACAAGGAAAACTTTTAGTGCACTCCAGCTATGAGAGTTACTTGTGCAACCATTTTCAGAGCTTCAGAAGATCTGAAAATGGAAATGAATATGAAACTTTTGGGTGGGGACTTGGAGTTGTTGATAAATGGGTAGAACTAGAAGCACATTAAAAAAATTGAAGGGTGAGCCTCTAAAACTGGGGAAGTTTTAAATATTCACATTGGGTAAAGCTCAAAAAATTCTGCTTGTGTGAATGGAAGCTCCAAAGTACCTGTATCATCTCAGAATGGTAGATACTGGCAGGAAAGGATTTTTTCAGGACTTTAGAATAGCAGCAAAGTTAGATGAGCTTTTTATGCCTGAACGATACTTTACATGGATAACTTAGAGAGTGTTTATCTCCACTCTCTCAAAGGTTTTGGATTTGGTTTGGTGTTTGGATTAGCTCTTATTTTATCTGGCTACCCTTAAGAAGAGTACATTTAGATTTTGTTCCCTGCAATATAGAACTATGTGGCTTCCCTAGGGAGCCTGGTAGCCTGAAAGTCTGTTTTTGGGCACACTTACTGGTTTGAAGAGCTTTTCAGGACAGTTAGCAATTGAGGGCATTTTTCATGGACAGCCAAATCCTGAAGTCAGCAGCTAACTTTTTAGCAAAACCAGATCACCTTTTCAGGACAGTTCCCTCTTCCACTACATGTTGTCCTGTCCTTCGTTTGGCAGGTTTATTTATGTTACACTTTGAGGTGCCAAAGATGCGAGTGTTTGAGCTAGGGTGGCTGTCACCCCAGTAAGACTTTGAGTTAACAGCTGTAGAGTCTTTGCTGTTGGTGATTCTTGCTTTAACTATGTGCTAGGAGGGCAGGGCCATCTTGGTGTGATTTGGGGTTGTTCAGATGTGTGTGGGTCACTTCAGCTGAAAAGAATTTCATAAATACCCAGTGCAATGTAAGATACAGCTCAGAACACAGAAAAATAATGCTGTGTTAACCTATGGCTAAAGCTGGAATCGGTCCTGTTGACTCTCTCTGGTCTTTTATCAGCTTTTACCATCCACTCATGACAGTGTAGTATGTGCAATTATTTGCAACTTGCTAATAAAAAGGTGGGAAAGTTGAATTTGTTCTTCCATGATTTTCTTCCTCCAATTTCCCTTCTTGTGATTATAAAGGTTCTTGTAGAGCCATATGAAGTTTAGTAACTACAGGACCAGAGCCTGAATCCGTGCTGAAGTCTGGGCAAAGATAGTGGGAAAGTGCAGAACAGTTCCTGCTTACCTTCCACTCCCTGCACACAGGGGGTGGACCCAAACTTGATCTGTATTTTTACCTACAATGTCCATTATGAGGGCAAATGCCTGGAATGGTTTATTCTGCTCAGCTTAAAAAGAGCAATGCTATATCAGCTGGATTTTGAATTTTTCTCTGTTTGGGAAGTCCCATGTTTAAAAATAAGAAAATGAAAAACTGCTTAGTCCTTCAAACTTGAAAGTCAAGATATTCCCACACGGCCTAGGCCAAATCCTGGAGGGCTTTATGATACATTTCTCTTGTGCAGGGGCGCCAAACACAGGAGGAATCTCTACACATGCACAGCAGAGAAAATCTCTGTGGCAGCTGTTCACATTTCCTTGTGGAGGGAAGGGGGAGGAAGTAGGTGTTTTGGGGCCCAAATCAGTAGCTTTGGACAGCACACAAAAGCTTCAGAGTCAGTGTCAGAGCGGGGAGCAATGAGCAGTGTCCACTAGTCTGCAGCCAACAGCCAGCAGCAGCCCAGCTGTGGGCCAGGTCTGTGGTTTGGAGGCCCCTGAGCTCTTGGGATTGAGGATCCCTTTCACTCAGGTTGGCAGTGCTTCAGGCATCAGACTTTTTCTAAAAGTCTCTGCCCCGTTTCTCAGGATTTGATTATGAGCTAATTAGAAGGCAATTTTCTCTAAGACAGCATCTTTTGATTACATTGAGAAAGCACACTACAGTGTTGTTTTTTTCCTCCTTTATGAACGATTTTTGTCTTCCAATGTATGAAATATTTTTAGGGGTTTTTCTTGGACTTTCATTTCAGTGGCATGACAGTAAATCTGCCTGCAGAAGTCCAGTAACTTTCTTACACTTTGCAGCCTAAGTGGAAGCCTCAGTTGGGCAAGTTTAAAATGAAAAGTTCTGGTGCTCGTTACAATAGCAAAACCTTTTAATAGCACCAGAGAGGCAGGGGAACTTCACCAGATAACTAAATCCATTGATCTCTAATCCTTTGGGCCATACTTACTGTGGAAGACTTGCATGCATGGCTTCAATCCAGAACCGCATGCTGCCAAAAAACGCTTAGTACGTTAGCAGCCAACAAAAATGTAAGAGGTCTGCTCTGCATGTGGGAAACAACATAAAAAGAAGTGGTTTTTTAGCTTAGTCTGACAAACGTTAGCATATAACACTGATATTAAAATGAAATGGCAGAAAGTCTCAATCATATCTTGGATGTTGGGGGACTTATATGTGCTAATTAAAAGGGACTGGGTGGCACTTTAGGCTGCTCTGTTGTAAGTTTCTTCTCAAGTACTCCAGTTCAAAACCTTCCTCAGGGAAGAAGCTGCTATTAATGTGCATTTCTTGCAGGCTGAAACACTAAAAAGAGACATCTACTAAAGACAGATGCATTTCCTCCTCTATTTAGACACAAATACAGATGTTATTAATATCAAATATATATCATTCTCTGTCTCTGGTGACTGATCTTAAGGAACTATAAAATCTAGCTAAATATATTTATAGCTTTATAGTACTGCTTAGACCCAGGTAACTCTTAATGCACTTCTTTATAAATATCAATTAATAATGCACATCAGAGGCAGGTCTGTATTAAATAATAGTTCATGCTATGCCTTCCAGGTACCACTGACAGCCCCAGAGACTCTGAAAACACAGAAATAATTGCATTTTTTTAGATAATATCGTTAAGTCATACTGACCCATGAGGTTTTCACTGTGTACTTGATACTTTCCAGTTTTCATCTTACCAATATTTTACTTGTGTGTGTGTGTGTACACACACATGCGCACATCCCATATAAACTCTGCATAAATCACCTTTCAGAGCGATTTTCAAATAAAGCTCTATCTGTATGTCAAAGGACCTACACATAGAATTCTTTTTAAGCAGAGAACAGCAGGCACTGTATCAATGGACAAACACCCCAGACAGGACAGCCATTGATTTTTGTTTGTCTCAGAGTGACATAAAAAACCCCATGGATTACTCCATTTCTCTGACTACAGCATTCTCTGATATTTCTTACAGGTAAGTTCCAGCTTCCTGAGGGCTTGTGCAACTCTTGTGCCTGTTGGGAGTTTCTTCAGATAATGGGAGCATCAGGTGAGGATGGCCACAGTTGGGGTGAGGTGATGGACACAACTGATACTTTCCAAAAATACCCCTTAATCTGGTACCTGTTCCTGTTTGTACAAAGGTGACTTAGCAAAATCAGACACATTCTCCAGTAAGAATCCAGTAAAAGTCTAGAGCAAACACCATAATACCCAGGATTTGTGAAAGATTTGGTCTGGAATTTGTACATCTAGTGACACTGGTGTATTTGTAGGTACAAACTGGACATGTCTAAAACATATTCTGAGCATATATTTATTCACTCAAATTCCAGCCTATGTTCTCATTCACCTTCTATCACACGGACAAAAGCCTTTGAGTAGGTGCAAAGTTTGAGTCACGAAGGAGTGGGCACAGCCTGAGCTATTCCGTGGCATGTGCGCAAAGCACGTGACAGTCCACTCCATGGATGGGCAGGGCATGCTCACATAACATACAAAACCTGTGGTTCATGTCACCTATCCCAGCTCTGGTGCCCTTCCAGAAATGGCTGGGAGGTTGCATGTTGCAAGACATGTGGAATTTATGGCTGACCTGAGCTTGGATCACCCTTCATCCGAGTGACTGTACCATGCTGTGATCAAGTGTCCAGTGTCCAGCAATAGGAATGCACAGACCTGAGCCAGGGAAAATACCAGACTTCTCCCTGCTGCCAAAGCCAGGTTCTCAGGATGCTTTTCAAAGCCTGTTTCAGATGCCCCACTTCACAAATCCAACACAAGAAGCCAGCTTTGTAGAGCCAACATGATCAGGGAGAAGTAAATAATTTAGATACTCTCAGGAGACCATCAGCAACTCACAAGCTAGGCTTTCTAGACAGACTTTTGGTAATGTATGCAGAAGTTAGAATGGAGCCACTAGGCATCATTGACAAATGTCATCTGCCTCAATATACTTGGAATTAAAGACATTTCACAGAGCAAAAGTAAGCTATTAATATCCTGTGTTCATAATGCTACATTTCTTGGCTTTTTTTTTGAACTTCTGAAAACCCTACAATAATCTCCAGTTCTAATTCTACAAGATCCCTTTCTTCTAGTTCACAATAATGAGATATTACAATATCCTCTGGAAGACAGAGGCACTGACAGAATGCACTCCAGCCCTGTGTGTTCTACCATACCACAGCACAATGGGATGCCATTACTGGGAACCAAGTCTGCTCAATCTTGTTATGTCCTTCCAGAGCCAAATCCTGCTTGACTTACTCATGCAAAAATCCTATTGAATTCAGTGGGCATTTTGCCTGAGAGGGGAGCAGTGAAGAGCCTTCCCTCTTATTCTTCAGGCTTTTCCCTGATGAGGGGCCTGAGCATTCAAGATGTTGAGCTGCTGCTGGGTGGCCCAGGACCATGTATCTTCTCAGGAGAGCTCCAGTAACCCCTAAGACAAATTAATCAGGTAATTAATAAACTGATTTCTGATGAGCTTTGTCTTTTCAGTTTTGTTTTGTTAATGCATTAAAGCAAACCTTCAATCAAATGTTTCTATTTTAAACTCTTTTGAAATCACAAGTTTTTATTTACTTGAGATAAAAAATATTAGTTGCTTGTGAAAGCAGATCATTCAAAACCAAGAGAAAAACATTTCCTCTGTTCACCAAAAGTTGTAATCTGCCAGGAGGGCTTTTTTGACACAGCAGCATGTTTGTACTATAGCCCTTCAGACCAATATCCCCTCCCCAGATTTTACTGAGTTTTTTGTCCAAACAGGGAAAGATTTACCTTAGCTTGGGGGGGGGGGGGGGGGAACCCCCAAATGAATGCAGCAGAATCTTCCTCCCCTTCCACCCACCCCCAAACCCCTCCCATATAAAAAGCATTAACATCTTCTAACTGACCTGTTGAAAGCTCAGGATATTTTCACTTTTTTATGGTTATTTTGTCTAACAAGTTCACATGACATGTTTGACCAGTTGTTGCTGTCCTGATAAAACACAAACAAACCTATTACAGTACCTAGATAAAGATCCATCAACCCTTCCTTTTTGAACCCCAGGATCTAGCCTGTTGAACATGCATTGATTTTTTTATGATATAATAATTCATTAGATTCCTGACAGAGCCCCATACACAAACCTCCAGATTAGACTATGGACTTGACATACCTGAGAGAGCAACTGAAGACTGCCCCTCAAGAACATTTGAATATTTTCCACATGTGGATTCCAGTAGAGTAGGTCATAAGATCAAATCTCTGATTCTTCCTCTCACCAAACGCAACCTAAGGACTAAAATTGTGGATCTTTCACTTAACAACACATTGTGCAGCTTCTTTCTTTTGTGCTTGCTCAATGATTTCCAAACATTTGGTGCCTATTGCTCACCCAAGAACCTTAACATAGCAGCCAACTATAAATCTGTTTCTATTCCCAACAACCATAAGAGTTTAAAATCCAAAAATCCTCCTTCACAGATTTTAGGGACTCTTTCAGAAGGTCAAGTCACCGTCTGTAGACATATTACTGTTGATGCATTTTCCAGTTCATGTTATCTAAGAAACAGGGAGCAGTTATTGCCATTTGATTATATCCTACCCCACCAACCCCCTCAATAAAGCAGGTTAAATACATATCGGTTTTGAAGGACAATTTTGGTCAAAATTTCCTGTAACAGATCAGTTCCTTAGCATGTGAGTCCACCTTTTCCTTTCACTAAATATGCTCCAGCTGGTTCTGTGGAGAATTGTGATGTATGTATAGAGTCAACAGGAGTTCCCTTCTTGGAAGGTCAATGCATAAATTACATTCCTCTTCCCTATTCATCTCTTCTGATGCTTGAGTGAATGGTTGCAGCAGTAATAATTAAGTAACATGAACTTTTATAAAGGAGGTATGGATCATACCATTACATTTGCATGCACATAAATGACCCCTTTTTTATGGAAAGTGGGATATTATTGCCAAAGATACTCATAAACAAGAAAAATAGGAGGATATTCTCCTCACCCAGATTCCTCAAGTTGACGCCATGTCACTCAAACTTTACAAGTAACAGAATACCAACTCACTATGACTTCTTTTATGTTGTTTTGGATCCCATTTTACATAAGTAACTATATGAGGAGGAGATATTTACATTAGAATTAGTAAGCAGGATTTCAGAGGATTTCAGGAACACACAAGTTTTTAGCATCCCATTTATTTAAGCTGAATCTGCATTTTCTTCCTGAAGTGAAGGCAGTATCTTTCATTACACTATTGAGAAGAACTAAATTTCTTATGACTACTAGAAGTCATAGAAAATTTCTGGTTGTATATTGGATGGGCTTTTGAGTGATCTCAAGCATTGATCAGCATGACTACCCCATGAATAACCTTCACTGACTGGTTAGAGGACCAGCTCCAGAATGCATTTAGACTGACTAAAATATACTTTCTTAGTGTATTAAGACAAGTGTAACAGGAAACATAGCTAAACAGGAATTAAGCTGCTGAAGTACTCGAGAATACTCCTCCAACATAAAATGTAGGTGTCACCATAGGACATATTCACATAATTTTGTTTACATTAGTTAGCTAGGACAACAAGGTGTGGTGATACATGCTTTAGCCCTGGCTGTATTGTCCTATGCTTGCAAACCTGACTTCACTGTTGTTGCTGGATGGAAGAAGGTCAGGTATGCTGGGAAACACACCTTTATTTTGCTGAGTAGGCACTCCCTCAAAAGCTTTGCTGTGGGAGCACTATCTGCACCAAGCCATTTCCAGAGCCATTTCTACACCTCTCTTTGATGAAGTTCTTGGTTTTAACTGGCATAAACAGTTCAATGACAAGATGGGGCAAAAGTAACTTTACCTTCATTTTTCTAAAGCATTAACTGTAGCAGTGTTTTGTACTTGTGGAGCTCTTGGATATGTTTCAGTTTAATACCACACCATCAGCTGTATGTACATCTTTCTTGTTTAACAGTAAAGTAAAACCTAACCCCAGGTCAGTATCCTTAATTTACACCAGGGAGTATAATAATAGGTTCCTTAATAAGTTCTTTTTTTTTTTTTTTCCTTAAACTGGTGAACCATGACAGAATTATTTTGCAACTTAACAAGTCTGCAAATTATTCTCATTTCCTCTTTGGCATTACTCCTCACTGAGCTGATATAACCAGTGTTTAGTAAAAAACACTTAAGCAAGGTAAGGTTTGTAAATTCACAAAACTAGAGAAATGCACAAAAGTAATTTGTGGAATTGGTTGAACATCTCTACGAATAACTTTGTGAAAGTAGGATTGTTGAGTTGAACTATTAGATGCTGAAGTGTAGAGCAAGAAGAGCTGACATCTTTCGTGTGATATTTGAAATAATTTAAATTCATTTCCTTCTTGGTTGGACAGAAACATGTTTTCAATAGTAAAGAAATCTTGAGGGAATCCATTGACCTAACCAGTCTTATAATGCAAGAAGTTAATGGACAAAAATGATATTCATCTTCAGTTTATAATAGCATTTTCTTTTCACAGAACCAAAACCATTCAAAGGCAAAGTATATTATAAGAGCAACTGCTACTCTGGTAGATACATGACCTTTGTTTTATGTAACAATTACTGGGTTGGTGGAAAAATAAAACAAAAAAACCCCAACAAATTTTTTCTGCTAAGATAATAAATTATAAATTATGAAAGTCTAAGGCACTAAGCAACTTGTAAGCAACAGTCCTGTCTCTTAGCAACGAGCCATGGAAAGCAGCTTGTTGATAGGAATAGAGCAGACAGGATTGTTTTGCAATGATTACCACCAAGGAACTAAGAACAACATTTTAACACCTGCCTCAGGGCACTTCTGCACCTAGCTATCCATCTCTCCAGTGGCCCACAAAGCCTGGGCTGGATGCCAAGCGGCTTCCGAGTCCTACCTCCTTCCCAGAGCTGGCCCATTGCAACAAAAAGGACCCAAGAGGAGAGATCAAAGAGGTAGAGTTCAGGTGTGTTGCACACTTGTGCCCACTTCTATTTCTTTAAATGCCTTTTTACAAAAAATGTGTGATCATTAGTGTAAATGTTTATTTTTTTCTTCTCTCTTTGCCCCTTTAGTGCTGTGTGTCTAATCTATACTTAGCATTATGAATGAATGCAGACAAGTTTTTGATATTAAGCCAAAATTTTTTTACTGTAGCTTTATTCTTAAATACCCAGCATTAAAAGTTGGAGGAACAGCGCAATCAGCAGTACTTTGTCATTTTTTTGCCATTGTGCTGGTTTCAAAAACATACAAAGAAAATTTTTCAGGAGTAAAGTGTCTGCTAAGTCCCTGAGCTAACATCAGTGGTGGCTCATTCATTCTCTCTGGTAGAACATTACAATAGTGAAGGGAAGCTGTAGAGCAGGGTAGTAAACGTTAAGGGGAAAAAAAGGGTGATGTTAAGTCCAGGAAGATGAAGAAAAAATCTTAGGAGAGGAGTGAAAAAGAAGGGAAGGGAAGGGAAGGGAAGGGAAGGGAAGGGAAGGTTTGGGAAGGGAAGGTTTGGGAAGGGAAGGTTTGGGAAGGGAAGGTTTGGGAAGGGAAGGTTTGGGAAGGGAAGGGAAGGGAAGGTTTGGGAAGGGAAGGGAAGGGAAGGGAAGGTTTGGGAAGGGAAGGGAAGGGAAGGGAAGGGAAGGGAAGGGAAGGGAAGGGAAGGGAAGGGAAGGGAAGGGAAGGGAAGGGAAGGGAAGGGAAGGGAAGGGAAGGGAAGGGAAGGGAAGGGAAGGGAAGGGAAGGTTTGGGAAGGTTTGGGAAGGTTTGGGAAGGTTTGGGAAGGTTTGGGAAGGGAAGGGAAGGGAAGGGAAGGGAAGGGAAGGGAAGGGAAGGGAAGGGAAGGGAAGGGAAGGGAAGGGAAGGGAAGGGAAGGGAAGGGAAGGGAAGGGAAGGGAAGGGAAGGGAAGGGAAGGGAAGGGAAGGGAAGGGAAGGGAAGGGAAGGGAAGGGAAGGGAAGGGAAGGGAAGGGAAGGGAAGGGAAGGGAAGGGAAGGGAAGGGAAGGGAAGGGAAGGGAAGGGAAGGGAAGGGAAGGGAATAAAAATGGTGTGAAAGTGAAAAAAGCATGATAGCAAAAGATAGAAATGGGACACTGGAAAAATAGAAAAGAGAAAGAAATATCATGAAGACACACACAGTGCTTTGCTGTTGGCAGAAGTAATTTCCCTTGCAGAAAAGAGTGCAGGGAGAACAGCTAAAAGGAGAATTTAATTCTGATCTGCTGGAAATCCATCATTGACTCATGAGACCTGGCAATTCTTCCAGTCCACTTTAAGCCCTAAGTGAGTTGGAGAACTGATCAAAGCCTACAGGCCAGCTTAGCCTATAACCCCATCTATCTCCACATTATACCTGAATTTATTAAGCAATGCAACTGTGCTAAGCATGTTTCTATCAACATAGCTTTCCTGCTGCTGACTGGAATGCACATATGCCAATTTTTTTTTCTGTACCAAACTGTCCCATACTTGCTAAGGATACCTGGAGTTGAGTTGGAATATATTTGTTTCACATGAGGAATTTACATGAAGGCCAGAGACACACTGCAGAAAGCCTGGGTTTTGCTATTTCTTTTAAAATTTTCCTATCCAGAGTAGATTGATTTAAACTAAATTTGCTAAATATAACTACTGCCATTGCTGCATAGACAGATTAAACAAATGCATGGGTTGATCCACCTCAAGAAACTATTTGTTTTCCCTGATGCAAAATCCTGGAGGATTTGGTCATTGTGTCTTATACACTGTTAAGGCTCACCAGGCAAAAGTAGGCTTTCTCCTTCACTTTTCTTTTGGGTGATTGAATATGAAGTCCAGCTCACTGCACATCCTTATGTGAGATAGTTTAACACGGTACCTCGAGGCTCTGTGGTCCCAGAATGCAGCGCAGCTCACTGGCAGTAGTTCAGCTGAAGACTAAACATTTGGCTCAGTGACAGCAGAGCTGCCAAGAGTTGGCAACAAGAGACTCACAGGGAAGCAGCAGGCTGCTAAACCCTTTCACATTTTTAATTAGATCCACACACCCATGTCTTTGAGCTATCATAAATATACAGATGACATAGAGAGCATTATTTGGGGTAAGGGAAAAAAAAAGGAAGAAAAGAAAACTGTACTGTGGTATCTCTTACCTTATTAAAATAATTTACCTACAGCTAGTCTTTGGAACTAACAGGGGAAAGAAAGGGGTTGTGACATTTAACTCAGATAAAAGTCTCTCCCTGTCTACAGTCGAATTCACCCGGCACGCTGAAGATGCAGGGTCCTGAGATGACTGACACGTCGCCTTAGCTGCAATAGCATCGCCAGAAGAGGGCATTATTGGCAGCAACTCCAGTGTGTAATTTCCCAGAAGAGCTATATGTTCAAGCTCTAAATATTCTTAAGTGTGTATCTTGTGATGATGTTGTTGTTAAAAGTATTTGTTTGGGTTGCTTTTGTCATTTGCACTGTTGTTATTACTTTCTAAAAACACCTTGATATACTAGAAACTCTTTCATTTATTTTTTCTCATTAATTTCTGTGCAAAGATATTTCCCAAGTTCAGTTCTTCCTAACCTTTCTTTCTTCCTGAATTTCCTGTTAAACTTTTTCTTTCAAAATAATGATGATATTTTCTTGGTTGATTAATTTATTTCCTTTATTTGTTTTATTAGTGATTACACAGAACAATTCCCCTGCCACTCATCACTTTTTTTAATCTGACACCATTGAGAGCAACAATAATAAAGACATACATCAAATAGAATTTATATTGGCAATTGACCTCATCCTATAGGACAATCCAATGAATAGGGTTAAAAGATCTCTTCTTATGTCCAAGGACTTTGACACTCAAAGTATTGTCTCTTGTCTCTTTTGTTGTAGAGCCTTAACATTTTATTCAAAATAAAAACTGTAGCTGTGTCATCAACCTGCAGTGTAAAAAACATGCACAAAGGATCTTTGCAACTGGCCTGGAAGGGCTAGGATTTTCTTCTTGTATTTCTCCTAATTTTAAAGAAAATCTAAAAATGAAACAAAGTACTTGAAATGCTGTAGGGGGAAAAAAGAATCACATGTTGTCCCGCCTGGAAGCACAAATTTTATAAATAGACACTATAGCAAACATCAAAGCAATTTCTGTGCAAAGAAACCAACAGATCATGTATATTTTACATTGCCCTTTTATTCCAAACTGTGTTAGCCACACACTGCCAGTTAACTCTGAATGTGCAAACCAGGAGCAAGTCTCTTCATCCTGGATATCTGGAAAATTGTTCGTGTCATCCTCGCTTTTTCCCCGTCTGTAAGTTAAAATTAGTCATGTCTTACTGCCCTTGATTTTTCTCCTGTGTACTTTGCCACAAACAGAGAGGCACAGAGTGACCCAGTACTTCTGTCTCCTTGTGTGCCCAGGGCAGGTCCTTGGTAAACATTTCAGCCAACAAGACCTGTGACCATTGCCAGGAAATCTGCCCTGACTTTATGTCACCAGAAGCTTTATTTCTCTCTTAGTATGGACTCTGCTCTGCACCAAAGAAATGAATGTACAGAGACCAGCTCTTACTTGGAGGGGACTGGGCCACTGCAAACTTTCACACCATAAGGTTGTGAAGTAAGACATGTCAAAGTTGTTAAACCATTGTGTGGGGCATTTTTTTAACATTTGTAAAACAATTAGCAAAATATGTCTTCTCCATTGCTTTGGGTTACCAGCATCCAAGTAAGTGAATGAAAATTAAAAAAATATAAATACAGAAAAATATCATTGATCCTCTTAAGAGTTTACTGCTGCCAGTAATGAGGTACCCTTCTTAGGGGCAGATTCTAAAAGAAGTACTTATGTAAAGTGAAAAAGAAACTTAGAAAAAAAAATTACAAAAAGATGATTAATGAATCAGCCAAATCAGCTTAGAACATTAACCTCAGATTTTCACCAAACTTCCACGTGACAAAAACTCAAGAACATTTCACAGGTACAGACACAGAAAAAACATCTGCTAACAATAGTACCAATAATACTGTTTCTCATTATTAGCTACATTATAAAACATTTCTTTGTGAGCAAAAGCATATTGTTAATACCTTCTGTGTGAGTTGTATCAGTATTAAATAAACAAGTTTCAATGTAATTAATACAAGTGATCTTGTATCTTAGTTACACATATCTTATCTGGAAGAAGGCATTTTAACAGAGATGTATTCTTTAATGAAGTCTGGGCTTTAGTTTATCAGACATTCAAAAGAAGGAGTGGTGCCTCTTTTCTTCCCTCTCACTCTCTTTCTTCCTTATTTTCCTCTGGAAGGAACCTATCTTGATACTAACCAGCCCCAAGCATGTTTACTATAACTGTCCAACAGAGGTAAATACCTGTGCTGATTCATTAAAATTCTTGTTCAGATCTGATCAAAACCTGGATGTCAAATCTGCAGTCTGCCCATGCAAGCTTCCCCACGCCAGCCTTTTGCAGACCTGCCAAGTTACCAGGCCTCTGGCTATTAACAATTTTGTTCAGAGGTTTCAGCAAAAAAAAAAAAAAAAAAAAGGACAAGTGAGAAGCAAGAATGGAAAATCCTGTTTAAATCATCTACTCTATTTCCATGTCACTGCTGGAAACTTTGCTAAATTTACAGACTTTGCTGTCATCAGTGCTAAAAGAGGTTTCTGTGCACAGCTTTTGCTGCATCAGATCCATGCAGCAAGCTGTTAAAAAAGATGGGGTAGATGGGTGTGATTTTGACCTTTCCAGAATGAATGTGCCTCTCTGGATATAGAAAGACCTAAACCAGAGTTTGTGCACACTGGTGTGATGGTATTGTGGAATTGATGGTATTTCCATCAATTCCACTGAGCCTTGGGGCAGCCCTGAGGGGAAGAGAAACCAGAATGATGGCTTGTGTTTGTCCCCAACACCAACCTCCCATACTTACATACCCAGAGTGAAGTAAGACTGCATAGACCTGGCCTTGATGGGAAAGAGGTTACTCTGCTGATGTTTTGAACTGTCTGGGCACGAGATATTCCCCAAAACTGAAACTGGATAATGTAGCACAATGGTGCCTCTCAGCCCTTTTCCCTGCAGAGATCATTTGATTGAGCATGACTTGTAAAACCTAAAGCTTTTGTTTCAGAGCTGGGTGTACCTAAGACACTAGGAAAATTGGCAGAGTGAATGTCTGGCTGTATGTAAGACATGGTCAGAAGTCTGCAGGTGAAGTGATACCTTCCAGAGCCCAAGCACAACTCAGTGCTTCTGTGTTCCTTCTTTCTGGCATTGAAAATGAAAGATGGGAGAAAACAAGAGAAAAATGTGTCTTTGTCCCCCTGTAAACCTGGTCCAGAGATGCTCTCCTTTGGCTCAGCCACCAATCAGCCTTTCTTGGACTTCTTTACTAACAGGCTGAAGGACATGTTGGGCACATCTTCCTTTTAGTACAGTCCTCCTTCCTTACATCCCAGTCCAGAGCCTGTGATGGCAGCACTCAGAAGGGAGCACAGCACAGAGAACGTGCCTGAGAGCCCATTGCCAGGCACTGCTTGGTCCTGTTGCACTGGAGAGGTCAGTTCACAAACTGTGCATTTGCTAGTGTAACTCTTGCCTGCCCCCAGAATTTTCATTATCGGGCTCACGTGCTGCAATACCACACTAAATTTGTTAGAAAGTTTTTTTTGGCTCTGAAAAACACGTTTCAATCATGTTGATTTCCCTTTGCTGCTGTACCTAAAAAGGCATGTCCAGGAAGTATTTATTTTCAGGTAAAGAGGCAGCTTTCATAGTCTCTTTCATCTTTTAATGAGACACAAAAAATATACTACTTTAAATCAGCAGCACTGAATCCAATTAAAATATATGAAAAATGATATCTAGTTTACTGTCAGACTTTGCAGATGTCTTGCATCTTACAGACAAAAAAAATCCTACACACTTGCTTGTCAAAGAAAAATAATTCAAATATTAACTTTTTCCTGGTTTGTTATTTAAAAGAATCATGTTTTTTAATTGCTAGCATATATTCATATTGTCCTCATTTCTGTCAGCAAAATAGTTCTAAACAACCCCATTTTAGCAAGCAAATTTATTACAGTTATAAATAAAGTGATTATTTCAGCAGCTGTAAAATGTTCCAATATACACTACGACTACTCCTCCAGTAAAAGTTCTAAACACATCATTTCATGCATTCCATGCTATGAGCAGTAGTAGTCCAGGGTAAGGAAATCTACTTTTCCTCAAACCATCTTTAATGAACCCAAAAACTACACTTAGTCCCACAAAAGTCATAATAAAAAAACCTCCATTCAGTACTATCTTAACTAGTCTTAGAGCAAGAAATTCTTAAACAAATTAAATGGACACCAGAAGTTTGCTTCTTGATGCAAGCAAATATCCCCCTGCCCCATCTTTCCACAAAAAATCCTTTCATCCCTAACTCACTAAAAATCAAGAAAAAAAAAAAAAATCAGGGACTTTCCTGTAATAAGCATATCAGTTTGAATCTATGCAATGTTTTGTTGTTGTATTTTTTTCCTTTTCTTTTTTCCAATCAGAACTACCGTGAAGGTTTAATTTAGTGTGCCTTTATTTCAGCATAACAAGGAATATCTGATTTCTGATCTCCCCTCTATTCCATCCTGAAGATAGGATCGGTTCACTGAAGGCTGAGAGAAAAAAATCGCAGTGGCTGTTTGCAGTCATTGTGAATTTTGTCTCTGACTTCAGAGAGGCCAAGATTTCTTTCTCAATAGTCCTTTGTTTATAGATCACAGTATCACCTTAGGCCCTTTGGCCATAAGATTGCATTGGAAACTTCTATTTAGGTTTCTGCCCTTTCTTCTCCCCTAGCCCTGCTTCATGCTCTTGTTTTAATCTGAGTTTAGAAGAGTGAGGGGGCAGAGTCACTAAGGACACGGCTTGGAGGTTCAGAGAAGGGAGCATTACTCTTTACCACAAATACATCTGTGGTCGTTAAATTTAGTGGGGTTCAAGAAAGTCTGTCAGGACAAGCTCATTTCAGCCTTCCCCAGCTTTTTCTCTACTAGAAAAATTTCTTACAGATCCCTCAGCTGCCAGTTCCAGATATCCTATAAAACTGAAGCCGAGCACACGCCTATGCTACCATCCAGACACCACTGACTGATGCCTCTAACTCACTGCCAAAATGTAGGAGCAGGAGTGTGCAAACTAATCATTGCAGCAAATATGCATTTAAAATGTAGCCTGTTTTCCACTAACAAGCAGAAATAACATCCCATCCCACTTCCATCCAGGAGCTAGTAATACTGCCAGATAAACTTCCTAAGAATTCTTTTCAGCCATGAACCACAGAATGCTGAAATCAATAGGAACGTTTCCTAATCTGAACACTGTTTCACAAAGGGTAACTGCAAGTCTTCTCCCACCCACACCCAGAACAAGGTTCCTTCATTTATGAAATGCCCATAACTAGCAAAGATGTTTTCATTCCTACCCTTCCTGGCAAAGTCCCAGGTGCAAGCAGCAACAAGCACAGGAAGCCTGATACATAATCTGCCAAACCTGACTCCAGCATTCTTTGCTCCTCACATGACAGATCACAAACTTGGTCAAAACATCTCTGACAATGCTGTCATCCCTCCAATATCAAGGTAGCCTGATGTTTCAGGGAAGAGCTAGATCTATTTGCCTGTCCTATTTGCCCTGTATAGCCTCTAGACATTTACTGTATAATTACCTCTCTTTCCTTCATTTCTACACAATGTTGTCATCTTCAAATACAGAAAACTTGTCATAGACAGTCACTTTCTCATAACAAAGTTAGCATGATCTTTTTTTCTTCTAGTAAAATTAAGCATTCTGCGTCCAGTTTTCTTAGAAATTGTGCCCCGGATAAGTCTAAGGCAAGAAATTTTAAGAACCTCTCAGCAATTCATCCTTTCACTGATTATGAAATTATTAAACCTGAAGTGAAAGGAGGTTTGTACAGTTTGAGTGTGTCAATATGGACATTTTGTCTAGTTCAAACTGTCCTATCTACCTGCGTCACTTTTGAAAGAAACCAGATGCTGAGTTACATATTCTTATTTGAATTTGAAAATACTGTGCATGATGTTTTGTTTTCCATCCTTCTGTTCATGTTTCCTTACTCCTCTCCAAGGTCCAGGTCTGACCCTTCTGAGACAGTTCATTAACCTGGTCAAGAGAAGATCTGGACTCTAGTTTCAACTTTTCATTGTCCTTCTTGGTGTCCTTAGGAGATCGCTTCACCTCTGCCCCTCTGCTTCCAGTCTCACTTCCTACTTGCAAGCCCAGACAAGGCCATAGCCTTCACTCTGTGTTTGCCCAGTGCATACAAATGGGATGTTGGTGGAGAAAGAAAAACAGGGGCTGTAGAGTCTCAATAAATTATCATAGCACCCCTAATCCATGCAGGGCTATTAATGTTGGGGGAATGTTAAGTAAATCAGTGCTTCATTTGTATCAGTGTTCTAATGGAGAGGGAACATTTTCACCTTTCTCATCTAGTTTGCGTACATGAAACTTAAAGAAAATTAAAAAGCCTAGATATACTTTCAGGAATTTCATTATGTCCTTTTCTAGGGAAAGGAAGTCACTGGTAATATCTAATATATCTCAAAGAAACAAAAACAACCCAGCAAGGCCTCTTCCTCTCTTTTCTTCCCTGAGAAAAGAATGGGTCAGTGGTTACTTCACAGGCCATTTCAGCCTCTGTTTGTGCTGAAAAAGGCACGTGTACCTGTGACCTGGATGAATAATGGCAGTAATGCTTTAACCCCAAATGAGATGCAGCACTGAAGTGTCTGACATGAGGCAGATGCCATAATGCTGATGCCACCACTGCAGATGTGGGGGTAAAAGGGATGCTCTTTTCATTTTTTAAAAAATTCTATGACAATCGAGGCACAGAGCAACTTGGTGAACTCCTTGTATGGTCACTTCCATGTTGAATTCCTATAAGCAAAAATAGATCACCTGGTGCCTTTCAGAACTTCACTGTCAGGTTGTTTGAATGTGCCAATTTCTGGCAAGATTTCAGTATTACTGCCTGCTGGCAGAGGGGTGCTGCTGAGACGAATGTGATTGGAAAGTGAGGGAATAATGAAGATGCTCTGTTTTACAGGATCCTTTCAGGACCTGTACCGGTTTCATGGGAAGCTCTGTTTCTCCCAGGACAAAAGCTACTGCATTGGCTAATAGAAGGAGGAGTACTGCATGATGATGGATGTGTGAAAATGACACGCCAAAACAAAACAGCACTCCCTGTTTCTTCCCTAGGGGAGAGAGTGGAAGAACAAACCACATGTGACAATGTCAGTCATGTTGCTTAATGGACTGCTCTGGGACTTTCAGATAGTACAGTGATGTGGACAACGAAAGAACCTGTGTGGGGCTGCACAGCATAGCAGTAAAATGGAGAAAACTTGAAGGTCATGCTCCAGATTTTAGAAGGCAGCTTGAAAAAGCACTACATCAGCTTTTTGGCATGGTCGTTTTTACCTGCACGCTGGCCTAAGAGTACCTCAGAGGAGTCCTCTATATGGTGTCTATACAAATCTGTGAAAAATGAAGAAATTTATGAGGAATTTGCCTTGAATTATTTCAAATTGGAAGTAGAAAAAAGTACAATTATTGTCATAGTGTTCCATTTCTATATTTTCTAAATGAAAATTTTCTACTGACTGAAATTTTCTACTTGCTGATAATTTTGTCTTTTGGGATCTTAATAATTTTAATGTTAGAAAAATAGAAATTAGGAGATAAAATTACAAAAATAAATCTGGAATTGTTGAAAAAAAGCTGATGAGTAACATGCATGCTTTTCTCCATCAAAATTATTTGAGAACACTTTTTATATTTCTGTTCTTGTTCCTTATTTAATTTTATTTTCATGAGGAAAATTATTTCTCATCATCGTCTCCAGATTCTCCACTCTTGTGTCTCTCTGATATAATGCTGAAGGCCACCATAAAGATGACTTTGTGGATTCTAAGGTATTTTAGATATTTTCTATGGCAGAGCAGTCATCTGCCACCCTATTTTGATTTGTTAGAGCATTGTGCGGCCCTTAAAATTAGCCTGAACACCTAATAATTTGTTTGAATCAGGGAATAGACAGTAAACTACAATCATGTTAAAGATTTTTCACAAACACAAAAGTTATCTAAAATTCACCTCTTATTTTAATAATGAAACTGTGCACACAAGTCTGTACTGTTTTTTTTTACAGCGATGTAAAACTTGGGTAAGCAATAGCGTAAAACAAAAAACATATACAACATCTAACATAAAACCCTAAACCCTGAACATTTCTCAAGTAGGAAAACCTCAAAAGAAAGCTCAGCTAAGGTTCAATTCATATGTATAGTCAATGTCAAATTGTTTTATAACAATTTCATATTGTACTTTCACCTTGGTCTTTTACTCCTCCAACTCAAACAATAATGAGAAATAAGGGGCAGGAATGCAAATTGCCTACAGTAGACAAATACAGTAAATAACAGAATACACACATAGTTCTGCCTATATTTTTTAAAAGTCTCTTGAATAAGTGCTTTCAAAGGAAACAATAAGTTAGAGTTCTTTTAGAATAACACAACATATGAGTTTCTGGGCACAAAAGGGAGAAGAAAGTGAAGGAAAATCTGGATATTTGCTGCAAAGCTTTAAACACATTCCTTCCAATAAAAAAATAGGGAAAGGGAAATATGTAAAGAACCAAGCTAAGAGATATAACTTGCCTTGAAATTGTAAAGGCCATATCTCTAAACACACATTATCTATTTAAAATACACTGATGTTATCCACCACCTCGATGGTATTTATAAACCCCTTTTCTCTTCTGTCATTTTTTTTTAGACTCATGGCTTTTCCCAGTCTTCAGTCTTCCACTAAAGGAAAATAAAAACAAAAAAACCTCCCAACCTTAGAAATCTGAAAATGCCTATTCAACCACCTTCAGCCTTATATGAAACTTTCTGCAATTTACTGGAAGAATAAAGAGACAGGCAATCTCTAAAGCATCTTAATTGTTCTGTGAATGTAATAGAACCCCCAGGAGACATGACCCTAAGTTGGCTTTAAATCATATTTTATTCCATGGACTGTGCTATTTCTCCCTGTCTATGGTACATATATGACATGAAAGTAGATTATTAAATCATACACATGCTTATTTTTCAAACAGATCTTATGATTCCCTTCTTTTTTTTTTTTTTTTTCTGTCTTTTCTTTTCCCAGAGAATGGCAGGAAGTAGATACGAAAATGGCAGGGGAAGAAATGGTGTCTTGAAAATTAAAAGGGGGTGAGAAAACAGTAATTAATCTGCCATAGCTCTTACAATTTTTTTTTGCTAAGAAGGCCTAGTCAATCAATCTTCCAATCTGTCTACCATTGTCCTTTTACCACCATTATATCATCCATTCACCCACAAACTCATTTACCAGTTGTCTCCTTTCCTTTCCTGAATTAAAACTCTGCCAACCTGAAATGGTTCAAAATCTTTCTCCAAGTTATGCCAAACAGCTTCTCGGAAACCTCAGGCACACACCTATCCTCTGGGCTGAGAACCATTCTCTCCTCATTTAACCTTCATGGAGCTCAGCACCACGCCCTTGGCTCTGGGCCAGCACAGGACCCACCTTCTCTGTCTCCAACCCGAGCACACCAGCACACTGTCCTCTAACACAGATAAACAACCCTCAGAATCAGATGGCTTCCTTTCTTATGAGACACTCCTTAATGAATTTAGAAGAATTAGTCTGCTGTCAGACCATGATCCTGTTTGCAATTAGCAAATAGAACAGCACTAAAAAAAAAAGTAACGGGAAGAAAGAACTGAAGATCTTATGCTGCTGTAGGGAGCAAAAAAACTACCTCACCAAAGCTTGTCTCTCCTCTGCCTTATGTTTGTAGATATAAGGTAAAGGACTTCTTGCCAGCAGATTGACCTTTAAATGGATGAATAAGCTCCAAACCTGAAAATATTGTCTCTTATAAAAAATATAATAGCAAGGTAATAGCTGTTGCTTAGTTTAGCCAATATACAGTAATCACCTGCCCCTCCTCTGCTCTGCACACATTGCACATAGTCTGTCCACAACAATAGTTTAAATGGGATTGTGAGGTGCCAACTAATCAGACCCAGAACAATCAACCAATCCCAGTCAAAAGAGTTGTGTTTGTAAAGCTGTATGCAAGTAGGCTTATGGCCAAAAATAACATGGGGCTAAATGTGCGTTATTGTGTGTAGAAACATTTTCTAGGAAACTAGATTGGAATTATATGGAGAAAATCCCAGGCACTAGTTATGATACAGGAAATAATATTTAAGTGTAAGAAGCAGCTTTTCTGCCTTTAGAGTGATCAATCACTTGTACCAGTTACCCAGAGGGGAGGTGTAGTCCCCATCTCTGGAAATATTCAAGCCCCCAAAAGGACATGGTTCTGGGAAACCTGTTCTAGTCGATGCTGCCCTGAGATGGAGTTTGGTCTATCTGATCTCTAAAGATCCTTGCCAACCTCAGCCACTGTTACTTTTGGATCCAGTTTCTGTGGATGATCTTTGTGCTCTAGTACTTTCTCAAGGGTAGATACATCTGCCATGAGGTCAGGCCACAGGACTGTGTACATATGGGGGCTGAAGGAGACAGGGAAATGTAAAGGTGCACGTGAACTGCAATGGTGCAAACTAGCTGGTTCTCATGCCAGCTCATGCCTGGTTTTGAGGCCTGCACTACAGCATGGAAGAAAGCTGTGAGGCCACCTGTTTGGAGCATAGCTGAAGCAATGTGTTGAGCAGGGTAACAACATCCTGAGGCTGACCATCTCCTCAGGTGCCTTGCTCTCCCTGCAACTCCAAAGGGAATCTGAGGTAAACAAATTAAATCCCCAAGACAGTTGCCTTACTGAAGAGCCTAAAGGCACTTATGTAATGTGGAATGGTAGGTGGCACAAATCCTCCTAAAGCTGCCTTCAGGCTCTCAACTGCCACACCACACCAGTTCAAGGCTCACTTTAATGCTGCAAGTCTGGCCTCCCTTTTGAGAAAAACAGTATTACCATTACAGACTTGCAAACCAGGTGGGCTATATAGCATTAAAAACTTTTTCTTCAAGGAAAGCAGAAAGGTGGGAAATGCAAAAAAAGTACTGAAGAAGCATAAAGCAACAGCCAGGGTTTACTTAGCAAAGATTAAATGCCAGAGACTTAGTCAACACTAAGAACAACTATGGAGCAGTATGTCAGCAGTTCCCTTGAGAGCTCAGTATAGCCTGTTACCACTTTAATATTGGAATTAAATGAAGAAAATCAAGAACACAACACAGATTTGACCTCCCTGGGTATTCTGCTCAATAAGTCCAGCACAGCCCAAAGGCACATAAACTAACAAAAATTATTAACCTACTTGCTGCTGTCTTAACATATGCCAGGTACAAAACAAACATCCTGCAGTTTCAAGGCAGTTTATTTTGGTCCTAAGGAAGCATGTTATGTATCTCACTTCTCAGAAAGACAATGCAGTTCTGTGACATGAGGTTACAGTACAGATGGAGTGCTGGCTGATTGCATAATGGTCTGCTGTTGGAGAATTCAAACGTGAGCTGTCTCTGTAGATTGGAAATTCCTGTCTTGCACCATTTCCAGGTTTGTTGTCACTCATAATATTTGAGGGAATGCTTCATGAAGCAATAATGCATCTGCACTGAAAATGTTCTACAGGAGCTGTCAACCATCCTATTAGCACACTCACTGACACTGGCCACAGTCTTAGAATAAAAAATAGTTTTATTGAAGGATGTACTTGGCATTTTTCAATATTAAAATAATAAATAAATGAGGTCATATTTTCTGTTAAAAATTTAAAATGCAACTGTAGCTACTTGAACTCACTTTGCAGACACACGTTAATTCATTTAGATAAAACATCTGAAAATCTCTGAACATATGAGTAATGTGCATCTCTTAGTAAATTATAACATTCCATATTTTCAGTTGCTAATGACCATTAGAAGCACTATAAATACATGCTCTATATAAAATGAACAGGTGCATTTTTTACTCCTAAATTTAAGCTTATTTTTACCTTGTCATTTATTCTTCAGAATATGGAGTTCTGATATGTCCAAGACACACTGTTCTGCTTCTAATCAGGCAAAATATATATAAATGTAGCCATTTTAAGGAATGCAACCTGATGACTTCCCAGAGTCTGCACTGTAATTTATGTGCCTTTCTTGGTGCTGCGTTATCTCAAGAATTATCTAAAAATATTACCATTTAACTGTCTTTACTAGTAAGTCACTGGGAACAGAACAGACTTCTAGTTTTTTGAAGCTTTTGTGACCAATCTCTGTGGAAAAGATGGGAACAAGCAATCTTTGTTTCCTGACCTGACCAGTCTTGCCCTTGCTATTCCTCACCCACTATTCCAAAGGTACCATTCTCTCATGGAGAGTCATGCTCAGTGCAGGAAAAGCTGCATTTAATCAAGCTCATGTTCAGCACATTAAAAGCTTTGAAAAATCAGACTGAATCTGGGTATGGAATGATTTTTTATTCCTGAATATTCTTTCTGTTAGTAATTGTTATCTAAACAAAAATTAATAACGCGATGCCATTGCAAAGTGATAATTTTCTGGGGTGTCTACCCTGTGTAAGTCACAAGAGGTAATTCTTGGATTACATTTCTCAAGCTTTGGGAGAACACTGAAGCATGTAGGCTTCAGGAATTCACAGGCAAACTGAAGAGATTTTTGTCCATGAAGAATGTTGGAAGGAAACAATTTTGTTTAGGTAAAAGCAGGCAGAAGAGGAACATAATACATTTGTTCTATTCCTTAACTCAGCTTATCTTTTTTTCGTAGTTTAATTCAATCACAAGACATTGTGATTTATAGGGCTTATTCCACCTGGAATAAGCATCTGGAAACACTAGCTGCCAGACTGTCCTTTTCCTGGGCTTCAGCAGCAGCAGTGGCAGCAGCATCCTTGCAGATAATTTGACCAGAGATTGGAAAGAAGTATGCAGCTTCCTTTGCAGCAGTGGAAATGAGGCTTGAACATTAGGACAAACCCCCCAAACCCAGCAAACTTCAATCACGTGGTGTGCAGGAATAGGTCATGTGCTCGTGGTTTAAAAGCTTCCTTCCTGGGAGCCTTTCAGACTACATCACAGTTAGGGATAGCATGGGCCCAGCTGACTATGCATCAGCTATGATCTTGGACTGGGAAATCTCTTGTGACTCATAATTGATGCATCTCTGGATTTCACTGGTGATTTTACAACCCTGACTCCAGGTGAATGCTGAAAATGATAATTAATTTTTGTAAAAAAAAATAATCTGGGCACAAAAAGGAACTTATATTAAATGCTTTGTTCTAAAAACCAAAAATATTCAGTTAATCTTGATGTAAAATAATTCTGTTATTATTATTATTTTTTCTAAGCACATGTTCAGGGAAGCTGAACATGTTCCATATTCTCTCTTAGAAAATATGGAACATGGTTAACTTAAAATTCTTTTTTCAAAATATTTTCAAGTCAAATTGTATATTAAAACTGTTTGTTTTTTATTTTTTCCAAAAGCAATATGTTCTTGGGTAAAGTATGCAATTAGAAAGTTAACAATCAGTGCTAATCATCACAAAATACAGAATTTCAATGGATTCAGTGACAAGGCAGTTTTTTCTTCTAGTATTCATAGGACCTACTCTAATGTACAGCACATACACAGAGGTTGTGAGATCATGGATTACCAAGACCTCTAAGAATTTGAAGCAAAACATTCAACCTGACTGGAGTATTGTGGTTTTGGCAAGTATCTACTTTTTCCAGTGGTACTGCTAACCCTTAGCCTAGATTGAGCTTGAGCTAAATCTGTTCATGAGCACTGGTCTCATTCAGGGCCTGGAACAGTGAGGAGATAATGATATTATTTTAAGTATTAAACATTTTTACACCAAATACTCGTCTGGCTGTAGCAGATATTCAAATGTATCCTTTAAATAATACCTTTCCTCTCAGTACTCTTAAACTACTGGGCAAACTACAGATGTCATACCACTGAGATGAAACTCCTTTTTCAGCTTTGGAGAACTTATAAAATGTTATTTCCATTTTTAACAGAGAGGTTGTTGTAAGACCTTCTCTTTATTTCAACATTTAGGAACTGATATGGTCCCCCTGGCATTTAAAGGAGCAGTTATGACCTATTCCCAGCTCAATAAACACTCCATTGAGAATTCCAAACAGTTACAGATGACCCACAGCTCCCCTCAGTCCCTACCTTCCTTCATCCTGAGCAACGGTGGAAATTGAGGCTCCTGTCACACCAGCCTTTTCCAATGCCTCTTTATATAAAGACAGGTCAGATGGGGTCACTGGTCTTTGATCTACTGTATTTCTTCATTCTTGTTTTAAAATACCCAGCCTTTCTCACATTCCCATAACTCATGACAATGAAAGCAGCAGCTGTCTGCTCCACTTTCTAACTAATAACTTCTGTTCAGAATGGGAGGGAAGAACAGCTTTATTTTAAATGCAGGATTTTCTGTTGGAGACCCTAGCAATAATTGTTTATGTTGTGCTCTCGTCTTGCCTCTTACTCCAGGAGTACCTACAGACCACCTCTGCTTTCCCTTTGCCTGTTTCTACCCCTCTTCATTTCTGTGCAAGAGCAAGAAGCAGAACTTTGCTACCTTTGTGATTATTAGCAGCCCTGGGTTCATACTGATTAGTCCCAGTGGCACAGGGTTAATGAGTTAAGTGTGCTTATTCAATTAAGCCACCTCTTTGTTTTAGCTCACATAAATTTTAACCTGATCGCTTCAAAATTACCTTTGGCACTATTCAGTAATAGAATAAATTGAATAAATTGAATCAAAAGAAAAATGAAAGCCTTCTTAGTTCTTAAGTGTATGTGTACTTGATTTACCCTCAGTAAAAATAAATTGATAGAAAGCTTAGTAGAGGCATTCTGATTCTGAATTGACCTACAGTTTACATCATGGAACACAGGCAAACTGGAATTGTTTTGGGTCCTGGCCTAATGTTTGGAAGAATTTGGCACGCTTACAAATTTTAGGTTGTTTTCAATCAGAGTGACTCAGTTATCTATTTTCTTCAAAATGCCCTTGGACTATGCCTTACTTACAGCAACTGCTACAGTGCATTAGCTTGAACAGAGGATGAACGAGCCATTTCACTGAAACACCTCTTTCTAACATAGCTGCAGAACACAGCAATTTACTTTCCTCAAAGCTGCATTTTTGGGACTGTAAATTAATATGGATGTCACACTGCAGCATGGAAGACCAACTGATGGTTACAGTTAAGGCACAGGAGAATGAAAGTATTTTTATCTGTAAATAAGATGTTGAAAGAAAAGCCATTGGATCCCAGTCCATAGTTTTCCGCAGTGACTCTTTGGTGTACTAAAAAGGTATTTGATTTTGAATGCTGATTATCACTGAGAAGCATCACATTTGAATCTCTCTGATTAAATGGAGGACTTTCATAATGGCATTACTAATTACATTTGTATACACACTGACTGCCCTTAAAAATACCCTCTTAAGGTAAGATTCACCTCATCTAACATTAATCATTTAAAAATTAGGCACCCAGTCTAAGTCAATTATCTCAGCTGCCTCTGTTTTCAGTGGAGAGATAGACACCTCCAGAGTATGATTGATCCCACGAGTCTTAGAAGGGGATGAATCACTTGGTAGGTTGTTCCACTTGTACTATGATGTCACCAAACACAATTAGGTGAAATGATTTTTGCCCTGAAGACAAATGATAAGCTGCATACAAATGTTAAAAATCAAAAAACTAAAAAACACAGAAAACCCACTAAATGAATCAACAAAATATTTCCAGTAATGAAATATGAAATTGGATGTTATGAAAATTTATGCAATGTTATTTATCCATTTTGTTTTCTTCACATAACAAGGATATTGTCCTTAAAATCAGTGACATTTTGATTAAATTCAGTGGTATGCAGAATGCCCTGACCTGAACAAAATAAAGTTTCTGTGCTACAAAACTTTTTACAGGCAAGCAATTTCAATCTCCCTGCATGCGAACGATTTGAATCCATTCTCTTGGGGGTGATTGCTGCCAGGATTTCCATTGGACTGCAGTGATTACACCTTTGAAAATATCTGACATATTCTGATGTTTCCTCTAAAATTTGTAGATAAATTTCCAACTGGAGTCTACTCATTTTTGTTAGAAACTTTAGGAAACCTTGCTGTTTGGTGACTTGCTGCTATTGGTAATGTCACATAGAGGGGCATTTACCTGATTCACTCCCCATGCTGCACATAACAAGCCTTTCTTCTGGACTGTGTTCTTCTTACTCATATGCCTTTAAATCAACTTGTAACTTCCCTTGGGGAATATTAATAAAAAATATTTTACAGTAAGTATTTCAAGGAGCAAAAGAGAGCTTGTGTGTCCTGTAAAAACATAAAATAAAAATATAAATTAAATCAAATCATATTAAGGTCCAACAAAGAATAAATTCAAATTAAAATACTCATAGAGATCACCTACTTATCTGGCAGTTTAATCTGGTCTAGGATCCAGAACTGATTGCTGAACTATCTCCTAGAAATGTGATCTTCAAACTTCATCTTATTCACAGAGAGACCTTGGCAGCACAAACAGGCAGTACATCACTCCAGCTGTATCTCTGCTGCATTGGCCTCTGGTTCTGAATTACAGCATCTATCACACTCTGGCTTTTGCTTGCCAAGCTTTTAGAGGTGTGCTCTTGCTCACTGTACCTTATGAACAACTTTCCCTTCCATCATTGGGCCTGCTTTTGAAGTTTACTGATATGGACTTATAAAATATTCTTTCTCTGCATGCCTACCCCTCTGACTACTGTGTAACTGAGACATGCATGCATATCGCAAGTGTCAAGTCCCAGTTGGAAAGTGCTTTGTCTTGCTCATGCAGACTGTGAAAACTTCCACCCATAAATATCTGAACCTCATATGCTTTTAAATCTAGACACAGAATACATCCTTTGGTTAAGATCTATTTATAATTAATAGGGTGGCATGGACTGGCAGATTCTTCACTGGAAAGACTATAGACATAAACTCTATGTATATATGTATACATATATATCGGGAGACATGCTCTATTCCTCTTTTCATTTTTAATGCCATCATATATCATATTTGTTTTTAAATTGTGTTTTGCTCTGAACTTTTATTTTATAATAAATAGATGAATTTTGCATGTTGACAGGAACTGGCCTCAAAGTCACATTCTCTCTCTTTAGCAACCTGATCATGAAGATAACCCTGCAGCTTTCAGTACCTGTTTCTTTCAGTACCCTGCACCTGTTTTCTTTTTCATAATACACTCTTGTAGTTTAACCCCAGCCAGCAATCAAGCCCCAGGCAGCAACTTCCTCAGACCCCCACCAGCGGGATTGGGGGAGAGAATTGGAAAGGTAAAAGACAGAAAACTCATAGGGTGAAATTAAGACAGTTAAAATAAGGAAAGCAAAAGCCACACACACAGCAAAACAAAACAAGGCATTAATTCACTGCTTCCCATGGGCAGGCATGTATTTAGCCACCTCTAGGACAGCAGAGCCCCATCACACATAATGGTTTGTTGGGAAGGCAAACACCATCACTCCTAATGTCCCCCTTTTTCCTCTTTATACACTGAGAATGGTGCCATATAGTCTGGAATATCCCTTTGGTCTGTTTGGTTCACCTGTCTGAGCTGTGTCTCCTCCCAGCCTTCCATGTACTCCCAGTCTCCTCAACAGCACAGCAGTAAGGGGAAAACTCTGTGAAAACACTGCTCAGCAATAACATAAACATCTCTACATTTCCATCACTGTGTTCAGCACAAGTCCAAAACATGGCCCTACCCATACCAGTCAATGGGAAGAAAGCTAACTCTACCACAGCCAAATACAGCACATATCCAAAATGTTGAAAATCACTGAAATTAAATCACTGTTTACTTTTCAGGTTGTTTTTTTTTTTATTTTATTCTAATGTTGCAATTCAGTGATTTATATACACTAGGAATCAAACTTAAACAAGAATAATTGGGAAGAGTTAAAATCCAAGCCTGAGAGAAAATGCTATAATCAATCCATTCTATTCTTGCCCACTGATCTACAACTCTGTGCCATTGAAGGCTCTGTCACCATCACTGTCTGGGCACATTGTCCAGTCCTCTCTTCTGGGGTGTGTCCCTGGGGCTCCAAGTCTGGGAATTACTCAGAGGGACCAACTTTCTTCCTCATCCTCTCTGCAGAGGAAGCACATAGGTATACCACAAAATTGGAATTGAAAAGGTCTTAAAACTCCATTAGATCTTTTAACCAACCGGGTTATAAATCTTATCTTTGAGCACATATTTCAGGAAAGGTCTCATTTGTGAAATAGCCATATAACTCTAAACAAAACATGCCTTTGAGTGCAAGTACTGTTTCTCTTTCATTAATTAAATAATTTATTGTGCATCCAGGATGGAATTTTTAATGCCAAATTCTCTTTCAATATTCAGTGATTATATAAAGAAATTAAAAAGCTATTGCTAACCATAGTTGATGAAAATGTCTTTGGAGCAAGAGACAGGAAATCTACAGAATAGATTCTAAAGTCTAAGCAGAAATAGTTGGAAATCACACCTATAGCTTATGACTCAAACTCTAATCACATCCACAACCCTTTTAAAAGAGAGAATGAAGGAAAAAATCTTGGACATTTCAGTGAGAGAAGACAGAAAAAAGAGCACATTTACTATCATTGTCCTCTTTCAGAAGGCCATAGAAAGGCATCTGTGGGAAAACAGGGGATCTGAGATCTTAACAGCTGACCCTTCTCCAGAAAGGAGACAAATGAGGGTCTCTGGATCAATTAAATGTTCCATGAAAAAAACATCTACAAAGCAAGCACACTGCTTGACCATTCCATTAAAAGTGTATGACTTCATTTAGTAATTCATTAGATGCAAATAAATTAGATGTTTAAATTACCCCAGTGTTGAGAGGAAATGTTGATAACAAACTGTGAGTTACAGATAAAACTACTGGAACATTACTCTATACTTCTGAAATCACATAGCCTTTAAAATAGAGGATAAAATTGAGTCCCAGGAGAATGGAAAATACAACATATGCAAGCTGATATACACCCAATAAAACCACCTTTATAGAAAAACATTAGTTTGCAGAAAACCATGGGGAAGTCTACTTCAACAATGGCAAAGATATGCTGCATTTTAATATAGTAAAAAGAGTTACTGAATTCCAGCACTGTAAAAAGCTGGAAGATATCACACAAATTCTGCTTTCTCATAGAGCTCTTTCTTACATGCTTTGGGAAGGAGGAAGCTGATGGCATCATTACTGCCACCTTTCCCCTTTGATAGGATCTGGTCATGTATTACCTCACTTTATCACAGTTTATATTATTGATGCAAATGACAAAATTTGGAGAGCACAGGTATTCCTAGAAAGTGCCAAGCAAACCACAAATCATATTAGCATAATCTGAGGACTTGAAAAAATTTGTGAGTTGAGTAGTTTTTTGAGGCTCAAACACGTAGTGGTACTTTTGGATAATTCATTTGCTGGCTGCAGCATTGAGCACTGGAAACAAAGTAATACCTTAGATAAAGTAAAAAAGAGACTTCATGCAATTTCACCTTCTAATAATCACAGAATCATATAATCATAAAATCACAGAATCTTAGAATTGTTTGTGTTGGAAGGTTAAAGATCATCTAGTTCCAGCCCCTCTGCTGTGGGCAGGGACACCTTTCATTAGAGGCAAAAGTACTTATATACTTATTATTGTATATTTTACATGTTAGATGTACCAAGAGGTTCCTGGAAGATATTATGTTGGAATTAAAAAAAAAAAAAATTCTCATTTAATTCCAGTAAAAAGTGAAAGACAACAAGTAGATAAAATGTGAGAAGAAGAGAAGGAAGGTGACAGTGACAATTATTACAGTAAATAGTAGTCAAAAATTACCTTACTAACTACTAAACAATTACATTGTTTAGCTTTCTATGCAAAATATACTAGGTCTGGAAGGCTGCTAATCATTATCTTTAGATCTGTCTTTAGTTCCTGTAATGTAGCAGTGTTCTTTACAGCTACTTGGAAAATTATTTTCCCCAGTGGAAAAGCATAGAAAGCTTCTTCTTTTGACTGTATGAAAAAAAAATTGAAAGTAATTCACACATTTAAAAGTATTAGGATCTGACAGGGCCAAGCAGATCATCTAGCCTGATTTCTCATACATCTCAGGCAATCTATTTTTTCTTAATTATCTCGTTATTAATTAAAACAATATATTTGAATTAATGAAGAAAGTTGTCCTGCCTTGATGCAAAAAATTTGGTACATGAACGTCAAAAATTACAAAGGTACAAAAGATTCATTTGCTTTTGCTAATTTGCTATTCTTCCTAACTACCCAGACTGTTAAATATTTTTATATCTTCCCAGTTTAAGTTTTCTGGCTTAGCTTGCCAGTCATTTGTTGCAGTTTTGGTCTGCTATTAGATTTAAATGTTCATTGGCAGCTGGAATAATCTCCCAGGAAGGTAATTCAGGGTAGTTCTCATCCAACTTTTAAATAAATAAAGTTTCTCAGCTCAAAGAATTTTATCATCTTCAGAATAAATTTTCTTTTGTTTTTTTTTTTCACTCTCACTCTTTAATCTCTTCCTGAGAAACTAGAGTCAGGACACACTGTCTATTCTCAGTATGATGCTGCTTGTTCTAGAGTACAGCACATTTTGCGATGTTAAATTGCACATCACTTGAATGAACCCACCTCGCTTTGTCCTCTCCTGGTATGGCAAATGTTGCCACTTTTCTCAGCACCAATTATTTTTCACAGAATCACAGACTGTTTGAGGTTGGAAGGGACCTCTGGAGATCATCTAGTCCAACCTCCTTGCAAAAGCAGGTTCCCCTAGAGCAGGTTGCACAGGATCATGTCTAGACAGATTGTGAATATCCTGAGAGGCAAGACTCCACAGCCTCTCTGGATCAAATTAAGGTGTCCATGATGGTACACACACAATATGTCCTTTCTGACAGTGTGAACTTAAAATGAACCTAACATAGCTTGTTTCTTTAGACAGCAGTCCATATATTTGAAGCTAAAGTGCAGAAAACCACAAAGAGATAATGATTATGTGGCTAAACACACCACAGTTGGCTGGGGGAGATGTCAGGAACTTAGTGAGAGGGGAAGTGCTGAAGCTGAAAACCTCAGAAGCTGATTTTCTCAGATTTTCTATAAATACAACTGTTCTGTACTGTGTTTAAACACTTTGGATTAGTAGCTACAGTTCTCTGAATTCTGCATTTATTTGTCTGAAGAAAGTAGGTGCTGGAAAAGCAGACAGGTTCAGTATAACTGTTTCTGCTGGGTTTTGTACTCTGTACTGAGGTCCTGCCATGAACAGATTCCAGCAGGGAACTAACATTACAGTATCAAGACTTAGGACCTGATTCAAGTTGCAGTCCAGTCTACTACAGAATGAAATCAGCTGTACTTCACACTTCTGCAATCTCCTCTCATCTGTAGAGATCACAACCTTATCCTCTTTCATTCCTTTTTTGGGGGGTTGAGAGGAGGAATAACAGAGCTTTTCCAGGCCCTCTATCTATATGTAGCTTGAGCATATATCTCTTGCTTTCCTTGTTTTCCTCTGAACCAGGAGGAAAAGTCTTTCCATTGAAATGCTAATAGAGGAACAAACTGTATAATAAGACTGCATCCCCTTTGGGCCTACATGTAATTTACACATAAAATGAAATTGCACATGGCCTTGTTTCATAGCATATTTGTTTAATTATCTTTCTTAAAAGCCTTTTTCAATTAATTTTCAATATTTAAAAAAGGAATAAAAATGCCAATTTATCTGTGTACCTGATAATTAAGTACAGTTTGGGGAATAATTACATTATCTAATAGCAGAAATTTGTCCAGCTCTAATAACTGGCATTTTTCAACAGTTTTCCTTGCTTTCTTGTTCTGCAACTGCTCTAATTCAAAAGAAGTTTACATTCTGCATGTGTCAGTCAGTCCTCACTCACCACATCAGACACTGAGCAGTTGACCAAAACAGTTCTGCCTTTGCTGACAATGACACAGGAAAGAATGGACAGATGCAGGCTTGAATCTCTCCAAGGGGGCCATTTGTGCAGTTCTATTATATACCAGTAAAAGTATAACCAACAGAACCAAGAAAGTATTAAGTTTTTCATCACCTCTCACTGACTTTGAGAAACCCTAGTCTGACATACAGTGTTGAATTCTGGCAATCTTTTTCCAAGAACACTGGAACATCCTTGTTCGATATCAGTGGGAACAGATGTGGAAGAGAGATCTTCAATAGATAATCACATGGCAGTGCACTGAGAAGGAAAAAGACAAAAAAAGTTGTTTAGCATAGTCAAGGAAGTACCAAGAAAGATGGAATACTATCTGAAAATACCTGTTGTTGGGATTAGTACCAAAGACGAAAATCTCTAAAGCACTGAGGTCCAAAAAACAACTTTGGTGCCAAAACCAACCTGCTGATTTTTCTGTTGATGGGGTAAGAAACAGCTCCATGTTTCTCCTTCACCATATAAGTAGCCTAAAATTGGCCATTACAGCCTGGTACAGTGCTGTTAAAGGGATGAGGAGGCGTGGAGGGGTTCTCCTGCAGGTAAAGCACTTGACCCTGCATGGTCCCTGCTGCTACCACTGCACCAAGTCACTACAAACAGGAAAGCTGCAGTTCTGAATTCAGCTTATTCATCCATGAGAGCTGGAGCAATCCAATTTGAACTAAAGGGATATATGAAATGGGATTAACAAAAGCCGCAGCTTGGAATTTCAAGGTAAATGAATGAAATTACCTCCTGGAGGTAGCTGGACATAGCTAATATTGGCTACTACTGCATACTGCGGGGCAGAACAAGACTTGTTGGTTCATCAAGAACCAGAGTGCTCATTTAACCCACTGAGGAACAGTCTAGATGTGAAACAGACTCCACACAGCTGTGGGTTCTCTGCCACAGGAGGAGCGGGAACTTTCTGCTGTGGGCCAGATACATAATATCAAAGATCTATTCTATCCCCATAAATGAAAATGCTATTGTAATTCTTACCTACAGAGCAGTCATGGCAGTGTGTAGGAACCATTGTCATTTAAAAGATTTACTAAAAAGCAGACAGGGAGTTTCACCTTACTTCATTTAAGGAGAAGATTTTCTACCTCTATGAGCTTTGTGATGTTTTGTTTCTGCAGCTGAGCTAGAGGCAGTAAAATGGAAAACAGTCATGTCATGCATTTCACCAATCTCAGGGTTGAGTGAGGGTTGATTTGTGCAACCAGAATTTTAGAGGAAAAAAAGAACAAGAAAGCACTAATGAAAATTCCTCTCAGTCAGTTTTTCCAATGCCATTATTACTAGTTGCCAAGTTTAGTTTCTTTTGGTGAATTCTGCTAGGAATGCAAGGGGAACAATAGGGTTTCAGGTCAAGTATTTGCCAGCTGCCTGACAAGGTAAAGATCAGGTTTTAGTCAAACAGCAAACATCTTAAGGCAAAGATTGGTTTCTTAGCTAGTGCCCTCCACTCCCCAACAATACAATGGTTCTCTCAGCCTGCAGTCCTGGTAGAAGAAAAAAGAAGAAAAAAAAAAAAAAAGGAAAAAAAAAAAAGCAAAAGAAAAGAAAAGGCTAAAAACTTCAGGAACAAACTTACCAGCCTATTTAAGCATTAGGCATTTATTTGCACTTTCTCTGGTTTATATCACTTTACCTTGGAGTTAATCAGGCTGGAGCTGACAATTAGGCTTGTTAACACTTTCCTTTCAGAAGGCTTGTTCTCCAATTAGGCTGTCTGCCCCTTTCCATGAAGCTGGAAGATAATGTGACTGTTCCCTGTATTTAATCCCAACAGCCTCTGCAAGGACACCTGGCAGCTAAGGGTAGAACTTTTAATCCCTGAACCGTCAAAGCAAGTTGTACAATAAACCAGGTCAATTTATAGTTAAAAATAGTAATATTTTTAAAATATCCATATTTGTGCATGTGGGGTTTGGGGTGTTTTTGGTTTTATGTTTGTTTTTAAATGAATTAAAGTTCTGGCTAAGTACCTTGTAGAAGTCACAAAAGTGCCTGTTCAAAGTCTGTTAGAGAAAGTGCTTGGTATTCAGTGGATATTAAATACCTAAGAAGCTTAAGCATCTAATTACAAATTTAGCTACTTACATATGTGGAAAATTTAGCTTGGAATGCTTTCCATGCATCTAACACTCATAATCAGTTTCAGTTGCTATACCTGAAAGACCAGTTACATTTTTTTCTTAGAAAAAGATTAATTCTTTTTTATTACATTTAAGGTAGTTCAGTTGTGAATCAAAAGTTTCTATTGCACCCAGAAAAATGGACAAATCTGGGATCCTTTTCCTGTCCCAAGAACCATCTCTTGTTATTTAAGGAATACCAGTATAACCGACAGAAGCAGTAATGACAAAAGGGTGAGATAGATGATTAGCTGTATATTATGCTGCTTCCCTTTCTGGTCCTGGAATGGAAGGTCTGTGTGATTACAGCTGCAGTGCAACTGAACCATAATACTATCTTGGATGTGTCATACGTGCAATTCCATCACAAATCATTTGCTTCTTTTGCCTCGCATAAGGTCTCACAGACTAGGGTCTTAATTCTGATTATAGCTGCTCTCCATGCAGTCAACATCTTATTTATCCTCCCAAGCTTGCACACACTGTGTTGTCTCTGTGCTGATTGCTCTCTGTAAATTTGATGTATGAATTCTGGCTTGCCTCTCAGTAAAGGACCATAAAGTATTTGATGATGGTGATGTGGACCAGAGAAGTGTCTCATAACCAGTGGGCAGTGAATTTTATTTGGATCAAAGAAAACACTCAGGCTGGGGCCATGGCACCAAAACTACTCTAAGGGGAATGCTGTACATCCCACAGCTTGATTTTCAGGTCATAACCTGTGTGTTTCTGTTTGGACATATTAACAATAATAGTCAAGAGAATCCATGATTGCTGGTGAGTTAAGAGTGTATCTGTAGACTGAGTGGTCATGAGGAGTGACTGCAGTTTTTATTAGAGCACTACAGTCTAGAGTTTGTTCAGTGAAAGGGCTGGATGTCAAATGATACCTGTCAAGCACAGAAATGTTTAACTCTATTCTTGTGTTAGTATCTGTACTTTCAAGTTAACAAGATTATTCCTTCTTCTTCTGGTGAAGCTTCTAAGTATTTATAGCCTTATTAAAAATGAAAGGATACCTGAAAATGTTATTAAAAAAAAAGTATTCTTTAAATCAGTTAAAGTTTAGCAATGTTTATTTTATTCCTTACCATGTTTCCCTCATGCTCTTCCCCTGGGGGCCATTTATTATGGAAGTAATTACAGAAGCCATTGATAATGTTAACATACAAACATCAGCTGCTTTCCAGGCTGCTGGAGATTTTGTGGTTCACTTTCATAAAGACTTAATTGAAGAGCACTGCTAAGGAAGGCAAAATAGACACTCCTTAGCTTAGTTTGATGAGTTGAATCTTCAGTGATTCTTTTGTGGAATACTAACAATAGCAAGAATACAATTTTCAACAAATTAAAATTTAAGAACAGCTACTCTACAGTCTCCTGGTGGGTTAGCTCCTACTTAAGTTTGGTTGAAAATGATGTTATAATGTTGACTTTAGTTAAAATAAAATATTAATGTGTATTTGGTCTCTTACAGTTATGCAATGTCAAATGTCCATCTAAATGAAACTGGCTTCATAAGGTACAAAAAATTAAATTTCCTCCAAAGCTGACTCCATCTTAACACCTCTGTAATTCAACTTTTTTTCTTTAGGAAACACTGCTGACAGGCTCAGTGGGCATAGTGTACAACTTTTGATTTTGATAACATATAGTTGATAGAGTATAGAGAAAAATTGACATATGTTCCCTGGCATCAAATAAACTTACATGATCCTTCTTCTTTTCAGAGAGACATTCCTATCCAGTTCTACTGCAGAGAGGACAGCACAGAAAAGTATTGGACACAGGAATTATGGAGTTGTGGAAGAATGTAGCATAATGCAAAGAATATCAAGGGTGTTGTAGAAATTGTAGAAAGCAAGGGAAAGAACCCTTAGGTATGGATATGTGGAAAGAGTATTCTGTAAAGCTGGTCAAAGATGTCATGCTCAAATATCTTTTTCCTAAGACAATGGTGTTTTTGACAGAACAATTTTTGTGAGAAGATTTTTCATTTGGGAGAACATTTTACATTGCTGATATATTTCAACAGAATAAAATACAAAAATTTTTATAGATGAAAATTTGAGTAATTTTTTTTTTCTGGCAGGTAGTTTTAAGGACACTACATAGTTCTTGGGTCATTTTTAAGGGAATAAAGAACTATTAACTTCACAACAATTTCTACAGTATTAGAATGAAAACAGGAAGGGAAAGGATGCTTAAATGACAAATGAAAAGAACAGAGCTGGAAAAGAAAATATGAAAAAAAGAAGTTGCATGGAATATGTCTGGAAGAATTTTAATGGACAGGAAAATGATCAGTGTGAACAAATAACAAGAAGTCAAGAAAAGCAAATAAGTGGAAATAAATGGTGCAAAAAACATATGGGCAAACCCACATCTTATGACTCCTGGTAAAGACAGTAGAAGACTTGGTTCTGACACTTTAGGTCTGCCAAGAAACTCATAGTGTTTCAGCTAATCTGTTCACTGGTTTCTTCCATTTGTGCCTTTCTTAATGGAGCCATCTTTGAAATCAATGGGAACGGTTAATGCCTGCATATCAAATGGCAAGAAGAGAGCAGGTACCATTCTATCTGTAGAGCTGAGGTACAGCTGGGGGACAGTGTATGCCCACCCTAGCTGTGCCTCATGTGGTTTTATCAAAATTGATAAAACCCTTCAAAATTGTGGACTGCATTGCAAGACAAGGTACAGGAAGAGAATTGCAGAGCCATTGCAAACCTACGGGAAATCCTAGGACTGATGGCTAATTTTTTTTCTTTTCTCACAAGTTGTTACCACATGTCCCAACTTCTCCAGCTTCACCATGCTTTGCCCCACCATCTTTATGGTGCTGACACACTTCTGTGCCTTTTGCTTTTTTTTTGTCTGAGAACCCCACTCCCCACTGCTGCAACTCATGCCCCTTTCAGCTCTCCCTTCTCTGTGGCAGCTCTCCTTTGCTATCCCAGTTCTGATCCCACCTTTGTGCTTTTCAGCAGCGCTCAGAAGCTTCTGAAAGCCAGAGTTCAAAGGAAATCCCAGACAAGAAAGGCTACCCAGGGCTATGCATTTGCTGGCTTAAGCCCAGTTTTTAGCTCCTATCAGGATTTATTCTATAATGTTAGCATGTTACAGCAACACAATCCGTTCCTTAGTCTCCTGAATAAACCCTCTCAGAGGAGTTAAAAACCTATACCCAGTGTTTACAGGCACTCCTGCAAGAGACTTTTTTTCGCTCTAAAAAATAGGAAAAACTGTTGTTAACTGCTGTAACTAAATATCTAAAATGAAAGAGGATACTAAGCATTTCACGTAGCTGGAAACTTTTGCTGTACACAGTACCAAAACTCAGACTACAACACAAGGGAGGAGCCACTGTAATTGCCTTTTGCTGTGATCTCTAGATTTTTGATTGAAAGGATCATGTCTAGGGTTCTATGCTCGTTCTTTTCTCATAAGCTCTCAGTACTTAGAAGTCTTTTCTTCCACTCTTAATTTGCCTGGAGCAAGGCTTTTATCTAGACTTTTAGCCAAGAGGCACCTGCTGAAATATTCATTGGTAGAAATTGTGCCATGGGTGTTTTTCCCCATTTGTCCAGTTCTATGTCATTAAAATAAGGTTGAATGCAATGAAAATAGGATTTGACACAGAAGAATGGCATTCTCTCAAAAACTTTATATAATAGGCAATTAACCCTTTTCAGTGCAAGAATCGAAATACTCAAGACTGATGAATAGTATCCTCTCTCAATGGCCCTTTAGCACCACATCAAAATGGAATTGAATATTATAAGTTCACTTGGGGAAAGAATCAAATTTTAATCTGCAATCTTTGATTAGGATGATTTAAAGATTTTTATATTTTATTTTTATACTGATCTCTACCTAAACATGATGGTGACTTGAGGAAAATGCAAAATTGATGTGTCTGTAAAATCCTATAATGTGTACCTAGAATCCATTCTTGGTTCCTACCTGCCTTTTCATAATATTCATGTGATCATATGAAATTATTCAAAAGACATTTTTTGTTTGGAATTTGGTCTAGGAATGAAAATAGAAGTATCAAAAATTTCAAAGGTTAAAAATTAAATTGAATTTAAAAAATCCCAGATAGATACAATTAAGCCTGCAATAGTTTTGACCTTATACAAAGCTGGCCTCAAAGCTCATCTGTTAGCCTTGCTTTGAGTGTGGGTCAGGTGAACTCTGTGTGAACTCTGTAGGCCCCCTTCTGATCAAAATCGTTCTGTGATTCTATTTTATTATTGTAATGGAAGCAGATACTCAATGTGCAGAGAGCAGTAATTTTTTAAAAAACAGAGTTTAAATTTAATCAGTTAGCAACAGCAGGTGGTAAAACAAAAGTCTCCAGTATGATATTATTTCACCCTGCGTTTGAGGGGCTAATCCTAGGCCTGATCTGAGAGTCTTCCCAAGAATGTAAATCCAATTACATAAAAGACATTTCCTTGTAGACATACTGGAAATTTCTTTGCATTTACTTGCATGGTTCCTGTCAGATTTTGTTATCTGATAACACAGACACATAATACTTTAACTATCTTTCGTTTCTCTAAAGATCTTAAAGAACATGAGGAGCAGTCAGAAATTAAAACATGTATAACTTTTAAGATGGGGAAATATTTTGGTTTTGCACACGTATCAATTTAAAAACAGACACAAAGAAACCAAGTCATTTTCTCGAGATTTTGTAGTGAAAATAAAGGGCAATTATGGTTGTGCATCTAAATGATATACCATAGGGCTTTAAGCCTGTGGGTAGCAAAGGCTAGAACAGTTTCATATGACATCTCTCTGCCTCCTTGGCTTCACAACTCTGGACTGTTTAGAAAACTAGGTAAGTTATAGCAAATCTACAATTAATTGAAAAGATATTTTTTCTGTCATAAATTGTCATTTTTATAGGTTACAGTTTGTGAAAATTTTATATGTATATCCTTATCCAGCAAGCATTATTATTTATGCATTACAAACTATCTAAATCCAAGATTTAAATAGTTTAAAGTTAAGCACGAGAGTTTAATTTTAGTGTTAGTCAATGAGATACTTGCTGGCATTTGACTAATGGAAGGAGGTGAAACCCAAAAGAGATTGTCTCTGGGTATCTATAATCTTCCCTAGATAATATCTGGAGGGATACATAAATAGATAAATAGATATATACATGGAAGATGCTGCTGAGTGCCTCGAGGTCTCTAAAGCAAGGCACATCCATTCTAGCCCAGTGACAAATTTCTGGAGCACAAGTCCAGTCATTACAGTCTATCTAATCCTGTGTCAGTCCCTGAGGCTCCTTTTTGAATTTGACCACAAGATTTCTCAGAATAGAGATGGTGACCAAGATCAGAAGCTCTAAGGTCCACATATGCAAACCTCATGGGAGCTCTGCAATGTGTGCTCTGCCCTGTCACACACAGGCACTGGCCATGCTCTGTCCTGCTTTGTTCCAAAAGGAAGGAGAACAGGGAAAGATCCAAAAGCCACGATCCAAAAGCTCTGATTCTTTTTCAACTGTTACCAAGCTAGGAATGATAAATCTGGCATGAAGTCTCTAACCTTTTGGCCTGCCAATTACAGAGAAAAAAAATCCAACCACTTCAGTTGCTTCCGATTTTTCCTGAGATGCATGAGAATAGAACTTGGCACTCTAGGAGTAATGTGCTGGGTTTACCCTTTTTGGCAAAGTGAGGCTGTAGTTCCATCTTTCTGCAGTAAAAATGCTGAGGAAAGGCCTTGTCTGCAGGACCTTGTGTCCTGTCACGATGTTGTACATGTATCATCAAATTCTGCTCTCGTGTACCTTAGTGTATATCTGCAAATGCTTTACTGAAGTCAGTGGCTGTGATTCCAGCTTTACAACATCACTGGCACTAGATTTGAGCCTTTGGCTGCTTTTTTTCCAGACTTTTCTCAGTGCATAGTAGCATATGTGCTATTTCAAGAGAAAAAAGTCATAATGTTGCCATGATAGAAGTACAAGTGCAGCCAAGGGTGTTGGAGCACAGTTCTTGATTAGATCAAAATTGCTTAAGACAAGACTGACTGCTTCATTGACTTAACACAGCTGTAAGATCTGAAAAATTCTGATGGAGACAGCACCAGTGGTCTCCACAAGCTCCTTAAAAACCAGCCTCTTACACTCAAAAAAAACCAAAAAACCCAAAAAACCAAGGAATGGAGTACAAGAAACTGCAGCAAATGAGAAGCAGAGTTTAAATGGATAAATGTAAAAATATTTTTCTAAAGTAAAGCAAATACCCTAATAACTACTTAACACCACTGAACAGCAGTCAGAAAATTGCAATCTAATAAAAAGGCTGTTGGCATAATTGGTGAATGAACTTTCTCTGCTACTCCACTATACTCTGTTCAACCTGATATGTTAGCAACAGAATAAGCTTCATTTAACCCTCAGACTGGATGGATTAGGAGTTAAATACAGCAATTCTGATTATGACAAAGTAAAAGAGATGGAGAATAGCAAAAAAGTACTTTGCATTCCAAGAGTATGAAAACTTTTAAACTTTATGGATTTGGCACAGGATAGAATGGTCATGATTACAGCTAGATAGAATTTCAGTATTTAAATTGTGATCTTTGATTCAACACAGTTTTTCTAACTGGAAAAGCAAATGCATTCCAACTTTTTTGTTTGTTTGTTTTAATTCACTTATTAACCAATTCAGCAGTGACTTTTCCAAATATGTTCCAAATATTCAGCATGAATTTGGTGGTTTGGTCAATTCTCCTGCCAATGTATGTGGATAAGCAGATATGGGATATGCAAACCTTCAGAATGAATTAATTTCAAACTCCAAGTGAATATTTGAGGAGCTGTTCTGCAATAACCTCCACTCAGAGATGTAGATCCTTTATGGACAGTTGCAGGAATCCCATGTGTTTTATGGGTATATTTAGGAAAAAAAAAAAATTTCCTGCCCCTCTACCTCAGTTTCTAAAATGGCCTCTTGGGAGCACACAGTCTATACATATGTAGGTACATATTACACAAAGTTTCTGACATTTTTACCCCCTTCTTTCCATCCTGTACTGAGAAATTCACCTGAAAAAAAGGTATTTGCTAATGGTTTATAAAGTCCTCTACTTTTTTGTCCAAACAATGTCAAACAATGAATGGCAACAAGGAAAAAAGTTGTTTAAATACTGTTTTTTATTCTCCCTGTTAAAATAAACTCTAAAGACCAGTTAGATATAGCACACACTATTACTGCTAGAGAATCTTTGGACAAAATATTCACTTTTACACCCCCAATATGAGCACATATCATAATGACTCAAAACCTACCAAATAGTTTGGGTCTTAAAACTGAAGGCCAGAAATTACCTTTGGCAGATTATTTCCAATACTTTCATTTAGGTTGAAGAAGTTTTCACTAAATTTTTGGCACAACTCTTTGCAGACAGAAGTTAAATATTGCAAAAGCGATGATTGTTATTAAAAAAATGAATTAAATTGAATTTTATTTAATTGCTTAATGGCATCAACGAGTTTTTTTCTAATGTGGATTATATGCCATTTCTTTTACAGAAAGACATTGGGACCAAAAAAAAAAAAAAAGCCCCGAAAGACAAACTCCCAAAAACCAACAAATAAACAAACAAAACAAAGAAAACACTCCTGGAAAGAAAAAACTCGGGATAAGAGGGTAATGTTAGTTAGTGTCTGGCTTTGAGGTTCCATCAAAATCTGAATATAAAAGGAGAACAGCACACTTGAAAACTCTCTGAGATCACAGAGTCTTTAGGTGATTACTTGGCATGCTTGGGTTCTTCTGAAACTTAGATCATAGAGAGTGAGGACAGCTCTACTTTGTACTGACAGTTATTTGTGGAAAATCAGGGCACAGTTCTGTCTTGCCAAATGGGTATAGAGTGTAAGGTCTTCTCTTTTATTAAATTAAACTGGACTAAAAACCTATACAACTTTAAGATTGGGTTCATGGAGAAAAAAAATATCTCATGGAGTTATTCTGCAGTCACCATTCTCTTTTCCAGGGATGTAAAAACATGTGCAAACGCTTTTGTTATACAGAAGTGGCCACAGAAAATTACAAATATTTCCCTAATTCCTTTTCCTAAAAGTCTCTGTGGAATTTGCTTTACTCATTTCAATTCATAGACAGTACTTCTCTAAAGTAGCAAAGATATATCCAACTTTTTTATGTTTAAATATGGAACTGAAAACCCTAATCACAATTTAATTTGACTAAATGCTTACATACTTTATGGTCAATCATCCAGATCTTTTACAAGGTTCCTTGGCTTTGGAATTAGTAATCTCAAATGGTGCTACATATGAGCCTTGTCTAACATGACATATATTGAAACAGACAGTGGAACGATCACTTAGAGATGAGAACCTTGCTACAGCTTTAGTGAACCAAAGCTAAGAGGAAAATTATTCAATTATAGTAAATTTACAGTAGCTTCATATTTGATAAAAGTGGTTCTTCTATCACCAGAGAATCATATTGAAAACCCTTGAGCAGCAAAATAGCTCTAGAAATGTAAGGATGTTTTAGCCACTTATTAAGAAAATTCATCTGTCCTGATTATTGTATGAACACTTCGGCTCTTTGTAAAATAATGGCTATGAAGATGTTTTTGGTTAGTGTATTGATGGCCCAATTTACCTTGGATTGCAGTGCACCAGAAAGAGTGGTGTTGGTGGAAATAGTTGTGGTAGAATTTGTGGCCCTGTAATTAACCCAGGGGCTGTCAGTGCTCTGGGTGCCACCTGTAGAAACATCTAATGTTCAGCTCTCCTCTTTCCGTATAATAGTGAGAATTCTGGGGAGGGGGAGAGGGGAGGGTGTCAGTCCCGATTTCTTCCACAGCATACACCTCAGATCACTGTAATTTGTCCCAATCTGTTGTATGTCTCCCCTACAGGTCTGATCAAGTGAGACAAGATGCTGATAGTGAAGTCAAACAAAAGAAGTAGTTTTGTGGGACAGGCAGTACAGGCTCTTGAATTTGAGAATACTCAAGCTTACAGGAAGGCATCAAAAGTCCCTCTTTTAAAAATCAGTGTTTGTCAGTCTTCTTCTGAAGCCGTTATTAAGCTCAAATTCAACAGTTGATTTAATGCTTGCATAAATACAAGAGTAACAGATTGCAGTGTCTTTCAGCTCACCAATTTGTTCTGTAATCAGCAATCCAGATGCTCACTTTCCAAAATGGAGGATGTCATCATGTACAGTCTCAGTGGTGATGCAGTTGTAACACATATATCCCAGAAAACCTTGTACGGAGTAACTACAGCTGCTGGTGACAAAGTTGTGAACATAAATTCCTTCTAAGAATCATCTCCCAAGTCACTTGCAGTTTTCACTCCAGAAATTAAAGTTTTGTGAATGGCCAGGAAAATACATTATCTTGGGCTCAGATAAAAAGATTAATTTTCCAGTACCAATTAATGCTCACCCTCAGACCATGTAGAATTGAAGAAATGGTCAGGCCTTTGTTTCCCTTTCCCTTTGAGTAAATGTTGCAAGCATTAAAAGTTAAGCAAAAGTTCATAACAGCCAGTGTGTTCTGAGCATTACTTTAAGTGAAAGAGTAATGCAGGAGTGAACATAATAAAAATTGCTTTTTTTTTAATTATGTGTGCACCAAGCTGCTCTTTGGGAAGTTATTTGTACTTAGAGTGTGCAGAGATCACTAAATAGTAACTAGAAAAATCCTAATTTTCATTGTTTTTTGTTCTACCTTGGATTCTTGAACTACTCTTTATTCATACCAGCAACCAATCAGTATTAGAAAATGCTGCTGTGCCTAGAGTGCTCAGTCCTTTATCATGGAATTAACTCTGTATTTACTTCTGTGGCATTTATAGTAACTTGCATGGCAGTTCTGTTTGATTTAGCTACCTATTTATTTTTAAGTCTGAATATACCAGACTATATTTTTGCTATAGAGCAAAAGGTATACATGATGTTATTGTTACTACTGCTGTCACTTATTAAGATAAGCATTTACCTTTCTATTTTTCTCATTGTAATGGGCAAATGAAGCCTGACTAAGCAAAAAGATGCTATCTGTAAAGTGAAGAAGATAGTGTGTTTTTCTTGCCTTTTAACCCAAGAATTGTCAATTTCTTTGTCATAGCAGGGCTTGACACTTATGGTAGCTCGAACCTGCTTTGCATACTGTGAATTCCTTCAACAGCAGCATGAATTGTGACAGGGACTAATTAGAATTTCCACCCCCTCTATTCAACTCTTTTATTTTTGATGAGTGCCAGAACCAGTAGAGGAAGTTCAACTAAAACCAGGTAAAGAAATTAGTCTCCAATTCTGGAAGTTAAGCAAAGAGAAGATGTACATTTCAATAGGTATTTCTGAGCACGTGTGTTTGTGAGCGTGATCTATATATCTATATAATCTATATATGCATATATATAGAGATATTAATTTATTTATTTATACTTAATTATTTTGTGCTTGATACACAACTGTCTGTGACTTTGTAACATTAGAGAGCAACATATGTGATGACTTCAGCTGCTCCTTCAAGATATCCATACAGACCCTAATGAAGCTAGGGACAGTCTTCCTTGTTGCTTTATTTGAGCTTAATGTCTAGTTTTATGTATATAGGGTGCAAGCTAGTATTTTTTGATGTGGAAATAAGGTATGACAATTAACCTTCACACAGGGTAACCAGCCCCTTTTGATATTTCTCACATGATATGTAAGCTTTTCTGAAATCAGGTGAAATCCCATGGGTTAGGGTTGCATACGTCTACTGGGGTAGACTGCAATTAAATAGCCTCCAGTGTGGACACATGAACATACAATATACATTTTTTAATATTACCCCCACTAAATATTTTAATTGCTGTAGCCTGTAAGAGCCTCACTCAAAACCTGCCTCTTATGTGCCACTCTACTTCCAAATCAGTCAAAGATTATTCCAGTTTGTAGCATCACACAAAAGTGCAGTGGCATTTATCAGATATATATGGCCGAACTGAGAAGTGAACAGGTCTGTTTAGTACCACCCTCGTATCCTTATCGCTGGAAATGCTTCCTGAGATATTTATAGATTATGCTTCTCAACACAGCAATCCAGGTGCCAGGTAGAAAAAACAACTTTGCTGTCTCTTGTAGCAAACCAGCATGTCATGTACCATTGGCTCTGCTGACTGGGAGTTGATATTGTTAGTACAGCTATTGTGCATTTTCTAGTTGCCTTGTGCTCATGATCTGGCTATATCCATGTGTGGATTTAGATTAAAACTCTCTGCAGCTAAGTTCTGTTTGTTCAACACCGGGCACAGGATGAGACCCTGATCCCTGATTAGAGATCCTAGGCCTAGTACACTCTGAATTAGTGGCTAAAAATAGCAGAGCAATGACACTAATATAGCGTAGCTAAAAAAAAAAAGTAACTTAAACTAGTCTGCAAATAAATATTAAGCAATGATGATAAATAGTTAAAAAAAAAAGTACTACAAAAGAGCCATTACATCTATTTATTACAGCTCTTATGCATGCATTTAAAATTATGTATATGAAGAGACCCAAGATTTCAAGGATACTAGTCATATACTTAAGAAATTAAGCTTCAAGTTTGTGAAATACAGCCTTAATGAGGACAGCTTGGATAGTCTAACATGCACAATGAATTAATCACCTGACAGACTAATTATGCAGTATTGAAATGTTGATCCCAAGAATAATCATACCAAACTTCTCAAGCTGTTCAGAACCGAGGTAACTTGTAAGGTTGTCTGTGCAGTATATGTGCAGATATTCAGCCAGAGATCAGCCTGCCCCAAAGTTAACTAACTTCCATGAATCCTTTCTGTCCACTGACTTTAAGGGGAAATTTTTCATGTAGCAGGTTCAAAGGATGAAATGTTCTTCCTTAGGAGCAAGAAGAAAATTCCTGAGCAAGAAGTCCAAGGGAATCAAGTCAACTTCAGAGAGGGGAAAACTGCTGAAAGCACTAAACTGTGAAGAATTTCATCACCAGTCAAAATTGTGAGGAACTCATCAAAAGAGGTGTTTTATTCACTATTATTGTTATATCAATATATCAGGACAATGGACACCCTCTATGGTATGCCTATCTGAGCAGGGTGCTTGTTTTAGGAGAGATGTTAGGAGGATGGTTTGATGGTAAGATATCTTGTAAGTCTTGAAGGAGATCACTTGAGGACTTCCAAAGCTATTCCCTCTACATTCCACTTCTGTGTGCCTACTGCTCTGGTCAGTGCATTATGGCTATGAATGAGGGAAGAATTTCAATCAGGTTATTCTGGGAAAAATCCAAGCATTCACTGCAAACCTGAAAAGCTAAACTAGTAACCTGAAGTTCCATAAATAACTGCACTTAGAAAGAATTTGAGATATCTTTTACTGTCTCAATCTAGACTGTATCCTTCATGGGGAATAACAGTGGGTAGTTTTTAATTTTTTTTCCCTCTTTCCTGGATGCTTTTTGATGCTTTTTGTTTTTACACAACATAAAGATTGTGGAAGGCAGACCTTCTGCTTTTAGCAATCAATATCACAAATACAGCTTTGTTTTCTACCTGACTTGTTCTTTAATTACAGAAAATTAAATAAAAGAACTTCTCTCACTCTAAGTGTATTTGGGAAATGTTCAGACACTCTCTTAAAAGTGCAGAACTTTAGTGCCTTTAGGATATAACAATGCTTTATTTGGATTCAAGTGATTAAAGAGCTAATTTTCTTAGTGGGAGGTTAGTACATTTATACAGAGAAACTGCATTACAGGAATATGGATACATTTGAGTTCCACAGGGGCCCAGGGAATTTCAAATTCCCATCTCTCTGCTTGTAGCAACAAAGACCATAAAAAAGAAGAAGAAAAAACCTTCAGTGTTTTGTATCTTCTGAGTCTGGTGCCTTCTATATAGCTGAAGACAGTTACACTCATTTTTCCCCAGGGTACTAACTTTTTCTGAAGTAGTCTGTTTGGTCTTTTTAATTGTGAAGTCATAGAGTTAATTTCCTCTGCATTGATTTTCAAATGATGCTGTAAATGTGAGGTTCAGATTCTGTTTCTGTCTAACTGATTTGGTTGCTTAGTACTTTAAAAGAAGTTTGATTTCATCCAAGTTTAAAATTTGAATACAGGATTGAATACAGGAAAGCAAGGACCAGAGCATAAAATCTGGGAAATACTGCATAGTTTTTATAGTGTCATAGAATTGTTTCCAACAAAAGAAAAGGCTCTGTAACTAATATTTTCCATTCTATATACAGAGCAGAATTGCAGCATGTATTTGGAAGAATTATTTATCTTACTTTTTATGCTGTACCAATTTGCTGAATAAAGTTTGATGATGCTTTTCATTGTCCTGACAAATAAGCAGTCCGAATGCTCTTCTGCAGTATTATCTGGAGTGAGGATGCTGAGTTCTAGATGATGAAGGTTATGGTCTCCAGTTGAAAGCCATGCAGGCATTTCACCCAAGGGGAGTGGAAATAAGCAACAGTGATTTTGGCCTCAATCCAGGAATTAGAACATTTAGGCTAGCAGCAATGTCATCTTCAGTGATTATGAGTCATTGGCTTGGATTCATCCAAATGAAGACATCTCCAGCAGAGCTGCTGGTTCATGTTGTATTGCCCCTACAGTGAGCTCAAATGAAATTAGCTGTTTGCTGAGTGAAAGGTGTGAAAACCTCTAAGCACATGTGGTTTATACATTCTGTCTAACCAAAACCAGTACTGCTTTTATTGTGTGGATGGACACAATCACCATCCAAGCTGAAGTGAAGCACCTCCCATAGGAGAAAGTGGAAAGTCTCATGCTGCTCTTTGTCAGTGGAGCCACAGTTGCATACTCTGCACACTCCTTCAGCTCATTGGCTGGTGATTACTGCAGGTTATCTATAGCAGTGGAACTACATTTTGAAGAGGAATTTATTCCACTGTGATGTAGATGGATGATTGCATAGGACACCAAAAATTGAACTGGTAGTAGATTTCCTCAACAATGCCTTATCCATCTGCCACTGAAAACCAATTATTTTCCTGATAATCTTTCCATTCATTTATGTTTAGGTCTTTTTGCTTTTCTCAAAACACTGGCCCTGGAAGTGATTTATGACAAGTAGGTATTACAACACATTTCTCAAGTAATAAAAAAACCCCAGTCTTTAATTTTCCATCTAACTGAGTGCGGGGCAAGTAAACCTTGGCTAATTACTGACTAGAGTTTAAAGAGCTAACCAATGGTGGGTACAATGTCCAGGAAAATCAATTGTTTCAAGCCCAGTCTGAGCTCTACTCTGATTTCATGAGGATCATTGAATGAAATAAATTCCATTACCTGGGGAAGAGGCTAGGAAATACTGTAGATATTTTATATTGCTGCTTGAAAGCTGAGGAGATTAATGCTAGATCCTTTATTTTAGTGACACAGCACAGTAATCTGGGTTCAGACAGTTGGTTTATTGAAAGGAAACCCTTTTTTTGTCTGCATTCCAGGATTTAAAAGAAAAAATTGAAGCTGGGATTAAAGCCAGACTGAGGAGAAACTATGCAGTCTGTCAGCAAGCCCTCAGGTAACAATATCATAATTTATAAATTCTACCAACAATAGGATAGTAATTAAAGATGTAAGTTTTCCTTTTCCTGTCTCTATTTTCAGCAAAACAGATTTCAGAATGCTAAACTGTTTGTGTGTGTCCCAAAGCAAGGATTTAAACCAAAACCAAAAAATCTCAAATAATCAAACTATACACAAGCTCTATTTTTGCTTCTGTTATGACTTGCTCTTCTTACTACTTATGCTGTAGTAGGCTAGTGGCACTCTGGACTTTCTGACTTGTATCACTGAATGACCCAGAATTATTTTCACACAAGTTGGAGAATTTTGTGGTTAGTTTTGATTTAAATTGAGGAGCACACTTGCCTGGATCTTGTTGTGTTCCTTGGAGCTTGTGAATTTGCCCTAACAAGTTCCATTCTTGCTGTATCTAGTCTTTGGCCCATTAATTCATATCTCTTGGGCTAAAGCAGTGAAGAATGGGGTACATGTGGGGGAACAGAACAGAAATAGTTGGTTGGTATAATAGGACCTGCTTCCCCTAATTACAGCAACCCTAATAATATACACTTAACTGTGCAGGATCACATTGATCAATACAGTGAGTTTACTGTTGGCAAATGCTGGTGTTTCAGTGACAAACAAGTATTACACATTTTTGCTGGGACTAATTAGAGTATTTTCAATGCCTATCTAATTTCTGCTTATTTCATTTGTAATGGCCTAGAGTTATGGATGCTATTTTATTTAACATTTCTACAGTACACAGCAAAGGGGTCTATTTGTGATTGGGAATGGAGGGTGGTAGAGTAATAGTCAAGCCAATAATATTAATAATAAAAAATTAATGATATCAGTTAATACTGTGAATCTCGTCAGCACTCATTGTTGAGTTAAGCATTGTTGGACTAGTCTGATAGTTAAATGGCAGGCTGTCAGGGAACATTTCTGTTTAGCAGATGGTACTGTGCAAGTGCCCAAGCAAAGTGTTAGGACATTGTGTTGCACCAGGTTCTACCAGACATAAAATTAAGATCTTGACCACTTACAGCGGTAAACAGTAAATAAAAAATAAAATAAATATACTGAACACAAGGCTTGACTGCAGAGTCAGCTAGAATCTGAAAAGAAAGTCTTCTGACTGTTGGATACTTAACCCAATCAATATTGGCCAAATCAATCTTTGAGACTCTTTCTGCTAGGTCTCCTTCTGCAGTGTCCCTGGATAAGGTTCCTTTCACCTTGCAGATTACATCCTTGCACAATGTTTCCCTGTAGTGCCCCTTACCAGATCCTGCATGTCACTGTTTTTTTTCACAGTGAATGGTGTTGTCTCCCTACCTACAGATCTGACAGTTAAGCTAAACAGTACAGTGTTCTTATGGCCTCCATATCAAGGAATTGGCCTTCTACCTTTCCTTGGGGAAATACTGAATTGTAACTATCAAGGTATTTTAAATGAATTTGTGACTCAAAAATGTGTATTATTCCAGGAGGGAAGTGATGTACTTGATTTTTACTTTCCTATTTTCAACCATCAATTATAACTGTCACTAACAATTTCAACGACTTATTTGCTTTATTCCTTCTCTTTTTTACTGTCTCATGAAGAAAGAATAAGTGAGAGTAGAAAGTTGCACAGTCTTTCCAAACATATCTCCTTTTATGAAATTCTTCTTAACCTTTTACAACAAAAGCAGAAAATCTGATTTAAAGGTAAGTTTGTTTTTCTTCTTTAGGCCTTGAAAAGCAAGGGAAAGAATTGTGATCTACCCAAATTTATAGCCTGAATTGAACCTAAGTAGGTGAATAAGGGCTGTTTGGATTTACTGTGCCCTTTCTTTGGTGGATCTTTCTGCTTGACTACCTGAAATGGGACTGGTTAGTCCCCAGCTTAGGAACAACTCTGAGTACCCACTGGTGCACACAACCACTAGGATTGCTTCTGCCCAGCACATGCTGCAAAAGTTTTGTGAAGTGCAAATCACTCACACAAAAGCTGGGTAAGTATCAAAATGCTTCTAATATTTTCTTATACAGGTGATTGTCTTTTCCTTTTTCATAGCCTCCAGGCAATATCCTCCAGGACTCATGTATATGTCTTTTCCTGAGTTAAAGAAGAAAATGCTAATGATTTTACTGGACAATTCTTGCAGTCATTACTGCAGTGATGGTAAAAACTGATATTCTCCTAGAACCACTTGTTTTGCTAATCTCACTTAGCCCAGCAGCTTAACCTGCATATAATTCAAAATATTTGAATTTAGGAAAAAAAGAGGAATGAGTAGGAATGTGTGTTGGCTAATGAAACAAAATCCTAAACAAATAGTGTCACAGGTTGTAATTATTTAAAGCTTAGAAAGATATCTGGGAAGGCAATGAAATAAAAAATAATAGGTGAATTCATGAGGGCTGCCATCACCATGAATACCACCATGACCTCATCGACCTTCTTCCCAAACAGTGCTACTTACTCATTTCGGGATTCAGTTCACAGTCGCTCTCCTGGCCTTTAATGGAAGTGAATGACTTTGGGGTATAAGCAGGGCATGATTATAATACCATAATGAACTACCTCCTGCATGTGTATCCCTCACCTTGTACTAGAGGGAATTAGAATGACCTCAGCTGTATGTCATAGGCTGTTAGCAGTGAGCCCAGGTATGTGAGGATGAGCTTAGTCTTAACATGGGAATATGTAGTGAGCTGGGGGCTGGACCCATATAGGACCTAGGTCACACAAAATGTTATTTTTAGGTGCCTAAGAGTTTAGTGAAATTCACAGTCCCCAGTGCTGCAGGCAACACATAAAATGCAAGGAGTATGGAACCTAGAGATGAACCCTTTAAAACCAGGAGGCTTTAGGCATCTCACAAGGTACATATCAGAAAGAAGCAGCTGATTTCTTCTTTCATGGACCAGGGGTCTCTTGAGATTTCTAATCACAAGGAAGCTGGGCACCTAGTTTCTTGTGAGGCATCGTGCATAGAAACAAATACACCTTCAACCTAAGTCCTTGTCAGGGAGCAGTTTTGAAATGTTTATCTTTTTTGGTCTGGAGCGCAGACTGAATTTTTTTTCTTTGGGTTTTTTTTTGGTCTATTTTTTTTTTTTTGTCTCATCCAAGAACATTGCCCAAATCACTTGGTTATCTGACATACAGGATGAAATGTTCAATTGCTCCTAGCAAATAAGTTAGACACTGTATATATAATTAAAGACACAGATTTTGGCAGCAGATGAGTGAGATGTTAAGGATCATTGCAATGCTTAAAAATTGGCTTGATTTGTCCCAAATCTCTCTGTAGACCTAGCACTAAAAATGCACAACATTTGGAGACTGTATCTAGCAATATTTAAATTTTGGAATGGCTGTAACAGTGAAGTTCTCTGGGTTATGCGGCGTAGCAATGAAGTCTTAGATGACCACAGTATTTAGCAAACTTACCTAAGTACCAAATCTCACTCTTGTTACAATATATAGATGACTGTAATTAAAATTATAGCTGGGTAAATGGAGGCACAAGTAAATTCTGACTTGTAGAAAATCACATGAGAATTTCAGAAAACAATGCCTAAAAATGAATCCCTTTTTGTTTTCATTTCCCTGTTTTCCATTTATATTAACTCACCTTCTGTGCTATGTGCATATCTGCAGTCAGGAAAAATATCTGAGACAATGGCTATTGGATGTCACATAAATTTGTAAGAGATTCTCTCTCCAAAGGTAAGATACTCATGGAAATAAAATCTGATAATTTAGGTTTTTTAATGGGCGTTAATTAGCTCATGAAAACAGGGCTGTTTGCAAGACACCCAGTCATGTCTAATTTTTTGCTCTCAGACACACACCCACTCCTGGAAATGTGTTCTCTCTTGTTAGGAGCTCTGGTCTAACCATCCCAATATATAAGGTTATGAAAGGATTTGCTTAAGGCATTTTTATTTTTATCCAGGCAAGCAGTCAGAAGAAGAGGAAGGCAGTAAGGGGGAATGAAACGACCCTGGATTTAACATGGATGAGAAATGTGAAAATGTGTAACTCTCAAATGCTTGTGCTTTGGGAAACAGTACTACTTCAGTTTAAGAATGAATGAAAGAGACAAGTGATGTGCAGTTTCTTGTTCAGAGTGAAGTGGTACAAGCAGAAAGATTTGGACAAGGGATTTGAAAAATAAGTTTGAGAATAATCTGACAATGGACTGGGCAGACTATAAACAAATTGGCACTTTCCCATCTTTTCTAATAAGAGGAAACAACAGACTGAAGATAAGATGAAATAACTGTATCTGTTGAAGGAAGATTTCTGACCAAAACATTAGGCCAAAAAAATCTGAATCTCACAAAGTCAATGCACAGGAGAATAACACAAGGTCAATGCATTTTTCCAGCTTTCATTTCAGCTTTCTGGTCAGGCAGTGTGATATGTTAAAGCCTTTATTTTCAGTCAGTGTTAAGTGAATATGCAGCTAGAGATGCACCAAAATGATGATATTAAAGTAAAAAAATATCCCTTGAGAGCAAGCCTCTGTACCTCCTCATCCCTCCAGCATAGTTAAAACTTCTTCTGGCCAACAAAGCCAATCTATAACTATTATATCTTTTGTCTCTTTTCATATCTCCTAATACAAGCACTGCTGTAGCTGCTGGCTAGAAAATTAACCAAATGAACTCTCTCTGTCTGTGTCTCTTCTCATCAGATTAGTGGAAAAATTTAACAGTCTCTCCCTCTCTCCTTTTTTTCTTTTCAGGCTGGTAGCACACTGGAGGGGTTTAGACTGCAACAGTTTAAGTCTCATATATCTAATTCTTCACTAGAGTTGGTGGACACATCATTATTCTCAGCCTTTGGGGGAATGATGGGTAGACTGTGTGGTTATGTCCAGATGGTGGTTCAGGAATCTGATTCATTAAGAGAAAAGCAAAATATAAAGCAGCAAAACTGAGAGGAAGCCAGGAGACAAAACAGTGGTCTGTGGGTATTTTTCTGAGGAGTGTTTGTTTGGAGGAGGCTGAGCTATAATGTTCAGGTTTATGGGAAAGTGCACAAACATTCCAGTTAGAATTAATGCAGCTGGAGGATCTAGAATCCTGTATACTTAGGTCTTGAAAAATTTGAAATAAGATATCTTCCTATTTTGGATCATTGTCTATTTTGCTGGAATCCAAAAGTTGTAAAATATATCACAGAATCAGAATGATTTGGGTTTGAAGGGACATTGAAGATCAAGTTCCAACACCCCTGCCATATTAGGGATATCTTTCACTAGATCAAGTTGCTCAAAGCCCCATCCACCCTGACACTGAACACTCCCAGGGATGGAGAATCCACAACTTCTGTGGGCAACCTGTTCCAGTGCTTCACCAACCTCACAGTAAAGAATTTTTCCTTACATCTAGTGTGAAGCTGCTCCCCCTTGTCCTGTCACTGTATGTTCTTGCAAATAATCTCTCTCCTTCATTCCTGTAGGCTCCCTTCAGGTGCTGGAAGGCCATAATTTTGTCACCCTGAAGACTCTTCTTGTCCAGCCTGATCAATTCCAATTCTCTCAGCCTTTCCTTGTAGGAGAAGTGCTCCATCCCTCTGATCACCTTTGTGTCTCTCCTCTGGGCTTGGTCCAACAGGTCTGTGTCCATCCCGTGCTGGGGACGAAAGTGGATTTTCACAAGAGAAGAATAGTGGGGCAGAATCCCCTCCCTTGCCCTGCTGGCCACACTTTGCACGCAGCCCAGGACACAATTGGCTTTCTGGGCTCCAAGCACATTTTGCTATCCTGTGTCCAGCCTCTGGACCAGCACCAGCACCCCCAAGTCCTTCTCAGCAGGGCTGCTCTGATCTGTTCATCCCCACCCTGTGTTGATGCTGGGGTTGCCTGACCAGGTGCTGCGCCTTGAACTAGATCTTTTTCAACCACATGAGATTCCCATGGGCCCACTCCTTGAGCTTGTCCTGGTCCCATGGATGATCCCTGTTCTTCAGGTGTGTCAATCACACCACTCTGTTTGGTGCCATCTGCCAGTTTGCTGAGGGTGCCCTCGATCCCTCCATCCATGTCGTTAATGAAGATATTAAATAACACTGCTCCCAGTACAGACCCCTGAGGGACACCACTTGTCACTGAGGTCCATTGGGACTCTGAGCCATCGACCATGACCCTCTGGATCAGACTGTCCAGCCAATTTCTTATCCATCTAACAGCCCATTCATCAAATCCATCTCTCTCCAATTTAGAGGGAAGGGTGTTGTGGGGAACCATGTCAAAGCTCTACAGAAGTCCAGATAAATGACATCTGTGACCCTTCCTTTACCCACTGATGCAGTCACTCCATCATAAAAGGCCATAGGCTGATGAGGCAGGACTTGCCCTTGGTAAAGCTCTGCTGGCTGACCCAAATCACCTCCCTGTCCCTGATGTGCCCTAGCAGAGTGTCTAGGAGGCTCTGTTCCGTGATCTTCCCAGGTGCAGAGGTGAGGCTGACAGGTCAGTAATTTCCAGGGTGCCCCTTTCTAACCTTTTTAAAGATGGACACAATGGGTACAAAGTCTGATTACCTTGGACTTCCCCTGAGTGCCATGACTTTTCAAATATCATGGAGAGTATCTTGGGAACTGCATCAGTCATTCCCTCAGAACTTTGGGATTTATCTCATTGCATCCCACAGACGTATATACATTAAGGTTCCTTGGGTGGTCATGAGCCACTTACATTGGGAAGCACTTTTCTCCTCAGTCCCCACCCATTCACTTGAGAGATGTGGGGAAAGAGATTACCTTTAAAGAAAGGGATAAAAGTTGTTGAGTACCTCAGCCTTCTCATCCATTGTTAGTAATTTTCCAGCACTTTTTATTGGAGGGGAAACGCCTTCTTGACCTTCATTCTCTGGTTAACATACATTTTAGAAGCCCTTCTTGTTATTATCTGGGCTTGTGGGTGGGGTTTTTTGTTTGTTTTTTATTTGAGGGGTTTTTTTGTTTTTATTTTTTAATAAAATAATTTATTTTATAATTTTTTTTAAATAAGTGAGAATCATCCTTCATGTCATTTGGAGAGCAATAATGAACCAGAAAATATAAATCACTTCACCTGTGAAGACATTGAAATATTTCTTTCATTCCCTGTGGAATAGATGCTTGGTGGAAGCACAGGGCTACAAGGTTATTTTTCTCTGTCTTTTTAAAAAGCTTATCTAGCTAAAAATTTTGGTTGGGAAAAACAGTAATATGGGTAGAGGAAGTAGGTTGAATTTGTAGGGATTGACTTAGCAACATAAAAGCATCTTTTGGGGAATGAGACAGTCATATAGCAGCAAAAGAAGGATAATACTTTAATAAAAGGAAGAAAACCTGAAAATTTCTGTTGACTTCAGAAATTAAGGCAAGAATTAGATTAATATCTTTGATGATCACTCCTCTAAAATGGTTTCTTTTTTAATTTGTCATCTTAGTATCAAAAACATATATATTTGATATTTGCTTTCAACATATACACACAATTCATACCCTTAGTTATGTACATACCAGATCACAGAGGGGAGACCTGTACTGGCAATGGGAGAAGGGGAAGAGCAGTATATTGCATTTTTGTGAAGTTGCTGGTCTTATTCTACAGTTTCTATGTGCATCTGGGTAAATTAGTTTTCAAGCAATTAAGTAAACAAACATTTTGTTCCACCTGAGGGGTCCACAGACCTGTTTCATTTGGTCCACTAATTTTCAGTGGTATCACACAGGCTGGAGTAAGGAAAATTAGCTGTTCTGGCAGTTCTTGAAAATGAGCAGCTGACAAACACTTGTTAGGTCATCCATGTCTCAGGAGTGTAGCCAGCCACTCGTCTGAAATGTGAGGATTTCCCCTGTTTGTGACTGGCCGAAGGTGCTCATAGTCTTTAGGGATACACCCAAACAATTTCTGTCCCAAAACATTAAGCAAAAACATGGAAACCGGAAGCTTATGAAGAACTCTTTCATTCCTTACTGAAGGAGAACTCGATGGACAATTTTTGTGAAATTGCAATTTTATTAGAAATGCTCACATATTGGCCTCAAAGGATTTATGCCCAAATTGTAGTGTTTTGGTTTGGTGGGTTTGGTGGGTTTTTTTGGTGGTGTTTTTTTGGTGTTTTTTTTTTTTTTTTCTTTTTGATTTCCAGTATATTAAAGTCTAAGTTCCCCTCAGGCCTTCTTGGCTTGAGGAATGTTGTATGGCACAGTGACAAAAGAATAGCTGAAAATAAGCAAATTGAAGTGTTGAAAGGCATGAAAAAGTCTGTCATTATTCTTCGCTCATTCCTTTCCATGCTGTGGTATCTGAGGTTGGACAAGGCAGGCCCAATTTACTCAACTAAAAGGTGGGACTGGTAATATTACTGTGAGTGAGTTGTTGAGAGATTTATTTAATTATGTTACCAAAAGTTTTCAAAATCCTTAGCTAGATAATGTTCTAAAAGTATCACATTTCCTTCAATAAAGATTGCTTACCTGTTCAAGATGGAGCATTTACAGTGTTGCACAAAGTAGAAGGTATAAAACAAGGAGACATAAATAAAATATTTTTTAAGAACTTATTTAATTTTTTTAAGAATTCTTTAGGCTTGTGACTGTGTACAACAACACACATTGAGGAATCATTACAAGGATTGTGATGCCTTAAAGCAAAGGGCAAGCTCTGCATTAAGGCTCTTAAGAATACTGAAAATAATACTTGTTCCTTCTATGCTCTAGAACCAGCACTCTGAAATATCTCCATAATATAAACCAAATTATTTTCCTTCTGTCCTTTTATCCTGTTGCAAATTACAGTGGAACTCAATAATGAATGGATAGAGCTGAATTTTCTACTTGAAAAAGGAGGCAGATGAGGTGATAACTGCATTTGGTCTCTCTTTTGAAGGATCCCTCACTCAGTATTATGGCCTGAAAGAGTCACAATGAATTGAGAATACAAGTTTGGGAGTACTCTAAAATTCATGCCAGAGTGTGTCCAAAGATAAAACATCACTTATGAGAATCAACTTCTTTATTGTACTCATTTTAACTGGTGTTAGGAGGAGAGCAGAGACACGAGGAATGGTGACTTAACCTGGGCGTTGGTCTCAGCTGTTACCTTCAGCCCTAGATTTTATTTAACTGGTTTGACTCTTCCTAATCCTTCAAGTCTCTCTCATTTTTTAGTTTACTGTCTAGGGGGTAGTCTCCTTTTCCTGGTCTTTCTGTTTGGCCTTGTTTTTCCATTCTCAAGGTCATTGGTGCAATCCCTCTTTCCATGGTTTTCAGAGGACAGAAAACTCCTGCCAGTCATCCACAAGAATCTGGCAGCTGGTATTGGTACTTCAGAGACAAACATGGAACTGCCATATGAAATAACTTCCTAAAGGCCAAATTTTGCTTGCATTAGTAATGCAAACAATGCCATTAACTTCACTCTGAATTGATGTTGTTAATTAACATGGTGTTGTTTTTCTGTTATTTGTGGTTCTTTTCAAAAGTCATCAAAATCAGAACAAAAAACAATGTAATAACATCCTACAAATTACTTTAATTATGGAGTAATATTAGAAGGTATCTAAAAATACATAAAATATTTTCTTCATGTTATTCCAAGTTTGCAATGCTGTGGTTGCCAGAGCATAGTTACACTATTGCAGTGTAAGGAGGAGGGTCCATGAGATTCTTATATTCTTCAGTTTTTCTCCACACTATATAAACTCTAAAATCCAAAAACAACAACAAAACAACACCTCCCAAACCCCAAACCACAAAGACGTATTTAACTGAATGTTTACATGCTGACAAGGCACTTAATTCTAGATTTTACAATGTGTTAACATTTTTTTCCCTTTTTTTTTTTCTTTTTTTTTTTTTTAATCTGCGTAGCTTGAAATGTGTCAAGGACTAGAACCTTGCATTTTTGGGATGAATTATGTGTGCTTGCTTCTGCCACAAGAATCTGGTAATACTATACACCTACCCATAAAAATTCACTTTAGTTTCAAGGGTCTCAATGATATTTGAAAAACCTAATGAACATTACACTTTGTGATCAAATATTTGATTTTATTCATATGTAACATAGAAGAATTGAAATGTTCATGCAGAAGTTTAGTCAGTTGCCTAAATTCCTGTGATAGAAAAAGAGCAAAACATGGCTGACTTAATACGGTGCCTTCATTGGCTACTCTACCTCTTTTTACTAATGTCTGCTGAATTTGGAACACATCAATCTTTTGGTGATCTCCAGCTAAAAAAAAAACCCAAAAACAAATCAACAAAAAACTCACCAAAACAAAGCAAAATACCCAAATATTTCAAGCAAGTAAAGATTACATTCACCTATCCATCAGGAACACCCAGGTGGTGTCAGCATCTGATGTCAAGTGCATGCACATTTGTGTGCTACAGTATTGTACCCCAGTCACACCTGTAAGACACAGGTGAGAGAACAAGATAATGTATCAGGCTTTTTTGCCTACAGATGATCAAGAAAAGCCCCATTGAGAGGAAAACATATAGTATTATTCTTAAAATTACACTTGGAAACAAATATCACAGCTCCAATAAGCCTGAGAATTAAAGCCAATGCAGCAGAAATAACAAAAGCCATCAAAAGATAAAAGTTATGCAAAGAAAAGCCCTAAAACAAAATAATGCTTTTGTGTCTCCCAAACTATATATCTACCAAATTAGAAGGTCTAATAAGACCAAGCATTCCCTTCCAGTTACATATGAAAGTATTTTCAGCACTTCAAAATATTCCCCTTTTATTCTGTATGAAAATGAATTTGCTTCATGCCCCCTAAAATTATCATTGATGTTGGTTTAATTAGAAGCTTGTGCAAATACACCAGAATCAAGCATTCTGAAGTGGGAGTTGAAGAAATCAAATGCGGAAACATAGGAAAGCTTTGCTGGACCCTCTTGACTCCTGAACAGTCCACTGCTCTAGACAGGATAGGTGCCAAAATAAGGCAATCAAATTCATTGAACAACTTCAATAGTGCTGAGCTCAGAGTAGATTTTCAGACAAACCTGAGGAGCAGAGCTGTGCTTTCTGTTCCTTTATTTAATGTAACCTGTAGTTCAGGTGCATCTCTGTGACAGATTTTTCAACAAGATACATTTTATATGTGTAACATATTGAATGATGGGTATCAGCTCCTGATAAAAGGTTCTATTTTGGTCTTTCACTTTTGAGGATTTTGGGACGGCCATTCTGCAGAGCAGAAAATAATGCCATTGTAGGGAGAATACCTGTCTTCCTGGCCTAAAACTTCCTCTCTAAGACTTGGATCCTGATCTGGGGCCGCAGTCCAAAATAGCAGACAATCAAGACAGGCTGTGGGGCTAGATGCACTGGATTTTTAAAAGCCCTTCCACTCATGGATACATGCTTATTTTTTGCCATTTAATTCTGACTCTTAATTTTATTTGAAGGTAAGATTTCAAATAGAGTCGAAAAATTTTACCTGAGGTGGAAAAAAATAAAAATCTTTGAGGAAAAGAAAGCAGATTTCTACTGGAGACTGTTTAACAACCTGAACTAGAGCTGTCAGCACCATGAACCTACTGCTATAAGATCATGCAGCTCTCTTGTCATATCCCAGAGTATTTGCATGCTCTGCTCTCTGCCACATCTGAAATACTTATTCTTGATCTGGTTTATTTCAATTCTGTTCCATAAGAACCACATTTTCTCTTAGCAAAGCAGAAGATATTTGTTAGAACATTTTATAATTCTTTATTTAAAATGGCAAGATATTCAATTCCTTCTTGGATATTAAACATTATCCTCATGGTTACAGATGAGAGAGGCGCATGTCTCAAATTCAAGATTAATCCTTTCCTCAGGTGATATATATAAAGGGAAATTTCCAAGGTTAAGTGTACATCCTATGCAGTTTTAGCTGATTACAGTTTTATGAATGCAATGTTAAGAGGTGCTTAATTCCCAGCTAAACCATCAAAAATTTCCATCTACTGTGCACACCTCACTGTTACAGAGGCTGTTTTTAAAATGGACCTTTATTTTCAGAAAAAGAAAGAAGCAGCAGTTCTCCCATAGCAAATCTATGGGAACACTCCAGCTTTCTAAATTTCCTCCCTTCTTTACCTCATGAACCCAGGTAGATGTGGAGGGCTGTTCAATAAATAAGCAAATAGAGATTAGAGCGCCTAGAAAGAAACAGTGAGAAACTTGGCTGATGGTGCTGGTTCACTAAAGTTATGCTCACCACAACAGACAAAACATGTAACTATTTTCAGTCTCTACCCTCTCAGCTCCATTTCCCCTCACAGGTAGGCCAGGCAGCAGTCTATTTTAGGCATTACAAAATCATTTCCAAGGTGGGAGGGACTTGTGGGAAGTTACACCATATTCAGAGGGGACAGACACAGTCTGGCAGCATCCTCTCAATTCTAGAGGGGGTAGGTGTCTAACTCCTCAAAAAAGAGGAGTTTTTGTGCAGGTTAGGATTTTGTCTACCCCCATATGCTCAATAAAATCAGCCAGAGGAAGTGCTGAGGGGATTTCAAGCTACATCTTTATCATGGGTTAGAAAAGTGCCGAAGGCAAGTGTAATCAACCTCATGATTCAAAAGAGAAATGACTCAGATGAAACAGACTGTAAAGGGGATTTTTTTTCTTGGAGGACTCCCACACAGGACCCTATGGTTCTCCCATACTCCACCATGAAGGGAATAGTGCTCCCAACAGCTAGAATCTCAAAAAAAAAAAAAAAAAAATGTGTTATTTCCTGTTTTCTTGAAGCCCCAATTCTGTGAGTGCTTATATGAAGTTGTAACCTGTTTCTAGCTGGAATGGCAGCACAAATGATTATTTTGGGTAAGACTGCAGATAGTAGAAACTCTCATGGTGCTGTCTCCCCCACAAGTAATTTTCTTTTTTCCATTTAAGCATCCTTTTCTCCTTGCTCCAATATTTACTCCAGCCCTTCTATTTCCCAGGATGACATCTGCCCTGGGATCTGTGTATAAAGTTCCTGAACTGTACGTAAAGTCATGACATTATAATGTAAGAACTTTTGACATTCACAGAACTCATTTACATTTACAAGCATCATCCAGAGAATCCCACAAAGCCCAGTGAGCTGCCTTGGAGAAGTAAGTGTTTATCAATTTAGCCTGTTTTACAGGAGAGGAAACCAGGACAGAAGTTTTCCCAAACCTGACAGAAAGCTTTTTCCAAGGCCAACAAGTGAGCCAGAGATGGAAAGAAGAGGATAACCCAGGAGTTCTGACTCTAGCCATGTTGCCACCACACCAGGCAACTCTTTCAAAATGAATAAGCTTTTTGGTTATAGAACTTGTGTCTCAAAATCTGATTATTTCAATTGCTCTGCTCTCTATTGCTTTCAAAAGGGAGAGATTTCCGATGTTTTCCATCCTTCAGTAAGTGAAAACATCTCAGGACTCCCATCTACCTGTACAGTGACATTTTTTTTCCATCCTTTCCAGCAGGTGGAAGTGGTAACAGAGCCAAGAAAGAGCTATTTCTTGTTGAAGTAATTGAGGGCAGCAGGTACAAGAGTCCAGGAGTGTTCAAATGCTAACAAGAATGTATCAGGAATACATACAACATTTAGTAATTCACAGAAATGCAAGGTTGTCAAGTTCTTGTGAGTATTGTAATACATTATGAGTAACTTAATGACCTAATTTAAACAATTCTATCTCTGCATTTATTAGTTCTGATATATCACCTTTTTCCAGAGTCCAAGAATACACTGTCTTGCAATTGAAATTTGTGAATGATGGCTGCCACAGGCAGTGGGTGACTAGAATCTCACTTCCTATGCAACTTTTTTTTTCAGTAATGATGTATTGAAGAGACAGTAGCAGAACCAGTGTAGGAGGTCGAGTTTCTCTCATAGTTTTGTGGCCACTCAGTTGCGAAGTCAGCAGTACCAGAATCTAATGTTTCTCAGGTTATTCAAGGCTTGTAAGTTGGGGAGTTCTGCTGGCATCAGTTTTTCTTGCAGGATCTCTGCCACTTGAAGTGGTAGATTCCCAGCAATGTGTACCTTTGGTCTTGTATTTTATTCAACACTGGTCTAGAAGATAATTTTCATTATATGGCAGTTACATTTTTTTTTTGCTAGTGCATATAGAAAAAGATTTTATATGCTACTTTGAACTCCAATGGAAATTTATTTTTGTTGCCTAGAGAACATTTTGCAGAGTTTCATTTCCTGTAAAATGGAAAAGCATAGTACTATGAAAATACTGCAAAGGGAAAACTCAGGTAAATGTAAGTAATTGTTTAAAAGTCATGAACCTTAAGTGATATTTCCCTGCAGAATATAGTAATAATATTGTTATTTATCAAGAACTTAAAAAAAACTTCTAACTTTTTTACCTTCTGCTACTGTTAACAAACATATCCTTGTTGCTGTCATCACCACCTCACACTTCCTTATTGTCCTCTTCCAGTTTGCAGTGCTTTGTATATCCTAAAACCCATATGCTGGCTTTGAGACTGAAAAACACAAACCTGATCTTTCTGATGTGAAAGATTCTAAGTGAAAAAAAGCTTAAGAAGGAGGAGAAAAAAATTAATGAACAGAGAAAACAGCCAAGAACTGCTGCTCTAAATGACTGTGGAGGACAGTCACCCTGTTTTTGGGGTGACTGTTTTACTGTCAGCCCTGAGTGGAGTGTTATGGGCTCTGATGGGCCATGGGACTTCACAGTTCTCCTGATGAAGGCATTTCTCATCAGGTGGGCCAGAGTAGTCAGCCCTAATGCCTCTGGCCACCCTCAATTCCTGCTGGCCACCAGGCAGACACTGAGATAAGGAAGCTGGCAGATGCAGAAGTTACGTGATCCACATCAGAAACATTGGTCTGTATCCTTCCTTGTGTTTTGCCCCCTCTAAAAAAGTCCTGCTTGCATCCCCAAGGGAGACTAAAAAAGTCCTGCTTGCATCCCCAAGGGAGAATTTCATCCTGAGGATTGTTACTGCCTGTAATAACAGGAGAAGAGAGATGCACACCTCCCTTCCCAAAAGCCCACGTCTGTTTCAACTTCAGTGAATTACACACACCTGACTCAGCTCTCCCGTCAGCACTGGAGCACTGAGTGTGCCAAGAAACCACTGGGCTGAGAAGTGGGTGCCAAACCCAAAGGTGCCCTGACATGGTCCTACAACAAAAGACAGGTTTCTGACCGCCACTGTTGCTGCCAAAAAGTAAGGAGAGCAAAATCACAGGAAGAAGAAAAATTAACAGCCAGATCTGATTTTCTGTTGATTTATGAAGAAATATTAATGTTTGGAAATACACCATTGGCTCATAGAAGGCTGAAAAAATTTGATAGACCTATATTCTTTTGCAATCTAAAATTCTGTCAATAAATGAAAATCTTTGTGAAACTGGGCAGGTTTTGCAACAATTTCTTGTCAGGGAAAAACCAGAAAACTCTTCTGATGTTGCCAAAACATCCCATTCCTCCATTTTTTGGAATTGAACACTTGGACTTGTCACTTAAAAAGAAACCTAGCTTTTAAAAATTCAGATAATAAATGCATCAAATTAAAAATTAAGCAAATGTGAATGCACTGAAACTATTATTTTCTAATTATTTAACTTCATGGATAGCTTGATAACAAGCTAATTTTTCCTCAATTTCAGAACTAGTTTTGAATTCTTAAACTCCTTTGTGAGGTAGAACACCTTTTTACTGCATAGTGTTAATGTTTCAAGAGGGGAAATGTCAAAACCTGGTGAATAGGAGAACAGGGCAATTCTGCCTATGTAGATTGCTGGGTATAGAACCATTCAAATAGGGATTTTAGACCCTCTGTAACTTGTTTTCCAGGATAATGTGATGCACAGAAGAGAACTCAGATTTATCTGAATGAAAAATTGTAAGAATCTGGTTACATTTTATGGCAAACTCAGACTGAGTTTTGGATTTCTCATGAAAACCTATTGGAAGTTTATGTGAAAGCAAGTTTTGCATTACATACTATGTCCATCCAAATGCTTTGACTTCCAACCTCAGAGGTGAAAACTTGTTTCCACTGGGTGGAATTTAATTAGGTTTGAATGAATTCTTGTCCCTGTTTTTCCACTTGTCCTTTTGTCTTTTCTTGGTCCTTTATTTCCTTAGTGCTATCTGATGCTGGTGTATTTCCCATTCCTGGGTGAAAAACATTCTCCCCCTCCTACCCGCAGTCATTTGGAACAGACAGCCATTTCTCTGTCTACCTGAATATCCATGATTTTCCATATTTAACCTGAAAATAAAAATTAAAAAGCTTTGTCTTCTGACTTTCTGAATGTTACCTCCATCTTGTTATTAATGTCTTTTTATTCTTCAGTGAATGTTATATTTAACACAGTAAAGCCTTTTGGGATAGCCTTTATATGACAGAAATTATAAAAATGGATTTACATTGTGTTGTGAATGATGATACTTAAACTACTCATATGCCTGCATTCTTCCTCTCAACCTCTATTCCTTTATAAGCAGAGAATGGAGCATACTTAAGGAAAACAAGATTCATTTCCTTAAAAACCTCTAAGCTAATGCATTGTTGTGTTTGTTACTGTGGTTTCTATGAGAGGAGGAGAAGATGGATAACAATGTGGGCACTTCTTAAGCAAAGCATTTCCAAAGCAATAGCCACACCAGTGCCTGTTTTCTGTGCCAGTTTTCTGCTTCCTTCCTTCCTCTTCCTCTTCCTTCTTGATTCATGACAAAATGTGAGACCCTATGCAGCAGGCAAAAAATAATTTTCCCACATGGCAGAATTTTACTGATTAAAGCCCAGGGAAGCCTTGACCTAGGGGCCACCTGCACGGTGTTAGCCAAGAGGAGAGGGAGCCCTGAGACCTCTTAACACAGGGACAGCGGTGAGAGGCAGGGCTGGGCACGGGGTACACACTCAGCAAGGACCAAGTCTTGCAGGCAGCAATACAGGTATGCAAAGCTGAGTGCACAGTCCAGGTACAAAGCATCACAGTCCTCTGCCTGGCCAGTCATTCACACAGGCACATAAACTGGTGTGAGAGTTGGATATGGGACTGTGCTTTTCTACCCTGTTGTGTGAGATTCACATTCTCTGAACCTGAGAGAAGCAGTGAGAGAAGCAGAGAAAAGATTGATCAAACAATTCTTATCTCATTTGCTGCTCCTGTGTTGTGCCAAAGTAGAATGGTTTGGAGATGGTTTACCCAAAGTGATGGTGCTTTGTTTCCCTGGCCTATCAGGGGAAACATGCATGTGTGCATTCTGTCAGTCAGCAGGCAGTCACGAGATTCTGGGCAGTTGAGTTGAATTGGATGCTTGTGCAGATTCAGTTTAGATGTAATGTATTATAGTGTAATAGAATATAGAATATTATAGTATAATAAAGTAATTAGTTAGCTTCCAGATATCCGTGGAGTCCTCTTTGTCATTTTTCTCAGACGTCGGGCAAAAATATCTCAGATACCATTTTATGCAGAACAAAGAAAGGTAGAGCAAAACAATGGCAATGGCTTTGACTGTCCCTTCATCAGCTCACACAGAGGGGAAATATCCCTAACCAGGGCTACCTTGGTGCATCTGTGTGTGTGAACAGTGACAGAAGCTGTGTATGCAGCTCTGAACACAATATATTGTGTCTGTGTCTAGATTCTCTAAAAACCAGACAACTATTATGAAGCAGACGTAAATTTTAATGCTAAAAGTCTACCATTCAAAAAATCTGTCTTTTAGTAACTTAAAAATTAAGAGACTTCTTTTTTAAAAGCATGATCAACAATATGCGTTACCTAAATCAGTCTCCAAGATCTTGTCAGTAGCCAGACTAATAATCCAATACTCTTTCAACAGTCTTCACAATAATGGACATATTTTCAGCTTTCTCAGGTTGGGCAACTTATCAAAGAGAACTATATGGCTCCATGCAGAGCTGCAAGTGATTCTTAGCAGCTTACTCTACAGTACCTCATGCAGGGACTTGTGCTACATTCCCGTGGATTATGGACTTCATCAGAATCTTTGAAATGAAGTAGCTATCCAATATATACAGGGATCTCACAGGCAGCTAAAACTTTATTGACACTGGGGAAGTGCACACATTTATTTATTAAATAGGAAAACATCTTGTACACATGCGCAGAGACACATGAACACACACATGCCATCAGAGTACATGGGGATAAGGAAATCTCCGACATTATCACCTGAGGTAGGAGAGATGAGGGAAAGAGACTTCTGTGCACTGCACTTATTTTACCCCTGTTTTTCATTACGTGGATAACCTTAGAACTGTTCTTGTTAGCATTTAGAAAAAGGGAAAAATCTAGCCTCCTGCAGGGGAGCTATTATTGCTAGACTGTACTAGCATTATCTTGCTTATGGGGGGGCATATTGTTTATGCAGCCTATTTATCAGTGTAGGAATATATCCACCAATATAGCAATATCTCTGCAGTAATGGCATACAAGAATAAAAGAGTTTTCATGAACACAGAGTTGCTGCCTGTAGCATGTACATCTGAGATACTAAAGGATTATTTACCTATCATTAAGATATGGATTTTTTTATCTAGTCTAGTTTTTCTTGCAGCAGAAATCATATTAAACTCTCTGGCTATTATATCTAGCATCCATTGGGCACCTTTTCATTCTGGGTAACCTAATATAATGAAGAAAATAAATCCACAGCAATTTGTTGAGATGCCTTTTTCCCCCTGCCCCCTCCTCCTTTTCCTGAATTAAATTCACATAATAAAATCCAAGGGTTGCATTTCACTCACATCCACTTCAATTAGCATGCATGACTTTGTATGAAATTTTTAATGGAAGAAAAAAGCTAAAACACAATATTTTTAAACCATTGTGTAAGGTAAAAATGCTGCATACAATACAATGTGCTTATATGTCACACAACAGTCAGATGGGCTTTAAAATTCTGTGTGAGCCTTCCCAGTGCTCCATTTCTCTCATATTTTCCCATTATAGGATGTCTTTTAAGAGATTTTAGTGATTTTAATTTAATGAAATGCTGTTCTATAATGTTGCTTTAGGAAGTGTTTTCTTGTCTGAAACAACCAGGGCTAATAATAACAAAACCATTAATAATAGGCATATAATGGCTGAAAACCGCAGTCAGTCAAGAGATTCTAAAGCAATATTTGTTTGGGTTTTTTTTTCTCTTGGATAATGGATTTCTGATGAATGGTAAATTTATTTTTTTTAAGATTGCTTTTTGTTTAAAATTTCCCATTTCTGCTGAGAGACAAAAGGTAGTTTGGATACTGATAGAAGAAATTAATATAAAAATTGTAAACAATGAAAAAAACTGGTTTAGTAATATTTTTCGCTAGGGAAAAAAATATTTTCTGAGAATAACATATGAGGAGTAGGTGTAAAATTTTACTTCATTGATCCATTAACGGTATGTGAAAATCAACTCAATTAAATTGCCTTTTTGGAACCCCAGTTTAAAGTATTCCCCACCTATCTGAAGTGGGTCAAAAAAGGTAATAACATAGAAACACCTGGTTATATATCATATTCTGCCTTCCTTCTGAAACTTCTGGCGTTTGGCATCTTGGTGCAGCATTGGCAGAGCACAGGGAGAATGAAGTTACTCCCATCTTGCTGCACACAAGACATTTGCATCTAGAAAATAATCCAAATTGTCTTCTCTTGTCTCACCTTAGGTTGGCTGAAAAATTGTCCTGTTCCATATAAAGAAATCACTGGCTATGCTTTATGCCACCAGAGCAAGAAGATGTTGCAGTTATAATCAGAGTTAGAGGCATCTGTTCCTTCATGTGAAAACCATGTAAATATAATCTTGTTTGGTCCATGGATTAATCTGCAAAGTCATGAAGTTTTCCAGCTAGGTATCTCACATGCTGACTTCAACCCACCTGAAGTAATTCAAAGGGGTATAAACTTGCATATTATCCTGTGAGGTGGTTCCCTGTTTAATTCAGTCATGTAAGAGTTTCAGCCCAGGTCCTTCCCAGACTGCCCTTTCAAATCCTCCTGCAGGAACAGTGGCAATAAGCAGGGTGTTACAGGTAAGACACATGGACCAAGCTCCTCCTGAGAGACAGCAAATCAGCGCTGCACAAGTCACAGGAGAAAAAGGGGACCAGAAAACACAGGGCTGGAACTCAGTGATTCAAACCCAAGGGATCAAATGAGGTTTTTCCTTCAATTACTGGAGGGATCTATTTGTTCTTTATTGACCTTTTTCTTTTGTAATATATTTAAGAGAAATAAGTCTTCCTAATAAGGCTGAATTGAGAAAATTAGAGACTCTGCTGACTTATTTAAGGGCATGTGTCAACCTAAAGGTTACCTAATCCTGAACCTCTCCTGAACTACAGTCACATCTATAATAACTAAACACCTCTGAAATACTATAGTTGAGTCTTGTGTTCTACTTTTATAGATGCATAATACACATACAATGATACTATGTTTATGCATTCTGTTTATTGCTTCGAACATGATTTTTAATGTGTAACATAAAAAGAGGTTTTCAAGTTTAATTGGACTGTCAACCCCATCATGCTCATCTTTATCTCTGGCCGCTTTTACTTCCAGACTAGCATTTTTTATAGGATATCCACACATAATAAAGCATCCAAACAACTTTTTCACGTCATCTTCAATGAATTAAGAGGATGCAACAGTTTGCACACTCCTCTGCACACATTTTATTAATCCCACTTTCATTCTACAAGGCTACAGCGAACCATGTCATAAATATCTGTCTTGCACTCATGAGTTGATGTATTTTCTTCTATGATTCCCTCTCTCGACTCATAGCTTAAAAATCTGGCAAAAACTATTCCATGTTCTAGTTTTTCATTTTAGCAAAATTTCAAAATGTTACAGAAAATCGTCTTCCAAAACTGACATCTCTCAATTGTATGGTGTTATTTTTAGAAAATCAGAGAATATGATTATGTACAATAATGTATAAGATCAGGCTCAAAGCTGGCATAAAATAGATACTGAAATAAATGGATATGTGCCATCTGGCACCCATCAAGGTTCTGGTCCAGAGAACATGGTGCTGAAAGCCTCTTTTAGCATTATATAATTTTAGACCACCCAGCTGATTTTATTCAATGTCAACTCCATGTCAAGTACCTTATTTTTGAAAACAGACTTGTAAATATTCACACAGTTCAACCTGAATCCATATGTAACTGCGTGTATGATATTGGGTGTGGGGAAATTGAATGTTGTTTGTGAACCCTATCAGCCTCTGCTGACCACAAAACTGAGGACAGTAGTTTCCTAAGCTGGACAAAATTGCTGCTCAAAATCAGATTCACCAGACTATATATCTATGATGAAACTGTCTTCTGCCCTCTTCCTTCCCCACACATCTTGTCACAATAAAGATCTGGGTACTCCGTGTCATCATTTGTAATTTGATACTAAATTATTGGCACATGGAAATATATTACCCTCTTTGTAATAGGATTCTCCTCTTGCTATTTTCTTTCCTTGAATGCTTGTTTTTCGGCCAGTAGGTCATCAACAATAGATGTGAGACTCGGTCATCGATGACATATGTGAGAGTTAGAGACTGAGTAGACCATACTCATCTTGTGGTCAGATTTGTGTTTAGACTTTAAGCCTAAGATTTAAAAAAACTTGAAAATTTTTATTTTTAGTTCAATAGCCCAACATTTCTTTAGACTGTTCTCAGCAGATTTTTGGCCCTGAGTAGTGGCATGTGGCAGAAACTGACTTGTGATATTTTTTTTCTGCTTTGGATGTCGGAGGTCTTGTGAGATCATCTGTTTTTTCCTAAAATTCCTGCCATCTTGAGCCAAAACCTCATGAGAATAGTTGTTCTTGGAACATTTTTTTAATATGAAAACCAGAATGAGAAAAATAGGCCTCTCTTGGTTTTGGATTTGCCCCACAAGAAAACCCAATACTTTGTTTAAATACACATATTCTGATCTGAGGTCTCCTTGCTACCCCACCCCCCCCCCCCCCCTTAATAAGCATAAAAGAGTTTTAATTTCAAAATAAATTGTAAGGCTCTTCTTGTAACTGATTCTGAATGGCATCATATTCCATGAGCACTTTCTAGACTCCTTGACTTTGTTCTATTTACTGTTTTTGGTTTTGTTGTTTTTCGGTTGGTTATTTTTGGGTCTTAAATTAAGAGATATGTGTTACTAAATAGTACACATTATTTAGTAACACATAGTCACAATACCTGTGACTGCCTGTGTAACATAGTGTTTTACACTTCCACCATCCAAAAGCAAATAAAATGTTTTTATTGTTATCTATTATGTGTTAGCTATTATTTCTTACAAGAAAATGAGAAAAAGACATTCAAAGCTTTTGAGGAGAAACAACAGAAAATGGACAATAGATCATTCTTGATCAGATAGCAGAAGCTAATGCCAAGAGATATATTTGGACAACAAACTAATTTTTTATAAAGGATTATGCTATGTACATAGATAACAAGACTATCCAAATGTAATCTTACTCTATAAAAGAGGTTTTGATGTAAAAGTAGAATCTGTGAGTTAGGCAATCTGAAAGGAAGACATTTTTATTTCTATGAATTTTTTTTTCCACAACTAGCATTTATTGCAGAGCCTTTCTCTTTAAATGAGATCCTGTATAAAAATGCCCTGAATTAGCTAGACACACCTGATCCACAAGCTTGTTTTTCAGATTCCTATATGAAAAACAGGGGAATTCTCATTAAATAACCAGCTGAGAATAACAACCCTTTTCAAGCCAAGCTTTCTAGGACTTATATACTGAAGATGGTCAACCCACCTTTTGAGCTGCATTTGACTTCCTGAACATTCAGACACACCTTCTATACACCTTGGGTGTAACCTCCCTGACCGCTTTCAGGTGCCCGATGACAATGGAGGGTCATGTCTAAGTCAAATCCCCAGCTCCAGCTGATGGCACCCTCTAAGATCAGACTCTCCTCTGTGGAGGAATAGGACTGGTGTCATGGTCAGTTCTGCTCCCTAATCAGGTCCCAGAACTTCCCCACCCTTTGCCCCCGCAACAATTTCAGCTTAGGCTGTGAAAAACAAACAACGTTAAAAAAAAATTTTAAAAAAAGAAAAAAAAAAGAAAAAAGATGCTTTTTATGTCAGGAAAGTTAAAATCTTTCTTCTAAGCCATAATTACCAACAATCTCAGCCATTGTTCTGTAATGAGGTTTGATGTTTTAAACTACAAAGACAGACATTTAAGATATAGAGCAGTGTTGCTGGGTTTTGTGTGTATTTCTTTTAATTCTGGAAATTGTTTTTCTTTATTTGATATAAATCTGAAGGCAGGAATTCATTGTAGATACACAAGTGCATGCAGTATGGACATATCAAAAGGAATTAATCTATACAGGTATAGATAAAAGAAGCAGGAATAAATGCATATAGGCAGTGGGTATGAGAGAAGACAAAAGGCAGGGAAGAAGCCAAATACAAATAAAAGAGAATGTGAGAAAGCTGTCATATTAGGTTAATACTACGGGAAATTAAAGTACTTTAAGATCCTCAGATGTAAGATACTATGTAAGTGTAAAGCCTTTGTTTTTGTTTGTCTAAAATTTGAGTTGAGTGAATGCAGTCTGAAAGCAGCTCCTAAATGTGATTATATGAGGCTACAGACACAATTTCTGCCAGGTATCATGAATTTCAGTGTATTGCTGTGTTATTAAAAGCAACCAGCAGCGTGAACCTGCTGTATTATTAACATGTTACATTAGCCTTAATAGTTAATCCAGTATTCATATTCATATTGTGGGCTCTTCTTCTAAGAGAGAGTAACAGCTTTCTAAATGCTTTTAAGATTTCCAGGAATAAAATTAAAGCATGTTTAAGTACTTGTTGGAAATTGTGTGCAGAATTCTGAATAAGGGAGTTATTGCATTGTATCAGGACCCTTAAGAGATTCAGCTGAGAAATAAATTATGTAAACAATGCAATATGTGTGTGTGTCTACAGCTGTATATCAATATCACCTATATCTATGTATACAAATATCCTTATCCTTTTCTGTCAGTCTGGAATGTGTTATACTGGAGACACTGAACCTTTCAAAAGAGATGCAAGACATGTTTTTAACGTTGCTTCAGAATTCAGAAGCAAAACAAAAACTGGATAAATACTTCATTACATTTTATAAACAATCTGCTTTCTGATAATTATTATGGAGCAACTTTTCATTCTTTTTAATGAAGTTTGACTCTGCATGCATATGTGGGAAATTAATTTTGGTGAAAGAATTCAGTTCAGAGTAATGTATCCTAAATGAGATTTGTTGAAACCCACAGGGTGCCTGCAGTTACAGTGAGAGGGGTGAGTGCTGATGGAGGAGAGGAGGACAGGTGCCAGTCAGAGGCTGCAAGAACAGCCCCTTGGTTCTGGAGAGAGTTGTACCAGAGCTACAAAAAGGCCCCACATTCAGCTTGGTTGCAGGTTCAGATTGGATTTCCTCTCTGCAGCTACTCCATACTCCACTTGCACCAAGTCCAAACATCTGGGTTTAATGTGAACAGAGTGGATTTCAAGCTTAATTCTTTTCTCTGTCTCTGTGTGTATGCCTATGTGTGTGTGTGAAGTAATCTTTCTAGAATATTTTATTGCTTTCCTAAATCTTTCATTAGTTTTTGTATCCTTACAATTTATTTTAGTATGAAATACCCAATCAGTAAAAAGCCTTGTCTCCTGTCCTGTTTCCTACTCTGCCTTCAGAACATGCTATTATTTGTATTGTCTGGAAAACAGTTTGAAGTCCTAACTGAAATGTTGTTAATCATCAGCATTGTTTTTACAACTTATTCTAACATAGGTGTTTCAGGTGCAGTAATCCCTGCTTATATATATATATATATTTATATATATTTAATTTTTTAAGAGGACTAATAGGGAAAAAAATCATTTCTATGACCATAAATATTGATTTTTGAACTCTGTCTCTTGGCAGTGTTATGTCCCATCCCGTTTATGATGCTTTATGTCTTATATAGATTGGGCACAATGTTAAGCCTTGTGTGAGAGAATGGAAGAAAAAAAATCAGGGAGTAAATAGCTGGTTTACTTATCATGCCTCCCAGGTGATTTTAGTAGGTTCTGGAGAACACAGGTGTAGGATACTGAATTATAGCAAATAAAAGACTAAAACATAACAAAGCTACCTGAGGGTTTGGCTGAAGTCCCTGCACAAACTGTGATTAACTGAATACCTGCCCTGGAATGCTGGTTTGGCAAGAGGTTATACACACATGAATGAATCTGTCTGCATACTTAGACATTGCAGTTAAACTTCTTTCTCATAAAAGAAAAAAAAAAGGGTGTTACTTCCGAAGTTGTTCAATATAGTTTGAGTCTGTCTGTTTTGATTTAGTCTCTTCATCCTCAGAAGTGAGGTGACAAGTGTCCTACATGTATAAGAGAGTGGGAAGAAGAGGAGAGCAGCAGTCAAAGACATGTTTGGATGCATGAAGGCAGCTAGGCAGGATTTATTCCTAAAAATCAGAGTTCCTCTGGGAAATTTTATTTATACAGGCTGATCTCACTGTAAAGTGCTGATGATCTATTGATGTAAATTTACCTGAGCTTATATCTCAAAACATACAAGACCACCAGTCTTGTAGGTACACTGGTCACATATTAATGGAACTTAACAGATAATATACAGAATATACTTACATATACAGTGGATTAAACATAAACACAAAATTTTCAGCAGAACCTAAGGGAGCTGAAAGTCAGTGGTTTGTGAGCACATGAGGGTTTGCCCATGTGGAAAGACAGAGCAACAAAAAGGTAAAAGTCTTTCTGCTGCAGTTACAACACTGGTGTACACACAGCCTTACTTATACTCACAGCCCCTTTTAAGTGGACTAACTATAAAATACATTTCAGGCTAATGTAAATTAATCCAGGCTTAAAATATCTGGACAATGATTATGTATTAGAGTCCACTGGACTGTTTTTTATATGGTCTAAAGCTGTGTATGATTGTGGGGACATGGTACAGTCAGAGGTGAAAAGTCATTTCTTGCTATTAAAGAACTTACTTTCTGACTATATTTCCTGTCTTTTTACTTTTTTTTTTTTTTTTTTTTTTTTTTGTTGTTGTTGTTGTTGCTTCCAATGCATATTTAATGTGTGCTAATAATTTGGATCCTGGACATTAACCCCACAGGTTAAGCCCAAAGCCATTTTACTCTCTTTCCTTGCTTCCATTAGAGAGAGTCAGATGTGCATTTCCAGCTGGTAACATCAACAAATGTGTCCTGCACAGAAGAGCACATGATAGTCCTGGATGCCTCTGGCTCACATGATGTGGGATGGTTAGAAATTTCCCCTGCTTTTCTTTATGCAGACATGTTGTGCATGAACTTGCAGAGGAGAGGGACCTCGCCCTTGATTTATAATCAAGTCATGAGATCATCTAGGCTCTAAAAGAGTCTATTGTCCAAATCTTACTAGTTTTTCTCCAGGAAAATTTTGCCCGTGTGTGGAGAACTGGTCTCAAAAAGTAGGTTTTCTTCTCACACATTTAAATGATTTCTGACCCTTCCTTGATTTTAATCTTTTTATTTCCTCCTTTTTTTTCCTAATTTCCCTGAAAATTCAAGGTTTCCCAATGGTAATTGTTTTTTACCATGCCAGCAAGAGGGTTCTAGTACTTGCTGCACCTGGGGGGGTGGGAAAAAACATTGCCCCAAAGCTGCTATATCAGATAACCATATTTTTTATTTATTTTTGTGTGTGGTGAAAGCATCAGAAAATATGCTTTTGTTTTGGTGTGTGTGGGGACAGTGGTTGTGTGACAGTAGAGTGAGTCCAGCAGTCTGCTCCCTTTGGCAGTTATGCCTAAAATCAGCCTCACCAGGAGGTCACCAGGTTCATGTGACAGCTATTGTGGAGTAATTTTCTTCTGTATATGCCACTCAAAAACATCCCTGTGAACAATTGTGATTTTTTTTTTTTAATTGCAAGATTTTGCTAAAGATTTCCAGGCATCCTTCATTTTTTTAATTACTACAATGGGCAACGAAATCTGCCCATATTGGTGCACACCATCCCTAATTTCTGCTTAGAATTGCTCACCATACACAAAAAACACCCATATAGCAATTAAATTCAGACACTTGGTGGAAAACAGCTAGTTCATTTTGCTTCTACTTGTTTTGAGAAAAAGACTCCCCCCCACCTTCATCTAAATAGGCAAGATTGACATAAAAAAGTACTTCAAGAGATGAACTTGTCTACTGAACACAAATACAGTGAGTTTCTGTATATCTTTAAATGTTTTATATGTCCTAGTCATATATAATTTATTGTGTTGTGAAGCTGAGCCCCTCTTTGAATGAAAATTTTACTGTCAGAGCCTGGGGTACTTTAGTCTGATGATTTAAAACTCTCAATGCGCTTGTAGCAAATAGCACTTTTTATTACAGCATGTTTGTCCAAGAGGTCAACTCTCAGCACAGCAGGATTTCTTCCCACTGTAGAATTATTTCTGATGGCAAGAATCTCCCATCTTAATTCATCTGGTGCTGAATGCACTAGCCAACGCTTTCTCAGAGGCTCATTAGACTGGACCTGACAAGAAAATGCACAAGAAAAGTGTGAAAGCTTCACCTTTTCTTATGCAAGCATTCTTGCTAGCAGATTATACAGCATGTTAAATGCTGTATACCTACTTACACCCCTTTGGTCTTAAGATTCCCATTTTTAGTTTTGCTCCAGTATTTAATTTTCTCAGAGACGATGTTGAATCTAAGCTGCCTTGTGATGATGTTAAATTCATTTTGGAGATGAGTAAAAGTGACTAAAATTATGTGCATGTTTCCTGTGAAATACTGTACACCAAGCAGGTCCTAGATTAAAAGACAAGCTTGACTTTAAGGGTAATGTGATTAATTTCCTCAGCCAAAACCAGCTAGATGGTTTTCATGCTTAGGCTGATAAGTGGAGGTGCCCTATTACACCCATTTACAGTCTTCATCCCTTTGCTCAGCCCCTGCTGAGCCTATTAAGTTGGTATCAAGTCAACTTGTCCCTTAGTGATAGTACACAAACTCTCAGAGTGCTGCAGAATTCTGCATCTGTCCTTTTACCTGTCACTTCAGCCTCCTTTTACTGATGTTGAAAGAAATCTTTACTGTCAGTCATATAACCAATTCACTTTGTTCACAGGCTGTGACAACCTTGTTGTGTTTCTCCCACCACAGAACCGACTTCTGTGAATTAGTATTCTCAAAATTTAGACTAGCTCATTAGTCTGAATAAATTTGAAAGGTTGCTGTTCACATTTTTTTTTAAATGTAGCTCAGCTTTGCTTGGGTATAATTTAGGCATCTTTAGGAAAAAAAAAAAAAAAAAGAAAACACCCACAAACACAAAAAAACTCAACAACCAAACAGCCCAACTCCCAAGTATTCACTGTATGATTTCAGAGTTAAAGGGTCTCTCAGTGGATTCATTTGAGCTAATACAAATTTAATGAAATCTTCCAAATTTTTCCAGTTTTCTCCTCTTTTTTAAAACTTTTATTTATTTTGCTATAATTGAAAAGTTGGCTACTCTTTTAGGAAAGATAACAGAAGTTCAAATACCAATCTCGACTATCTTTGTGGCTTACTATGTCCACCAGATCAGCTGGTTTCCACATTACCACTGAAAATACAGAGTAAACTTTCTCCCTCAGAGAATGAAGCCCAACCCCACCTGCCAGTTCTGCACTCATGACTGTCAGTCATTGGCACCAGGCCAATGCAATGAAGGAAACCTTTTCCACTAAAAAAATGCCCATGATTAAGCAAAGAAACCACCATTTTTGCTCTAGTTTTCAAAAGTTCTACCAGCAGAAGCACTTAATTCCCAACTTTCATGACATCATCAAGGCATTTGCACTCTGTCATGTCGTTTCTTGTAGAGGTGGAAGGCTGACTACCAGTGGAAATGACAGAGGATACATCTGGTCTTCCCCAGCACAAATCTCAAATGGTGCAGGAGTCTGCAGCCACAGAGAACTGAAGAGTTCAACATCTTGAGTGCACACCTGTCGTTCGTTCTTTAGGGAAACTCTCAGGCACCAGTGGTAAGATGGCATCAGGACAACATTTTGGATTGTGATAGCTTTCCAGGGCATTAGTATTAAGAAACCATCAGGGGCAGGGAAATTGCTTTCCAGCAACAATAATCTATACAGCAATTTAGATCAGTACAGTACTTTTCATAGGAGGACAACAATGCTTTAAAAACAAATCTAGAAGGAAGTGATGGTAACACCTACTTTGGGTTTGAAAAATAAAGTACTGGGGGCAAGTCTCCCCCATTCAAATCCCTTTCTTCCCGCTAAAATTGCACAAATTTCACTGGAGCCTCTTCTGAGTTACCTTGGAGATAAAAAATCCAGTCTAGAAGCCAGGGAGGTTAAATAATTTACCCAAGGTCACATCACAAGCACCTGAGCCTCAGAGTAAAGAATAGAGGTCCTCAGAGTCTTACCTAAAAGGGATAATGACAACTTCACCATTAGCTGTAAAATAGAAATATAAAAATGTCTTTGCATTAACATCAGCACCTTAAAACTAAAAATGAGAGAGCTTGGCCAAAGGGGTCTGATATTACTGACTACAGAGTCAGGGTGGAAAAATATAAATCAATTGGATGAAATGATCCTTTGCTACAGACTAGAGAAGAAGTTTGGCTATGTCTCAAGAAATGGAGAATTACGCTAGACATTAATGGAACCAGAGATACTCTCAACAGCTCAGGGTGGATATAACTGTGCAATGGAGCAGAACAGATTAAAAATCCCAACCTAAGGAAGGATTAATATATAAAACTGCAGGAGAAAGACATGATGTGATAGAAATAACATAATGGTGCTCTTACTATGCATTTTCTCTGTTCAGAATATTCATCTTTTGCTTTTTCAGTTGTTTTCTCAATTCTTCGTCTAGTGTGTGACAACACAGTTTCATCTTCTTTCAGTATCAACAGCTTCTTCTGACACCAACGACTTATTGTGCCAGGAGTCAAAAATATCCAGTAGTTCCTTACTGCATAGTGTCTGTATAGTGCAGAACAGGACAGTCATGAGGAAGACAATTATTTTCATATTTATATCGTGGTTTGCTCACACAGACCTCCAGTAAGTACTGCCCTGAAAGAGAGACAGCCCCAAGTAAGACAAGGTGATAGTTTCTTTTGGGCATTGCAGTGCAGCAATTCTCCCATTTCAAGGGATTTCTGTTGAAAATTAAGACATTGTGTGCTTTACAGAATGTTCCACAGAAAATTATCTGAAAGTCATTGTTCAATCACGTGAATGTCTTTCTTTAAAAAAGACTACAGATCCTCTTTTCACGTGCCTGTGACACCACACCTATAATTTTCTTTTGCTTTTCCCCTTTGTTTTCTCCCACATACTCATAAGCATTTGCTTCTCCACATCTTAAGTGCACTGTCCTCTTCTTCACCTATTAGGTATCTGATACTTTGTTCCAATTGAAATAGCAGGCATAAAACCTGATAGGGAAAATGCTGAAAATCACTAGAAAATAGCTATTTAACCATAGTTTTCCCATCTTCTTTCATCCTAAAGCACCTCCAGAGAGAAGAACAGAAAAGTATACATGCATGCGCACACACATGCTCAAAGGCATTTGCTCACGCATTTATATATCTGTTAGAGAAAAATAATTATACTGAATTGGTTATAAAAACTGTATTCTCACTTTTTTAAAATTTTATTTTTGGCTGATATCTTCCCTACTTAGTTAATAGCTTTTAGATTCTCTTTATCCACTTTCTCTTTTTTCTCTCCCATCTTCCTCTGTGGCCAGCTTGCTCTTCATCCCTGGCTGCCATGCTCAGTAAATTCTGGACATCATTGCAACAGCTGCTTAGGAGTGGATGGGATTTGTCTCTGCATATCAAGCCAAAAGGCTCTACAGATTTCTTTGTTGTGGCTGCAGACCTAACAAGGCCAAAATTGTCTGGAAAACACCTCTTCTTTTGGATTTCCCTTAGATAGCCTTTTCTGCTTTATTTATTTCCTTTTTTCTTCTCTTTAGTTTTTAATCTTCTCCTTCTTCCTTTCCCTCCTCATTTTACTCTCTGTATTTCATGCCCAATTAATCTTGTTCTCTCCAGCAAACTTTTATAGGAAGGAAGGTTCATGAAAAGAACTTTCCGAAGAAGACTGAGCCAATTTCCTTGGTAACTACCAAAAGCAAGTGAAAATGACAAACGGATTGACTACAGTGGATTGATTGATACTGATTTATAGTTGAAAATTGGATCAAGTGTGTCCACATACACTTTCTCCAGGGACTGAAGCAGAGGCAGAGTGCTTCTGTCAGCACTCCTATACCATGAATCTAACTCCCCTCATGTCACCTCATGTCTCCCTTTCTAGCCCATGTCTTCTGCTTAAATAAATATAGTTGTTAAAATAAAAGCATTTACTGTCTTGTCCCAGGGACATTTTGTGGATACATATGACTTATGCTTTATCATGAAATAGTGGTCAATTTTCTGTATATTCTGGAATCATTGCTCAACTGTGCATACCTGCACCTCCCCCTTCACGTGCCTGTGTCTGCCAGGTACCCTACGGTACCATTTCACTTAAGTAGGAGATTCCTCCTACTTATACCATGGATCTCAGTGGTTTTGCTACTGAATGGCAAAGGAGAAGGAGCAGGACCTATCTTAAATCTGATATCTGAGAATACTTTTTTATGATGAAAACTCTTATTCACACATGCATACACGTTTCTATTGTCCTTTTAGGACACCTGAATGAGTGAGGTTTGGAGGGCAGCATTTCTTTTTAAATCTTAAACCTTAATCAATTAATTTCTTAAGAGAAAAATTAGGAGCCTTATCATGCCCTGACCCTGCTAGGCTGGTAGAGGTAAAAAAGCGCCGAAAATTATCCACAGAAAATAGGGGGAAAGTGACAATATTTGCTTCTACAAATTTCAAATCTTTTAGGCAGTAGGAAAAGAAAGCATTAGTTACTGCAGTATTCAGTTTGTAACACATTACATCTGTGTCTTCCTCACTTGTGCAATTGTCAGAGTCAGTCCTGTGCTAAATCCAAATTTCTTTCCTTAGGAAGAAGGGTAGGAAAGTATTTTATTTATATATATAATTTCCTGTATATCACTTTATTTTGTGCCTGATTTGGCAACCTCCAGCTGTGGCTATCATTCTTGCCATGAGGTAATGGGGCTGAAGATGAATAGACAGCAGAGTTGTCCTTACAGTCCTTCCCATGGTCCTTCACAATAAGGCTTTAGATGTTTCTTATTGACATGGACAGCTGGATTCTACAGGCAGATTGAGCTGGGGTAATCTGAGGTTGGTTTTAGCAGAAACAGGAAAATGAGCAGCCAGGTTGAGGAAGCACATTAGGGTTGATTCCAGGAGTCACTTCACTCAGGTAAGTGTGAGGCTGATACACAACCACAGAGTGCTTGCTTGGTCCAAGTCACACAAAGAAGCTCTGGCAGTATAAAAACGTGACCTCAGTCCATTAAAATTCTGGGTTAAATGATGTAAACACAAGACAGTTCTTTCTCCTCTAGGCTAATCACATTTTTGGAATATCAGGATTGATGGAAAGGTAAAGTTATTGTTACCAGGTGGACATTTCTTTGGGGTTTTGAGTAATCAGCCCATGGAAATATTGATGCAGTCTTCATCAAACTGCATTGAGCCCTAAATATAGATTTAATTATTTTAAACATCTTGAAATCAAGGACTTTATAATTCTACAAAATTGAACTTCATTGGCAAATAGCAATCCTTGAACAATCAGGTTTTGTAACATAATAGAAAGCAATCTGTGGTGGGTTGACTATGACTGGATGCCACTTAAGTTGCTCTGTCACTCCTTAACTAAGTAGGCAACAGCAAAATGTAAGACTCATGGGTTAAAATAAAGAGAGGGAGAGATCACTCAATGATTACCACCAAGGGCAAAACAGACTCATATTAGGGAAATTATATTAATTTATCACCAACCAAATCAGAGTAGGGATCCTTTCCATGGGGTGTAGTCCTTCAGGAACAGGCTGCTTCAACATGGGTTTCCATGGCCACAAGTCGTGACAGCAAACCTGTTCCAACATGGGATATGACTCTCTCCACAATTCACAGGTCCTGACAGAAAATAGCTGCAGAATGGATTTCCCATAAAGTCACAGCCTCCCTTGGACATCCACCTGCTCGTGTGGGGTGCTCCACAGGCTGCAGGTGGATCTCAACAACCCATGGACCTCCATGGCTACAGGGGCACAGCTGCCTCACCATGGGCTGCACCATGGGCTGCAGGGGAATCTCAGCTCTGAGCACCTCCTCCCCCTCCTTCTCCACCATCCTGGATGTCTGCAAAGCCGTTTCTCTCACACATTCTCACTCCTCTCTTTGGCTGCAGTTGCACAGGTTTAGGTTTTTTTCTCCTTAAATACCTTATCCCAGCAATGCTACCACTATTGCTGATGGCCTTGGCTTTGGACAGTCTGATCTGTCTTGGAGCCATCTGCAATTGTCTCCATCAGATATAGGCAAAGCTTCTAGCAGCTTCTCACAGAGGCTACCCTTCAGTCCCCTGATACCATAACCTTGCCACAAAATCCCAATGCACAATTCCCCCACAGGAGTAAAAACAAGTGAATAACTTTAAAAGGGCAGATTTTAAAACCGTGAGGAAAATGGTTAACAGCAGGCTGAAGGGCAAAGTAAAAAACTTTAAAACCACAGAAACAGCCTGGAGGCTATTCAAGAACATTGTGTTAGAGGCACAGATGGTTTGTGTATCATTGAGAACAAAAACAAAGTAAAATGGTGAGAATAAAACTATGGTTAAGCAGAGAAGCACAGGGCTTTTTTGAGGTTAAAAAGGCATCCTTTAAAAGCAGAAAAGCTTCCTGAAAAATCTAGCCAGGTCAGGCTATCACTCATGTTGGTGAAAGGCAAGTCAGCAATGACAAGAGTAATAAGGAAGTGGTCTGCTAAAAGTAATGAGGATCTAGTGAGTAAGGACACAGAGGCAGATACTTGTACCATGTGGTTCTGGCATATTAAAATTTGCAACAGAAATGTCCCATTGTCCTCTTATGTTTCCCTTGAATTTCTACTCTTTTTTTCTTTTAAGACAAGATGCTATTATCCAATCAGATGCATGAAACTAGGCAACAAACAAAACAAAATGATTTTGCAAAGATACTAGCATAGCCTAAAATTTCTTGCCTGCCTATTTCCCATCTCCATCTTCCTCTCCAGACCTGTTTCACTGGCTGCTTATATCTCATCCTTTCTGTCCTGGCTAGATGGCAGGTCTTTTTGCTCTAGTATATTCTGGGCTTGATTATTCACTGAGAGATCTAAATTCTCCCACTCTGAACAAACGCTACTTGGATATGTTGAATTAATTATTTGCTAAAAACAGTCCAGATCAAAACAAGTGTGTTACCTGAATGTGTCTATGTACAAGAACTAAATAGCTGAGTACCTTAAAGACCTCCAAGAATGCAGAGAAACAATAAATTAAAAAAAAATTATCTCCAATTTTTCCTCCCCTAGAAGACAATAAAGGATGCTTTCTCTGTTGGGATATGGGAGTCAGAGAAATGGAAGCTAAAAAAGTAAACATTATGCATCAAACTGAGAAATTAAAGTTTAGCAGTTATTGATGGCTTTTCAATGTGTTAACATAGGCAGTAATGAGATATAATGTCATTTCATTAAGGCCATTGGTCAGCAGTTGCCTGAACACGAGCCAGCATGTGCCCATGTGGCCAAGGTCAATGGCACCCTGGGGTCTATAAGAAATAAAGTGGCCAGCAGGACCAGGGCACTGTTTGTCTCCCTGAACTTGGTGGTTGTGAGTGATCTGTTCAGTTCTGGGCCCCTCATTGAAGGGCTGGAGCATGCCCAAAGGAGCACAGTGGAGTTGGAGAAGGGTGTGGAACACACATCCTATGAGGAGGAGCTGAGGGAGAACTGGATGCTTAGCCTGGAGAAAAGGAGGCTCAGGGGTGACTTTCTTCAGCTCCCTGAGAGAAGGCCGTAGCCATGTGGGGGCCAGGCTCTTCTCATAAGTAGCAAGCAATAGGACAAGAGAAAATGGCCTCATGTTGCGCAAGGGGAAGTTTAGATTGGATATTAGGAGAAATTTCTTCACTGAAAAGGTGGTCCAGGACTGAAACAAGCTGCTCAGGGAAATGGTGGAGTCACCATATCTGGAGATACTTAAAAGAGGTGTAGAAGTTCTTGTGAACATGGTTTAGTGGTGACATTGGCAGTGATGGGTTAACAGTTGAACTTGATCTTAAAGGTCTTTTCAAACCTAAACAATTATATGATTCTATGAAATCTGTGGGTAGCAGTGCCTTCTCAGAACCAGATCTGAGTTGAAATTGTGGGTTTAGTGACTTGTTTTAATGATTTCAGAAGAAATGGCTTGTTTGAAATGGGCTGGAGATGGGAAAACAATGAGAAATAAGTGCAAGAAACATCACCTGAATGGAGAGGAGCTGAGCCAACTTTTCTTCTATAGCTCTGCCAGGAGATGACAGGAAAGGGAGGAAAAAGAGGTAAAAAAAAATTCTGTAACCATCTCACAGAACATCTCCTGAGATTTTGTTTGTCCTTTCCCAGCACAGTTTTTTTGAGGATATGTTGAGTACTCCCAATTCCTTCAGTTGAAAGAATGACATCCAGAGAGATGGGAAGTGTATCTGGAAGGACAGAACACAGATTGTTGGTAGGGAAAAAGGGAACTGGGGAACAAGGCAGTTGGAGGTACAGACCAGTTAAGGAGGGGCTGTAAGAAAGGTTTGGTTTATATGGGCAGAGTTTGAATAAACTTTTAACACTGTTGACCTCCAAAACCCCTGTGTACTTCATTAATCATCCTGTATACAGATGAGAACTTTCAGAACATCTGGTGCCTTCCTGAAGATCTCGGGTGTATAAGAACTTCAACCTTTAATTTCAAATCACTGTGAACTTTAGATCAAAAGCTGTGACAGATTCTGCGTCACTCACAAAAAGAGAAATTTTACATCTCCAATACTTAGTAAAGGACGTTTTGGGTTTGGTAGATTTTTTTTGAGTTTTTTTTATTTGTTTGTTTGTTTGTTCTCTTTTTTTTTTTTTTTTTGTCTGTATGGGTTTTTATCCTTGTTGTTGTTGTTTTGTTATGTTTCGTTTTGTGTTTTGTGTTCCTAGTTTAAAGGAGTAACTGCATGCCACTAATCAGCCATGGCACATGCACATGCATACACTATTTTATGTGAATAGTTCTCCAATGTTCTTTGTAAGAACCTTACACACTTCACTTTGATTAACACATTGATAAGACATATATTTTCCTTGAAGAAAGTGAGGCCATCGGGATTTGTTAAAAATTCAGAAAAGGAAGATACTGTGAAAAGATTTAATTCAGTTACTGTAAGTAATACATTCTACTAATGTAATATGGACACAAAAAAATGTTAGACCCCTTGAGAAATTAGGATAATCTTGTTTGATGCTTTATGAATGTATATAATTGTATTTATGTATGTGTCTGTATGTATATCTACATTTATGAAAATATTGTTATGCATGTGCCTGTGTATGAATACATTTATACAACAAATCCATGACCATAAATCAGCTCAACAGAAACAGTTTAAAGTGGACTACTGTACATCTTTATTTAAAATACGCAGGATGCCAAGACAGAAAAACACTAAAAAAGAAATACATATTGTTTTTGAAGCTGAAGCATCAATATGGTTGTAATTTTAATGTTTCTTGCTGGAAAAAGGTCATCTTTGGCGAGGTCGGGTTTTTCTTAAGGTCATTTCACATTGAGATATCTGCCTGCTTTTGACATTTCATCTAGAAGAGGCACAACTATTCTGACACATGAAATGGGTTCTTTACAAACCCAATGGCTATTTCTATCAACATCTGTTATTCTTACACAAAAGGGGAATATGCATTGATTGCAAACAAGGCTTCGCATTTTTTAGAGAATATTAATATATATATATATATATTTTGTGCTTAAAGGTACAGCAATGTCCATCTGAAATAGAAACAGAATGAAACAGCGATATATAAAAGACTGAAAAGATAACCCCATAAATGGCATATTTTACTCTTAAATAGAATTAAATAAATTTAAATATGTTAGTTGTTGTTGGTAAATAGTCATACTGCTTTCTGTAAAGCAGCAGGGCAGTGAAATTCACTAAGCATTTGTGTAATTACTTTGTGATATTAACACAGAAAAAGCACAATAAAAATATTTTTCTTTACATTTTGTGTGGGATTTTTAATTGCATATTCATTTGCAAATTTCAGTTCCCTTTAGCACTGAGTATGATAGGAAAAATCTGTTGCCATATAAATCCCCCAGCTTGTATCCCCATATTTTTAACCCCAGAATTATTATGTATTTGTGGTATGATATCTATGTAACTAAAATAAACTCTGTCAAACTAATTTGGACTCGAAGGGACAACTTAATTTTTATGTAAGACAATCCAAGACTCCAAAAGTGGTTCACAGAATTCCTCTCCCAAGAAACAACACAGGAAGACCAAAGACAAACCATGGGTTTGTCCTTCCTCCTTGTTTGCAGACATCTCTATTAAGCTTTTGAAAATCCAAAGCAGAACCGTTTATTTGAGCATTCTGTAGTTAGGATCCACCAGCTGAGTGCTGTGACCAGTCACGTGGTGTTATATCTGTTCCCATACTGATGGTCTATTTTTACAAGCCGTTGCTTTCTCCCAAAATGAATGCCATTTTATCAGAAAACAGGTTTTGTTTTCTGATGATATTCCTTTGGCAAGGGCTCAAATCTGCTGTTTGTGGATGTTTGTAGGAACATTGCTTTGCTCACATGAGTATTTGAGAACAGCGAATAATAAAGGACATGAAGAGGCTGAATCCCAATCCTGTTCTCCCATCTAACAAGCTGTAAGTGAACAATTTTTGTGCTATCTCTACTGGCTCACTGATCTTACAGCACCAGTAAACTCTGCATGTTTGGAGGCAGTGTGCTTTCCTACTTACTAAATATGTCATATTTAACTTTCTGCAACATTTGAATGTGTGGCAGACACTCACAGAGAACTACAGGTGTTGCTTTTCTGGACTGAAGCCATATGTCCATAGGGCATTGAAGAGGTTAACATCCAGGTGCAGGAGCTTTATTGTTGGAACATGTTCTGCATTGCTTCCAGACTGTGGCCTCAAATAAACACCTTTATCATATTTTATTAAAATGTCATAATTAGATTTATTTAATGCACTGGGATCCAGAGCATGTCAGCTCTGTAGATGATTGAAAAATGCTTCATCAGCTTTTGACGGCTTCATGGGACAACAGGGAAATCCACTCCTATTTCCCACTAATGCATCTCTATTTGAAAACAGGACTTGAACATTCTTCTCAGTTTGTGCATTTACTGATAGAAAGAGAGTGCAAACACTCTCACGTTCTGCAGCATTGCATTTGATTAGAAAATAATGCTTGAGGTATGAATACGCTGAAGTAATGTTAAGGAAACATTAAAGCACCCTTAAATCTGCCATTTTACGCCTAGGGCTTTGCAGTTATCATTTGAAATGTGTGGCCTCTTTTTAAATGGTTCCACAAGAGTAGCAACTGCTGCATAATGGTACAAATAAAAATAATACTGAGGTGTAAGTAGTGGCTCTGATAGTTGTACTTATTCCCATGTAAAGCCTGGAGTTATAAAATAGTTTTCCAACTTCCAATAACATCATCAGTACGCTGTGTTTGGCCAGATCATTGGCCAAAGAAGCAAAGAAGCACAAATATTAACAGCTTGTATTGTGCCAATGTACATACAAGTATAAATGGCAGGTATCTCCATTTAAGTAAATGGTACATATAGAATTTAAAATAACTAGGAGCAAGATGAGAGAATGGTCTATAATAGAAAAGCAAAGACAAGTTTGTGCTCCACATTGATTTATCACGTAGAAGAGCCTGAAGCTGCTTCAAGACATTAAACTGGTTACACATAGACAAAAAGGGATTTTTGGGGAGCTGTCAGTTGATAAATAATGAGAATTTAAAATCTGGGTTTTTAAACATTGTGAGTCTTTTTTATGCTGGTAGGTAATCTAGAAAGAATTCAAGAAAAAATGTGCAACAAAGGTCTACACACATTTCAGTAGATAGGAACCAGAAACTACTTCACATCACAATGGATCACTTTCTACCAGGCCAGTTTAAAATCTCCTCCATACTGGTTTGCACAGTAGTTTCCTCTGGCAGTAATCCCCAAAACTTCTGTAGTGCAAGCAGCATAAGGGCTCTCTGCCTTCACTGCTCTGTAGTAGTATCAGTTGAATGATGAATGCCTGCCCCATCTGAGAAACCCAGATTTATCTTTGCAAGGCTGAGCCCAACAATGGTTCATAATTTTTCAAGCAGAAATAAAGATAATTGAAAATATATGGATGTCATTTGTTTTCAAAAAGTGTTGATCAGATGTTTCACTGGGCAGAAGATGCACAAGCATGTGAAGTTCTGAGGCAGCTGAGCTCCCTTCCAAGGGTAATGGGCCCTGTGCTATTTGCTTGTCTTTATTCTCCTGCCCCAACCAGTTAAGACCAAAATGTGAGAAAACAAGGGGAAAAAGGGTATGTATCTACTTGCATGGATTTGAATAGCAGGATGATAGTTATCTTCAGTCACTGTGGTGGGTGGGAGCCTGACACTGAAAGAATTTGAGGAGGAAGTGCTGAGTGAGAAAATCATAGCCTAAGAGAAGGGTTGCATACTTGACACATGGAAAATATGCACTCTGTAGGTGGGTATTTAGTAGACTAAGGTAAAGGAAGGAATATGCAGGAAGAGAATAACTGAAGAAAGATTACACAGAAGAAAAGAAAGTAAAGTGTCTGAAGTGACCAAATTTCTCCTCGGACTCTTGCATGGTCATTGCTGCCGTTGCTGATGCCACTGCATATTGCTCTGTATCTTGCTAGGGCACCACATTGGGGTTTTAGGCTTCCCTTAATCCTTCCCCTACAATCTCCTATTGAAAGGAAGGAACAAAGAAATCATTCTGAATATCTTTCTCATCATAAGGCAGTGATTCAGATTCTTTCTTCCATTTTCATCCTTTGTTGATTGAGTTGTCAAGCACCCAACCTTGGCAATAGAAGCTGAAATAAGCAATGTCTTCATAGCTTTGCCATGCTGTGTCAGTACTGAATAACTGAGCCTTATCGACTGCATGCTGAGTCCAACATTCAGCAGAGCTCCTTTGGAATTTTTATCACTACTTTTTATATGACACTCAGAAAGGCCTTAACCACAATGAATTGTAAACCTGAATTCTGCTTTTTCTAGAAACCCCTAGAAAGCACCCACATCTGGAGGAATTCTGCCCATAACAAGAAGTACATGTGATAAGTTGAGGCCGTTCTTGGGGACTATGTTCTGCAAGTTGCACTATAATATGTCAAAATGGAGTTTCACTGGACACTTAGTGGACATGAAATGTAGCCCTCTTGCTCTGCTATAAATATTTATTGATAGTCCTATGGATGGCACCAGAAATAATAGTAAAAATATTTTGGTATACTAGGGTCAGCATTGTATGAGAACATTTATGCTGCAGAGTGTACATTGATAGCTCTAGTTCCAGCAGTGGACAAAAAGAAGCCCTTACTGACATCTCCAAATTACTCATGTGCAGGACATGGAAACACAAAAGCAATTCATTCTGAACTGAATCATAGAGCCAATAATTCCATTATATATTGCTGTTTTATTGGTCAGCTTTGTCCTTTATCAGTTCCCAATAAGCTGCTAAAGTTGATAAGCTCAATATTTTAGGAAATTTTGGTCCAAATGGAATTCACTTTTTTGATTTCATAGTTACTGATGCTTTAATTCATTGATGACAACAACTGAAAAATCTCAACCATCCCTGGATTAATTTTGCATCACAGGGGGTGGGAGGGAGGAGTGAGGGGACGGAATCCCATTTCATTTGGCTGTCATCCATCTTAGATATTTCTGGATCTGGATGCCTCCAGTGTGTTTCCCATCACAGCTGTTTGATATTGCATATTATAAAAGTTTATTTCCAAAAAAACCCAAACAAAAATATAAAGCTGTTTCTGGAACAATATAAAATATCTTTATATGAAGCATTCAGATGACCTCACAGTTTTGAACTCATTCCAATATGGAAACATGGAGTAGGATCACAGATGACTAATTTTTGCCATCCTTCTAGTCCCATATGTTTTTTACTGTGTCTACAAATGTATTAATCACACAGGTTTTCTACCTAATTTTACCTAGATAACATTTTACTAATTATCAAAATCTAGCCTCTTTTAAGGAAATCAGAGATTCTTATACATCTTAGTCAAACACCACTCCATTCATGTACTCTGGTTGTTTCTCCTAGCAATGTATATACATTTTTATCTTGTGCTTTCATTACAACTATGAGAGCACCAGAACAAAGCACCTATGGCACCTCATCTTCAATCAAAATAAGAATGACTATTCTCAAGACTACATAGCTCCACATTATTAACATTTTGGTTCTGCATATCTGCACCTAACCTTCTCTAACTTCTAGTTTATGTGAAGGGTACCTAAATCTTTTCATAAGCTTTTAAAATGGAAATAAAACCTAAAAAAACCCCAAAACCCTAAAAAAACCAAAACGAAAACAAAACAAACAAAAAAAACCCCCCAAAAAAACCCAAACCCAAAAAAATAGTAACCCAAAACAGTCCATGGTCCATGCCACTGATTTCCTCTCTGGAGCAGAAAGAATTACTATCTTTTTACACTCTATTACAGGCCACTCTTATAGCTATGAAGATGTTCTGCATGGAGTGGGCCAAACTATCTTGTGGAGTAAACTTTCTGAGTTCAGAAGAGCTGCATAACTTTCCAATGGAAAAGATGTGAAGATCTACAATCAATTTGTGTTTTATCTGCCTATTTTTTTTCAATCTATCATTCAATATCCTAATTCTATATTGTAACTATGAAGAAGAAGAATGACTAATGAATATGACTCTATTGTTATTTATCCCTGACATTGCTTATTTTTATACAGTTACACATCCTGCACAAGTGAAAGAAAAAGTGCAAACTAAATTGAATTTAAATGTTATTCAAAATGGTTTTCAGAGGTCACAATAGGCAGTGTAAAAATTCAACATGAAAACAGGACTAATCTCCAAAACATTGTGATAAAATTGTGTGCTTAATCTCATCACAAATACAAAACTATGTTGTATCTTTTAGAGATTTTGCACTTGTCTCTAATATATCCTTTTCATCAATGTTATAGACTACTGACTTGTGAAAACTGTTCTGAGACCTAAGTTTCCATATGTAATGTTGTTGAAAAAATACATATTCAACTCTATTTTAAAGAAAAGCATTAATTTCCAACTGTTACAAAAGCTTTTTTTTTGATACCTTGTCATCATGTCTTAGGACCATCAATTTTGGCGAGCTTTCTCCATTTTAAAATTCACAGAGGTAAACCCTATTAAAGTACATTGTGGAGGTGAGCTTGAAATTTTTCCAGATAATTTTTTCTTTGAAATTAATGCAGAATAATATTGTTTGTAAGTGTTTTCAATAACTTTACATGTATTCAGGGAAGCAATATAAAAGTCTATGCTTTCATCTTAAGGTTTTCATTAAAGGGTTTTTAAAATTTAGGCTGTTGGATCATCAGAAGACAGATCCCACGGCAAGAGGACCAGTCCCTTTCACTTCATATTGTATACGTTTTCATGGTGGGTGAAAGAGAGGCAGCTTTATGTTTGTTAGGGTGGATTTTACCTGCTGATATATCCCTTGAAGTTTGTGGCCAGAGGCTGGTTGATTAATTTTGCCAGTAGAGATGGTTTATTATTGGTTACCGAATCACATAAAAAAAGGGGGAAAAATAAGCTATTAGTGCTATTTTTAACATATTTTTTGCACCCCTGGCATTACCACTGATTTGCATTAACTGTGCTAGGGAATCTACATATACAAGAAGCCTACTTTATTTCAGCTGTAAAATAGGATATTGTTATTCTCTAACTGGGTTTGTACTTGTTTGTGGACCTTTTACCAAGAAGAACTGGGTCTCTGTACAATCCATAAACAATCCATTATTATTTCCAGCATATTAATTCAATTTTTATAAACAGTAATGGATTTTAATATAAAAATAGAAGGAGAGAAAATAATATTTCTTTAATTTTTATTGTATCACAAAACCTTCAATAAAGATAGCCTTCCTTCTTGCATACTTCCTTATTCACAAAATGAGTAGTTCTTATTCCTTATTTTACAAGGTGTGTGCCTGATCTCATTTCCAGAAAAAGAGATGAAATATCCATATAATCCTTCCCTTTCTTGTTTTGCTCAGTTTATGAACTAACGAATCAAATATGTATGACCGAATCACAAGTAGAAAAAATATCTTCTCAAACTTTTTCTTCTGAGATAAAGTTAAGGTAAAGAGCATTTCCTTAGAACAAAGGTATGATGTACAGAAATATCTTTTTCAGCAGGGACAAACACAGTACCTTGTCTTTAGATATAGAATATATTTAGACAGTTTCAGGCCAAAATGTCTAATGTGAATTTGGATAAATGGATTTGTAGAGATATTGGATATGAACCATGCAGCATAGGTTTTTTATTTTGATTTTTAGTTGAATTTGTTTCCTTCCTGCACAAAGTCAAATTTTCTGCCATTTTTTTTTTCCTGTGGATGAGAAATTAATGGCCAGCTGTAGGGGGTTACAGTATGGGTAAATGAAGGTGGTATAGAAGGTAATCTTATCCCCCAATGAGTTGCAGCTGCATCAATTACTAAGGATTAGAAGTAAGCCTGATCTTAACAGGCCACACCTGTAGCCAAGTGGTATAAAAGAGTGGATTGGTGGGATCTAGAGTCAGATGACTGCAGCAAGGACTGGGAACAGTCAGTGCTTGAGAGGAGCTGCTTGCGAGAAACATTGAGGAGGTGTGAAGCTCTGGTGATATGAAATCCGTGCACTATGATGATGTTAGAAGTCATGCTATCTAAGACAACAGCCAGACACTAAGGTTTGAATCTGCTTCCAGAGGAGAAGGAAGTTAAGACAAACATTCTGGAAAAATAATTTCTGGAAGCAACTTAAGAACTTCAGATTGAGTTGATTCTTTTAATATCACACCATATCACCTCAGCCCATGAGAATCAGTAGTAGGAAAAGGATTCGCTTAGAAATGAGACAAAATACTTCAGCACTGATTGTAAATTCAATAAAGTTGTCTGTTATGTTGCATGGGGATTTTGTGGCTAAAACTCTGGGACCCAGCACTTAGTCTTTTTGAACATCATGCCATTGGTCTTGGCCCATTTTTTTAACCTGCCAGTTTATGAAAGACCAAATAAAACATTCAGCTCCAAACAAAAATATCTTTTCTATTTTTTTGCTATTTATTTACTTGTTGAGTAGTAGATGACATGGAAAGTTTTACAAAGGTATTAGGACATGATTGAAAATATCAGCTGGAAATTTTGTGGCAGCTCTAGTCTTTAATATCTTTTAGATACCAAAGACCATGCTATTATTTTCATTAGTTTCAATAGATGTCCAGAGTAGAATATTGCTAGTTTGCAACTACTTTCTTTTACTAAATAAGTTGAATTGTTCTGCTCTGCTATTATAAAGTTCAGTACAGTTAACAGCAGAGACATAAATATTCAGCATCAGGTCCTCTTGTTCTTTTAGGTATTTTAACCTAAATTACTAGAGCTCAGCAACACTAGGCCGTTCAAGAAACAAATAAAATAAATAACAAGTATCTGACCCCATAGTTGTAATTTCCCTTTTGCAAGAGTTACATCTTCGGATGTTTCTTAATGTCTAGACAGCAGCACTGCTCACCACTTGTTAAAAATTTTTTTGTTGCCAGGGCTTTGCAATTTTTCTTCCCAGATATTGACCATACTGTCACCAGCCATATACACATCACTTGCAGACAGGATCATTCCAGCACATGCTTCAGGAAATTATAATTGTATGCATTGCTCAGGAAATTAACTAGTGCAGAATGTTCTTGTCAACTTCATTTTGAAGTAATTTTCCATTCTAGCAATGTTTGACATTAGTTCTGGACAACCAAAATATTTACTGTGAATTCCCTACGAAGTGAGTATAGCTTTTAAATTTATTTCTACTTTTTTTTCCTGGGTGGGTTTTTGGTGTTTTTGGTGGTGGTGGGCAGAGTTGCTATATTTGTGTCGCAATTCTTATTTCAAGGTACTCTTAGACTAGTTTAAGCAAACATATTTTAGACTGTCAGTTGCTTGTGAACTATTCACACCAAAAATTGCCTTATTATTCTTTTTAAACTTGTTCCATTTAAATAATATAATTCTGCTTTTGCTCCCTCAAGTCACTGGAAAGACCATTTCTGAACATGGAGGCACTCATTAAAAGTGCTTAATGTGGATGAAAAAGGTAATTAAAGGAATCATTTCAGCGTGCTTTTTCTTAAAAGCTGTGAAAATCTGTGCATTAAAGACACATCTGGGGTAGGACAATGGATTTGTATGTGGCATGGCTGACTTTTATAGAGTAAATACTTAAACATTCATAAAAGTCCTCAACTTTGGCTCTTTTATCACTGCCTTGTTTCTAAAGTACTTTTCCATTTCCTTAGTCAACCTGTAATCACTAGTATGGCTGCATGTGTGACAGGCAGTGGTTATAAGTAAGCCACTGTAGTTGTCATCAGCTCCAACTTGTTTTTCCTTCCATTAGGATTTCCTGATTATGCACTAAAAAGATATTTGATTGATAGTAGAATAGAAGACATTTGATGAAAAAAAATTAAACTGAATTCATGTCAGTGGGGAGGGGAGCTACCTCATTAACAAAATAATTGAGCTGTTGGTTAATTTTACTTGTTATTTGAAGAAAAGGACAAAAATCTTACAAGGAATTAATATTGTTCCCTCAAATGATTAAAAGAACAACAAAAGGGTTTGTATCTTAGATGTATTTAGTAATTATGTCTCTGACACCTTTTTTTCATATCCTCCAAGGCAGATGCAAAAAAAAAAAAACAAAATAAAGCACCAAAAAACATCCAACCCAAAACCTGGTGATTTACAGAGCATTGTAAGTGTCAGCTTTTTCTGATCAGTTTTTCTCTGTCTCTCCCCCAGTCTTATTAGAAGCAATTTCAGTTAATTTCAGTTAATTGATAATTAATACCTTTCCCTTTGTTAAAAGCAGCTACTTGTGTATCAACACTTCCAGTTTGATACAATCAGTATATTTTACTACTGATGTAAATAGTGCATAAAATTAATTATAAAAAATATTATTGCAGAACAAATTTTACATTTCACTTATTTTTCTCTCTTTTTTTTTTCAAATTTTGAAATTCCCATTAGACTAAAAAAATTGTCTGTATGTTAAGTTCAACGAACTTGGTGATGTGTTCAAAGTAATAAACATTTGCCCATGTGAACACGGTGCAAAGGAGTGCTATCCAAAAGATGCTACCTTTTGGATACCACACACCACTGAAAAATTACCCCAGGGCTAAGCTAATTCATTCCCTTATACCCATCTCCCTTCAAGGCTCAGTGAAAGCAGTTACATGTCAATATGAGTGAAGCAAAGAATGCCATTTTATTTGCATAACATGACCTTATTCAGGATTTTGGTGATGAACAACTGTCAGACCATTGAATGCAGACAGAACTGACTCATGATTTCAGGATTCATTCTGATTTGATACCTTATTTTGACACCTTTTTAGCAAAGAGAAGCCCTTCATGCAGGGATAGGCTTGAGAGGAATTAACACCTTGCTGCAGCAAAGCAGGGGGTTTAGATATCCATCACTCTGGGTATGGAATAGAGATGACAGGAAGGGCTGGGCTGGAGGAACCACAGCCCCAATGCAGCCTGGCCTGGCTGACAGGACTGAGGTGTAGCTCAACAGTGTTGTGGTTGCATCCTTATCTGATAGCCAACACACTAGTAATGATTTGGTTCCTGACAAAAGCACCTGTGTCCTTGGTATGATAAACACTACTAGCTTCCTTCTAGGCATAAAGTGCCATAAAGCAGGAATGTGTCTGAAATGCTGAGAACTGAACCTGAGAGATAGCAAGGCCCAAAGAGGCATTATAAGTTCTTTGCTTGAGGCATCATTTGAACAACCAACCTTGTGCTCTTTTCACTGGGCTTTGCATGTAGTCTCAAGCTGCAGCAGAGAGAACTTTTCAGTTTCCAAGAATCAAATCTTGGACAATCATATTAAGGTCTTCTGTGGATTCAAGTGCTGACAGTTAAAGAGAAAATAATTTGTTTATCTAAGCAACTGCCTTGGAGTTCAGGACAGTTTGAAAACTAAAATAATTTCTCAGTTCCATGGACAAATTGACTTCAAGATTTCTGAACTAGGCATGTCAGAGCAAACCTAACAATTATTCTGGTTCCTTGGCCCTCTATTCTCTTTCCATCCAGTCTTGTAAAAAGTTAGCATCAGTCTTTTCACTATGCTCTGAGCATTGATGTCACATGGACACTGTGTCGTGCACTCTGCAGCCATAGCAGAACAGACTTGATAGACATCAATATACAGAAGATATGCAAGACATACAGAAGATGCACATTCTCCTCCCCCAGAGTAATCCATTCATTTGAATTTCACTTAAGAATGCTATTGGATCACTCAGCCTTCTCATCATACAGGATTTTTTTTATATTTCACTTGCATTTATACTCACTTGCCATGCAGAAGTGGGAAGAAAAGGCATGATTGGTTTTGTTTCTCCTAGCATCAGAATAAATGCTCTAGCTTGGTTTCAAAAGAACAATATACCTCACAACAGCATGCAAACAGAATAAATGTTAAGAAGTAATGCCAATTTCTACTATCCTTTTTTTCTCTTTTTGACATTTGTCTCACTGGTATATCTACTGTCTTCTCTGAACTGCAATAGAAATTAACTTGACTTATATATTTTGGGAACCACTGGACAATCATCACTGGAGTCTCAGAACCACTGTTTCCTGATGTGCAGTAGCAAATACATACAAACAATTGTTAAAGGATTGTAACTGGTTAATTTGGGTGGGTTTTTTTCACACAAGACCTCATACTGCTCTTCAACCTGCTGAAATATGAAGTGCCAACTGGCAAAACACTGTAAAACTCTGCTGCTAATATGAGACATATTAAGCCAAAAACACAAGCTAGTCCTAGAAAGGAAAATAAAGCAAACAGAAGGCAAATATCCATTTCAGAATAAAAGAATATGATCAAATTAGTAAAGCATTGGTAAGATTCGAGGCAAAAATGTGAAAAATATAACTAAAAAGTCCAGTGCAAAAAAGAAGAAAAGAAAAATCCTGATTCCATGTTTTTGAAAATTTAGTTGTAATCTCTTAACATAAGCCCATAAATACCCACATACAAATATGTGGTTTTCTCAAGGTATTTGTTACATCTTAACTCCATGTGGTTGTCCTATTCAGCAGCATTTAGGAAACTTCACAACTAGAACTCATCAGGATGCATTTTGCCCTTATGTATACATTTTCTGGTACTCTGATGAATATATTTTGAAAATAAAATTCCAAGTTCTTGGAAGGCAGCTGAGTAAATTGATACTCATTTCAGAACCTTAAAAAATTGTTATCTTCATAATTTTTCCCTTCTGTCACATAACTATACTTCCCTTATTAAATAAAAAGTACCTTCAAATGAAAAAGGGGATTTTTAATTTCAAAATGTTGAAACAGGTTGCTTCAATTATTTTGGTTCCATTTGTTCCTAATTTTTTGGGAGACAGGAAATTAGCCAAAAATCAATCTTTTACTGCTTAGAGTTTTGGTTGCAGTGAATTGTCATTTTATGATGAAGTTATATTTCATATAAACCCTCCCAGACAGGTTATAAGAGAAGACGAAATGAAAAAAAAAAAACCATTTTGCCAAGCATTGCACATTGAGCAACGACTCTTCTGCCACCTTGAATGCTTTCTTTTTGCAAAGTCAAATACTCTATAAATCAATACTGCATGGTCCATGGAGGTGTTCTTTGGTTCAACACCCTGATTTTGTATTGGTATTTAAAGAGAAAACCATTTCTGGCAGAGCTGCAGAGCTGGCCGTTCTTTCTTAGTTAGCCCTTCTGTCAACCATATGCACATTCAGAGAAGGCTTTTTTCTGTCATGCCTTTTTCTTTTGTTTTGTTCTGCAGTCAAAATTCCAGAGAAGTGGACATTGATATTTTCCCCAGATCTGTTCCTGCAGGACACTTCAAAAGTGATTTGAGAGGTATCTCCAGGCTGCTGAGAGCAGCAAGCTCTCCCAGAAATGCTATGTTCTGAAGAAGTTTTGCTCTCTTCTCCACAGCTCCCAGTGCATGAGGTGTGTCACTGAACACCACTTTTGACTGAATAAATAATTTATTTACTTTCTCTGGTCTACTGTTTGCTGCTGCTACTTACACATCCACAACTACTAGTAGATATTCACCTACTCAGGGCACAGAATATGGCTCCTCTACACCTGGAGTAGATAGAACTGATATTCAGCATCAGATGGGATTAGTCTGTCAGTGACAGAGGCTGAGCACAAACATGAGTAGTAGAGCTAAACACTGGTTTTGTTGTCTCATTCCAATACCTTCAGTGCCTGATTCAGGCTCTCATTCCCATTGGTGACTGGTTCTCCTCCCTGAGCACTTCTAGGTCTGTAGTAATCAGTGAAGATATGACCAAAAGGTATGGACAGCCAAAGAATTCTCTGGGCCTGATCAGTTAAACTCCTCCTGGATCCATGAGATCCCAGATCATAGGAATATATATATATATATATATATATACAGGAGTTATTTAAAATAGACCAAACCAATGGGGCCTGAACAAAAAAAGCAGTATAAATAAATAAATATGCACACATTTCAATCTTGATTTTTCCAGAACAACACTCACGGGGTGCTTTACATTTCAAATGGAACCTGAATATATGGAAAGTACAGTGTACAGTAGAATTAACTTTTTTTTGTTCAGCCACTTTTTGCTGTTCTAGACACAGGTCATGACCTCTCACCTCCTGTTTATTTCTTCCCATGTTGACCTTTCACTGAAGCACAGGGCTAATTTTTTGCTCCAGTGACCAAGAATAGGAATTTGTCACTTTATTCAAAATGGAATGAATACAGGTATGTCTGGCATTCTCAGCTGAGCTTAACCCTCTGCATGCTGAAAACAGTCAAATAGCCAAGTGATCTCTATTAGGAAATATCTTTTCTGAAGTTGTGCTATTTTTTGTAACAAAAGAGTTTTGCTTCTTTTGTCTGAAAAAGGGTTTTTCTTTTTCTGTGCACAGTCGGGTACAGTTTTCTTTGTTGCAAAATACAATGAACTAAACAGAAGAAAATGACAGGTTAGAGGTCCATAGAAATTTGCAATGGTTCTAAGGGAGAACTTTCATTAGTGTTAGGAAATAACCTCCATCTTAATTGTCTGCTGTACAAACAAAGTTTTATGTGTTATCTTTGACTGAGAAAGAAATAACTAATTTCTCCGGTAAGATGCCAGTAATGAATTCTTATGGACTAATCTTAATAAGTATGTGCAAAGTAATCTATGCTTCTCATGTTGAGTTATAAAATAGAATTCTTTTCCTTATGCATAGAATTTCACTGGTACTTATCCACCTATTCAAATCTCCTGTGCAGTAGGGTTCTTTTCTCCATCTGTAAATTCTGTAAAGGGAAAAAACGTCAGTGTATCCATGCAGGATTTGAAGTTAACACTTAAATCCTGTGCTAGAATTACAAAGGATAAAGGTGCCAGCAAAAAAAGACCCCAAAAACCAAAACCCATGAAAAAATAAACAAACAAAAAAACCACAATGAAAAAACAAGCAAGGGAGAAAACCACAACCTTACAACACAACCCAGGAGGTCTCAGGTGAGTCAGTCAGTAGATTCAAGCATTATCTGTCAAAATGAAAAAGTTGTGAGCAATGGACTTTCAGACTGTGATCTCCTACAAACACATCCTAAGTATTTCTGTGGTCTCACTGAAGTTACTGTTGTGTCTCTTTTCCTCTTTGCAGCTATATTAACATATTTTCAATCCTTTATGACATGCCCCATTTTTTTGTCCTAAGTACACATAAGAATTATTGCCTTCCCAGATCTTGTCATTAGCTATGCAAATACCCGAGGTCTGCATGTGCCTTTTGGCCAGCCAGAGTGTGCGAGCTGGCTACCCAAGAGAACAGCACTGCTGAGCTCATGGCACTGCCCTACCTCCAGTGGAATCACCTGTCAGGGCATTTATCTCACAAAGTTTTTCAAGTATTAACATGTCTGATGACTTACGACATTGATTTAATTTACTGAAATATAATTCAAAGAGGCAAGAGATGGGGAGAACAAGTGACATAAATGGCATTCTCCTGTAGGCTTCCTAAGCCTCAGGAAACCAAATTAAAAAAACTTTGGTGGCATTGGACCCTGTTACAGGTCACAGGCTGAACCAGTCCTATGCTTTGATCCAGGATTTCCCAAGTATGAGGGCCAGTGAGGCCAGTAGTTCTCCTCTCAGAATATGAAGCAAGCATCATTTGACATTATTTGTGTAGAAATTTCGTCCATCTCAGTTAAAATCAGCAAAATACCATGAAAATATAAATTTGCATATTTTTAATAAACCTGAAATTAGCTCTAAAATCTCCAAGTTTTCAGTATCTTCCAACAGCATTACAACTATGTGCAGAAAAGGACCGGAATGGTGAATGGTAAGGTCTGCAATGCGGACTGGGATATTTTCCTCAGAAGAGAGCACTTTTAGTGCTAGAAATGAGAGCCATATTTTCTATGTTGCTATTAGAACCAAAACTTCAGGCCCTGGGGGAGGTTCTGCACATACTTTCACTGAATGGGGTGTATCCTTAACTCTCTTTCCTGTGCCAGCCTTGGCACAGTTTGATTTTCCAACAGCCCCCCTGGAGGGAGGATGCTCTGAGCTGCTCCCTTTTGGGTCCATTCCTGGCTGGGTGTATGCTGAGGGGGCTGCAGGCAGATCCTGGGATTCAGAAGCATTGCAGTTTGCTCATTTTCCAGTTCAAACTTCTCAGTGACAGCAGACTCTCAATTCTGAGACCAAGGAAATACAGGTGGGGGTGGAGTGTGGTACATTTGTAATGGCAATCATGGTAACTGTAATAACATCTGTAATAATAGAGAGGAACAACCTATTTTTGCCTTTCAGTTACCTGAAAAGTCTTTACTTTACACTTTCCAAGGCAGAAAACTCGATCCTGCACTTGGCTAAAATATGATTTCCAGATTCACCTGAAGAATGCCAAAATAAAATATTCATATGCTGCAAGAGGACAAGAGGGATCCTAAAATCAAGATGAAAAAGTTTCAACTTTTCTCCAGCACACAGTGCCTCCTGACAAGCAAAAAACAAATATTTGGCACAATAATGGCATGAAAACATTTAGGTACAGGTGAATCTTTTTAGCTCAGTAGTTACTGGTGGTTAATATTCTCCACCTTTGAAAATTCTCCCCGCTTGTCCTACGTAGGGTGTTTTAGTCACAGCTAGGAGTATATTCTTCTTCTTTTAGACATAAAATATCATGTCATTCACTGTTTTCAGTCCTCACCTCTCAAAGTGCAGAATATGATGCCAAAGGAGTGGGATTCAGTGAAGAATATATGTTTCTGGACCAGTAGATGTATAATAGGCTACAGCATTATTACTGGGGCTGCAATTCATCCAATTTGTTGACAATTCAAAGATTCAGCTTTCACAAGCTAGTGGAAATTATATTCACCTGTGCCAGAGCACCTATTTTTCTCTCTCTTCTTCATCATCTCTATATTTTTTTTTCAATAAATTATTCCTTTGAATTAGAAATATATGTACATAGCTTATTGTTTCTCACTAACCTACACTGTCTTTGGAGCTTCCTACTGGTAGAATGAGATCAGCAGCAGCAGCCTGGTCTGACTGGGGGCTTTGGCTCCTTTCCTAGGCTGTAAGCCTTTGTGCAGGTGTCAAATAAGGGAGGCACCAGCACCAAAACCATCCCTGCTAGTCCTGGCATTTGCATACTAACTGCTGCTGCAGTAACCACTTAAATCTGATATACTGAATGCTGAGAGGGAATAAAAAACACAACCTAAAGAGAACAGAACACTATCCCTAAACACCCCAATACCACATTTTTCATGCTTTACAGTGTTTTACATGGGGGTTGTTTCTCTGTGAGCATGCACATGCTCTGATTTTGATCTTTTGAAATTTCTGCATCCCTTAGGTTGTATCCTTTCACTCCAGAATAACTCTTGTTGTGATAGATGAACTGGAACAAGTGTGGGCTTCCTCACAGCCACTTCCTGTCAAAGTGCCCTGTGCTAAGCAGCAAGCTGTGCAGTCAAATGGAAGGAAGCACAAAAGTCCACTTTTCCCTTATCTCTTCCCCATGGCAACCTGACCAAGAACAGTGACCCCCAGCAGCACAGCTGAGGCCTGAAACTGTGCTGAATTACTCAGGAAGAGAATCTCCTGACCCCAGCCAGCAGAACCCAATGAAAATATGTGACCTCTAACTGCAGAACCCCTTGTCCGACATTACGTTTGTACTGTACCCAGCCAACACAGGTCAGATGCTTTCAGGAAGCTGACTTAATGATTCTCAAATCTAATTTAAAGTGAACCAGTGAACCTAGAACTATTCAGGTTCTGCAATTAGAGGGTTTTACATTAAGCAGGCTAAAACCCCATAGAAATATCACACCTCCTTGAATTAGGTATTGAAATCAAATATTTTTTTTTCCTCAGGGCTGACCTTTGTTAGCTACATGTAAACTGAACTGATGATGAGTCATTGAGCTAGCAAATTAGTACTCATAGTTGTTGACAGGGTCAGCAAGAAATCTACCACATTTTTAAGCAAAAATAAAATCTTCATGTAGTTATTGTCATATGTACTTCTTGTCCTTAATGACATTCAGAAACCATTGGCAACAAGAAGAGAAAAAACAGGAGATTTTGGGGTTTTCACACTCTCTACCAAGTGTAATCAGAAATTTAACACCATAAGCTTTGGTTAAAGAGCTATAACAGTATCTATTTGTTGTGCTTTCCGCCACATAAATAATAGAATTGACCTCAACAGTGGGTAGAAAAGGGACCAAATTCTCTAACCCTCTACCTTGGTTAATATTGTTTCAATAGCACTACAGCCTATTTTATAATGCTTCTGCACAAACAACTCTTTGTCTTGTGACAGCAAGGTACACCAATAATTCATTACAAGAACATTTGTTCTGTGATTAACTCTTAGAACTGTATGAGTAATTTGGAGCACAGCTAAACACGGTCCTGAACTCTTTTTTTTTGAGTGAGAACACCTTACAATTAACAATTTTAACAAACTTATATGAACAGCATTTTAATGACAGAATGAATCTCAAAGGCAGACTTGACTTAACCTGTGCCCATTCAGTCTGTGGGCAGCTCCTGGGGTAACATGCATTGGATCACAGCTGTTCTACACAATGAACACATTGCTGTGGCCACCGTGGGCATTCAGAAGAGCTACATGACTGAAATTGGGTTTGGCCACCCCAGATTCATACTTTCTTGTCAGCATGTCCACAATCAGTTCCAGTGTGCAGAAATGGAAATGGAAATATTTAAGATGAGACACCAAGAGCCTAACAGATAGAAATATTTTGTGCTACAAATACTCTGAATTTTTAAGGCAGCTTCTCTTTTGCCTGTCTAGTTTCACCTTCTCTCTTCTGTTAAAGGCCTTTTGGCATTTGTGCTGGTCCTCTGAATCTAACTATTTTGCCTCTCTTCCAGTATGTTACCCAACTCTGTTGTTCCTTCCAGTATTTGGCATTTGCTTTGGAATTATGTTTGTCCATCTGTTATTTGTCCTTTTGGTGATGCGTTCTGCTGATTTCCATTTGTTCCTTTCAGCTTCCTCAACAATTTGGGCTTCTGAAGTGTTGTGGCATCAGTCAGTTTTATCTTGGCCCAGGACAGTGTTTGTACAGAACAAGAGAAAGAGCAAAAACTGGCCTAGACTGATGTTTCTGTTTCTTTAGGAATTCACAGGCACAACTTTTTGCAGTGGTCATTCCCACTAGCTGATTTCACTGGTTGAAGGAACACGTCGTGAAAGGGGCTTTATCCTCTTTTGGTTTCTGTTTTACTCCTTCCATCTTTCTGGATGTTTGTAACCAGTGTAAAACCATAAAAAAAGCTAAAATGTCAGCAGATACTCTTTCAGCCTTGACTGAGCTTATACTTTTGTCTTGCATATTCCTTCCCTTTGGGAACACATCCACCTCCTTTATTAACTATATACAAAAATTACTGGCCTCATATGGTCTAAGGAGAACCAAAACTGCACCTAGACATACTTTTTTCCTCAGTTATATCTTTTTTATCCCTTAAAATAAACCACAATCACGCTACCCTCTGAATGCAGTTGCTGGATAAGACCTTTACTTGTCATGACCTAATTTTTCAGACTTAGACCATTTTGTAGACAGAGTTCCAAATCTGTCAGCTCACAAGTTGCCGATGTACAACAGCGTGGAATGACTAAAGGGATGCTCAGCTATTGATCAGTTATGTGGATATTGTTTTCTCCCCGACCACGGCTCTGAATGCTCATTTTAAGTCACACTATCATCAGACGTATGCATTATACTGGACTTGCAGAATTTTGCATAGAAGTCAGGCACTGAGTAGGACCAGGTCTCTTTTTATACATTTGTTTTGGATTTAGACTTGTCCAGTAAAGCAGTCTTACTAGAAAACCAGGATTCTCAGAAAAATAAAACAGCCTCCTGGAAAAACCTGAATTTTTCAAAGTGAGGATTTATTTTGTATCAGTTACCCTTAGAGATATCTGAGTGGTATAAATGAACGAAGGATGCTTACAGCAGTTTATTTTCAGCATTTAAAGGAGGCATTAGTTAATCTGTTTGCTTAGGTGCACTGAATTCATTAATTTCTTTCACTGAAAGTCATGTGAATTTCACCAATAACAATAAGATACATGTATTCATCAGAGTAGGCCTGTCTTTGAAAGGAAGGAACTTCCTTTTCTTCTTTCTCCTTTCCTTCCCACCCCCAACCAAAATGCTCCCAAACCCACTGTTTTCATTACATAAATACTGGGTATAAAGAATAATTTATGAAATGTTTATGATGTGGGTAGGATGTTGGTTTTGATCAAATCCAAAATCAGGAAGCCCCAATTAATAAGGAAACCTTGAGAAAGCACCCATGGTACGTATGAGCTCACTGGGGTTTGCAGGTAAGAGCTTTGTGCAAGCAGACTGCTTGGAGTATGGAAGCCCCTCCTGCTCCTGAGCTTCCAAACCATCCCAGGGTAACACAGAACAAACAAACCAATTTTGCCACAGGGGAACAATCCCAGCATCTTTGGACTCCTTTGGAAAAATTGACATAACCAGCTGGATCTCATCCAAGTGAGCCAGTCTGTGCTTGGGCTCTAGCAGAGGCAAGCAGAGAACACGTGGAGTGCTTTTGGGCCATCTAGCTGGCCAAGAGGTCCAGAAAATGAAGTAGCATCCCATTAACATCAGCATTATCATATAACTGGCATGAACATGTCAGAAGGGATGAAAAGGAGTTAAAATCTACTACCAGCACTGCAGATCATCACCTTCTGATTGAAATCACTAATTAATTGTTGCCCTTTAATATTTTGATTCTAGTCTAGAACTGCAAAATGTGTGCTCGCAAAACACCCTTGGACACTCAAGACATGGACAAACATAAATGCTAGGTAACACATTTACAGTTGCAAGAAAAAGGTGTGAATAGTGCAATAATGACAAATGCAAGCAGTTAATTACAGTTTCAGTGTTGATCATAGAAGGTCTTTTGGAAACAAAATTAATGTAGCAATTTTCAAAGGAAAGGCCAGGTATAACTGAACAAGTGACCATTCAGTCTAACATGGTCAGCAGTCATTAAAGTGCATCTTATGCTTATTCTTGTACTACCTCAGTCCAGAAGTTGCCATCACAGTGTGAGGTGTCAGCTTACGAAAGTACTAATCAGCTGATACATGCAAATATCATTATTACACACGCTGCAACACACAAGGAGAGCCACGTTGTCTCTTCCGATGCTAGTCCCGTGAGATATACAAATGTTATAAATTTTTCTCTGCATGAGGCTGCTTACCTTATATCATCATATTACACGAATTTACACTTTTAAAATAATTAAAATGCTCCAGTTGCAGCCATGTCACATTTAAACAGCAGCGGCTATGGGAGGATTACAGTCACAGCCTCCCATACTGCATGCAATTCAAAGGCTTGCTGCCTGTAAGCTAGTTAGAAGCACCGAAGAAGTGAAATTTAACTTTGCTGGTTGGTAAAGGAGAAAATAAAGGAATCTCCACAGACTACTAGCCCAGCAGAGTACACATTGTTAGTCAAAAGAGAGAATGGCAATTCTGCATTATAAACAAGAGCACATTGCTCTCCTCTTATTCCTGAGAGCTACAATTAAAGGATGCAAGCCATAAAACAGTGTATTATATGATGCATTGTTTTTAATCTTGCTGCCTTGTTGTATATGAGGTTCATATAATTCATACAGGAAAAGGCTTGTTCTGTAAAAATACAGAGCCCTGCATGTGAAATATAAGTTCACACACAAGCAATGTATATATCGCCAAACCAGCAAACTAACTCACTTACTTAATACACTAAACTTCAGCTTCTTTCTATATTATGTGAAATGGCTTGAAACAGGAGGCAGCTGCCAGGAAACATCACTGCTTCTTTACTCAAGAGAGACAAGGGAAGGAAGAATGAAGAAAAAAAATTCCCTCGATGGATGCCACAATAGCATGTCTTTCATTATCGCCCTGTGTCAAGGCACTGTGTAATGTTCATTGTGCATGCATAGTAAATTACTATTTACCTGCCAGTGCCTTTGATAAGTCAGTCTTTTCTCCCTCTTTTCGTCCACACAGCATGGAACAGTGAAACCTCTTTGCCTATAATTCTTATTAAGGTGATACCTTTTCTGAATAAGAAAGTACACACTTCCAAAGGAGGCATTCTCTTGGGTTTTTAAGGGCCATTGTTTTTATTGTTTTCCTTTTATTTCTCCCACCCTGCTGTGTTTTAATGCTATAGTGACTTCTGTGTATACAACTCTCATATTGAAATGTCTGCCGCAGATATATGCAATATTAAAGAGTGCTTATGAATTTTTGACATCTAATTAGTCGCTACCCAGTTAACATGTCAAGACTCAGAGGGATTAGGGAGTCAGCCCTTTCTGAATAAGTTAAAGCTATGCCCTGTCCTTTTCATGTATTATTCTTTAATGTAGGTGGTGATTATTTTGCTGTGATTAATTGATGAAGCTCATTGGTCTGGCAAGTGTTACAGAATTCACCATTCCTCACTTTTATTTCTCTCTGTAGGGCTTTCCCGCTTATTTGAAAGGAATTGGTTCTATTCGGTCTGTGAAGCTTCATTGTCTTTTCTCAATACGTGCACATTGGTTTCTCTTAAGATTTTATCTATTTAATTTTATATCTTTTCTACTATAAAGGAAGCAGATATTTAATAATGCTTGTTTTGCATGTTTCAAACAGTGTTTCTTTAATGTGTTGTTTATTTTTATTTTTGATTTATACTTTTAGACAAAATTACTGACATGTATTTTGAAGAATAAAAATAGATTTTAATTTTTTTTCTAATTTCCCCCACATTCAACAAGGCTTGGTGAATTTCAAGGTTTTCTGGTCCCTGATTAGAAGCAATATTTCATTCAGGCAAGTTTTAATTTTTTTTTAACATTTTGAGTGGGCTTTTTTCTTAGAGATGATATAATATTCTCTGTTGTCAGTTATGGTGAATTATATCAATTTTAGCATCCAAATGGAAGCCTTAATTATACAATCTCTGTTTTCCATGTGCACGCCTTTCACAAAAGGAACAAAAAAAAGGAAAAAAAGGGAATGTTGAGGCAAATCTTTAAACACCTGTAGAAATCTAAGTGATGCATATTTAAAACAATGTGATCACTCATAAATTCAGCTGTGTGTCAAGGTTCCTGCTGACCTGTGGTGCACTCCAAAGGAATGTTCCGTTGATTATATACAGCTGCGGATGCTCAGAAAGAAGCAGCACATATGTGTGCTTCATGGTCTGATATATTTGCTGTATCCCCCTCTGTGTAAGTGATATTGGGTTCTATATAAAGAAACAATAAAAACGTATGCTGAGCACTAATGGCTGTGCCGTTTGCCTACACAGGCACCACGCCACCAGTATTTAACTCATTGCTTTGTAAAAGCACTGGAAGATCTGCTGTAGCTATAAAGGGCAAAGCAAAAACATACACATTCACATGCACAAAGTTTTTTTCTTTTTCTTTATTTCTTTTTTTTTATTTTTCTAAAATACTGTGAAGGAACATCCTGCTGTATTACATTGGTTTTTGTTCACCATTTCACTGTAGTTGGCTCAAGAGTTTTGGGCCTTGTAAAAGTGCAATGCAGTCAGGCATTTTCCCTGAAACGATAAAATCAGAAAAATAATTTAACACAAGAAGCAAACATATAGACATGATTATGGAAATATTTAATCATGCACGGTGGCTACTGAGAAGTTTCTTCCATTCCCTACCTCTTCACTGCAAAGGAGCTGAACAAAAGGCTGTTGCCATCCGAGTTCATTTCTGTAGCCTACTGGTTTTATGGACAAATAATTACTTTTCACAGAGCAGAATCAATCCCATTATGAAACTCCAGTATTCAAATTTGTATTTGGGACAATAGTGGAGCTCCAGACGGTTTATCTTCTTTAGAAATGAACAAACTCATGCACACACTCTTAAAAATTTGATCATTACAAATAATTACAATCCTATTTACCAGTCAGGGTTTGTGCTTTTTAATTTACACTGGGGAGACTCTTTCTGAGGGTTTTTTTTTTTTGGTGAAAATATGTAAACAATTCTCTCTTATCAGGCTTTAAAGAAAATTGCAGTGTGCGAGGAAAAGAGGAAAGCGAAATGGGCCAAGAGGTTTTAGCAAGGTGCTTCTCCTAACCTGTCACCTGGGTTTTGAGGTTCTTGAGGATAAGCTGAAAAGAGGAGTCACAGCAGCCTCACACATCCCCAAACCACAAATGGCTTAGGAACAAAAACTGACATCAACTCTGCCATGGAAAAGAGAGCCACGAGGCAAAAAAGGAAGGGAAATAAAACTGAGCGGGGTGGGTGGGTCGACTGAAGGGGCTGTGAGTACGAAGAAGGAAGAGGGGGCAGCATTAAAAGAAATATCAATCAATTGGAGCATATTCACTTTCTCCTGCACAGTAGATTCTATCAGAAGAAACACTGAACTTTGTAGTGTTAGCAGCAGCTGAAATTTAGAATTATTGTTTCCTCCTAACAGAAGACTCATTTTCCACGGCCGCATTTGCAGCATAATAAGCTTTTTGTTATTTTTTCAATTAGAGTCAATTGACCTAACAAAATGGTTGGCAATTAAGTGATTTTTGTAATGGTCCGGGGGTAATTTAGTCGAGCTTGTCAGCTGTGTTTCATGAAGCCGAGATGTCTTTTTTTCCCACTGCCTCTCTCTCTCCCTCTCCCTCTCTCTCACTTACTCCCTCTCTCTCTCAAGCATAATGGCTCATAATTTCAAAATCTTTTCCTTCTGTTTCCCTCACAATAATTCGCAATTACAGGAAGTTGTTGGAGGTGATTTTTTCCTACCTTGCTTTTTGAGTCAGTAATTTTAAATAAAATGTACATACTTGTAAAAAGGGGGCTATTACAGAAATCACTTTTTGTGTAAACTCAATTATTTTATGAATAGTGACACCAGTTTCTGCTGGGTTCAACTCCTAAAGGCTGATGTATTATTATTTTCAGGGTAAAAGGTGTTGAACATTTAGAACACTTTTTCAAATCAAACCAGTATTCAGGAAGGTAAACAACAACTTAAACGATGAGGAGCCTTCTAGTAAAGCTGACAGGTATATGAGAAGAATGAAAGCCATTAGGCCATTTATACAATAGTCTGCAGCTACTGGACTTTTTCTCTTGTAATGATTTAGGAAGAAATTCCTCATTTGTCTAATTGATTCATTTTCTTAAGACAACATCTGGAGCCGCAATTCATATTAAAGTGCTGTAGTTAGATCTGATGACTACATCAGATGTTCTTTCATTTGTATTCTTTTTATTATCTGTTTTTGCAGCACACACACACTCGCACACAGGCTGGAAACTGAAGCCACGCACCCGTCCACCAGTGAATCCCGACACTTCCTAGCATCTGCCTGAAAACGACTGCCTTCTAGGATTTTTTTTTGAATGTTAAGTTCTTTTTTCTAATTCCCAGCCACGCTCTACATTTCCCCTGTGTCTCGAGCCTCCCTCCCAGCCCGCGGGATGCGAGGGATGCGCAGCTGCCCGCAGCGGCGAGCGCGGCTGCGGCCTCGCCAGCCGGCAGAAGGGGGCGCTGCTGCAGCGGAGCAAGCGGCACCTCGCCCCTGCCCCTACCCCTGCCCTTGTCACTGCCCTTTTCCCTACCCCTGCCCCTGCCCCTGCCCTTGTCCCTGCCCCTACAACTGCCCCTGCCCCTGCCCTTGTCACTGCCCTTTTCCCTGCCCCTGCCCTTGTCACTGCCCTTTTCCCTGCCCCTGCCCTTGTCCCTGCCCCTGCAACTGCCCCTGCCCTTGTCCCTGCCCCTGCAACTGCCCCTGCCTCAGCTCCTGCCCCTTCCCCTGCCCTTGTCCCTTCCCCTCTCCCTGCCCTTGTACCTGCCCCTTCCCCTGCCCTTGTCCCTTCCCCTGTCCCTGCCCTTGTACCTGCCCCTTCCCCTGCCCCTTCCCCTGCCCTTGTCCTTGTCCCTGCCCCTGCAACTGCCCCTGTCCCTGTCCCTGTCCTTGCCCCTGCCACTGCCTCAGCTCTTGCCCCTGCCCCAGCTCCTGCCCCTGCCTCTGTCCCTGCCCTTGTCCCTGCCCCTGCACTTGTCCCTGCCCTTGTCCCTGCTCCTGCTCCTCTCCCTGCCCCAGCTCCTGCCCCAGCCCGTCTTCCTCCTTCCCCAGCCCCTGTCCCTGTCTGACAGGACCCTGCTTGCTCCCTGCTCTCACTCTGCTCCCTCCCCCTGTTCTCTGCCCCATCCTCTGCCCCTGTCCGAGTTCCTCCACCGGGCTCCCTGACTCCTCCTGACCCCCGCCCGCCTGGCCATGACCCTGTGTCCATGTGACCCTTCCCATCACAAGTTTACACCGGAAAAACCTGTCGGGCAGGGCTCAGAGGTCCCCGGTGCAGCTGTTTTAGCCCCATGCTGGTTTCCAAGGTAGGGCAGTTGACACCGGGCAGGGGGCTGTGTCACCTACTGGTAGAAAAGCCTCTGCACTGAATGCTACCAGCACGGGTTTGCAAATGAGAAGGGAGGGTGCTGGTTTTTAGGGAGTTTTGGTGCTTTGTTTTGTTTGGGGTTTTATGTTTGTTTGTTTTGTTGTTTTGTTTTGTGTTTTTTTCCTCCAGTGTTGTAATTATTTGTTGGTAGCTGAATTTTATCTATTTAGTATCTTAATTTGCCTTGCCTCACATTCCTGGAGTTTTGAATCACATTTTAAGGCAAAATCTGTGGGCCAGATTCTGAGAGGCATTTTTACCTTCCTCTTTCTTTTGCCTCTCCTGCATCCAGCATGTTTTGGAACTGGGTTCTAAAAGACTGGCCTCCCATCTTGCCTACTGGGACAGTAAGATCCGTGTGCATTATCCTCAGTAAATATTACTTTTACATTTGGATCTCTGCTCATTTCCCTTATGACCCCTGACAGTCTTCTCCTAGGGTTTGATTATAAGTCACTACAGTCTGGACTGTACTGGAGTCTCGTAAGGCTTCGATTAATCCACCGCACCTAAGCATTGCTGTGACTATAAAAGGAAAAGTTATGATTCTGAATAAGCATTGTGCGGAAGAAAGAAGCAAAAGCATAAAGTATTAAACTTTCATCCAGCACCATAGGAGAGATGTAGTTATTAAATTTCAGCTGCTTATCAAACTGATATGAAAGTCATTTTGCATGATTGCTTTGCATCCTCGAATCTTCTGCTTTTATTTGCAGTGCATCTCTGCGCTTTCTTATTAGAAAAATACTCAAAGGATAAAAAAGCTGATAATATTATTCAGTTTTGACAATTAGGTAGAAAAAACATTTTAAGAAGTGCTTTTTTTATTGCAGCTAGTAATAATAGTGGTGGTCCTCCTGGTAGCAGTCTCTTCTGATGCTACCCAGGGTGATGCTAGCTTTACCCTATAACGGCCAAAGCCCTGATGGTTATACTGCTAAAGCTGCTAAGGAGTGTGAGTCAGGATGTCATTCTCAATATCACAAACAATGTACACAGCCACAGATTATTTTGTCTTCAGAGGTTCACAGTTTATGGCTTTCCACCCCCCCCCCCCCCCCTTCCTATTTTGAGATTCACAAGTGGGCTGGGGCTAGTGCCTGTGGTGGGTGGGGCAAGAACTCTAGTACCTTCCCTGTCCCGGACTTGCCTGCAGCTGCTGTCCATTCCCTCAGGATCACTGTCACGTTAACCACTTCAGCAAACCTATCTCTGTCTATTTATAATCAATCTCCCATACACTTCAGCTGCCCGGCAACTGCCTTTAATTATTACATCCCCACACTGTGGTTCCCTTCCAGTTCAGCTTAATCTGCTCCTTATGTTTTGCGTGTGAATTTATGCAAAGCTATAAGCATTCATGGGAATGTGGAGCTCTTAGAAGATGAGAGCAAATCATCCCATCTCCCACAACTCTCCCTTTCCCCACCATGGGTTTCCACAACTTGATGCTTGGTTGTTTTGTTTTCCAGTGTTCCAATAATTTCTTCAGTATTCTCTCTGCCTTCCCACTTTCTGTCAATGCTTCCCAATCTCCTGCTAGGTTTTACTCCTCTATGATTTAATTCAGTCTCAGCAACTGTCACAAAGCTGATGGCTCCCTAGCATTTATCTCTTTATATTTGGTTGCTGCCTTCTGTCCAGTCCTTTCATCTCAGACTTTCCACTCATATCAGTGTCCAGATGTCTGGTCATAAGCCCAGGACAGCAAAAATGTGACCTCTTTGAGCCATTGTTTCTCCACAGTTGTACAGAATTGTTTCTCTGTGGCACAATGCTGGAGACTATTAGCACCATACCTGCTCTTCACAGTTTCTCTTCCAGATTTAATTTCTACAAATCAAGTCTCTGTTTTTCCAACCTTTACAAAAATATTTCTCTGTTATATTAAAAGATGCCCTTAGATCTTGCTGTCTAGATTTGAGTTGTCATCCCCAGGCTATGAAAACTTTTTCCCCAGGCTATAAAAACTGATTTTTTTTTACCTCTCCAGACAGCAATTTGCCCCATGTGCAAGACAGCTCAGAAGAGCAGTCTTATATACCTCTAGATGCTGAAAAGATCTGGAAAGGTCTGGTTTTCCTCCCTGGGAGAGGAATTCCTGTGACTATCCCTGTGTAATGCATGTCTTTGAATTAGCATTTAAGCTGTCCTGAATTCAGGGCTGGGTACCTCAGATTGTAACTCAGGGGGTAATTTTCTCTGACCCCTTAGTAACAACAAATACTTGCCCTGGTACTCAACCACCCATCAAAACCTTGGTCCTCAGAGCCTGCTGGTTCTCACTTGGCATTAAGGAGCAATGCAATTGTCCCAAGTAGGTGCAGAAACTGGAGGGATCTGGGCTGGAAAAAGGGATGAATTATAGGAAATACTTCAGCAGAAGAGAGAGTCACAGTTTTAGGAAAATATCCTGACAGTGAGATGTGTTAAACTGGGTGGGGGGAGGACAATGTCTCCTTTGTAGCATTCATCATCAGAATATTATTGTGTTGTCCAAAGTACTTTACAAATTCTAAGATATGATTGTATCTTACACCTTGGCAAGGAACTGAACAGATGTCCTTCTAAAGGACAATTTAATCAAGGAAAAATAACAATTAGGCAGGAATTTGCTAAAGGAATCAGTAACTGTTAACTCATGGTCAACCCAAAAATGTAAAAATTATCTGGCCAAATTTTGCCATGCTGACCTCTGTCTTCTCAAACTCTACATTTCAGTCTTATATAGTTTTTGCACCAAATATCATATTACAGAAATAAAGAAAAAATATCATCCTATTTCACTGTCTGTGGGCTAATATTTTCTCTCTGAAGGTAGATAACTCCATTTTCAACACAAAAATCAAAGGCAGGTCACATGTAGAAAATATATATAATGTCCTCTGCAGAGTGCTTTAACATGCCCAGCAGTATATTCCCACTTTATTCCTAGAAGAGTAAAATTACAGTGTGTAGCAGGGCTGGCACCACGCTTCCATGCCGTGCAGACATTAGAGCAGAGGGAATAATTCACAATGAATAGTTTAGTCAGTAAGTTTAGCCCTTTTTCTGCCTATGAGATCTCCATGGGCAGACTGAGGTTTCCTTGAGTTTATTATGCAAAAGAATTCAAAGAGATCCTTTTTCCTCTCTAAGTACTTCTAATTGCTCAGGAACACTTCTTTGTGAACATTCCCCAATCACTTCTTGAGCTTTGTTAGATATGACTGCTTTGATGAGTCACATGGTGTTGATTTATTTTTCCAATGTGTTGAGCGTGCACAGATTCATGTGTGTGAATCTAATACTCAGTTTCCATCAATACTTATGCACGCTGTTCTAAAATTCTCAGTGAATAGCCACAATAGTAATTGAATCCTACAAATGTCCCTAGAAAGCAAACACAGCTAGAAGACAGAATGGGTGAGAGGAATCCATTTGCAAATTCCAGTAAATGAACAATGGTTGATAGCAATCCATTTCCAAATTCCATCAAAGGCAGTTTTTTTTATAGCATTTAGCCAGCTATAGTAGATTCTGTGTAAAATATTGTCAGCTCTCTGCTTTCCATTCATTTCATTCTGTGCTTCTCTCCTCATGAAGTAGCTGTGGGAAGGAAATAATAGCAAACTTCTCTTTCTCCTTACCCCCACAAAAAAAAAAAAGCAAAAAAAAAGCAAAAAAAACAAAGCAACAGAAACCCCCCCCACAGATTTAAAGTAAATATCTCTGAGCACCAAGTAGCTATCTCCTATTTTTCAAGCCCAGACTTAATATACTGCAGTTGTACCTGGGAGGTCTAGTTTGTTCAGCACCTATTGCCTCCAGGACGAGGATTCAATTAAGAAATATAAAAGATAATATGATGCTATAGGGACAAAAATACTTTTGAAACTCTACCCAGGCTTTCTGTAAATAGAGGTATACTTTGAAAGCAAACATTTCCTGTTAAAATGCATCAGCTTTCTATTCTGTGATCCTCCACTCCAAATTATAATAGAAAATATATAATGGAGCATAAAAACTAACAGATGAGAAAAATGCACCTTCAATATGAATTTCACCTCCTAGCTGCAAGGCTACCCTCAAGAACCTCACTGTTGTTGCAGACTGTTACTACAGCGTAAATTAACTAATTCTTACCAAAATTTTAATGGTTTTCTAGCAAAAGTGAGATAGTACCCTTTCTTCATCTGGGCAACTAGAACAAAGATGTGAGTAATCATCAAACTTTTCTACTCTACTAAACATCATTTTTTTCTACTCTACTCTCTGCTTTCTAAAACTCTTCTACGGAGTTTGTGAGACAGAAACAATGATTATCCAAAACATTTATATTGTACAAAATTTCTTGTGCACAGGGCACTGGATGGGTGACTTTGCTTACTTGCTGTGAGATCTGGGTCCTTCTGCAAAGTTTTTTTTGGACTGGGAGATGAACAGCATGAGGGAACAGAAGTGTACAACTGTGAACACTTCAGCATGCATTATTGCTTTTTCATTTCAAAGGGATAAGAAGTGAAGCCCTGTCCTTTGGATGTAGTCCTAGTACTTGTTTTGCTCCTAAATTTTTGGTAGTTATTGCAACAGGGCTGTTAAAATTAGTGAATAAATTCCCTATCTAATCAATAGAAAATCTGAAAACCTCCCCACTAATTCTCTGCCTGTTTGGGATTTTGTCCATAAAATTTATGTTTCATTTATACTGGTTAGGCAAACTGGAACTCCACTCTCAGGAACAGGGATGGATTGTAATCAATAGCAACAGCCATAGCAGCTTTAATTCAGGTATTTTGCAGTTTTTGAGTGCTGAAATTCAGAATGTCACTGCTTACTTTAAATTTCATAGCTGCACTTCCATTGGGTTTTGGAAATATAGGAATTGAACAAGCAAAAATATCATTGTTTGTTCTGATCTTCACACAGAAGTGGTGGAAGGCAATCACCCTCTTCCTAACCTGTTACTAGACATGGGATGGAAAACAATTGGAATGGAAGTTACAGTTGCTTTGTTAAACAGTGCAGTGAAATGAGAACTCAGGACTAGTTATTTTATGTTTAGGCTTTACAGAGGTGGATGGAAGAGATTTCCTCTTCCTTCCAACAGGTAACATTTTTCTCCTTTTGTTACCTCCCTTCAGGTAGCACTCATGCACACCTTTCTTCACATTTCTTACTCTTACATAATCTATATCCAACTCCTGCTCATTTAGTTATTCTCCTCAAAGCTGGGGGTAGTGTCCATACCCACACGTTCCTCCTTAATCAGAATCCAAATGTCGCCATGTTTCTAAATGTTGTGGCCAATTTTATGCATCATTTTCTGGACCAACAAAATTTTTTCCGTTTTTTTCCATAATTTTCAGAGATGGAGCATGTACACTTACCAATAAGTGTGTGCTTATTATCTCCCTGTCCAAAGTGGCTGGGTTTTTTTTTTTTGTTGTTGTTGTTGTTTAGCACGAGATCTGCCCACCAGCCCTCACTCAGAGCTCTCCATGCCCAGGTTCCTTACACCCTTTATTTTCCATCTTTTAGTGATTTCTTTCATGAAGCTTTTTCCTCCTGCTGAGTGTCCTTTGGGCTCCATCAGAACCAGGGTAGAGAGATGATCTCTGCTAATATCCAGAGATCCAGCCAACTCCAGCAAGGAGGAGCAAAGTCCTGCTCAAGTGACAGGGCTGCATATCTTAGGAATGTGGTGTAACTGTGCAAGCTGATTGACCATGGACACTGACTAGCATAACAAGCCTCCATTGAGCATAAATAAATGTTGTTGAGTTTTTTTTCCTGAAGCTTAAAAGTTTGACCAGTTTTCAAGACCCATTTTCATCTTGAAGAGCTGTTAAGGAAACAACTGAGAGTTATATTTATTTTTAAACACTGGTTAACAACATATTTTCCTTAATATTTTTCTCAGACTTGAATAATCACCTGAAACAGAGCCATACAGCAAAAAACTTCTGACCTAAATGTCAAATTCTGGCAAAGCAGTATCCACTGCTAGGAAATTTTGCCAAAGAAAATTTCCATCCACCCTCATTATAGACGTGGATATTTCAGAAATAACTAAATTCCACACTAAAGAAAGAAGCTGTAATACCAATACTTGAAAATTAAGTTATCTAATTAATTATCAAATACAAAGAAGATGGTTTCCTTTCTCTGGGCTTGGCCTATCAATATGTAGCCTTCCTTAACCTACGGTGAAAATTATTATCTATCCATCTGAAATTTTAATATTTTAATTTCTTATCAGGATTTATCAGAAGGTAAAAATGTACACGTCTTCCACTGATGGAGTGAAATTTTCTCACTATAGGCAAGAAATATGAAGTCTACAAACTGTAGGTCATGCAACATCCCTTTGAAAATATCCTTCTGGGCATTGGTCACTGCCAATAAAAATTGATTTCAGACAAGAGAAGTATAATTATCCCCATTAAAAATCTATACAATTAACAACACTTGCCACACAGTGGAGTCTAGGTTACCATGGTACTGCTCTATCTCTAGAGTAGGAAATAACTGTGGTATATCAAATTCCATCTCATGGTAATTGTTACTTTTTTACTGACCACCCACATGGCATTAAAAGTCTCCTGCTCAACTAATTCACCTATTTTAAAGCATAATATGGCTATATTTATTCTCCATTTCACCTCAAATCACTAGTGTTCCAAGTACATAATGCTGGGTTTTGAAATACCCCAGAACATATATTTATGTGATGAGTAGGAAAAAGGCATTGAAGGTGGAAGAGGAAAATGGAAAAGAAACATATTGGGGGCATGGGGTTCAGGGGAGTGTCTGAGGTGCCTCTGTGCAGCAGAAGAGAGATGGGAAAGAAATGAAGGCAAATGTGAAATATGTGTTTCAGTGATCTGCCTGCACAGGAATATGCTACTGAAGGAGACAGGAATAAATTCAGCAACATAAGAGATGAAGAAGATGGTGAAATTGTGGCTGACATTATGATTGAGCTCCAAAGAGGGGCTAACTCAGAACTGAGTAGAAAATTTCCTTCCACAGACTTCTCCTACAAGCAAATAAAACCTGCCCCCACTGCAGGGAGAGCTAGGGACTGGTGGAAGATGGGTGCATGGTGAAACAGAAGGAGGTATGTGAACAGAAGCGAGTGGGGAAAGAGAGAAAAAGAAAAAAACAAAACAAACAAACAGTGAAACAGGGAGGTGAGAAAGATGGGGCAGTAAAAAGCACTTTAGGACCTTCATAGGCAGGAAAACAAAATGCATTAGTTTGAATTTTGCTCCTGAAATGGCCCTACCTTATTTGTGACTTCTGCTTAAACATGCTGCTATTTCAGCAGGGGGAAAAAAAAATCTATTACATGCTTTCAAAACAAAATACAAGTATATACTAGTTAATTCCTTCACCTATTGCCCACCATCTCCTCCTCCCCACCAAGATTTCTAAAAGTTTTCAAGCCCAGGGAATGGTTTACAGTTTTCCTTCCAAATAATATTTTTTTAAACTATGTGCATTGCTCTGAGATACCCTGGTTTAAAGGACAATTTTCTAGGATGTCTCGTTTTTAGCATCCTAGGTTCTGGTATGTGTGATATCACACAAAGTTATGTTTGGGAATGTCCTTATCAAAGGAGAAACTGCCAGATTATTGTACAGGAGAAAAGAGAATTTTGAAAGCTACAGTAAAACTTGCCTGATAGTTGAGAGATTCAGGACATATTTCTGAACTTAACATAATTTTCACTCCAGCTTTACAGTTCACCTTTAGCACATATCACCTTTTAAAAGTACTTCCACAAGCATCATGCACGCTGCCGTCAGTGTCAGCCGTGGCTGCGCCTTCCCTGCCTCCGTTATCTGTGTGAGTTTAGCTGCTTATCACCCCAGCACTGCCACGTGCAGCTGGGGGGGCTGGAGGTGCCCCGAGAGGCTCTGATGGAGCAGCACATCCCTGCTCAGCTCTGCACACACCATTACTGCCCTCAAGCACAGAGCTGAGGCAGGAGGTGCATTGGCCGCAGGGTGGGCTCCTGCAGGATTGGGCCCCCAGCCTGTTAAAGACACAGATAAATCTGAGCTGGACTCAGCAATGGTTAAACGGGGCTCTTTGGATTTATAAACAGCAATATGCTGCTGCTACGAAAGCTATTTCATTTAGTGCCATCCTACATTCAGCAATTTAATTATTCTCTTAATTATTGAAACATTCATCATAGTTTTCCAATTGATTCATGAGGGGCTGGCTGCACTTCTTTAACTCATTAATATAGTGACAGAAAATTGACAGTCCTTTAGCTAACCTCCTGTCTCTGAATGGTAATACAGGGAATACAAAACCTTGAGGGTTTTTTGTTTTTAATTTTTAAAATTTGTATTATTATCACCAGCAATAACTATACTCATAAAAGTCTCATTTAAAAGCGAAGGAACAGAACGATATATGAGGAAACCCTAATTATCAATGGTTTTGATAGTGAATTTTGCAAAGTAATATCTTCCTGAGACCACATTTTTATTATGAAATGGGTGATAAAGCAGAGATAATTCTAAATCCAAACACATATTATATGAAATAGATAAACCCAAGATAAAAATTAATAGTGACCTTGCATGCTGGGATATAAGAAATATAATCAAGCATATATATCAGTCATGGGTGGAAAAGGACAGGGAGATGCCCACAGGTGAAAGATTAATTCACAGAGTTTTAAAATGCATTCAAAATAAAATCTGTGACATCTTTCTTCCCTCCCTTGTTCTGATTCTGAGCATTATCATTATTGCCTGTCTGCAAAACTACTACCTTAAAACATATTCCTAACTTGCATCAAAACAAAGATTTTTTTTTTTTTTCTTCTGTCTCCTTTATTTACAGGCTGTTTAACTAAAGGCACAACTATTCTATGTCTCTATAATTTTTTTGCAACTATCTGCTATTTATTTCAGTTTTATAGTTTTGAAAATGTCTGGTGCTACCCTCAAAGACCACTCTCAAATTCATCAGTTTTCTCTCAGGAGAGGTTGTCCAGAGTTTGAAGCATACAAGGTCTCATCTTAATGCTTATATGAGTACTTCTGCCCTTGGATATTATTCTCATCTTCACAATACTATGCTAATCGTATCCTGTGCTTCCAGCTAGGACTTCTGAATATAGTGTGGGTAGCTGGAAAACAGCTAAAAAAAGCTTCAGAAATATAAAAGTTCAGCCCTGAGCATGTCTATATGTGTGTGTATATATATGGATGTGTTCGTACGTGTGTGTACTAGTCATATACCGTAGTTTGAAAAGTGGATCTGTGTAAATCAGTGCATTTATTTAGCTCTCTCACCAACTCTCTCCCTGAGTTAACACCCCAGCACACACAATGCTAGCGAAGGTGATTATCTCTGCTAGCATAATTCCTCCGTAACATCTGCTTTCGCCCATAACACTCCACTAATTTTTCCCTCATTTCATTACACATAATTTTCTTTCAACACAATCTACATGTATTAAGTGGTAATGACTTTCCAGTTAAGAGCAAATCGACGCCAAGGGACCCCCCCCTCGATTGCCTGCCGTGCCTGACTCCGGCTATTAAAGATAAATTTGGTGCCTCAGAAAGCTGCAGTAAGCTAATCAATCAATTAAGCGGTTAGGACATACATTATCAAAATTCCACAGTGCGGGGGTGCATGAGAGCATGCTGACATACTTGGTATGATTTTAGGAATTAAAAAAAAAATTGAGGTTGAAAGTCAGTATTCAGTCTTGTGAAATGAAAACTCGAGCTATTGCACACTACCAATAGCAACTTTGGTGTCTGTGCTGGTACGATCTCCTCTGCAGCTTTTATACCTAGAGCAGTTTACTAGTGATACCAGAATGGAGCTGATGACACAGTAAAATCTATTTTTAAACCATATGAAGATTCTGGTGCAGAATAAGGAAATGCTATTCACAGTTAAGCTGGATGTTCTGTCCCTAAGTTGTCATTGTGTCTCTAGGAACTGCCACAGCCTTAAAACACTGATTAATATTCTTTATTATGTGTGTTGCAAAAAGGTGGTTTAAGGACAGAATGGCAGCCGTCACATCCTGTTGTGTCAAGTTTTATCTTCAACATTGCTTTATTATTAATTCTGAGTTTAATTTTGGAGAGTATTTAAAGCTAGTAAAATAGATTCTAAAATAAATGGAAAATTCTGTTTGACTTTTTTATTTTCTAAAAAACAGCTCCTAGTGATGTGTTATCCTTTTCAGCACTGACTTAAAAAACAGCTTCAATCCACCCAAAAAAAGTTACATTCACTGATAATCAAATTATGTTTGAGTGCAAGGAAATAGTATACACAATATCATTTAGAAGCCCTTCATTACTTACATGGACAAATGACTTAACCCGTTAAATGTTTTTTTAAATATAAAAGTATTTTCTCTTGCATCGTGAGGAACAGCTTGTATGCCAATATATAGCCAAATGCTAAGGAAATTGAAACAAAACCCCAAAGACCAAAAGACTCATACAAGCAAATTTTGTAGCTCTGTCAGAACGAATACCAAAGGAGAGTTAAATAGAACTTTACAGCAGGATTCTAAACAAGACAAAACATGAAAGAAAAAAAAAAGACGTCTTTTCTCTGCAATCAGTAAATTTATAAAATATGTAATATAAATGGATCATTATAAGACTTTGCCTGTTACTTTTCCTGTCAGTTTTAAGCATATTGCCTAAAGCTTTGTTATCGTAGTATTGTAGTTATCAGATGAAACGACATGGCAAAACTCCCTGCTTACTTTTCCAGAGTGTTTTCCTCACTTTCTGCAAATTACATTGGAGCATATTCAGTGCATACGCTTCTACTAGTGGAAAGAACCATAACATCTTTTTACTGTCTAAATAAATATTCCTTAGCAAAAAAGAAGCACGTTGTCAAAGATAAAAAGGTTTGTTTTGTTTTAAAGTATAATACAAATAAAGGAGGTAACTCAATATTTTCTCTCTGATGTGTTTGCATAAGGAAAAAAGCCCTGAAAAAACTCTAAAAAGAGCAGTACAAGTGTATATGATACAGGAAAAACACTTAATCCAAGCCCTCCGTGTAAAACACAATTACAGAGAGTTAATAATGGCAAATATAATTAAATAAAAAGGCTATCCACAGAGAATATACAAGTGCATCCTTCAAAAAAACCCCAAACCATCATGTTTCAATAATATGATGCTGTGCTTTCCTTTGTGGCATTCTTCATTGACTAGGCTGATAATGAAAAGATGTCAGGGAGATTCACAGTTTAGAGTTGTATTTTCTTCCTTTCTTTTGTGCTGTTTCTTCCCATTTATGGCTGTTTTCCTGCCTTTTCTCTGTGTGAAGGGTATGAAATAATTCATAGTTATGTTTTCTTGTGAGATGTAGGGCTAAATTTGACTTTATTATCATTACTAAGAGCATGCAAGTTAAGTTTACTCAGTTGAAAAAGACACAATGATGTTCTTCTTGATACAGAAACAGCTATATGGGCTTTTATAGGTTTTTTAGTGTAGGCTTCTTCTTCTGTCCTAGATTTGATAGCTACTCTATCAGCTGGAATTATTTTTTTTTCTTCCTCATTCTCTTTTTGAAAAAAAATCATTCTGATTTATCTAAAAGCACATCAAAACATCTTTATCTGTTCATAGTGAGTGAGAAATTCCTTCAGATTAAAGTGGGGGGCGGAGGGGGGGCAGGGGGGAAGGAGGGAAGAGAGGCAAACAATAAAAAAAGCTGAGACCAAACCAGTTTGCCTTCTCCTTTTGTGCAGCGCATGTAATGACTGAACTTTTGACTTTAAAGTTTTTCTCCAGCGCAATAATGTAGAAAAGGAAACAAACAAACAAACAAAAAATATCCCCTTGGTGCAAAGACTGGTCTAAGGCAATACCTGGTGAGTGGAATTTGGTTTTTTTGGTTGTTGTTGTTTACTTGAAGCAGATAAAACACCCACCTTAAACCCGCCCTCTATTCAGTTCAGCAGCACCTCCATACTCCAATAAACCGTTTTCATTCCATCTGGCGTGCGTTTGCTCTGAAGACATTTTCCTGTCAATCTCTCCTGCCACATTAAAAATCTGTCATTACTATTGCATTGCCGCCTGGCTCCTGAGATTTGTCTGACTGCTTTATTGCTCCGCTCATTTTTTTTTTTCTGCTACAGCCGAGAAGCAGAAATAAAGGTTTGTTGTTGAAACATGGCCGCAAGGAAAGTAGGAGGCACACATCTGTCAAGGTATTACCTTTCTTCAACCAGGGATTAAGGTGTTTTACTGCTCTCGCTACTGAGCAGTCACACTGAATAAATTTTCTCAGTAGAACATAAAAATGAACTCATACATTTTGAACTGGGTTTCATTCTTTCAAGCCAACCCATATAATTATGCAATGGCATCAGTGTTCGGGGGAAAAAGAAGAGTCAGAAACGTTTGTGTGCACGCCCCCCCTTCTCTCTCCTGCACCACCCTTTACATTTACATTATTTAAATGCTTATTAAGAGGGCAAGACTGAGGCAATCACTACTGGGGAGAGAAATGGTTTTTTACTCTTCCTTGTTGTTGTTACTGGATCTCTTGCAAGGTCAGACAGGGTGCAGGGCTTTGCTCCCCATGTTTTGTGTCTGTGACCACAAAATATGCCTGACCGTGAATATTCACTGGTAATTCACATTGAAGCAAGCCAATAGAATTGTGATTTCTGAAATATTGTTTCTTGAAAAAAACTAGCAGTATTAGCTGCCATGTAGCCTTCCCATTTCTGCTGCAGACATTAATTTTACACTCCCAATGGTACAAATAAAAATAATTTAAAATGTAAGTATAACGAGTGGAAGTGCTTGTTACACTAAGACAGAGCATGCCAGACCATCCTCCTCCATCCTCTGCTGGACAGTCGTGCCTCATCATTTTAGTACAGTTTAAAAAGGTCAGACTTCTAATGCAGAAGGGGTTATCTCACAAAATAAACATTAAGGTGTAGGCAAATGAAGGATCAGGTCAAACATGTCTGTGAAGGGGGGCAATATGAGGAGTTTTTTGTTTGTTCTTTGTAGTGTTTTTGAGGTTTTTTTAATGAAAAGGCATAGTATAGCTTTTAATTTGACGAGACCCCAGGAGAGAAGGACTAACCTCAGCACAGGAACCATAGTCTTGTACAAACTTTAGGAAAGAATAGTTAAGAAAATACTACATAGACTCAGAAATCACAGGTCCATCTGTGGCATGCCAATACCTCCAGGTAGCTCTGCAGCATGTCCCCACCATCAGTTTGACTCATTCTCTGTTTTGCCCATTCTCTAATTTGCCCATTCCCTGCCTGCTAACTTCTGCAATGCGTACTCTTAGGCTCCCCTTTGGAGTGAGACAAACACCTCCCACCAGAGAAATTAACTTGTGTCATTGCTGACTGACATATTTATTTAGCAGTAAGGTAGCTCAGTTCAACAGAGAAATATATTGGATCTACAGTTCTACTGAAAAACTGCTGCTTGAACAAAAGCAAATGAGCTATCCCGCAGGTCAGCAGATAATCTGTCACTCACTTATTCTTCACAGTGTCCCAGGAAGGTCATAAATCTCCAGGATATCGGTTCAGTACTGTATTCCCCCAGCCTCCACTTTCTGCTGGCTATTGGCTTTTTTCCATCCATTTCAACCCAGTGAAGACACAAGGAAAAGTGAACATTGTGAAATTTTACACTCCTCTTCCTGGTCCCACCTCCTTCCCAGAGCTAAGTTGCATGACTGATTTTACAGCTTTCTCGTGCCAGAACAGCACCTGGGAACATGTCAGGCTGGATTGTGAGGTAAAGCTCCATCCCAAAATATTTCCAGGTTTTAATTCTTCAGGGGAAGGAACCATCTTCTTGTTCTGTGTTAGTATCTAACACCTTGCACAATGGGGGATTTAGGGATGTTACATAGTGCTGCAGTGCAAATGATAAGTAATAATGTGCCTGCGGAAATATAGTTCCTTCAGCTACTTTTTTTATAGCATCCTTCAATGTTCCTCTTTGGCTTAAACCATATTTGTAAGTAGCTGGTGCATAGGAATAAACAGATATAGAGAATAATTGGTGCTAAGGACCTTGTGTCTGCAATGCCTATCTTTTTGGGGGGGTTACCTCAAACTAATTCTAGTCTGGTGCCATGGACTTAATGCACGTTAACAAATGGCATTCATTAGGTGTGACTGCAGAACAAAACTTCTATGTTTTTTTCATCTGAAAGAAACCCAGTTTGTGCTCCCTGAGTCCATTCCTGCAGTGCAAGCCACAGCCCCCTCTCAACACACTGGTGTGAAATGCAGCTGATGCCCTCTCTGAAGCCCCTTGCGTTTGCTAGGTCCTGTGTGTGACTGAGGCTTCTCCATGGGTGCTGTTTGCAGAGAAGCAGTGCACTAATCTGCTATGCCAAGTAAATTCTGCAATGTATAGTTAGGATGCAAATCATTTGCAGATAATCAACAAAAAAAGAGGGAGAGAGAAACATATGCCTCTCTTAAAGAATTCTTTTACTTTTTTTTTTTTTTTTTTTACACAAACAGCTTTCTCAGTGAGTTTGTCTGATATAACCCTCAGGGAACTTGAAGTCTGTAACAGTGTTACACTTGACTGTAAATTCAGATCATTTGCACAAAGTGGGGAGTTTTGGGTGGTCTTTCAAAATCAAGTTTCAATATTTTTTTCCAGAGATGTGTTTGCAGATGATGGCCCTTTACCTACTAACTTCTTCTGTCCCAGCATACATAGTTGAGAGTCAAAAATGCTGTCAGTACCTGTAGTTTCATTTGCAAAGCCTGTCTGAAGTGGGTAACTGCTTCATACATTTGGGTGTGTTTAAATTACATATCAGGATACAGATTAAAGATGTCAAATGGCTGCTTGCCAAGATACTTTAAAAATCAGATCATATTTTTAAGAGACAACTATAAGGGGCCCAATTTCCAGAAAATGTGACACTACTGGCAGTCCTTTTGGGAACCTCAGAGTTCTCTTTTCCTCTAAAACAAAAAGCCATGTCCCATTTTTTTTATTTCTGCAACTCTTTGAATAAGAACAGTTGAAACTAAAAGGAATGTCATATCTCATTTCTCATTAAACTGACCACTTGATTTTAATTACCCAGGAAAAACATGGCAATATTTTCCCATGGATGAGGAACCTTCCCATCTAATCAAAGCAGCTGGAAGCTTGAATTTAGATATGCATAGCTGGTCCACACAGAGGGATATGGTTGATAAGTATCTGAGATGAGAATCTGGGCTATACAGTTTGATCTGGTTCTTGGGTTATCTGTCTAACCATGGCTGCATCTCATCCTGTCAGGCACTGGTTATCAAAGCTTTACGTGCAGTCCCAATGGAAAAAGTCAACTGCATGTATTATCTTCATTCCAAGAACCAACTCCAGATACACAGAGCTTTAATAAGTAAATGATTTTTTTCTGCCCACAACTCAATAATTAATACCTCCTCTCAAAAAATTAATTCAGGCTGCCTTCACATGACAATTTTAGATTCTGTGTTCTCATCTCAGTTAACATAAAGCCACTCCTTGCTCTGTGCATTTAGGTCATCCCATCTTCACCTGCTTTTATTCTCCTGGTATTAGTAGATTTAAGTTAGATCCACTTCAGATATTTGTAATTAATAAAAGGCCCTTTTCCTGAGTAAAACTAAATGTACCCATCTTCCTTCCCAATAGGAATGTGGAATTCACTTGTTCCAGTTTCATAACTGTCCCTATCACACCTCTCCACAGAGTGCTGTCAGCTAGTGTCAGCTACCCAAGGACAGATGCTGCTTTAAGTATGGGAAGAGCAGAGAGAGTCTCTTCAACCATTACCTTTTGAGGGAAAGAAAGGGCACAGAGCTGTCCAGAGTCAAGTCTTGATTTATTTTTTTTTCACTGATGAGAGTAGCAGCTTAGCCTGTTTTTTTCTATATCACCTGCCACTGGAAAAGAGCACATTAAGCTTCTGCATGGGATGTCCAACACCTGAACCAAAACTACGGTGAGGAAATATTTATGGGAATATCTCCTTTGCTTCCATCCACTGAGCTTTTTTACACAGATACTGCTTTATCGTGATTAGTCACATACAGATTTACCAAGGGGCTTCCTATTCCCATTAACTCCAGCCAACAAAGACCCACTTCTTTACTTTGTCAAAGGTCTGTTGAGGTGGCAGCTGTACCCATCATTTGCAGGATGTACAGAAAGATATTACAGAAGGGAAAGTCATCCACTGATCTACAGTGAGCTCTGAGAGAGAGATGTTTTTGTACCTCAGGCCTCCTGAACTAGAGAAGTTCATGTCCACTGTGCAGTATCTGTGTGTGGAAGCAGGGGAGGCAGCAGCTCCCTTGCCCATTCTCTCCCAGTCTCTGCAACACTGTGGTCACTGACCTTGCAAGTACCACACAAGCAGCAGTGGAACAGGCTCAGGGATGTGTGCTTGTGAAACCCACATGGAATCACTCCCAACAAGATTACTGCTCACATGCTTACCATTACATGTTGAAGCATCTTCTGTGTCATGGTGTCTCATCTCTCTGCTGCTAGGAAGGTAGTACCATGGATGATTGGTGCAGAGAAGTGTGAGCAGCCCTATCCCAGGTTTTCTTCTACAGGGCATGCACTTTGACTTGTCTTTTCTGTCTCCCTCTGCAGTGGTGTTTTGAGAAATCAGATCTTCCACCACAGGGAGAACTTTCCCTGCTGATCCCAGTGCTGTACATCAGAACACTACTGCATGCTGCATTGCAAGCGTGGTGGCAGACATCTGGCATCATCTTCCAGGGGCTGCAGTTTATGATTTTTTTTACCCTAATATCAATCAAAAGTGATATTGGTATTCTTCATTAATCAAAAACTGCATTTTGGATAATAATTCACTAAAGAGCTCCAATAAAAATTTGATAATTTTTGTCGTATTTGCCCTGCACAGCCCTATCTAGTTTGTGCTTCCTACGTGGTAAGTGCTTACTCTCTGATAAGCTGCATTGGCTCACAAATTAAACCAAAAAAACTGCTTCATTCTCCTCACACTGTGCATACCCAGGAGATTTGGAGAAGAACAGGAATGGACAGAGAGGCATTCTCTCTTTAAGTCTGTCCATCAGATACCACTGCTAACATGTGTCAGAACAACCTCTGCAGCACGTGGTGCTGGAGGTAGCCTTCAGGAAGTGTTTCTTTTTTGCAAGCCAGTGAGTGCTTTAGAATCCAGGTCTATTTGAGTACCTCTCAGGATGCTTTCCTGTCTTCTATGGGTGGACCCTGTGCCGCACTGTGCTCAAATATTTATAGATTACTACTATGCAGGAACTGCAAGGATAGATTGGTTTCCTCTTCAGAAAAGAAGTGAGAAGAGCAGAAGCCCCACCATCCGTTCTGATCTCTGTGCCTGCACTTGGTGACAGGAATAAGTTTTATTATGAAATAGAAGAGCTCTTACCCCAGAACACGAGGTGAAGTGGCTGCTCTTGTGTCTCAGCTGAGACTGAAACCAGCCTGGAAAACCTGAGGTCAGTTTCCCTAGGGAAAGGAGCCTGCCAGTGTGACATTTCCTTCTGGAGGGTGACTGCAGCACCTCAAGGGTAACCAGGGCTCTGTGGCTGTTTGTTTGTGCTCCGTGGTGCTGTGTCCTGCAGGGCGTTTGTAAGTCCATGAAATAATGATGAATCGAAGGGGCAATTAAAAACCACAGTGACATTGATCTGCTGAAATTTCAGAGGGAATTCGGGGCCCACAGGGGGACTGTCCATCTTACCTCATGCAGGGCCAGCTTGATTAGCCTGCTGAGGATTGCAGATGGAGAGGCTGCTCACCTGTGGCCAGGAGGGCTCCCAGTGCAGCAGCCCTACTGGCTTCACAAAGCAGCAAAACAGGAGGATGGGGAGTTCATGGTCACAGCTGCCACCCTCTGTCCTCGCAGAGCAGCAGAGAAATCATTTAAAGATACAGATCTGTTTTCCAACCCTTACTCTTTAACCCACAGGAGGCAAACCCCATATTTTTACATAAGGACTTTTCCCTTACTAAGAAACATTAGGTTTTCAGAATTATTTGTTTTATGTGTCACTATTTAACATTGATTCACAACTAAGTCTTCTGGTTTAATCCACCTTCTATTAGTTAATTTTCTTAATTCAAAAACTCCAGAGGACATTCCACATCAACTTCTACCTCTATATGGAATTTCATTTAATATTCTAATTCAAAACAGAATAAATATAAGCTAACTTGGGATCAATTACTTTCCCTCAGATAACAAGCTCTCTTCCTTCAGTTTGGACTTCAGTTTTGACTGAGGGATCATTTCTTAACTGTAACTTAAAGATTATGGGTTTCAAACTACTTCAGAAGCTGTCTTTATGTCAGAGCAGAGATAAATAGAGAGCTCACTCAGTTAACAGTGATGTCATAGTTTTCTTTGGTAGCTGGCATATTCTGTGCATCATTATATAACCGCAGAATTTTTTACATTCTTTTTATAAATCCCAGCCTATTTTTCATTCTTTGCTTCCTCCCACTTCATTTGCTATTGACGGCTGCTGCTAAAGTTCCCTTACCTCTTGGAAAGGAAGTAGGTTAAGAACAGAAAAGAGAACTCTATCAGATTAAGGCAAACGTGTGGGTCCTACTGAGAAATGATGCATCTTACAATAGTACCAGCAAAACAGCTTACTTTGAAGGCTGAATTGCTAAATATATCCAGAGACTTCTGTGAGCCAAAAGCAGCTGTCTTCTGCTTGTTTTCAGTTGTTAGACTCCTGGTGTCCCAAAAAGCACAGCCTCATAGAGGGTCAAAATTGATGCAATCAGGATAATAAAATCACTCTGACAAGGCTACAGTTTGTACTTAGTTTATAATTAGGAGTCTGCTCTCTCAGGTTAAGATACTGTAAAGTTCCAGTGAATTGTTAAGCTATTCACAGCACTCTGATGCTACTAAACTAGGAAAATATAAAGTCCTAAAAATATCCTCATGTAAACACATCAGAAATGGAAGGATGGGAAATCCAGACAAAATAGAAACCCATCTAGAGTTGTGTCTTCTACACTGGAAAATGGTGAGACTTTGCAATATTTAATTTGAGGCTAGCTGACAAAGAAATATTATCTTTAAAAATGAAGTGAACCAGAGTCTCAATTAGTATGAATTTTAAGTATTTTAAGGTGATTTTTACAAATCACAGATTAAGTTTTTTGCACTTTAGAACTGAAAGAACTTATTCTGATCAACCTATTTTTTATCATTCTAAATACAAAAAAAAAAAAAAGATTCCTTGTGACTTCTAATCTGTAAGGAAAATTATTACAGGTTTCTGATTTTGGACTGTATCTCTCTTTCTAGAGACTTCTCTGCCCAGATGCAGAGAAGTTGTCTGTCTGCCTTCATAGACCTGTTTGAATACCTCCAGCCAAACTTCCCTTTTCTGTCTAGAGGACATCTCATTTTTGCCAAGGTTCTTTAATGCAGTGTTCACCCCAACACTCCTTACTGATTACCTTACCTCTAATCAAAGTTGACTAGCAAAGTATGAATTTTAAACACCTCTCCCCTCTGCAGTGAGAAATTAGAGGTGTTTCCATAATTACCTACTATGAGGGCCAAAATGTTGAAGTAGCATCAAAACCAGAGAAACTTACTAAAAACTCATCTAAGTTATTGTCTGTACTAAGGTTACATTGAAAAGACTTTCGAAATCTTCCAGTCCAAAAAGCTCAGTACCAGAATAAAATCCTGTGCAATCCTATTGTACTTTGAGTGTGTTCCTGAAAAAGAAGATTTCTGAATTTTCAGAATTATGTTGGTTTAGATTTTTTACTTTCCTCTGGGTCAGAAGAGTATCCTATAGGTTACGGATTTTTGCTTTTCATGTGCATAGAAATGTAAAATTATTTCATCTATTAATTTATATTTATCATAAGTTACATGAACTAGATGCCCATCTCTGGCGCCCAAATACAATTTCAAATGTATCCAGTACCTCCCTCCCTCACCTAGCTAAGGATGTGAACTGCATTCTGATTTTTTGTCCAAAATTGACAGCCATCAGTATTCAAAAATCCAGACTCAGCTCCCCAAATAATGTGAAGCTAGCATAGAAATCCCAATATTTTTAAAACCCATCTTATATATTGGCTTTAAAATAAAATGTATTGAAGTTTTAAAGGTTCCTTTTTTACAAACTGTTCTTGACAAACAGAAGCTATAAATGGTGAGCTATAAATGCTCATATTGCTTAAAATAAAATATGGAAGTTTTTTTTTTCTTTCTTTCCTACAGCACCAAAGATGGTGGGATTCCTGATGCAACCTGGAAAATTGACTACACTGCCTGTTTAGCTGTCCACAGTGAAAGGATCTCAGCATTGACTTCTACTCTGCATCAATATTTACTGCTCCTTTTGAGCAGAGTGGCTCAGAATTAGTGACCAGATTTTTAATTAACAGCTGAGCTCAGTATTTTGGGTGGTTTAAGTACTGTGCTGTACCAGTTTTCTGGGCAGAGCTGGCTGAGGTGTGCTGAACACGCAGATTTGTCCCGGTGTCCTCAGCCCACTGCCTGCTTTGAGATGACACACCTGGGCTCTTCCACTGGTTTAGGGTGTGCTCACAGCTGGGCAGTGATTACCTCTCCTCTGTAAATGGCTTAAATCACTTAGTGATGGGAAGCTTTGCAGGGCCTCTAAAATACGCATTTACACAGCCGTATTCATTTCTCGGTAGCCTGAAAAAGATTTTTCCAAAGTTAAACATAAACATTCAGCTTGCAGGTGGAGCCCATGGGACATGCTCACCTGCCTGGAAAATCACTTTAAAAATTAGCATGTCTGCTCTGTAATATATTATGTGTGGTTTCTTTCTTGCCTTAGAAGAAATGAAAGCATTGACTGAAGGGCCCAGATTTTATTGTGCTGCACAAAATTGCTTTCCAAAAGGGCTGGACTGGTAAAAATATTGGTTTCACCTTTGCAACACCTCTTTCCCTCAAGAGAATTCTCCAAAAGTACCAGACTTTCCTGCTGAGTCAGCCCAAGTGCCTGTGTTAATAGCCTCTGGAGAGATACACCTCAACACATCCACAAAATGAAGCCTCCAGCTGCAAAAGTCAGAATTTCCATATACAATTTTCTTATATTCTAACCAGTCTTCATGTCAGTTCCAGAGTCCCATGACACCTCATGCCCTTATATTTTATCTGTCACACTGTAGTTATAAACCAATGAAAAATAGCCAATGTCTTATACATTTTGGTTAAGGCAAAAAAATTAAATGCAAATATACTAAACCAAAATATCCTGACAGTGTTTCAAAATTAAGAGGAAACACCACAAACTAATAGACCTGAATCTTACCCTCTCCCAAATTAATATTAAGGTCATAGACAAGTCAATGAAATGCTCTCTGATTGAGAAAGTCCCCATCAGTGAAGAGGTTCCATAAAAATTAGAGCACGATAATTTTGAGATGATACAGAAATAACAGTGTTTATTACCAATGTTACTGGCTTTAGGTTTAGCTAAGCCTTCACGCACAATGCACAGAGAAATGCATAGTCCTTCACTGACAGAAACAGTTTGCAGTCTAACCAGAGACAAAATGGCTTATTCATCTTATGGCCATTATTCCACATAGAGTGAACTGAGAAAAGTCATGGAATAGCACCAGAACTGTCCAAAAATTTTATGGATTGACCACCATCACATGAAGTCCCTGTTCAGTGTTTCAGCTTCTATTTCATTAAAATAAAGCTTCCCCACAATTTGGGTTCTTGGCCCTGCCCATTATGCTGCCAGCACATACCATGTCACTGGTAAATGCCGTGGGTTCAACAGGTCAGTGGCTGCAGTGGCGTTGGCAAGGATATCACATTTGCCATATGGACAAGGCCAGTCCCCTGCTGGACTGCCCTGAGGACTGTTCCTGGTCTCATCTCATACCATCTCTGTGCTCCCCCATCCAACTCTCTTCCCTCAGGGACTCTGCAGGAATCTGTGCTCTTCCTGCTGAAGGGATTAACCCCCATTCCTAACCGACCAGAGCTATTGGTCTGAAGTCCATGTGTCTTCATCCTGCAAACATGGTTACTGGAGCCCACTCACACAGGCCTAGGGGAAGGACTGGGAAAGAGGTACACAGATATCTTAGGGCTGATCTGCACTTCACACAGAGCACTGTTGTGTTTGACATATGTCTTAGGTGAGTATGGAGTTATATCAGTGGAAACCTATGGTTCATTACCAATCTGCTTTGGTCCTGGAGGAGGGGAGGTGGAAACAGGAGGGGGGAAAAATACCCAGATGGGAAATGAACCTGTGCATCTCTCCTGGGAAAATGCATTTCAGCCATTCAAGCAACAGCCTAGCCTATGGAAAAAAAGATTGTTCTTTCCAGCTGTTATGCCAAAAGAAAAAATAAATTTAAAATGGAAAAGTGAATAAATTGAGCATATTTTTATCATGCTTTTTCTTACAAATTACTTACAATGTTCTTGTTTCCTTTGAGGAATCATTTTTAGTATTAAAGTAGTCATACACTTTTCCAAAAAGTGCTTCCTGAAAAACCGAAACCATTATTATCTTAAACTCCCACACAGTTTGTTTAAAAATATCTTTAAATACTATTAAAGAACAATCATTATGTAGGTTTATAACTTATGAGTAGGAAGCAGAAACCATCAATGAATCATATTATTTCTCCTGCTGTAACAACACCACCATCAACTACCACAATAACAAATAAGTTTATGCTCACTGTATACCTGTTTTGCAGGCAGTTTCCTGCCTTGAAATCTGCATAATAAGTAAGCTGTGGTAAGTGCATTATGCTGTTTACTGCCAACCCACTGTGGACAGCCAGGCATGCTTGGTCTAGTGCATTGCTCCTCCTTTGGGTGCAGCTCCTTGCTGAAGCGTATGGCAGCCCTGAAACAGCAAATAAAGCTTCTACAGATTCTAGAATCTGCTTCTTAAAGATGCTGCCAGATATACAGAGCTAAATATTCAAATTATTTTATTCTCATACCCTGTATTTTTTCTTTTAGTTAAAAGCAGCGATTTTAGTTGTAGAAAATATTTTCAGTTGTATGCTGCTTTGCAGAGGGAAGTGACAATAGGACATTGGTGAGGGAAGAGAAAGATTGCAACAGACACAAAAAAAACACCATGGAGATCAATATTTAATCTAGAATTATGGGTGTACAGTATGTACTGTGCATTTTTTAAATTTAACTTGGCTTTTACTATTACTCAGTAGGAGGGGAACAGATACTGAGAGCCCTGGATAGCAACCATAAGAAGCATGTTTAAATACACATATTTTCAGGAGATCTGTAAATACAAGAAGGAATGGATGTCATCTCTCCGATACTTTTTCATGTTGGAAAATCTGAGAGCTTTACCTGGGAGAGTTAATTTCAAGTGAAAGAATTTGTAAAATAATTTCCCAAGTTTATGCTGCGTAGTATTACAGCACATAGGAAAAGATGTTTGTGTTACCCAATTCTTGAATAAAAAGACAATGTGCATATCACTTTTCCCAGTGGAAACACTGATGGTAGACAGAGTTATAAATAAATACTAAGTCAGGAATCTGTGTGGGAAAGCCCCCATCCTCTTTCTGGTTTCAGTCAGGAAGGATGCAGGTAGCTCAGACTAATTCTGCTCAGATAGTGCTAGAAGAAATTATGGCAGCTTGTATTCATCATGATTTTAACAATGCTTTGAGTGTATGCATGTACATACATATGTAATGCCTCTCTTATATGGGCATTTATATGGCACTTCTAGGCTTTTCTGAAGGCCTTTGAAGTTAGCTGGCCAGAAAGGATTAGGCACCAAGGGGAGGAAAATTATTTTAAGAATTTAAAAATTATGTTATCAGGTATCATCTGCTTGCTAATGAAGCTTCAAAGTTATTTCCAGGGCAGAATTCTGCAGATTGCTCCAGAGAAAGAGTTCAACGGTCTATCTAAAAACCTCATTCCATCATTAATGAGTGCTTAACCCCAGAATATTTGAACTTGGACTGCATGACCAGTAGTCAATTTTCACTAAGAGTTTTTTTTTTTGATCCTGAAAATCTGTAGCCGTGTCATCAGCTCCTTCTTAATTATACCGTATTCTTTACATCTGTCCTGCTAAATAACTCTAATTGAAATAGCACCGGCGTGAATTTTCGTAATGTTCCCCCCAAGACATCCCGAAAGTGACTCACACGAGAAAACAGACTGAAGTCACAGCTGGAAGCACGTCAAGGATCATTTCCATTTTTACATGATTAATTTGAATTTAATATCTTAAATCAAAACCTGATTAATTTAAATAAAATTTTGATGGTGCCCTGCTTCTAATATACATTGCAGTAATTAGATTCAGCTTAATGTGATTTTTTTACATAATTAAAAAAAAGAGCAAGTCAAGTGTAACAATGCAGAGTTGGTACAAATCTGTCCATATATACACATATAATACACATGGGATTTTGTTAAGACGTTGCTCAGGTACAGGAAAGATCACAGCTGGGTGTCTGTGCTATAGCTCAGCTTATGGCATATGTAGGATATTCCCCTTTTATTTCACTGCAATAGGAATGACTGTCCTTAAAAAAAGAAAAAAAAAAGACAATAATACAGCTGAAATCACATAGAAAAATAAGCAAAAATATTAGCATTGCAACATTCTGGGTCAACTTCTCAGTTCTAGCTCTTCTCACATTCCAAACAACTGTGCTTGAAGAATTAGCCCTCTGTATCCTCCAAGTGAACATCTGCAGTGGACTATTTACAACAGCCTTACAGGACTTCTGTTTTTCGTGAGGCTTACAAAAATTCTTTATAAAATAAATTTTTACTGCATTTTTATATGGTTGTCATGGTTTGACTTTGACGCAATGTTAGTGCTCTTATGAAAATTATTTCTTTTTGGGGTTTGCTGTGAGATATGATCAGAAACAGAGTAAAGTAGGCTTTAGCTTAGGAATGAAAGGAAAAAAACTTAATTAACTTACAATTATATATAAAGAGAAATACACTTGCCTCTCTTTGATTATGCACAATGGTCCTGTGCACTGTGAAAGCCACAGAGGTAGCAAACAGCAGTTCTTAGGTATTAGGATCAGTTGAAGCTCACCTGCGCCACACACCTGACCCTGAGGCTGGTTATGATCAGTGCCTGTGGCTGCAAATGTCCAGTGCTTAGCAAGCAAAGCTTTGCAAGGTGCACTTCAGGTAGCACTCACAGCAATATTTTAGGTGTTTCCAGCATCTTTGTAGCAGAAGAAACTATTATCATAATCTGAGCAATGGATTCACCTGCAGGTGTAGATGGAGATTCTGTGAAGTCATACCACAAAATTATTCAGGCCAAAATCATGGGGAATCTACAGATGAAGTAGAAATTTGAAGTTTCTGAATTTGTCTGAAGGTTTATTTAAAATTTACTTTTGTTTAAGGAAAAAACATCCAATTCATTACTGTAAAATTTGACTGTCTTAGGTAGAAAAAAAAAAAAAAAGCAAAAAAACCCCAAACACTCTTTCCCTGTTTCCCTGTCTCAAGTGACCAATTTGCTGATCAAATTATTCTTCAATAATTAGATCTTTCTTCAACAATGTAGTGAAACATCAACCTGACTCTTCAGCAAGGAGTAATTCCAGTATATATCAAACCTCTTGATTTCAATGGGACACTCCACCAGCTTTAAAATGCTGGGCATGTGCTTAACTAGTAGTAAATCACTATTAAAGAGAAGACAATGATGGAGAGTGAAAAACTCCTTTCCTGCCTGGGGCTAAGAGCATTCAGGGAGATGCAACCACTGTTCTTCCTTTTATGAGGGCAAGTAAAGTAATTCAGGTGTATTTGATGGCACCCAGTTTTCCAAAAGCCTTTTTATACAATATGTTACAGATATTGTGTAATGGCACACAGGTAATTTTCCGTTTTAATACTGCTTTGAATAAAAAATTCTTCCTTGTCGGTGAAACTGGTGGAGCTTTGCTGATAATTCAGACAATTCAGATGATCTGGACATTCTCCCTGTCTTAAAACTCTTCCCAGAACCAATGAAGATAAAGAAACCAAAAACACAACAGGTGAAAGGTTCAAGTCAGTTTTCAGCCAGTAAGGCCAGGTTAAATGCTTTTCAGCAAAAATGAGAAAAAGCCTAAAGTAGAAATTGAAGAACTGGGCAAAAACAAAGACAACTTTAGTTATAAAACAGTCAGAGAGAAGGAAGGGAAACTAGGTTACAGAGAAATTAATGAATCAGATTTAGCTGCTGCAAGAATGCTACATAGAGTGATTTACAACTCTGTCTATTCTTCAGGCTCTTAACTATCTCTTCACTTTATTGAAATTGTCAAAATTCTCATTTTCTTGCAGCATCGGTCCCTCACAAAGTCACTGTCAAAGCAGGGGCTCTTATGCCATCCTACTTGGCTCCTCAAATTTACAAACATACTACCAGTGGGTCACTGAAAATGTGTAGATACAAATTAAATATGTTGAGTTTGGCCAATCAACCCTTCAAGACTTTTACTTCTGTGGATTTTGTAGACAGAAGCCAGTGAAGTTGAATACTGATTCCAAAGAACTTGCTTATTCATTATTCATTGCAGATAACTAATAATAAAAAAATGCCACCTTTTATCTTACAGCTAAAACTTTTGATGACAATCAATTTTTTTTTTTTTTTTAATTCTAAATTTAGGCTTCTCTAAATGTCTACTACAATATGATCCAAAAATAACAGCTTAGTTACTATCTGGGGAGAAACTACTTTTGAGCTTATATTCTTATTCAGAAGTTAAAGTCAACACAAAATTAATCGTGAAGGTTTATCTATAATGTATCACCATTCATTTCAGAAAAAAAATATCTTTGCCAGCAGCAGAAGGGAAGTACTTTCAAGCAGTTACATTAAACTATAGACTCCAAGGGGAAGATTACAGATCTTCCATATTCAGCAACATGAATCAAAACTCTTAGGAACTAGTCAAACTTTCTTTTCTTTTTCTTTTTTTCTTTTTTTTCTTTTTTTTTCTTTTTTCCCCTTTTATTACTTGCAAGGCAGCAGGGATTGCTTTTTGTATAGGCTGTGATTTAGATGGCTAATTGAAAGTAAGCAGTGGTGAGCTGCTTCCTTGGTAAAATATTACCAAGACAATCTTATCTGAGTTTACAGAGTTATTTTCAATTTGTAAATGGTGTATTCATTTCTACTAGATAAAACACCTTTAAAAATCCTAGACCCAGGCATGACTAGATTTCTGTTGCAACTGCTCTGCACTTTTTCACCCCACACAAATGCCATCCAACCCACAGATATATCTAAACTTCCTCTCCTTATGAATAGTTTTACTATTAAAAATAAGCTCAATCCATTTTATGGTAAATAAATTTAATGATATACTGAATTCTCATAACTTTGAGTTGATGTCATCCTGCCAGATACCTGCTCTGCAAGAGAATCTCCCTCATTAGAGCCTACACCTCTTAGAGTCTCACCTTTGCAGATTTATCTCTTGCCTATAACACAAAGAAAATCCTGGGCTTTGTTTCACCATTATAATAGATGTAAATTAGTGTTTTGCCATTGTTTGTTGCTGTAATCATAGAGGCAAGTATATATTCCTAACAGCTATCTTATTTTCAATTTGCAAAGCATACTGTGCTTAATCCCATGAGGCAGCCTGTGGTTCTAGATATGAATTTAAAAAGGTAATTAGACCTGGGTGGGATGGCAGGGAGATTGCCCCTGAAATAGAAAAAGGAGTTTCCTGCCAGGTCCAGAGGGGTCTTTGATAGGTCCCAGGCTGGTCACAGTTCTTGTCCTAGTTTATTGCTTGTTTCCATTGTGTGAAACAGCTTATTTCTTCATGTAAATGTAAATCATGTTGATACTAGTAGAAGTATTTTGTTGCTACTTTTTTATTTTAATCCAGAAGGGTCACAGAGTTTGGTTTTAGGGACTGACAACAAGCTATGTTTTTCCCAACGGTCTCTGCATTTTTTACAATCAAATAGATAGTAAAAGTGACATATTGATAAAAGTTTCAAGGCATCTCTGGTGGGTGGCAGTAATTTTAAACATCATACAATCATCATTAAGTCATTTATGTAAATGAAAAGTACTTGGCAACTCTGTATGGAAAGAAATAGCACCACTTTCTCTGCATCTCTGCTTTCTCTCTCTCTCCTTTTCCCCCTTTGCTGGCTGTAGCACAGTGCACACTGTAGAGATGAACTCTCCTTTAGGGCTGTGTGAAGAATTTCTGCACAAAACATCAGACACCTGTGTGGGTCAGCATGTGAGGAGTAACTAATGATGAGACAAAGTCAAATTAATCTATCATGAAAAATGTCTAAAGGAATTTCTATAAGCTGAAATCAATGTGGTGTACTGATGAGTTAAAAAACAAACAAACAAAAAAGGAGGTATATAGATTTATATGGGTTTGGATTAGGTGGCTTCTTACCCCATTCTCAGTCTCACCATTTGAAACCTAGATCCAGATCTGAGTTTTGGGGCATTAGCACAAGTGTGGTTTGTATCCTGCAAATCTCAGTTTGAATTGCTGACTGGTTTCAAGGGAGACTACAAATCTCCCTTCCGAGGAAATGAAGGGTAAGAATCTGATCAAAAATTGACACTGTCAACTGAAGTCTTTCTGAGGAGGAGAACTGGAGGCTGTTTGAGCTAAAGTGTTTTTGTTTGCCCAGATGCCTGCTAATATTTAAGGGCCAGATTCTGCCCTCAAGCTGCTTTGGTAGGCAGTGTGTGCGCTCACTGTTGGGAAGATTCTGTGCCTAAATGTTCTCACTTTTCAACACATTGTTACCCTCCCACATAACTATTCAGGCAGAAAAACAAAATGGTGAACCTCCCTCAGGGGTTTTAATGCAAGTCTGTTGAGTCACCCTGCATTTTGGATTGAGTTAGGGGTGTAGTATCAGGTTGGAAGGCGATGAAGATGCCAGGAATGTATGAGGAAAATTCTGTTCTCAGGCCAGTAGATAAAGCATAAATTCTATCCCCATATCAGTGCACAGGGGCTGTTGCTAAACCTCCAGAGGCAACTAGCCAGTAGGAAATATTAGGCTCAGAGACTTAAACAGACCATTGCACAGCCAGTTGGCTCAGGGTTGTTTCTGCTGGGCTGTGGCTGTGGCTTCCCTGGTGAGAGTCTGGGAGTGTGCAGAGCTAGCCAAGGCTGCTAAAAACAACTTTAGTGCATCATCAGTGTCCTTGCACTCCGCTGAAGCCATCAGTAGCACAGGATTTACATATTTCCCTAGCTCCTTATCTTGTTCTTTGCCCACTGTGTCTCTGAGCAAAGCACTTCCAGGAAAGAGGGTCTTATGTAGTCCAAGCTCACATTTCCATACTTAACATCAACTCTGCAGGCTGATTCTGAGCTGGAATTGTTTTGGAACTTTACACCACTCTCCCTGGCAGAAAAGTGACATCACAACTTCTGCTTCCTGACAGAACCTTCCTTTAAGATTTCATTGAGGATCACTTATGATAAACACCTCCCAAGAATGCTTATTAAAGAAATTAGAAACTATGGTACATCAGGAAAGACATATGTTCTAATTGAATAGAATTATTTATTTATTGAAAGCCTGTATTGTTCATAATGCCTAGGGCACCAGTCTCCTTTTGCTAGATTTTTAAAAATGAATGCAACATTTGTTTTAAGGGAGATACTTCTTACATATTCCCAGTAATCAGGAATAGACTAGAGTGCTTCATGGCTAATAAATAGCAGTGAGAAGAAACCTGGATGAAACTACAGTACAATTTGAGTAGATTCAAGTTCTAATTTAGTTGAAATCCAGGTTGGTGGCTTTTTGAGGGCTGTAACTAATCCTACTAAAAATTAAAAGAAATTTATATCAGAATAAAAGTTTGGGGTTTTTTGTTTGTCCCTAGAGATAAAGTAAAAATTATTATGAAGAAAAGCAAAATTCCCAACTGAATATGTGATGGGAGAACTAGTAAAACTGAATTCTAGTAACCCTGAGGTCTGAAAATGCAAAAGGGAATGGGTGAAACATGATTAGTTCATTAAGTCACAACTGGAGAGAAGTGATATCTCCAGTAACTGATTCAGAAACCTTAAGGTATTTTACAAATTCACTCAGAGTTAACTGTTAGAACTCAGCATATATGTGCCCCACTCAGAGGAGTTGCCACAGGATCATGTTAAGCTGTTTGCCTCAAAAAAGTTATCAGCTGCTTTTGATTTCGCTACATGAAGGAGATTTCATCATAGACTCACCAAAACTGTCTTGTATGCTTGAGACACCACCAGCACCCCAATTCCACAATCAGCCTTCTGCTTCCTTTTTCTTTGACCAAAGTATAAGTATTAAAAGGAATTAACCCCTAAATCCTGTCTCTTATTCCCTGTAGTTGCAGAACATCATAATACTCATCACTAGCAATTCAGCTGCAATCAGGCATTGGAGATGACAAGAAGTCATGTGGATGAGGCTGGGTGTTGTCTAGCCCATTCCAAACCAGAAGGCCTGATCCTAAAAATGCAAAGGTAGAAAGCAGGCTACTGAGTAGCACTGCAGCATTTTTTTCCTCCTTACACTGTATTAAGGCTGGCTAAAGAGGCAGCCTCAGAAGTTAGGAAATCCCCAAACAATGTAATCAATCCTTCCATGCCTGTGGTGAGCAATAAAAGTTTATATGAAACCTCCAGCACTTCACACTGAATGGCTGAAAAATAGCACACATTTATCAGAATGCCTGAAAACACACCCCATTCTGGCAGAGCAAAGCAATCAGTGAAGCCATTCTTCACCTGAAAGATTTCCATTCTGTTTTGCTAACATGCTATACTCAGTATTGATGTGTCTCTGAGCACAGAGCAGCGCAGCCGCTGCGGTGCTGGCACAGCTCATTCACACGGCAGCGACGTCGCCGCCGCGCTGCTCCGGCTGCACCGTGGGGCTGCAGCTCCTGCATTAAAGCTGCACCCAGCAGTGCTGACAGACTAAAGGAGCTTGCCAGGGTTTCCCCCAGAGGATTTAATTTTTTTTAAGGGGCTTTAAATCTGGCTGTTTTATCACGGACCACAGGTCCATGAAGGGATGCTAAATGGATTAGGTGAAGGTGTACCCTCTAATAGCCCTAATCCAATCATTGTGGATGGGATTGGATTGCAAGATGCTGCCACATTTTTTGGGACTTCCCTAAACAGCAGTATTGATTGTGGTGCCTGGGGACAGAGCACTGGGATGGCCCAGCTGTTGGTTTGTCCAGGTATATGCTCCCTTACATTTTCCCATAAGGAGTTGAAAATCATATTAGAATCAGATCCATGCCCATATCAACATTCTAAATGGCTTTAAATCTCTAAAACTCTCCATTGGAAACATAAAATTCAACTAAGGAGATTCAGATCCTTTCTATGAACTTCTTTAGGAGTTGTTTACCAACTCAGTGATAGTCGACCTGCAAAAGGTAGCATCTGAGTTTGCAATGCTGGCGTATAAATCTCATATTGTTAGTCTTTCTTACCAGATGTTTTCCACTTATTTTCCACAAGTGTCATTATAAAGGAAAAAAAACAGCCACATTACATGGTATATATGCTCTTGGGATTCTATTTACCACTAAAAGTAAAAAAAAAAAGAAGTAAAACAATTTTTCAGATAGTTAACTGAGCACATCAAAAACTTTAAAAGCTTCATTCAAGATAAGCTTAAAAAAAAAAAAAAACAAACCACCACCAAACGGCTCTAGAGCTCTCTTTATAATAAATCCATGGCCACTTTCGAACTTCACAGTTCTCACTGTCCTGTACACAACTCCCACTCAGTACATCACGGCAACAGTACAGATGGAGTTGTGATCTTCTTTACTCCAAAAGCACAGTCTTGTAGCTAAAGAAGGATATCTGTTAGCAGCTCAGGGTCTATATCATAGAGCTGAGCAATTCTCAGTACAGTGGTACATCCTGATTCGACAGGCAATCCAAATATCTGCTTCCTCTGCTGCACAGCTTCTCCATCAAAAAGGTTCTCGACATGCAAAACACTCAGCCTTCACTGTTGTTTTTACATAAAGTTGATTTAAGTGAGCAGAGTTGTTTATCATTGAGCTAAAGATCAGCATAGAACTAGATAGCTTTGCAAGTTTTTTGCTTTGCCCTCCTCCAATTAAAAATAAAAATGTTAAAATTTCCAAAAGGGCATTTTAAAGCCTACTAATTGATAATGCAGAGAGTTGAGACTTTCTACAGTGATGGGAAAAAGAGGAGGGGGAAAGTCACCAAAATAAAAAACCCAGTTTTATGTCTTCTGTAGCTGTGCTCTACTTGTGGTTTTGGCACTTACCAGAGCAGCAGTAAAAGCTGGAAGCTGCTGATCACTAAAAAGCATGGCCATGCTATCTCCAAGGAATGGCAAAGCAAAGTAAGGATATGTTGATCTATATATCTCCTAGGTAACCACCATCTTGAAGATCATGAAACTTCTCTATTTATAGTAGCTGAGCACCTCACAATTTTAATGTGATTAATGAATATCTTTAGGCCATCTGGGTAAGGAAGAGCATCTATTATCTATATTTTAGACATGGGAAATGAAGGTCTAGGAACCTACATCTCAAAAGTACTTAGACGCCTAATTTATTTCAAATACTTTCTTGCAGGATTTGGGATTCAAAATACATTTTAGGATATATACCCAAGCCTCAGAGAAACAGAGACTTGGGTATATATCTGGCATGGGTTCTCCAAGCAGTAAGTTTATTATGTATGATTTCACATCTGCACTAATACATTTTTCTTTTTGCTTGTTAAAGTCTTTCTTTGGGACTTGATTGAACCATTTAGGCAAAAAAACCCCCAAAAAACCAAGTCCCTAAAAGAAATATCTGAGGTCACACAGGACAGCTGTGGCAAAGCAGGCACTGAAAACAAATGGACCATTTTCTCAAAACTGTCCTCTTTTTCTGATAATAAATTTTTGCCTTTTGTGCAAAGCCTTTTGGGATTGCAATTAGAATTCTCACAAACCCCCAAAATTAATAGTAGGCAATTTTCAGTATTGCAACCAATCCCTGAACATACTGTGAATGGTAACTTGGTCTGTAATTCACAAGTTAATATTTCAGACAAGGAGAAAGCAGACAGTCCAGAAGGGCAAGAGGAAGGAGCAACCCATGGATTCACAGCTGCCATTCATTCAGTGCAGCCCTGTGTTGGTGTTTGCAGCCATCTCTGGCCTCCCATGCCACAACCACTAGGAGGTGTGCTTAATGCACAGGCACACAGAGGGGGGAACCTCCAGACCTGGTGAAGAAGGGATCATGTCAGCCCGGGTCGGGGGGCACTCAGGTGAAGACAAAGCGTGACACTGGTGAACCACTGGAGCAGCTCATAGTAAACTGCTGTGGTTATTTTGTAGATTTGAGCAGATCTGTGGCTATCCTCATGTAAACTGGTTGTCAAAAAGAGTCTGTCTACCCCAATGTGGAGAGGAGCATCGAAGCAATTCATCATCCTCCCTCCTTACTTCATAGACACTCGCAGATGATCAGACAAACATGGGGATTTACATGTATACAGATACTTTCTGTAAAAGGAATATGGGAAGAGCAGCATTCCCTGGAGAATATGATTGCAGCCTGACTATTTATGCCTGATAGGCATGTTGCTTCTTAATTGTAACTACACAAGGAATAACAACATTAACAAAAAAAAAAAAAAAATAGGACAGGCAGATGTTGAAGAATTTTCTGAGAACTGCCGTAAAAATTCCAGCTACCACAACAACTCAGTCTATGTAGCCATGCTGCCATACCTACACATCAATATATAACTGGAAGCCTTTCTTCCCCTTTTTAACATATATGCTTAAATACGTAAGCACAAACACATAAGCTTGCTTATTTGGGGAATGGGAGGAGAGATGGGGCTTTCTGTTACCCCTAACATTTCAGAAATCTTAAAGGTAGAGAATGTATCTTATTCTAAGGAGTGATGACTCCTTGATTAATTAACTATTCCCTTGTGCTGTTGTTTTCTATCTGCTTGACTAATATACCTTATAAGAAAAAACAGCTGCCAAGGAACATAGGGAATGAATGTCCCCATCTTCTAATTGTGATAACTCTGCATGGAAATCTACTTCAGGTTGGATTTTTTTGATGTTTCTATGCCAGTCTTTTTTTTATAATTTTCCTTCTCCCTTTTCTGTCTGCATTGGGAAAGAGTTTCTAAGGATTATGTTGGTTTGCATTTCTTTTTCAGTGTATGCTGACTGTACAAAGAGTTAAACATGAAATAAAGAATGAAAATAAGCACGAAAGACGACATCCGTTCTCATTTCAATTTCCTGGAAGGAAAGTGCGGTTGGGCAGATGGTGCTTTTTTGTTTTACTAACTGAAAGATCAGATGTAAATAATATACACAATATAGACTATAAAGATCATTGAAGGTGAGGTTTCTGTGCATAGAGAATTGCTATGCTGTGGAGAGTTTCTCACCTGTTAATGATATGTCAAGGATTTTTTTGGTTTTAGCTTCTTAATATTTTTTGATATTTCAGTTTGCTTACTGCCCCCTCTATCTGCCTAGTCATATTTGTTTCAAGCACTATATTCCAGAAAGTTCAGTTGTTTATTTCTTAATTCAGGCCCCTTCCATGAAGAGCCACAATATTTGGTCTCCAGTTGAACGGACAGAAGAGAGTGGCTGATAATTTGGCATCACGTGAGTCTCAATATTTCTCTGTTGCTGTCTTTCTCCACGCCCTGGCTTTATTGTGTGCTATAAGAATTTGTTTTCTTTGTTGTTATCCAGTAGGATGTTTACACCTTTGGAGATCTTTAATTTGCTTTCCAACATGAAATATTAAATGTTCTCAAAGCAGAGCAGAGTTTGTGTTCTCTCACAATCAGAAAAAAAACATTTATCAAAGGAAAAAACTCAACCTTTTCTAAAATGTGTATGACTAAACATGGCTCAACAATGTCATAATGCTGTCTTCCTGACTGAAAGATCAGAAAAATATACTGTGCTATGACTGGAAAGAATACTGTGGTTTCATTCTCAAGCAGATCAAAATGAGTACTCTTCATTACCCCTCATGTCCTTTATTAAATTGGTGGTATTCAGACAGAAGATATTTTCATATTTACATTGCAAGAATGCCTCTAATCAGTGCTGACAAGCTAAAAACACTTCTGTGAACATCTTGGTAGGTTATTACCTCTCTGAACCTCCCTGGTTCAGGGTAACAAGTGTGGATGAACAGAGAGCTTTGGCTGGATCTCAGGAAAACAGGAGAGTTTCTGACCTTTGGAAGAAGGAGCAGGCCACTCAGAAAGGACTAAAGGGATGTCATAAGGTTGTGTGGGGGGAAAAGTAGAAGAGCCAAAGCCCAACTAGAATTTAATTTGCCTACTGCCATACAAGATAATAAAAATATTTCTATAAATGCACCAGCACCAAAAGGAGGGATAAGAAAAATCTCCATCCTTTATTAGATGCAGGGGGAAATATAGTGAGAAAGGATAAGGAAAAGACTCAGGTAATTCATGCCTTCTTTCCCTCAAACTTTAAGAGTAAGACAAGTTATCCACAGGTACTCAGCTCCTTAAGATTGAAAGACAAGGATGGAGAGAAGAGTGGAGCTCCCATAATCCAAGGAGAACCTGCTACACCACCTAGGCATACACAAGTCAATGGAACTGGATGGGATCCACCCAAGGGTGCTGAGGGAGCTGGCAGAAGTGTTCACAGAGCCATTTTCCATCAGTTATCATCTGTCCTGGCTTACCAGCAAGGTCCCAGCTGCAAGCTGGCAAATATAATACCCATCTGCAAAAGTCAGAAAGAAGATCTGGTGAACTGACAGGCCTGTCAGCCTGACCTTGGTGCCACGGAAGGTGATGGAGCAGATCATCTTCATGCCATCACACAGCCCATACAAGACAACCAGGTGATCAGGGCCAGCCAGCATGGGTTTGGGAAGGGCAGCTCCTCTCTTTCTATGACAAGGTGAACTGCTTCGTGGATGAGGGGAAGGCTGTGGATGTTGTCTACCTGGACAGTGTGTCCAGGTGGCAATAAGGTCAATGGCACCTTTTCTTATATCAGCCATAGTCTGTCCAGCACAGCCAGGACAGAGATCATACTCAGCAATGGTGGGGCTCCACCTTGAATCCTGTGTTCAGTTTTGGGCCCCTCACTACAAGCAAAACATTGAGGTGCTGAAGCACCTCAGAAAAGGGAATCTAAAAGTTTGGTGAAGCACCTGTGAGGAGTGGTTGAGGGAGCTGGGGTTGTCCACCCTGGAGAAAAGAAGGATCAGGGGGGACCTTATTGCTCTCTATAACTGCTTGAAAGGAAGTTGTAGCCAGGTGAGTGTCAGTCTCTTCTCCCAGGTAATGAGCTATAGATCAAGATGAAATAACCTCAAATTGTGCCAGGGGAGTTTTAGATTGAACGTTAGGAAAATTTGTTTCACTGAAAGGGTGGTCTAGCCTTGGAGCTGGCTGCTCAGGAAAGTGGTGGAGGCACCAACCCCGAAGATATTTTATAATGTAGTTGTGGTGCTTAGGGAACATGGATTAGTGGTGGACTTGGCAGTGATATGTCAATGGTTGTATTTGATGTTCCTAAAGGTCTTTTCCAACCTTAATGATTCTATGACCCTGCAAACATAACTGCTGTGAGGTTTTTTATTTAACACTTATTTTTCTTACTAACCTTAAAATGTGTACAGTAGAAGGAAGAAAAAAGGATGTTTTCTCAATGAAAGAGTATCACTCTATTCCTCAGGAGAAATGACTCATATCGAATTATGGAACTTGCATATCAAATCAGAACGACCAGATCTGGGGAAATCAGAAGACATAGCCACTGCTAAGACTTCTGTATAAACCAAGAGACTGAGGTAAACCAGAGAACTGAATTAAACTGAAACTTATTTTTTAATGTTAATTTAAAATTAAATATACACTAGCTATCTTTTTGTAAAACTGATCATAAACTATAAAACTGCTTGTCCTTTTTGGGTTTTTTTAATTTGTCTTGATGAAAAATTTCTGCTTATTAACCTGAGAAACCTGCTGATAGTTGTGAGAGTTTCATTGTGAGTTTTTCTGTAGTTTTACATTTGTAACTACTGGCCTCAAGTGCTTTCAGAAGCATTTTACATCTCAGTATAGAAAAAAATGGTTTTAGCATGAATTGAACAAATAGAGCTTCAGATTTTGATGAATAGAAACTCTAAAATCACTGTAAACAAAGAAACCTATCTTCCTTTTGAAGCCACTCCTACATTTCAGAGACTTTACACATTTTTAGGGTGTTTTATTTCATCAGTGCATAGGATGTGAAAAGAAGAACAAAAGTATGTCTGTGATGTTACTTCTGTAATATCAAGAAAGTGGAAGAAATAAAAAAGAAAACTGAAAATACTTTGCTTATTCTCCAACTACACTGAAAGCAAATGAATTAGTATTTGGAGAAAATATGCCACTAGAACTAAGATTTTATAGGTAAGAAGTTTTAACATAAGTTGTAAGTGAGTAATAAAATAGAACAAAAAATGAAAAGGAAAGACTTCAGCTGGCAGAACCTCCTGCCTTATAGCTTTCTTGAAGTTTGAAAATCCCAGAGTGAGTTTTGTCGCCTCACAGATAGCTCAGTAATAAATTTAAAAAAAGGAAAAAAATCAACTGAAAGCTCCAAAGAGAGCTTTTACCAACTGAAAAAGAAATGTCAGAGCCCAGGCACTTCAGCCCAAGTGCTATTCTGCACCTACCAAGAGTTTTTGGTGCACTAAAGATGGGCCATGTGCTGCTAACAGGTACTGCCAGAAGGAAGTGGGGCTGAGGTGTAAGTGGTGCAGACACTCACAAACAGGCAGGGTTTCACTCAGTTGTTCACTGTTTCCCACAGTTAAAAGCTGATGGGCTTGAAACAGTTTGGGGGTGATAAGACGAGCTGTAGTTAAAAAGGAAGGAAAGGCTCAAAACACCTGGGGCCAAACCTCTATCTGCCCGTTGATCTCAACTGGAATAAAACCATATCTGCACGCCCAAGGTTTGACTCTCAGCCTCTCATATGCCTTCTGAAACCCACAGAAACTGACCATGAGATGTTTTTTGCTTTCCTTAGAGACATGCCCACAAAACCTTCACAAATATCACTGTCCTTATGGACAGATTTCTGTGCTTGCAAGAGCACTGTAGATAGAGCTCTGTGGATAACTAAAGCATTAGCAGACACTCACACAGACACTTATGGGTGGCAATCTAAACACTCTGGGGAAGGCAGAGACCATTTGCAAATAAAAGAGAACAATCCCAGGTTAAATTATGAACAGTTACCAGACAAAATGGAGGCAATGTACAGGCCCTGACAAGCAGTTGAGACTAAAACCTGTTGAACTAGTAAGACACTGAATGTCCTGTGGCATCAGAAAGTAAAAAATCTCATATCTCATCTCTCCTTAGCTTGAAAGAAACACTTCATCATGCAAACCCAAATTTTGTTCAGTGAGAGAGCCTGGATTGCCACTCTTCATTACTGCAGGAGTTGATGTAGAAGTCAACACAGTAATGCCTTTCTTCTCTTGTATTATAAGAATTCAAATTCAATTTTTATTTGAAATAAAAATTTCAAGGCACAGCTACACAGTGCCTTACAGTGTGGTTCTTGGTTGCCTTCATCCCTTAACAACAGTCTTAAAAAGAGATACAGAACATAAAATTAAACCCCTATTTTTTTTTTTTTTTCACAGCAGGCTGTTTCATCTTAAAAACAGTAACGATTCACCATGTAAAAATCACAACAGAAGTAAGTAGAGTCTACTGAACATTTTGCTCTTCCTAAAGGTTTTTTTCTTTCCTTTAGAGCACTGATATACTTAACTGTTCCACAAAATATGGGATCTACAAAGTTTGACCAAATGACACCTTTGCCAATTACATAATAATATGCTGAAAGCGCTTCTTAGCTCACCTATTGTGAACTATGTCACTTTTTCTTCTGCTCTCCTCAGGAGTGCAGTGTTGGACCATGAGGAACCTCACCCCTAGTGTCTTTAACCATGAGCTGTGGCCTGATAGTCACAACAGTCCACCTGGTGCTTGCTGACTTCTTAGTCATGAAGCTCTGCCTTGTGTGTCTGCAGAGTGCTCTTCAAGGTCTTCAGTTTGAGGGTTTGAATGTATGCCATGTGTAAGTTGTTCAGTGCAGTACCAGTCCAGAAACACTAGCTTTCTAAACATGGCCTTTGAAATGTTGTGGTCATGGTTCCTCTGCTTCTGCATTTGAGCCTGACTCAGTAACTAGTGGTTAGTCTTATGGTCAACAGACTGTTTCATACAAGTCCCTTAAGAGGACAGGTGGCCCAGTGGATGGGCTGTTCAGTTTGGTATAAAAGCAACAAAAATCCAATCAGTCTCAGCAGTGATGAGAGCAGCAGAGGAAACAGAACAACACATGAAGTGTAGGGATGGAGACATCACCAGTAATCTGACTGGTTTATACTAAGAAAAGTTTTGACAGACCTGCTGGGTTTCTACTTAATGCCAATCAAGTCTGAAAGGGACCACTTGAGCTCAGGTATTTATCTCAAACTGATTTGAATTATCCTCTCTTCTTGATTTTGAGAGTCCAGAAGAGAATACCATGAAGAGAGTGTGTTGACATTTCCTACATAAAACAAAATTAAATCCATTCAAGTCAAAGAAATACAGTGTAGGGGATAAAAGAATCAGGCCCTTTGAAATGACAACAGAAATAGAGCTTCATCTGGGCTATATGTTCTCAGAAAATCTATTGGGAAGTGAAAACATGAGGAATTCTTCCACATCACCCCCTTCACAGTAATTAGGGTCAACAAAATGCATACAGGGCATATAATACATATTATTACATCTTTTTTCTGCCTAGTCAGTATAAGCTTTATGTTACTTTTTCAGACATGTTAGCTAAAGAGCAGCATTTGAGGTCAAGTCTGGATTGTCCTTTTTAGTATGCTAATGCTGCACATATGTAAACTTATTCAAACAAAATTGTCTCAAAATATTACCAGCACTTAAATTATCATTGCAGAAATCACAGCAAAGAAGGATAGTGCTTACCAAAACCCCAAGAAAGTACTTCAGATTGTTTTCCTTTCATTGCCAAGCAGCGAGGGTCAAGTGAACTGTATTATTTGCAAATATCCACCTTCTCAGAATGTCACAAGCAGCTGTAGCATATCCACTAGCAGCAATTTCCACTTGGCTCTATCCAGAGGGGAGAAAATTACCAGGAGCTGAGTTGTTTATAATTCCCTCAACCCTGAGGGTAATTCTGTTCACCAATTACTTGAAATTAAAGTTAGGTAATTTGACACGTCTGTTTGATACCCGACCACAAACTCTTAAGCAAACCAAAGAGCTGGATAATTTACTTCCACGATCTTCCACAGAATTTCATTATTGAAACCGTGACAGGAAAGGAAAAATGAGAAATTGTACAGACTTGTGAATTAGCAGGGCTTGGGGGTTTTTGGTCATTGTTGCCACATTAAGAGGTCCCAATAGATCTGAGAAAGAGGAAGTTGGAAGCCAGTTTTCCTCCTAGGATGAGAGTTCCCATCTAAACCTAGCAAAGATTGTAAGAATTGAACAAGAAGCCTCCAAGTGCAGTGTTTGACAGGAAAAGAAACCTGCTTTCTGCAGCAAGATGATTTCACACCTTTTGTCTTTGCATACAGTCACAATGCTGCCCTGAAAAGGATGTGCAGATGTAGAGACAACCTACATTATCTGCACTATGGTTTTTTTTGATCTCTAGGGCCAGTCATTTAAATTACATAGTTGAATCCTGAGTTGGGTTATATCTAGACTTGGAAATTTTTAAAGTCAGGCATACCTGTTAAACATTTTTTTGGTGATGAGTGTGTGCACACTCCATTTCTGTATCTCTTTGTGAGTAATGCATTGGCTGCCAGGTACTGTGACTGAACTGCATGACTCACTCCGTGGATTCGTTTTACAATCTGGTGAAACCAGAGGCTGGTAACACCTATCCTTTGTAAGAACTTTTTACATGTTGTAACTCTACAAATGAATACTTTCTGTTTTAACTTTTTTCTTTTTTTTTTTTTTTAAACACAAAAGATTACACTGATGGATTTTAAAAAAGTACAAGCTGACACAAAATTCATTCATGTTATCCTGAGCCGTGTACTGAACTGTTCAGCCTAACATGTGTGAAATGAGCCTAGTTCTCATTTCCATCAAGGTATATCAAGACTTGTTTCAAAGCATTCATCATCCTTAAACATTATAAAACAAGTGAACAAGAAATGCAGAGGTACTATCTTTTCATAGTGAGAAGACTTGATTTTTAATTGTAGAATCTCATTCTTGTTGGCATATCTTCCTATTTGGAATATTTAGCGCCAAATAAGTAGCAAGTGCTTTATTTTTTTAAATCTGAATATGATTACCCTGTCAGCCATATTCTGCATTTCATTTTTACTATAAAAGTTGTTCGTTGTCCAATTTTAAGCTGAAAAACTATAAAAGTCCATTTTGACTTCTCTACAGCAGAACTAAAAGATTTTTTTGAACTAAGATTAAATTGATATACCTTGAGCTTCTGTCATTGTAATATGACATTAGGAGCATAGTCAAATACTGGTTTTGACTATAAGTGTCCTACTAAAGTAGTAGTCAACTGCAGAGTGCTTTTTGATGTATCAAAGAAATGGTACTATCTTTCAAACAGCATTCATATTCTGCTATCATCAAGGCAAAGTAATAGCAGGACTAAAGCATGATCTTTTTTTACAGTTTCTAGAAGTCAGTGCTATAAGGGATTGCCTAGCCCTGCATTAGGTATTCATGTTTAAATGAACCACAGATGGGCTCTCCAATCTACAAACTCCATTAATCAGATTTTATCCTTTTCTCTGTCTTTTATTTTTTGGATTCTTCACCCTCTTCCCTGCTGCTATTGCTATAGCTTCCCTAATGACAGGCCAAGTAATTTATTTTTCCCTTTCTATCTTTCTTTTCCTAAAGTTGTAATACTCTTACTGGTATAATTCACATGTGTTTCTGTGTAATGCTGATGGCCATGATTCCATCATTCAGTGGGTAAATTGCATTTTACTTTGTTATCTCTCAAACATGTAATCTCTCATATAGAATGTCCTAACTTAAAAGACTGGTGTCTTGGTTAGTGGAAAAAATGTCTTTGAACAACTATTAATATTTAAGGTTCTATTATGGTTGGGTATATGGCTCATGAAAAACAAAAAACAAGGAGCAGACTTAGTACTGAAGGAACAGAGCTGGACAGTACAGTGACCTGTCAAAGGCCATTGAAATGTCTAAGAAAACATAAGAGAGGTTTTGGGGTTTTTTGAGGTTTTTTTTTTTTGTGATACTTTTTTCCCATTTTTCTTCTGAAAACAGACAGTTTTCACCCTAGGAATAGTGGAATGAATCCTGACTTTTCAAGTTTCCCTTTGTGCCTATCTAGGATAAAACACAGAACTCCACATTCACAGAGCAACAGGACAGAACTTCTAAAGGTATTTATTTCCAATAAGTGGAAAAATACATTTGTTTTGATATTGTTAAATTGCTTCAGTAGAGTAAAAAAATTCTCCCTGATCAGTTTGAAATATTGAATATATATATCAGATCTAAAATGTTAATACAGAATAAAATACAAATGTTAAAAGGATAAATTTGGAAGACAAAAGCAGAAATGAATTATTTTATTTTGATATTAGTCACTGAAATGTTTCTCTTAAAAATCATTAAAATCAACATGTTCTTATGAAATATTTAAAAGAACATCCTTCTGAAAACAATTTTTTATCAAGTTTATGCAGAAAATAATGCTTTTCCATTGTTTTTATCATAAATTCATGAAAGACCTTGCTGATGGTATATTTGTTGCTAATGGGAAGAGCCAGTTTGACTCTTGAGAACAGGAGGTCCTCCCCACAAAGTAAACAGGTAATAGGATTGTGTAGCCACCTTCAAAAGTTTTCTTCTATGTATGGGGATGTTTTAATACTGGACCAACAAATAGTTCAAAGTTCAGTTGCTATAATTAGGGAAAGATCTATGTAATCCCAGTGTCTTCTCCTTCTAAATGCAGTCTGCAGGGACTATAAGGGGGCTCCAGTAAAAGTGTGTATATATTGTGGGTGCTACAGGGGCAACATGAAATGAAATAAAAAAACAAAACAAAACACCTAAGTGGGAAAAAAATTACTCCCTAGCTCAGGTGAAAGGCAAAGTTTTTTATGTTAAACTGTTCTCCCACTGAGTCACCAAATGGAGTTACCAAATGGACAGACTTCATATGCAGAAACCATTTAAACTGACTGAAATTTTACAGCTGGTCAGTAAGGTGAACTGAGGGATTGAGAAAGCTGGTTCATCTCTAAAACAACAATGCCCTGTCATCTGAGGAGGTCAGCCAGCACAATACAGAACAAGGTCTTGGAACACTTCATGCAGGTTTGCTTTCACTTGTCCTTTTCAGCATCAGAGAATAGCTGGTATCCATTTGTGCTGAGTCAGTTTCCAGTGCCTCTGCATTATGAAACACTTCCTCAGCTACCCAGCTTCTTCCACCCACTTTTAGATGCACAGACTGAGCTTTCCAAAATTCTTCCTTGTTGTCACACTGAATTGTGAGCATCAGAAGCACAGGCCTGAGCAACTCATATGTACACATAATAACAGTGGTTCTAGATACTGTATTCAGTGTAATAATAGTGTTGATTGCTGATACTGGCTCAGTTGACACTGTATGTTGCCAAAATTTGTTGTCACACCAGAAACAGGAAGAGAAAAATTGGGAAGAGGTGTGAAGAAGGAACCTTCTGTCCAAATTCAAATCACATAATGCTATTATCAGTGGGGAATAACAGTGAGAGACTAAATGGATCTGCTTTGGGTGGCTGCTAAGGCAGAAATGACCAGAGAGGGATGTTGGGCTGCATTTCTCTGAATGGAGCTGCTTCTGCAGCTCACATTCCCTAAGTTATCGCCCATGATAGTGAAGACATGGTGGCCTGGTCCCACTCTCCTGATTCACATTGTTCTCACATGCAGCCCTATTTTGACTGCATAAATAGGGAGGAATTTCCAATTCCATGGAGATACTACAAGTTTAGTCATGAAGATAATTAAGTCCTTTGGGCTTGAAATACCCAAATATTTCATACTTGAAAGAAATTCAGATATGGCTCTAAAGGTCTGGACTACTGCCATCTAAACAATTTGGATTCATTAGAGGTTTAAGATTCGCTCCAAATTCCTCTTCACATCAATTAATCATTCACATATTTACTCTTCTTATCACTAGTGTTATAGAATGGCTAGAAATTCTGAGAAAGACACTACATAGCCTAGTTCTGCTGACACACAAAAGCCAGCATCAGTCTTAAAAATGTCAAATCTAATAAGGAAAGATTGGGGGAAAAAAAACGAGGTGGAAAGAAGTTTTATTATTGACATCCTTTTCCAAAAGATAATAGAAACAGTAGCTTGTCCAAAACACCTCACAGAATATCAGTGGTAGAGCTGAGGAAGGGCTCTATGATTGTTGCCTGTCTCCCAAGGCAGCAGGAGACTTAGTCAGAAATTGCCTTACCCCATATTTTGCAGCAAAAATTATTTCTTACTGTTATTGCTCACTGCAGTTAAATGAAAAGATATCTAGCCTTTCCAGAATTTTTAGAATAAAAAACTTTAGAATTTTTAGAATAAACAAACTTGTTTATTTTTAGAATAAACAAACTCAGATAAATATAGTACCTGTAAATAATGGACAGTACTGGAATGCTAGCTCAGGTCCTAAGGAACTTAGAGAAATGTAGGTACCTTCTAGTACTGCTCTGGTGGTCAGACAAAAGGGACCTTGATACAGAAATAGGGACACTTGCTTGAACTCAGGCTTAAATGTCTATAGATCTTTGAAACTAGATAGAAAGGCAGATAAAGAGCTGCATTTTTCTCCAGGATCAGAGAGCCTCTGGGAAGTATCTGTCCAACCCATAGTTTTATCTAAGTTTGTAATTTCACATATATTTCTAAGTAAAATAAGTGGGACTCATTATTAGGGCTTTTTATTGAATTTGTGAGTTTATTTTTAATTACTAAATATCAATCATTTACATTTACCAAAAATTTACCTGATACTAACACCACCTTGATTAAATCTTGCTTTCTATTTTGTTCTTTTGTCACTAAGAATTCTGAAAATCAGATGAAGACTCTGAAAGTAGAACTGCTACAATGGCAAATATGTTTAAAATCTTCACTTTCTTTCCTGAGGTCTGACTTTTGTGTCTGTAAGTGTGTGTGTCAGTTAAGGGGAGGGTGGAGGGTTCAACATAACCTGCGGTAAATTTTATCAAATGAATTTTAATTAACAGCTCTGATGAGATAACAAGAGAGATTGAACCTCACCTCCCAAAACTGTATTAGTTTGCTTTTGTTGCTGCTGTTGTAAAAAAATCTTGTTTTGCTGACACTTCGGAAATGATTATGACAAGTAAAAAGATACTGTCTTTGCAAGGGCAATTTTGGACTAAATTTAATCTGTTTTAAAAAGCTGAGGTGAAACAGTAAAGGAAAAAAAAAAACCCCATCAAAATCCTGATGAAGAATCTGCACTGAATTTGACTTATTTTGAAACTTTTATTAGTGCAGTACCTGAAATAGAGCACAAAGATCTTCCTCAAGGCACTGCAGAAGTGAGGAGATAACTTAAGACATAAAATGCAGCAAAACAGAACATAATTGTCATGGGGCGGGGGTGAAGAGTGTGGGGTGGGAGGCGGGTAAGGAAAAAAATTAAATTCCTTCACCAAAAATTCAGTAAAAAACCCTGATAGAGGTTAACTGTCTTGTGGCAAGCACATTCCTAATGCTGGATGCAGGATATTCCCATCCTGCAGTGGAAGGTCCTTATTAAAAAAGGAGAACGGATGAGAGATGCAAATTATGGTTTATATGCACATAAGTACTTAAAATAAAAGTTCTTCCAGCTTGATACATCAGAGTGCTGCTTTCATGTTGATTTGTATTGCCTGTGATTGGAAATAATTGTACTAGTTTATATACTAGCATGGTAATATTTGATTAATTTTATCACTGACAGTGAATGTGTATATTGATGCCTATGCACCTGATAAAATACTGTATTTTTGTTACTTCATCAAAAGGACCAAATATTTTTGGATTAATATAATAAGCTCTTTCTGCAGCATGATTTCAAAACCTGAAGTGAAACTTGATTCAAATTTTGTTATGGACTTAAGGCTAAATCTGAGCTGACTGAAGCCTGGATCCTTTTCAAACCTATCTTTGTCTCATGGCAAACATAGATAATTGAAGTGTAGCGTTCTCATACAAACACTTTTTTCAGCCCTCTACAAAATGCCTAAAGTAGTTACAATGGAAAATGGATAAATCATTTGCCAGCTCTCTTTTTCTTTTTTTTTTTTTTTTTTACTTTCCCATAGTCTAAATTTTAGTCCAAACTAATACAAATCCATATTCTACTCATGATCAATGTAAAACTAGAATGACTGAAAGGTATAATTTGGATCACTTGTATTTAGGACTGCCAAATGAATACCTTTCAATTTTTTTACATAGAAGAATCTTCTGAAGTACTGTGTGATTCAATTTTCTCTCTCTAAAAAAAAAGAAAAAAAAAGAAAAAAAGAAAATAAAGGAAAAAAAAAAAGAAAATTCTAACTCGAAATTGTCAACACTGTAGAAACAGGTAAGAGGATGTCTCTGTCATATATAGTTATTTACATTACTTGCTTATCCTACTAGTCCAGACATTAACACCTTAGTTTTGACTGGCATTTTATAGTAATTTCCTGCTTCTCTAGTTTCTCTTTCAGTAATATCTACCTTATTCACTATAAAGTGAAAATATAAGACAAAACCTCAAAGACCTTAGGAAATACTGTCCAGTAGGTTAGCAACTGAAGGGATTCTCTCTCCTTAAAAGATTAAATAAGCCCAGCTAATTCCTGTGACTGTAAGCTGAGTCCTGCTGGTTTTGAACTAATCATTTGCAAAATTGGAGGGGTAAAAAAAGTAACACAGAGAAAAAAAAATGGCTTCTGGTAGGTGAGCCACAGCAGGGCAATTAAGATGATATGGCAGAGGTAGACATCTGCTCCTAGACAGATACAGTTCCACTGATGCTATCTATAGCTGCAATCCTTCTGAGAGATAAACAACATGCGAGAGTAACGCACAGAAGGAAATGCCACACTGAGAAAGTGGTGATCGTGTGGCCCCTGTGGTCTGAGAGAGAGAGAGAGAGGCAGCAAGAGAAAAGGGGAGGGCTGTCATGGGGGGCCTGTACCAGGCACATGCAGGTGACAGCAGTCATAGGACAGGCATGCATCAAAATGCACAGATGAGAGGTGTGTGAGAACTGATGCTGGAGGGGAGCAGAATTGCAGCAGAAATGAAAGCACAAGAAGACCAAAGGAAGAAAGAGATGGAAAACCCCTTTCTAAGATCTAGACATAAAGTTAATCTAGACTGAAATTTAAAAAAAATAAAACAAAGAGATCATTAGTAGATTATTTATTCTCTCAAATTTGAAGGCTTAAAGGGTTTTTCAGAATTTCAAGCTCACATTCAGGTTGATTACCAAGTTAATCTGAACTATGCTCCCAAAGTAGATGATTACTTGCTGTTTCATATTACTCTCACAGCGATGTTCAGACTCAGCAGAGGTAATATTCCCTCTTTCCCTTGCTGACAGGTACAGAGAAAGCCTAAAGGAGGCGGTGATATCTGCTACAAACAAACTCTCAAGCCATGGATGGACATTGTTGGATTTAGGACAGACTTGAAGCAATAGCAAGTTGCTGCACAGCAAGTTCCATGACCTAATTGGACACAAGTTTTCTAAAGGCATCTGGCGTTCACTGGCCATGCCACTGATTCTTCATGCCACTTGTCACTGGGCTCCTTGTGAGGAGAACTTGGTGGTTCTTTGATGCCGGGGGTTCCGAGTCCTGCCAAAACTGAGGGAGCATCATTCTTCTCTCTAGCTTTCCTAATGGCAAAAAGGTTTAGCATTCAGTAGACTTAAGAAACTCTCCCAATTTCAGAATCTCTCTGGAAAAATCACAAGAATTTGAGGCCAAGCAGTTTTCAGAGAATCACTGTTCAGAAGCAAATGCAGAAATACCCTGCTGAGGACAGGTCGTCTGGCTCCTGTGCTGTGCTGTCTTCCACTTCTGGCTAGACCTGGGGCTTAGTTTACATCTGCAGAAGGTGAAGAACTGAAACACCCAAGTGTCATTCTGCCTCATGTTGGAATCTCAAACCTATGATTACAAGTTTTCATAATGTCTGTTATTATAATTCTTCAGCCTGGTTACCCTGTGGTCTCATCCTGTAAAAAAACTGTTTCTTTTCTCTGTCTGTGAAGAGAAAAATATCAAACAGAAGAGCTTAATGTAAAATCAAAAGGTGGAGTGAATCACAAGCTCTCATGCAATATTGTGCTTTGGAGAGTTTTTAAATTGCTACTTCTTAAAGCTTCTTACCAAGGAAACCTGACTCTGAAATGTACTGTTTATCTTAAGATGGTAGAACTGGACTTAATGCCTTTAACAAGCAATTCTCCTAAGGCCAGATTTTGCTATCCTGACTCAGTTCACACCTCCCCAGAGAGGATGATGAATTTAGATACTTCTTCTGTCCACTAGATGCTCATAAACAGACTCATCTCCAATGTATTCATTAGGGAAAAATGTGCAAGGCTTCCTGTTTGCTTAACTGCACTTTAGTCTTCCTTATTCTTCACACAGTGAGCGTGAACATTCAAGTGATGCAGCTGTTGGTTGTTGATTACTTATTTGGGGTTTTTTTAGATTCTTACTTTTCATTCTAGATTTTTTAAATTTCACATTCACACATGCAAGCATCAACATTTCTTTCTGAGATATGTATTCTGGAAAACTTCAATCCTATGGATATTTTCAGGAAGTGAAAAAAAAATTAAGTGTAGAATTCTAGCCTACATGACTCAAGAAACTTATTTTTTAAAAATAAGCATGAGATTGGATCACTAATTTATTAAAACTTCCCCTAGATCTGCATAAAATTATCAAAACAGGAATGGGGACAGTATCAGCAAAGAACTAAAGTTTTCTATTAAGGTGTGTGTAATGCAAAATTTCTGCTATTATTTATTCTGCATTTCCAGTTATTTCTGTTTCAATTATTTGGGGCAGCCAAAAAAGGTCTGATCATTTGAGTTCCTCAGATAAAGCTATCGTTTTGGAGAATGGGAATATCTAAAACAAATACCTATCCATAGAGAATGTCAGTTCCTAAGTTAGTGCTCTACATGGTCATCAGAGTGTAATAATTTCTGGACAGTAGAGGTGCTAATGTAGCTTTGTTATTCCCCATTTATTGATTCTTGATGAATGCATTTGCTGTGCTTAACCCTGCAATATATTCTTTATTTATAACTATTTTGAGTTTATTACTGTTTCTGCTTTTCTACCTTTTTTTCTGTATTTCAAAAAATAATGGTTTAGTATAGGAAAGAAGCACTCTTTCTTTCTCTGCATTTCCTTTTCATATTGCAGAAATATATCTGATTTTAAAAAATCACATTAATAACTTAAGATTATTTTGAATGTTTTTTTTTTTTTTTTTATATTGCATTATTTGATTCTAACCCACTGAGCAACTTTCACAGAGCAGATTGTCATTATGGCTGTATTTTGCCTTTTTGCTGCAGTCTATCACTTGAAAGTGTGTCCCTCCCCCATCCCAGTTATGCATTGCAAGCTTTTTTTATCTTTTCTACCTTGCTAGAGGCATTATTAGGGCAGCTCACCTTTGACCAAATGGGCAGATGAACATTCATCCTCTGGAGCCAGTACTAGTGCTGTTTGGTAGATCAGCTCTCAAATGGTACTGAACTGTGACCTCTTCTTCTGTTCAAAGACTAAATACATAAACTTGAGTTTCCATTGGTGCCAAGCCTGGGAACCTGAGCTGCTCCCTAATCCCAGGTCTCACAGCCAGCAGCACAATGGGCAGCTCACCATGCCAGCCGGCCAGCCTGAAAGAATGTCTTTATTCTCTCTTCCTCAACAAATTGCTTATTGTTTGGCCCACAGGCTGCTAGACCTTGTGAACTGTCCAAAACTTTATTGCTTTTCTGTTAAACTTTCTTCTCTTTTCCCTCTGATTTTGCTTACAAATAAAATTAGTTTCTATTTTCATGCCTTAATAATCAAATTTTAAAACACGTCTGCTTCTTTTTATTTTTATTTTTTTTTGCAGAGTATATCTGTCTCTTGGAAGCCTGTAGGAACCACAGAAATAATAAAAACCCTGCAGGTTTAGTCTCTTTAGAAAGAAGTCTGTGGCAATGAGAAGTGTTACTAGAATGAAGTGCTCTATATTACTGAGACAAAAAGGGAGCCAAAATCTTAAGAGCATTCTTAAATTTCCAAAGATATGTACCATTTTTTTGCTCTTGGTGTCATCTTCACTGTGGCTACAATGTGCTCATTTATAAAAAGAGTGACCATAGGACAAAACACTTATTTGGGGTCATTGGGTTTTGCAGTTGTTCAGGAGTAGCTGTCTTCAGAGGAAGTTAAAGCAGAGTGCCTAAGTTGATGTGTTATTTATCTCTCAAAGTATTTCTGGAAGCACCTTTTGTTTTCAGCAGAAGTTTCTGGGAATGTGATTGCAGGATTGTGCAAGCTGGCACTAAGCAGAACATTGGCAAGATAAGGCTGATCTTTCAAAATTCAGCCCGACCTACCCTGGGAAAAGAAGAGCTTCACAGGTGTGACCCCAACATATAAAGAGAGAAATGGCTTTGTAAACATGGCCAAAAAGACAGGACCCAGAGCACCCCTGTTCCTCTTCCTCATCTCAGCAAACCTGTGCTGAGACATGTTCATGTGTTCAGTGGGCAATATTGTCCCTGTTTGGAGACAGGGAAGTAAGAGAGGAATGTCCTTGTGACTAGTGAGATCAGTTCTGATCACTTGGAGAGTGATATTAGGTTCAGTTTAAGCACTCATGCCGTTCTTAACCATTTTTGCACGCGTTGTTTAGGAAAGACGAGTGAAGTGCTCAGCTTTCTGGAGCCACACATAGATCTAAGAATCTTACAAATTTCTTAAAAGTGCCAGTGGTGAGTGTGTGTGTGTGTGTGTGTGTGTGTGTGTGTGTGTAACATATATATATATATATATATATATATATATATATATATATATATATAAAATTTAATACTCTTTCAAGTATGAGAATGGCAGCACAAGAGTAGAAGAATTGCAAAACTTAAACGTCCACATTAACCTGATATATGGTGCATACCAGATGATATATATACTGCCTTATTGTTCAGTTGTGGCTCAGGAAGCTAAATGCATAATATAAGATATATGTATAGTCTAAGGGTCAAACTCTGTCAGTTACACGAGTGTAAATCAAGAGCAATTGCTCCGAAGTGACTGAAGTTTCAGTACCCTGGATTTACACAAGTGTTGCTGAAAGCAGAATATGAGTCAATACATGTCATCAATACAGCTGAGTTAGTGGCACTGAGGGAATTTTATGATATGCATGCACCTAAATCCTTCACTTTTTTTTCCCCCCATGTTTTATACTATTACATTTTATGTTTCAAATTTTGTCTATGTTTTTAAAAGAATAAGGGACTCAAATACTGATTCTGTAAGTGAAGTGTCCACTTCCCTCATCTAGCAAATTTTCTCAGTCTTGCTTCATAATGGTAGGATAAACATCTCACATTCATGGAAGGATTACTTCCCTGACTTACATTTAAGGCCAGTGTTAATTTATATAAATACATCATTCTGAACCCCAGCAGAACGTTGCTAGGCTGGCTGGCTGACTGCATGCAGAAATGCATCCTTGTCATTTGCTCCATTCTGTTAGAAAGTGTACAGGCTGTTGTAGGGCCAGGAGGCAAAGTTTCCTAGGCATGTAGAAAGCAGGATCTGGATGTAGCAGGAAAGAATTGTGGAGCTGGTTACAGTCAGTGGGTATGGACAGCTGGCAGCTAAAGACAAAATGAGTTGTTTTAAAAGATCACAGGACAATTTTCTTCACTGATACATCCTGAAATTTTTATTGAGAAGTTCAAGAAAAAAAAAAAAAGGATATACATGGGACACTGCTTGGAAGATATTGTGCAAAATAAAGAGGTATAAAAGCTCGTATTCTGTTGGGGAACTAGCAGAGTACCTGTCAGATACACCTGGACTCCAATGACCTTATTTTACATGGGGAAAGAATATATGATTTTCTGGGTTGAAAGGAGGTTTTTAATTCTGAAAGGAGGTTATATGTTAAATATATGGTAGCAGTCTATTCAATAATAGAAGTCAAGTCCCTTACTTGGGAAGGCAGAATCTGGTATTCTATCACATAAAATAATGTCATTATTTCTCTAACATACTTTTAAATTGAATGTGTTATTTTAAATCACTTTTTTATTATATTCTTGAATACCTAGAAAGATTAAAAAGCTCAAAAGTAGATTCCTCAGTATCCACATATTCAAAAATTGTTGAATTAATTTGAGACACATTTATAAAAAAAAAAATAGCCATTTCAGATTACAATGATCAACTGAGGGGGCTTATCACTTCAAAAGAAGCAGAATAAACCTCCATGTGTGCTCAACACACACACACTCCCTTATCCAGTTAGAACAATATGTAGGTATAGATTTGGTGAGATTGTTTGATCCCAAAAGGATTCGTATAAGAAAAACTTCTCTTTCAGAGAAATGATCTCTCTAGAGACTGATAGTGATGATACAATAGGCTGGAGTTGCTATTATTAAAAAAAAAATTACTACTTTTTCTGACTATGTTCCTTTTTTTCCCAGTGGGATTCTGATTCCAGACACTCAACTAGCCTGATATCCACTGGGAAAGCGATGACACCATAAATTATTTAAAGGTTTGAAAACCACAAGAACTACTGTATATAACCAGATTGGATTGACTTTTAAACTCTTTTGATTAATAATACATAAAGCCTTAGATATGTGAATTGGTCGAGTGCTAACCTGTTAACAAAAGGAGTAGAAGGGATGAATTCTATCATTTCTCATAAGTTATTCTACTTAACACATTGGCCAAACAAAACAAACAAATGGAGAGCTCTGCCTTAGTCTTAGACCTTTAATGCGTCATCAATATTTGATGACTACCTAATGTCTCTATATATCTGGACAAAGATGATAATTTGATCACCTGGCTTCCCAATTTCAAATTTCCCAAATGCTTTCTCCTACATTCATCAAAACACACTAGTAGAAAGTAGATGCAGTTTCAATATCCTTGTTTGGTTTTTGCTTTTGTTTTGTTGAGGGTTTTTTGACTTTCGTTCTTAACATCGCTAACTACTTACAAGAGAAAAAAAAATAATTTCAATCTTCTGCAATAAATGGGGTGAGAATTTCCTAAGTTTATGATATTTTGTCCTCAGCAGCAAGATGAGAGTAGATATGTGGCTGCTTCAGACCGATTTCACGTTCTACCCTTCCGCTGTTGGCTCTGTTTTAATTATTCCCCAGGTTCCTAAGTTTTGGTCTCTTTCATGCTGCTTTGGGTGTACCTCAAAGAAGAGAAGTGTTGTTCTTTCCTCTTCAAGTACAGATGAAGGTGCATGGGACAGTCTGCATTTCTAAGAAACAAGAAAACTCTACAGGAGAGAGAACGAATACTTTTCTTCCAGGTTGTCCAACCCATATTTCAAGACACAGGTTATCCAGGGTGACTGCAGTATGGTATGTTAGTTTACACTTATAAATGCTGTATTTTCTGGGCAGTAGACAGGTATTATCCCTCTGGATTATTTTCCATTATCCCATCTGAAGCTTGACTCCCTTAGACGTAGGAAAAATAGGAAATAAATCTTTATTGGTTTCTATTTCATCATTCCTGTGTACTAATCCTTTAATCACGTAATTCAGCTCTCAACCTTCTGCACCAGAGACTGCCTTGCCCTCAGATGCATTGTCCAGACACAGAAACTCTGATCAAATTTTTGCCTCCTGACATGCCCTCAGAGCCATCCTTTCTCGGTCCCCTTAACAGCATATGTGTGTGTGGTTTCCCATATTAAAACTTCTGTACTAGCGAGCAAAGTGCCATCCATCCTCTGGCCTGGACCACTAAAGAATACCTCACCTTGTTTTTAAAATGTTAAAATCTATGTGAGATTAAACAGTGCATAAAGGAAAAAAAAACATTTTAAATCAAAGGCACACTCCAAAATTTGGTTCAGAGCCTCTTCCTTGATTTGATTAATTATTTGGGTGTGAATTTCAATTGATGCCATAAGTGAAATTCAAATTAATTTATTATAATGTGAACAAAATTAGAATCACATCACAGCTCTGAGAAAGAAATAAGGTTCTATCTCTTAGTAAAAGACAAACTACAGAAAATTTTAACAGCTCACAAATTATACCTGAATTAGATTTCAGTTATGATACCGATAATAAAAGTAAATTATTTATCAACTTTTATTAAATCTTCATGGTTTCCATCACCTGACTTTCATATACACAATTACTATGTGGAATCTGTTACCATATTTTGTTTCCCTTTCTCACTTTAAATATCACCCAATTAGTTCATAGCTCCCTAAAATAAAATGGAAGTATAATCACATGCTATTAAAAATAATAAGAATCTCACCTATATTTAATTTATATCCATGCCTTTTTTTCCTTATACCTGCCATATCAATAATTGTGTAGGCACATTGCTAGCTGTCATGATTGTGCACACCACTTGAACAATCCATTCCCATTCTAAAATAAAATTCTAGCTACAGTGTTATTTTTGCACATTTTCTTAAGGCATTTTAAGATCTAACCAGGGCATTGAGACCAGCATATGACTTAACTAGAATAGCAAGTGTGTTTCCCATAGTATCTTTCAGCTGTCATTAAAAAAAAAAGAAATCCACATTTATTTTCTTTTCCATCTGGGATTATATGACAAAATGATCTCCTGCATCTAATCAATTATTTTTCTTCTATATCTTTTGCATTTTCCTGCAGAACTATTTGCAAGTGTAACAGGAAGATCCTTTAGAGATAATCTGGTGATTATTGCAAATTCAACCTTGGATGCTGTAGGCATTAAAAGATGAAAATTGCCTGAAGACCACTGTTGTACAACAAATCTGTACCTCTGGACTCCTGTCCTGAGGTGAAAATGCAAACCAGAGAGATATTTAGAATCATTTTGACAGTTCATAAAATTAAGCAGGGATTAGGGATTCTCTCAGAAATAAATAAATAAAAAATATAATGCCACAGGGCCCAAACAATGTTAATCACATCTCCTTGCAACAGGTAGTACTGCAATCCACTTTTGGGAAGAAAAATAAGTTATATAATTATTTCTAGCATGTATTTAGCACTTATGATGCCAATTTAAAAATTTGAGCAAGTTCAATTTAATACAGATATGTATGATACATACACCTACATGATTAATGTTTAAACTAACCATTGACTTTAAGTTTATACAGTTATAGGTTCATATAAAAATGTTGCATATCTGTGTATTCTATTTTCTTCTCAATTTTATGGATTAGCCCTGATAATACAAACACTTGAACATATGCTTAACTTTACATAATGAGAATGTCTTGCTGATTTTAGGATAACTCTTGATCTACATGAATTTAAGCAAAAGTCTAAGAGTCTACTGGGAATGTAATCTGTGGTGCCAGTCATTTGAAACACACATTTAATAAGAGAAGAATTGAAATAACTGCAGCAGACAGAGATGACTTTGGTTCCTGCTGTGTTGAAGGCAGGTAAGCAGCGAATATGGCTAAAATAATTCATAACAAAAAGCTGTGCAGCTGCGCAAAATTACATTTGGGGTGAGCATGGAGTTTTACAGTTACCCTCCCAAAATTCCCCACCCACTTCACAGGCTTTTTAGTACAGTTAAAAATATCTCATTTTCTTTTTCAAAACTGAAAGGCAACATTGAGATACTAAGCAACTGTGCTAGTCCGCTCACGAGAGCGCATAAACTTTCCTTTCTGGATGAAAAGAACTTTATCAAAATTCATTTGCACAGAATTTATTATTAAATTTTATTAGATAAGTGTCGTGTTTCAATATATTTGGAAAATATTCAAGTTAATTTAACATTTTCTAGCAAACTAAAAGTCCAAAATAAAATAGTTGCATTGCATTAAAAATAAAGTAGAATAATTGAAATACTTTTCAAGTTTGACTACAAGCTAAAATTTTAGTTACTGAATTTTGAATATATTTTTAATGATGTAAATACTTCTTTGTAATAGATGTTAACAAATTTCCTGACTCAAAATAGAAAAAAGAATCATTCTTTACATAGTACAGTTTAGGCATTTGAATTATAATTAATATCCATCTTTAAAAAATTCTTCTGAAAATTACTTTTCATCCCACTTTACTCCAGAATGCTGACTGGAGCTAGAATAATACATCACACAAATGTTGATTTAAATATTTAAACAAATTCACTTACTTTGGATTTACATCCCCTTTGGGCTCTACTTTCCATGAACACTCTGATAAATAAACTTACTGTAAGGAGGATCTGCTGGGATGACAAATTATAAACAAAAATTGCGGAATACATGTGGGATATGAATTTTTGAATTCTAATCATCAATTGTTGCACTAGCAATTAAAGCTGACTGGAGGACAATAATTCCATGCTACATTAATTTTCAAGACTTCATGTCTTCGTGTCCTGTTTTGTTTGGTTTGCTTTTGTTTCTTTTCCTGGAGAAAGTGGTGTAACAGCCAGGGATACGAAAAGACCCAGACTGAAGTCTTTTCTCAACCTGAATCAAAAATTACTCGTTTTCACCACTGATTTGTAGATGTGATTACTCAGAGTTAGCTAGAGGAGGAACATAATCCTGGACTTTTTTGTGTCCAAGGCCACTGTTAAACCACAGGGTTGTCAGCAAAGCCAAAAAGTCTGTTTTGCTCCTTCTCATTCTCCAAAATATTTCCATTCAGATGAATTAGGAATGTAGCTTTCAGAGCTGAAAGGGCTGAGATAAACTTCTCCTGTCCAACACGGTGGTATTCAATAATCACCACTCCCGAGGTGAGGTTGTGTTCCCACCCCCTGCCAGGTCTGCAGGGGGCGTGTCCTCCACTGGGATTCATCCTGCACAGGTTGCCAGGGGCCCCGACGTGCCTGGGCATCCCTAAGGACTCCCCGTCACACGGGGACACGCCGCCCATCCTGTTGCACGGTTGATCATCCTGAAGGGCCAAGCATGGCTGTTCTTGTTGCAATATTGCTTTGCTCTGGAAGAACAGGACTGAGAGGAGATAGAGGAACTAAATGCTACAGGCAGAGAGGCTGGCCTGAGCTCCTCATCTTTGTCAGCCACCTCCCTTCCCTGGAGGAGCCAGGGCTTGCACATAGCAACCTCTGAGTTGAAAGGCTTTGAGGACAGACAAAGCAAGAGAAGTTTCATCTCTTCTCCCCACAATTTCCTCTGTCTGGGCTGGGTTCCCAGAACAAAGAGCCTTTTCAGCATAGCTTCATTGTGAGATGATACATGGTGATGCAAATGGTGCTGCTGTTTGTCACTCGCTGCACAGCCCCATCCAAATCATGATCATGTCACTCAGTTTCAATTCAACCAACATGAACTCTTAGTTTCATGGGGCAATTCATATATCTCTGACCCTAAATTCACACAACACCTCATAAGTGCAATGTAAAGATCCCTGTTTGCAAACAGACTTTTTTCCAAAGGAATTAACAGGGTGTAGATTTTTTCATATGTGGGGATTTTTTTTTTTATTTTTTTGTTTGTTTTGGTTTTTGGTTTTTTTTTTTTTTTTTTTTTTTTTTTTTTTTTTTTTGGTGTCCCTATATGTTAGGAGAGACTTAAAAAGGGCTTCACTTTGGATTTTATCACTGGTTGGACAAGTAGCCATAGTGCCTTCAGCAAGCAGACTCTGGCTTTTGACAAAGCAGCTGGCACATATCTAAGTCATTTTAGCCAAAAATTACATCAATAGCAAGTTCTTCTCCTTATAGACAGCTGGAAAGTGAGCTTTGATTTATTTTTATTTTTGTCCTCGGGATAATGGTTTCTTACTTACTTATGTCAATGGTCAATAGCATAACAAATCCTTCATCATGAGAATGTGTGTATCACTTTTCAACAAACCCTGGCCTTTTGAGGTGAAATGATATACTACCACTTAGTTTCAAATTGACATCTCTCCTGGTTGCCAAGGCAAGTTAATTTGCAAATCAGCATTTTGCATGAAGCTTTTAAGCCAATCCAGCCAGGCAATGGCTGCCATTGCTGTGCAATTAGTGTCTAAAGCACTTAAAATTACATTATTTAAAAAAAAAATCCAGAAAGATCAGTGATTTTGTTCTGTACGTGGCCAGAGACTGTGTTGCTGAATGAATAGCAGATCTGGACTTAGAAAATTATAGCAAGGCTCCAATCTGATTGGAAAGGAATGAAGAATGTGCAAGTAATGACACTGGCAGACTTGAAATGAAAAATTTTAGTTTCACAGTTCTTCAGAAACAGAAAATACACACCCCCTCATAATTAATTCACAAACTGCCTGACTTAGATACCACAGAACAGTAGCAAGTGACAGTTAGAGGAGGAGAACATAGTCACTGCAATTGGATTTATATTCAGTTAAGGCAGGGTTTTTTGAGCACAGAAGCGAACTTGAAAATGGCCTAAATTTCAGATTTTTACTTGAACACTGTCAAGGACTTGCAGACTCTGGCTCTCATTTTGGTTTTTGAAGGCAGAGTCAAGAGAGAAGCATGTTTTGGGGAAGTGTTCTTTTTGGAAGACATTTTTAAGTTGCAATTTCATCCATCTTTAAAAATGTCTTTGTTTTTTTGGACCTCTGGCTTGACATCTGTTAGGTACCAATGAAAAAAATTTGGATGTGAAAAAGTAAAATAGGGGCTATTTTAGAAGAGAGTCTGTTTTTAAGGCAGGCAGGTGTCTGGAGAGATAAAAAATTAAAACCAAATAAGTAGCATACAGTTTGTAATGGACTAAATGTATTACACCTATTTTGATTTCTTTACATTGGATTTTTAAATCCTTATTTAAAACTGTCCATACATTTGTGTCTTTTTGTTTTGTTTTTGGTTTTTTTTTTTTTTTTTTTTTATGTCAGCACAGATGTGGCCTTATATTCAACTTCACTTACCACTAAATATCTATCAGTTATATACTACAAAGATTACAAGCTGTTCATTAAAGTGATAAGACTCACAAAAGTATAAAAGCCATCCAGTACCTCAGCCTTCCATGAGTCTGAACACCTTTCTAGAGTCCTTACTAGCCAATTTACTTGTGTATTAGACATCTTGGATGGACTCTGGCTGTGTAGAATCTCTGCAGCAAAATTCAGGGAAAATTTCCCCTTCTATTGTCTTATTTGCTCCTGACAAATTTTCATGAGGTAAGGTAGGGGGAGAACTTGCATCACAAGTATCACCAGCATCTGTCCACTTATTCTCCAGCACACATCTGGTAGCATTACACTGGTGTGTCAGAATGAGCACAAGCAGGTACTGTAGAGCAGCTGACCCTCTGCTGTCCATAGACTAGCATGCCTCTTGATAAGTCTTACATTTGCCTGTAGGTTTGGTCTCTGCCCATTCTCTCTTTGCAGGTTTTTGTTTTTTGTTTGTTTGTTTGTTTGTTTAGTTTTGGGGTTTTTTTTTAATGTAGAATTCTTTGTCAAACTAAATCCATAACCCAAGTGAGATGTAGAACATCACGGAGAGTGACTTGGATCATCTCCAGGAAAGCCAATTAACATCAATACTGTAGAGAAGGGTAGAAATTGAAGCAAATTGGGGCCAGGCTGTTTTCACGTGGACATTTTCCCTGTAGCAGACACAATGCTAGCTGCACTAGCTGGCAAAAGACAAGGTTTGACACTGTTATAAGTCCGTGGGTGCTCGGTCTTTATGTCGTACTGATGCACATGGTTGACATGTCAGGGATATGTGGAAAATAAACTGCCCAATCTCTCTGGGCCTAACAGTTTACAGACCTCAATGATATACTGTAAAGGTGGTGCTGTTGACTTCAAAAGCAGTAAATCAAAGTGCCACCAGAACGTGCTGACAAAATTAAGCAATCATGATTGAACAAGAGAACAAAAGCTGTTCTGTATAAATAGCTATTTCCTATTCAGGCCTCCTAATATTTAATTTATACCCTTATTTGTCTTTTATGAAATTGCTTTAATTCTGAATGGACAATAGGTTCATAAAGCAATTAACAGTACAATCATAAGGGTCTTTAGTAATGCATGTAGTTCCAAAACTAAGCTTCATTAAGAAGCATTGGATTTGATATCATAAAGAAAATCTTATATTTTATCACAAGAACACAAGGGATTGTTAAATAGCAGTTGATTCATGTTATACTTCATAAGTGACATCTGAAAAGGCCAAAAATAAAATGAGTTTGTTGGTTACAGCTCTTTTAAATTCTGTCAGGTAGAATTTCCTTCATTCACTCACAAGGAATGATGTCTCTTTGTGTCCTGCAGCTCAACAATTCTTGTGATTGATATTAGTGCAGATACAACCTAAAGGTATGAATCTGAAATCCAAACTCTGTGAACACCTTAATATAGACCTTGACAGTGTGACTTGACCCTGTTTATTTTGAGTATTCACAAACCTGAGAGAATGATAAATTTTAGTTTGGAACTAGATTTTATGGATTAGTGTGTAAATGGATTAGTATGTATGTGTATCTACTTTGCTCTAGAGAAGCACATGAGGCTTATTTGGTATTTGTGAGAGTGCTTAAATATTCCTTCAATCCAGACTCCACATTTATGTCTCATAGATAGCACCCTTATCTTCATGGAGGAAATAATCTGAGGAGACCTTTCTTCACCAGTAGTCTGCCAAAAGTTACTCAGGCAACTACAACTTTTACATGAAAATGAGAAACAATGAGACACAATCCCCAGTCTGCTGATGAAATTTAATAAAGATTAAAGGCTCACATTGCCTGCCTTGGTTGTTCCAGTGAAGATGTCAGCTGTCACTAGCAGCTCCTGATGTACAGCATATCTGAAGCTGATTGGAAGGGCCAAGAGCAGAATGCAGAAACCTACTGCAGTACCAGTAACTGCATACTGATGCACTCATTCCAGGATTGGAAGTTAAAGAGATGGTAAATAAACCCCCTCACAATGCATTGTCAATTTAAATTGCTAAAAATCTTTTCACTCCTTCTGAATCTTTATTTGAAACACCAAAAGTAGAATCAAACTGAGTCATCCCCTGAACAAAAATAGGAACCAGCCACTCAGTCATCTCTTGACCTGCCACAAGTAGATCCCAGTTTCCTCCTGTTTGTACAGCATTAGAGCCCTTCTCCCAGTCTGCCTTTTTAGGTGATGGCATGCAAAGAGGAGCTTAGCAGAATAGCAAGTTTCTCAGAGAAAATGAAGGAGGACACAAGACAGTGTCCTAGTCATAATACAGCTGTGTCTGTTCTCACCCTGTGCCATTGCTTCTGTTCCACCACAATCAATTTTTCCCTGTAAAAAAGCATTTGAAATGAGCTTTTAATGTTATCCCTCTTTTGGCAATGAAAATGACTCAATCACCCTGGAGTTCCTGATAAGGAATAACAAAACAAAAATACAAAAATATAAAGAAGTTAAAATTTAAAAAGTCCAACATTTTAAAATACCTTATAGTTCCTAAAACCACCTGATATCAAAGAATTTGAAAATGACACCTCACTCTCATGATGCTCACAGAGTGCTCTTCTGCTCACAAGGAGTCCATGGGTCAGTAAAAATGTAGGTATTATGAGTGACAGTGGTCTAGCAGAAACATACAGGTCACTCTATACCATTTCTCTTCCTGTCCAACAAGAAATGCTAATTACAAGCTCTCTACCCCACTGGTGTTTTAGAGAATAAGTTGGTGTGAGACTAATTTTCCTTCATAGTTGATATTTTTAAATTTTTTCCTGTGCAGTAAAGAGAGACAACTATTGCCATTTGACCACTTTCTCTGTCATCTCAGGATGAGACAGGAAGTTGAGAGCTGCCTCTCTACAGCAAATAAATGAGTTTCTGCAAGCAAATGAGTTTCTCCACCTCAAACAGGCAAAGCTAGTGGTCTGCAAGGTGATTATTTGCATTTACACCCTGAATCCAAAACTGTCTGACCTTTCTCAACTCTCCCTAAGGTTTACAAAGTTTAAAATGATCCATTCGGACAAAATAGCAAGGGAAAACACCAGAAAACTTAGGAAGAGAAAGGCGTTCTTTGCGGGTCAAGGATGTGGTGCCCTGGTGTAATCCCAGCCAAAAAAAGAAATCAATAGCTCACATAGTTCTTGTAGGACAAAAGGATAGTTGTCCGTCACAGTTAGCTAAACATGTACCTCTTCAATGCTGGACATTTCTCTCTTTCTTGTCTCACTGCATGTCTGTGCTTTTCTGTGTGCTCTATTCCTCTTCACTGTGCCATCCTCTCCCAGGTTATTCTGTATGTGCTTTTCTCCCTGTTCCCAATTTCCCATGCTCTGCTGGCTCGGGTTTGAGTGGCAGGGAGGAATCTGCAAGCAGGTGTTGTGGAAGTGAAGCGTGCCATCCGGCCAGTACATTAGGTAAAGTAGCATTCCCCTGGGAACCCTAATGCTTACAACTGCATCAGCCCCAACTGTTTCTGCAAGAAGAGGAAGAGCCCAGTCCTGACCTCTTCTGACCAGATGTTTTAGAAATGCACCCATTTTTTACCATATATAATAGCTGTCAATTTATCAAAACTGTAATAAGTATTAACACAGCAGAGTCTTTAGTTACAACCTAGTAGTAACAAGCAAAAGAAATTAAGGATATGGAAGAGATTAGGTTTGAGTTCATGGGACCATATTCAAAAGTAGTTTAAGAAAATTTTCAAGTTACTCTTCTCTGTATAATAGATATGACTGGTTTAGACATGAATGCATTAAAAAAAAGATCATTTTCGTAATGATCTATGCCAAAAATGTTCAGGAATCTGTACAGACTAGACAGAAGCAAAGAAGCAAGACAGCTAATGTAAAAACTCATGCTGCAATGAAAGCAATTGAGTTACAGATTTTGATGCTTATTTGGAAACCCTAAACCTTCTGCTCTGACCTGTAGAAGGAGGGAATCTATATTCCACATACAAGAGGAAACTATGTTCATGTCCTTTTATCACTATCCCTTCCAAATTGCTGAAATGGGAAAGAAACATTTACAAAAAGCATTTCTAAATGAGCAAATATTCTGCTTTTCCTCCTTCTCTTACCCCTAATTTATAGCCCACCAAGAGATCACCAATTTTCTTAATTTTTTTTTTTAAACAAATACCTCTCCCCAGCATAAATATATGAAAGTAATAATTTGCATTATCATTTTAAAGAGCTGGGATTTCATTCTGTCTCTAATGTCCCAAAGGGGTAAACACATTTATTCTTTCTTTTGAGAATCAGTGGAATTACAGGGAGCTTGCACTCTAAGAAGTGAGAACAGAATGGGGTGTCGAGGGGTTTTGATGGCTAAAGCTTCTGCATTCCTGAAGCACTTAGTCAGGCTTTTTCCTCCACAATTGTAAACAATAGCTTGCTGATAACCAAAATGCAAATAACCAGAATGCTGTGCTTAAAATTAGAATTTCTTTTTCTTACTGTGATGGTCTTGTTGAGCAATAAGGTTTTTTATATAAAATAGAAACACTGCAGTAATAAAAATATTTATTAATAGTAGCCATACGGTAAAGGTTTTAATTTAAAAATAAACTTTTTTCAGCATTATGGTTCTGCATTTGCTTTTTCTGACCAAATAAGAAAGACAGATTTCATTTCATCTCTTCATCTGTGTTATTTGAAGGAAACATTTCTTCTCACTGCATCTTTTGCAGTGTACAGTGCCTATCTGTGCATACAAAGCATCCCATATGGTTGAAGTAGGCTGGAGGGATTGCTACTAACCATATTTTAAAAAGCAGATGTTACTAATCTTCTAAATATTACCCCCAAATGATGTCACTTGTGACTGACAACGGTTGGGCTCATCAATCCCTTCCAATGTCCTTTCCATGGAACATGTAAGGAAAAGCAAATTTCCACCAGAAAGCATGGCTTTGAAAGGGCAGAGCACTTCATTATTGAATAATAAGCAGAACGTCAGTTCCTACTGGAAGAGGTATCCCTATACTACAAGATAGAAGGAAAAGAAGTTTGTCTGCAAAGAGGCCATTCAGGTAAACTTTTAGGAAAGCCATTTTAGAGTCAGGCTGCACTGTGACAAGCTGGGGTTTTTAGCTCAAGGTGCCTCTCTGTGCCATGCAGTAGACAAAGGCAACCTTCTTTTACATTTATAAAAGGCTTCTTTACAGGTTTGCCCAGGAATGTAAGCAGGTGCTTCTGCATACAAGGCCAATGTCAGTTCCAAAGTTGGTTTTCAGTCAATGGCACTTAGAGTAGTGAGTAAACAAAAATGAAGGTTAGCATTGAACATTTTGACCACAAATGGCACAGAAATGAAATATCTGCTAGTATTATTCTTGAAATAAGTTTGAAAGCATTTTATAAGCAAGGTTTAACTTTTTTATAGCAAAAACATAGTGATTTTTATCATTATTCTTATAATTCCCTCTAATTACAAACCCCAGAGACTAGCCACCAGTTCAGATGTGAGCTAGTGCCTTTCTGAATTTCAAGAAGGATGCACTCACAAAAATTTGAGTTATATCTTCATGAAGAATCAATTAATGTAGTAGTGGTTTATAAATATGATGTATCTCAAGTTCAGTTCTCTGTGTTCCCTTGCAAGACTCACTATAGGTCTTTTCCATCTGATTTTTATTGTTACCATCCTAATATTCTTCCTTACAGGTACTGTGCTTTGACAACTCTGCCTCTTTCCATACATACTTCATGAAGATATTTTCATTAATAATATTCAGCAAAACTGGTTCTCAGATATTAAGAATTGCGTCCACATTTTGGGAAGGGTTAAATAAGAGCACTTGCCTAAACACTATGGTATAAAAGTTTATATACCAATCTGTATTTTCCTTTTAATTTTTTTTATTATTTTTAACATCTTTTTCAAGGGTTTCATTGCCTGTTTAGTTACAAAGACTGCATGAAGTCCTAGCTCTTTTAAAATATTTGGATAGAAAAACTTCTTCATTCCTAACTGGAACACTTTTTGGCTAAAATGTGATCTAAATGCTCTATTACAGCAACTTTTGCCTGCACATGCAATTAGTACCTCTCTCTGTTTTTCTTTACACACATCTATTTCTCCACAGCCAAGGAAACAAACTCTTACAAAGGAACATGACAAGACATTTCACCCTCCTGTACCTTTTCATTGCACAAGCAAGGTGTTTTGTTTGGAGGCAGATGCCTTGTTCTACAATTGAGGTTTCACTATTTTTATATTTATACTTTCTATTTTTCAAATAAAAATTGGTATGTCTATAATTTTCAATAAGGTCTAATCTCATTTGCAAAAGTGCAATGCAATTCCCTGCTCCACACTTACCTTCCAAAATTGTATTTTTGTCTTTCATAACACATATGAAACATATTTGCAGTTTGCTTAGTCTCAGCTTGTTGTCAGCATGGACTTCAACCATTCCAAGCAGAAAATGAATAGAAGTTGGGGAAAACTTGTGTGACTGGAAACAGGCCCACATGGTTAAATGTCAGCATTTTGGTATGTCATTTACTGGTCAGACACTTCAGTGTACTGCCATCCAACAAACCTATGAGACATATTATCAAGGAATATATGCCAGCTCTTTTCCAGCAAACTGCTTGATGCCTGATGCCAAGTACTGGTGGGTGTATACCTTTTTATGCTGTCACTGCATTCAGCCTCCAGGGTGTTGCATGAAAGGATCACTGGATGTTAATGAATAACAAAATGTGTCATTTCCCCTTAGAGTTTATCTATCTATCATATACAGTGAAAAAGACGTGTTTGTTTTCTTCTGCCTGTATTTACATGTGTGTCAAAATACATACTGTTAAACCTGGCCACATGCTTAGGCAGTATGTTGTCTTGTTAGTCTTTTTTTATTATTACCATTGCACACCATCATACATCCCATTTCATACAAAAATCAGTACCCCAGTCAAATGAATTTGGACTCAAAGATCTGTCTCTTCCTGGTTAGAGTAGCACCTTGTGTTTAAAACTACAATTTCCACAGGCAATGAAAAACTCTTAACCTGTTTGAGTATATTGTCAATCATACCATAGAAAATAAAAATGTGAGAAGCATCATTAGAGATCCAAACCACAGAAGAATAAACAATATGAAAAAGCAATTTGTGACTACCTTGTAAAATAGGCATTAATGTTTGGCATGATCAAATTCCTTTAATGACAGACTACCATTTCCCAATTTATATATCAAAATAAAGAGTTCATATCTGCAGATGATTTTGAAATAGTTTGGGGAGAAAAAACATTCATTTTAGACACAATCCAAAGCAACCCATGAAGGTCAATCAAACAACCCACAAGACAGTATCAGGCCATTGAGGTCTGACTGCACAAAACCATGGTGAGGCACTTCCTGATCAGTTAAAAACTAAATGCAATACATAACTTTTAGAAAGTAAGAATTGGAAGATGCTTATAATAAAGTATTAGAAGATACTCATAATAAAGTATTTCCTTCAGTTATTCTCAAAAAATCCTGACCTAAAGGTTTTATTTTTTTAAGTATTTGCCCATAAGTTTTTCTCAAGTATACCATGATCAGAACATCAGGGCACGATAAAGCACTCCAAATAAATATTCCAGTCCCACTTTTAATATTGTTTTGCAGCTGCACAAAAAATCAGTGTAACTCCTATATATGGGAAGAATAGTTGCAGGTATCAAAGTGCACAACATACAAGTAATTTTATCAGACAATCTAGAAATTGAAAAATATTATTTTTAATTGTCTTTGAAAATTTTAAAGGCTTTATGGGATACCAATATTTTCACAGCAATATGTGCTGTTTCCTAGAGAAAAATATTTGGGTTTGAGTGCGTGCACAGTTTTAACGAAAACTCAATTCACTGTGGGTCTTAATTGTGTTTTTCAGCAAACTGATTTAAAGTTCCCTGGGGCACACATACTGTAGGATTGTGACATATCACACCAGGTTAAGTCAAACTCAAAATGTTATGTGATATGACAGCGTGTAAAACACATGATTAACGCACCCATTGGGAAACTTGGCTTTATGAAAAATGGTGCAAAGGGAAACTTGGGGCACTCTCTGGTAAATTGTCCTTTTAAAAAATCATAATTAAAAAAAAAAGAAGGACTCAAAAGTATAGTACTGGGTTAGCTTTTTTTGATATCTACATCTTTCTCCTTTGGATAAAATGTCACTGTGAAAGACCAACATATATTTGTGGTCAATGCAGAGAGTAAGAAGTTGTATTCTCTTAGAAAATAATTGATTTTTTGGCAATTTAGAGTATGACTGTGATGAAGTACTTACAAAAGATCCATAGACTATAATTTGACTTCCTGAAATTATAGCTGCATGCCACACTTTTTGTACAAAGGATATAAAGGTATCCTTTGCCAGCACAGGGAAACCAGGTCTCTTTTCCTCCCTGTGTAGGAGTAACTGTATCTTGTGTGCACAGATTAGCCACAGTGGACAGAGAGCATCAACTATTACAGACATGTCATGAAATAGGCCTATGAGAAAGACCACATAGATTTCAGATTCCATTTACTTCCCTCTGTAGCACTGTACAGAAGCTCCTAAAATTCCTTGCTTTGGGATATGTCAACCCCAGTGTGGTGCTGGGCAGCACAACCATTGGCCACTCTTCACTGATGCACTCAATAAGATATAACAGGTTTTTACACTTTTTAACAGTCTTTTGTAGCAGCAGACTGTAATGCTATATGACAATTTAAAAAACTGACTTTCTGTTGGAGGCTTCCCATCCTTTCCCTCCTCTTCTCATCAGGTTTATATTGAATGGTTAATTTCAACTAAATTTGATAAGGATAGAGTTTCAAAAATATTTGCTTTCTCTAAGACTTGTCAAATCAGACAGCTGGCAGTGGACAGGGATTGTTTTGCATCCTGTCTCAGAGAAAAGCTTAAATACTTCTCAAACCTTATTAGACAAAAGAGAATCCACAGCATCTCTTACCTTCAGTGCTCACCTGGATTGGAAAGCAAACCCAAAATCCTTGAAACTCCTTCCTTTTATTACTAAGTGTCTGACAAAATATTTGTTTCCTAGTTTACTACACAACTGGTTCTTGCAATGCAATAGAGAATTGAAACACAAGAAGTCTGAGGTGCTCAAAAGAATCACAACCATGGGATCCTGTGTACCAGGACTAAATGCCAGAACACATCCAAGCCATGAGGGAGAGCAGACATATAATTTCCAACCAGGAGAAGCCCACAGTCAGTGTCACCCTGCTTACTTTTATCATCATTTGTTTCAGCTTGTGCTGACAGACCTGAACAGGCCCCCAGCTCTGCCAGTTGCTGAGGAAGGGTGACACATACCCTTACAACAGAGGGGATGTCCAGTTTGTGCTCCAGCCCTAATTCTGCAGTTGTCCTCTGAACTCTTGGCCCTGAAGGTGATAAAGGGAAAAAATTCTCAAGCTACTAACCTTCCTGAGCACAGCTACCAGAGACACTGTGGGCACTGCAAAGCTCCAGGAAAAAGAAGATCTGTGTTTACTGGAAGCAGGGATGGATGGAGCTGGGCACTGAGGGGCTCTGTGTGTGTCACTTGCCTATGACATGATCCAGGGTGAGGTAAATTAAGCAGAGTTTTTGCCAAGGTTACACATCCCTTATTCATTCTGGTACCCTCAGATTAGCAGTAAAGCCCAATACTCAAATGCTGATATTTAGGCAGAAGACAAAACCTTATCAGTTCACAGAAAGAGAAAGGAAAGTTGTTAGACATATCTTGTATCCAATCTGGTACATTTTTAAAATAATCTAGCTTTCAATTCTGTACTTTTTGAAATTAAGGATCAATTAAAACTTGAGATACTGGCACTTACAGGTCCCAGGATCTTGTCCTGCTTTGGTTGAATTTCAGAATCTGAAATGCTAGGATATTTTAAGGATGACACTTGACTAAGGCATTATTCACTAATAGGGTGAGTTTTCTACAATTTATACAGACAGTATAGATTCAATTAAGGGCAATCAGGGAGGGTGACTGAGTATCCTTTCAGTGGGATCACTGGAGATGAAGGGCCACAAAGAGAACCTTTTGTGCAGAACTCCCACTGTTCTGTAAAAGATTTTGCATTCTGACCTGAAGCATCCAACTATTTTGGACTGAAATTGTAGATCATGCTGAATTATGTTTAACATATTTGGAGGTCAAAAAGGAAATACTTCCCCCTCTCTCTCCTTTGAGAAAAAAATAAAGCATATGTCCTGTTCCCATCCTCCCACAAGAACAATGAGAGTGGCTTAAAAACCAAGTGCTGCAAATATTCAAGCTGTTGATTGGGATGTGTAAAATGTAAAGGCTTTTATGTCTAAAATAGAGCCTGCCAAAACCAGATTATCCCTTATAACAATAGTAATAATAAATAATAAAAAAATTAATTCATCAAATATTTCTTTTTCTTTTTTTTTAAGAATTAGCTTTTCTTCTGAAACAATATCCCCTCTCCTTTTTTTCCCTTTTGAAATATTTTTCTTTATGGGAACTTTTCGTAAGACAGTTTGGAAATTGTTCTGTTTCAAAGAAGCCCACAGTTGTGATTGCAAAGAAATATCCCAGGTAAATTGCTTTGAATTGATGGTATGCTTGAAGTGATATTATAAGCAGTTACTGACATACATACACACAGAATAATACCCAAATATATTAACCCACTTCAGGTCAATAAAGATGTTTCTGAGGTCTAGATAGTTTTCTGCAGAATGCTACAGAAAATTAGGGTGCCTGAAACTCTTAATAAACTCTTTGCTTAAAAAGCATATTTAGTGCTCAGCCTGTCGACAAATCTAAAACCTTGTTCATGCAAATAATCTTTGAATTCTGCAGGCGCAAGGTAAATGCTTCAAATGTTTTTGTCAGAGACAGAGGTAGGGAGGAGATTGGATCTCTGTAAGAAAACACCGAGGCAGAAGGAGGATTTGAGAGCCTTGCTTTGCCTGCTGCCCAGCCAGGCAGCAGCAACAGCAGCTCCAGCACCCGCCCGGGCTGGCAGAGGACTCAGGTTCCTCGCCCTGAGCCAGAGAGCAGGGTGTGCTGCAGAGGTCACACATGCTGGCTTTGGGAAGGGAGGGCGGGGGACAGGGGCTCTGCTCTGCCTGGCAGTTGTGTGTGTGTGTCTCTGTGTGCCTGCCCTTTTAATGGCCTGTTAGGCAGGAGGCTCAGATGATTTTAGGAGATAGACACTCACTGCTTCACTGCTGCACCCTCACGGCAAAGCCCTACGGTATTTAACAGAGCTGAGACCAGTTGGGTTGTAGTGAGATATGATACACTCCCACAGAAAGGATCTTTTTAAAAAAATAATTTAAAACAAAACCCCAACACATACAGATCTTAAAAACTGGTTTTGTCTTGTTAAAACATTTTAAAACCAACATATACATTTTCAGTGTAACATTTTATCTCTACTGTATATTCCTTTGGGTTGGCTTAAAAATGTCTTAGACAAGTTATCATTCTCTGCCCAGTTATATTGGATTTTTCTGTGAGAGGCAGATTGAGTAGTAATAGAAACGGACATCTCCATTAAAGAATAAGTAACCATGCAATTGTGCTGCCAGACCAAACAGCATTCTTGTGGGCCTGATCCTTTCTTAAAACAAAATGGGGCAAAAATAGTCTTGGCCCAGTCTTACTGAGTATACTATGAGTATACCTGCTCCTTCCTAAGCCTGTGCTTTTGCTAATTTCATATAAAGTGTGGTTGGTGCTCAACAAACACACTGAGAAAAGGGACCATATCCCAAAAGAACTTGCTATTTGAAAGCGTAGCATACCAAAATATAAACAATACATTATGCAAAAGTATCAATAAGAAATGCCTTTGGTTTATTAGCATGATTGTGGAAGTGGCAGGACTCATACTTGTTTCTGCGACAGAGAGGCTTTCCCTAGTTTGAATGCATCACTCCTTTCTCTGCTGGTCTGCCAAGAGCTTCAGCATAAACATGAAGGGGAAAAGGCTCACTACAGGATTTCAACAATTTATTTCATTTTAGGGGCTTATTTTTGTCCATTAATCCCAGGTCTCTTTCAAGGGAAGACGTCAAATTATGCCAAGATACTGCGCGAGTCGTGGTATTGCCAGCTCTTAGATGAGGAAGGAAAACACGACAAATTATTTCTTTTGGGACTGAGACACAAACTTTTTCTGTAAACTTGTACTCTTCCCTAGCTATCCAGTCAGTTTTCATAGCTTTATGTGATTAGTCATTGCCTTAACTACTGAGATCAACAATATCATTAAACATAGCTTTAAATACTGCTAATGTGAAAAATTTGTGTTGAAGATAAAATTGGTGTCCAAGAAATATAAGCTTTATATATAATGGGGTGGGGGGAAGTTTTTTAGCTGGAAACCATTTTTTATAATGTTATTGGTTATCTGAGTAGTTTTATGGAAGACTGTCTTCATCATAAAAACCTCCAAGGTGTTCTAGGCAATCCAAGAGAGAAGACAAAGTCCAGGCCATGAAGTAAATGAAGTCTTATTATCCCTTATTAAAAGCAAAAAGCAGGTCAGATACAATTCAAAAGAGTCCTGATTGAATATACTTAAGTGATGTTTACTGATGGAATATAGGTAAGGCTTTTTCACATAAGTGAGAGTTGCAAGCATCAAAACAAGAAACTGGGTGTGTGAATCACAAAAAAACAGAGGGATTAATTGATCTGCTAATGTGCAAATGATTTTGAAGAGAATAACTGGACCTGTGTACCTCTGAAAGGAAGCTGGAAACCCTGCAGAGCTATACAGCTATGCATTCATATAAAACATGGGCATGGAAATTCAGATCTGTATTCAAACTTGACAAAACTGATAAATAATAGATTCTGTTAACTGAACCTAGGCTAGAGAATCAACCACCACTCCTGACTTGAAGTTCTCCTTGCAAATCACAAAGCCTTGGCCCTGTCTGACTTTTCCTTGCCATGGGAGTTGATACCTCTGCATCTCACCTTTAATTCTTTCTGTCGGTATTCAGTGTCATGTACTGTACTTCTTTATATTCATGTCAAAGAGGGACTGGAGGAAAAAATGGGGGAAAACTTTGGCATCAGCTTTCACTGTCCTACCTGAAATATTAGTTCAGATAAACAATAACAAAATATTCATACCAGGTGTGCAAAAACTGATACCTCCAAACTTTTTTTTTCTTTATTTCTTTTAATTCTGATGCACAGCAAGCTCCGTGTTCTATCAATTTTTTAATTTTCTTCCATTTCACAAATGGCTGTTCTCTGCTCTACTCTACATGAGATTTTTCTCAGTGAAGTGTTTCATTTCTGTGCCAAAACCTTCTCCAAGGACATTTCTAGTGAGTGCTGTTTCTTTCCAGACTTTTGAAGATCCTGCCAGAACCAAGTCGTTGCTCTTGAGGGATAAGACTTGGGAAAGGCTGGCCCATCTGAGGTGTTTGGTAAACCACAGGAAGGTAAGGTTTGGTAAACCTTTTGCCCTGTTCCCCTTCCCAGAGCTTGTCACTGCACCATCTCACCAGCCCTGCCTGCTCCATGCACTGTGCTCTGTCCCTCCTGTCTGCTGGCCCTACAGAGGAGTCCGGATCACCAGTGTACAGCTGGCACCTCGATACCAGGGTTTGGTATCTAAACCTGAGATTACCATCAGAATAATCCTGCCTCACGTAAAGGATGCCCAGACAGCCTGAAGCTGACCTGGTTAAGAGATCCTGACCATCCACCAGAAGCATTGCCACTCAATGTGGCAAGCAGTGATGTTTTTGTGCAGCATTTCATGATAGTCAACGGTGGACAGACGTTGGCTCTAGGACATGGAGTGCCACAATGACCTAGTCAACAGGAGTTCAGGTTTCAGATGTGAGGTAATGTGGTGCCTATTGTCCTCTTCATGCAGGAGAAGAGACATTAGGTGTGGTTTGATTAGACTTGACTTTCATTAAATTGTCCAGGAAAAGTATATCCACCTTACAGAGCAAAAACCCTTTCTCTCCTTAATCATTTGCAGAGCCAGCCTGGACCCAAATTCATTGCTGGGACGTTTGGCCTCCCTTGGTAATAGGATCAAGACAGCTGATAAAAAGGAAGATAATTTCCCCCAAGAAACTAAACATTTTACCAAGTGCCTCTTTTCCTTAGTCTCTCCAGGGCGCTTTTTCTGTGTTCATTTCCATCTCTGCTTTATTAAAAACCACACCTTCTATGGATGGGTAGCTGCATTGAACTCCTTCAAAATTATGAGAATTTGAATTGAACCTCTTGACATTTCCAGTATGTCCTTCACCTGATGGGAGGAAGGAAAAAAAATTAAAGAAGATATGGATTCAGTTTGCTCCTGCTGGTAAGACAAAGTGCTTTGGCAGACAAACTGCAAGAGTATGTTGTGTTTATCTGGACTTTTAAGAATAGTGAAAATTTTGAAGCTGAATGGGTTTAGGGAATACTTAATGATGGAATACCATTTGCTGAAGGGAGAAGCCAACCAAAATGTAGTTGATTTTCAAATAACACTTGTTATTACTTAGATAAACAAAGCATAAATTTGGGTAGACCTTCCATCAAGAAAAAAATAAAATCATAGCCATTTGTAAACTGGTAGTTCACACATTTTTGGTCTCTTTTTCATGAATTGATAACACGACATGCTTATGGAAATAGTGAAATAAAGGGCAGGATTTTTTGGAGTACAAAAAAGATGAGCATTTATTGCAGCAGATTTACAGCTAATTTTTGTAGTAGTACTGACACATCCTATCAAATTTATAGGTTTTCAAATATTATATTACTAGATTTTTGAATCTTATTAGTGGGTTTGCATGCATTGTATTATTAAATTTGTTGTTTTCTAATATGATATGAGAAATTGTTATGATATCAATCTTTCCAATAATACCTGCAATTTTATATCCTTATATCATGCTCCTGTTGTACCACAACCAGTAATAAGATATATGTATTATTTTTAGTATTGATTTTTCACTGCAAAATTATCAGGTTCCCATAGTATTTATTCATTTTAATTGCCCCTAAGACTGCACTAAGTTTGTAGGATGTTTATTTTGAAATGCAGAGGGAAGGGGAGGAATATTTTATCAATTTACAGAGAGCTTATAATACTGGAAATTCTGGAGTCATCACAACAGCTTAGGGCAAAATCCTACTGTTCTGCAATATGGTTGATGAGGAGGGGGGACTGGAGGGGAGCTGGCAGCAGAACCAGTCTACTTGTGCAGAACTGGGTAGAACAAGGCAGCTGGGGAGAAAAAATGTTCAGGGAAGGTACCCCGGGGTACCCTGGTGCTCTGCATGCTGCCCAGTGCCCAGCAGGCCGTGGCTGCTGCTGGTCTCAGACGTGCTGGGTGGAAGAGCAGCAGGTCCCACAGGAGGCAGCAGGCTGTGGGTGGAAGGAGGGCCCTGCTCCATCCCTGCCCTGCATCCCAGCACCCAGATGTATATAAGGCTATGGATTGCTAGTGAGAACAGCTAAAGAGAACATCTTCTGACACCTCTGTGTATTTGGTTAGTGCAAATATCCATGGATGAAGATAAATAATATTTTAGAAGAGTTTATATGTTGTCTTTAAATCACGTTCAACTGACTATGCATTTCCTCAGGAGATACTGTTTATTCTTATTCTTACAGAAATTTTATAAATTTCACTTATTTATATTTTTAATGATCTCATACCACTGTTGTAATGAATTGACCCTGTCTGGATGCCAGACACCCACCAAAGTCTCTCTGTCATTCCCCTCTGCAGCTGGACTGGGGAGAAAAAATATAAGAAGTATTCATGAGTTGAGATAAGGAGACAGATCACTCACCAAATATTGTCACAGGCAAAATAGATTCAAATTAGAGATATTAATTTATTACAAAAAAAATCAAAGCAGGATAATGAAAAATAAAGACCTTAAAAACACCTTCTACCCACCCCTCCCTCCTTCCCTGCTCTACCTCCTCCCCTCTGGCAGCCCATGGAATGGGGGTTGTGGTCAGTTCATCCCACATTGTTTCTGCTGCTGCCCAGGAAGAGGGGTCCTTCCCTGCTCCAATATGAGATCTCTCCCATGGGACACAGTTCTCCACAAATTGCTGCAACATGGATCACTCTTCAATAGGGTGAAGTCCTTCAAGCACAGGCTGCTCCAGTTTGGGCCCTCACAGGGTCAGAAATCCTACCAGGAAACCTGCTCCAGGGTGGGCTTCTATCTCCCTAAGCCTGCAGGTCTGGGTCAGGAGCCTGCTCCAGCACAGGCCACCCACAGGGCCACAGCCTGCTCTCAGGCATCCCCCTGCTCCACCACAGGTCTCCTCCAGGGGTGGATCCAGGTGGATCTCTGCATCCTCATGGTCCTCCACGGGCTGCAGGGGAAGCCCATTCCAGCACCAACGGCCCTTCCTCCCACTCCTTCTCCACTGACCTTGGTGTCTGCAGAGTTGCTCCTCTCACAGATTCTCACTCTCACTCTGGTGTTGTCTGGCCACAATTACATTTTCTCAACAGCTTTTTTTCTTTCTTGAATATGCTATAACAGAGGTGTTGCCACCATTTGTGATGGTCCAGCCCTGGCCAGCAGCACATCTATCCTGGCACCAGCTGGCATTGCTTCTCCTGGGCATGGGGGAAGCTTCCAGCAGCTTCTCACAAAAGCCACTCTTGTAGCCCCCCTGCTTTCAAAAACCTGGCCACACAAACCCAATCATACTAAATATTTATGTTCTGGGGACCTTAGGTGAACTTTGACAAAAAACTTTGGACTGAGTTTCTTTCCTTTCTGCATAAGTGTGAGAATATACACTACTGCCCAGATCCAAAAACACACTGAAGTGTAGACCCCAGTGAAGGATCCTGTAGTCAGCAAAGTGAAAGAACTCAAAGTAAACTATGTCTCTATGAGAAGATAACACTTTGCCCAGAAATTCATCTTTTTAAAATGCTAAATAATTTCAAACAGTTTCAAAATTTAATGGAAACAGTATGATGTGGCTCTTGATGTTGGCTTCCACAATTAATGTGTTATTAATTAAACTCTCAACTAATATAATGACTTGACTGTTGGAACCTCTCTTTGTATTTAAAATACATGCAGACTCTGGCTCCAATTATAAATAGACCATAATTCTAAAGGCTTAAAACTGAAAATTAAATTATTCAGAAACAAATTGTTAAACTTAGGCTATATTTCTAAGAAATTATCTCTGCACATTTTAATTTTATTGCATATACTATATCCAATCATCCTGTTTCACCAGCAGATTTTTTTGCAGTCTACATGCATCTCTCTATTAACACATGTGCATGCACACACACACACACACACACACACACACACATGTGCTTGCACACTATTACAATTAAATATAATTTCCTGAGCAATGTTCTCTGCACGTGTCCAAGCAGGGATAAATTGGTCTGAGATAGAACTATCTCCTTTTTGACAAGCTGTTCCACAGAACTCTGATCAGCCACATGACCCTGCAGAGGAGTTCCAATGCTTCTGCTTTCATTGAATCACCAGCAAAATTTCTAAAATCCCAATGGACTTTGCAGAAGGTTCATGGTTTGGCAAGAAGAGGTGTTTTTGTAACTCTCAAAAATCAGGTTGTTTTCTTGTATGAATTAGCAGTTACTATGGGAGTCAATGCTCCTTTATCCACGTCCAGTACAATCAATTTATGAAAGTGTTTTGCCATGCTTACCCTCTACTAATGACCAGACTTAACATCTGTTATGATCAGTGGAGAGACTCCCAGGGACTGAAAAAAATTTGCATTTAAGAGCTCTGTTTAAGGACTTTGCATTGTAAAGTCATTTGTCAATGATCTAGAATCTCTGAATTAAAAGTGACCAAAGAGATTAGTGCTGTCCAGAAACAAGTGATACTGGATTATAAACTTGGCAGTCTTTTTTGAGAACATTTGTTCAATCAGCTATAAAGTTATGCCGACCAGATCTATATAGAAAAATTTAATACAGAACATTTTGTTAGAAAAAGAGGTTTCAATGCAAGTGACATTTTTTTTCCCCTCAAAGTAACATAAACATGATTAGGTTTCCTGTAAAATGAGAAAATGTTTAAATAAATTATTTTTAGACCTTTAGGCAGATGCTACTTAGTACTGATTGAAACATTCTGCACCATCCCAAATTTACAAGTTTGCATTTTGTTACAAAAACAATGAACAAATGAAAAGCAATAGAACATTTTAACCAATGCCATATTATAATCTGTCAGCAGATTATGCATGACTATTTTTGGCACGCGTTGATATAATATAAGAAACTTCAAAATTAAAAAATTATCTTTAAAAAAAACAGAAAAACAAAGTTTCCAAACAAAACCAGTTTTTTAAAAAGGCATTTCTCAAATTTTATTTTTAAGAATAGGAAAAAAATAATTGTTATTTCCCATAGGTCAGAAAGTTATCATTTTGCCCAGATTGGGAATTTTAATTTTGGAATTTATCTAGCTGAATGTTCTCATGGTTGATAATTGAAGATGCCAGAGAAGAGTTATGAATAAGGCTACTTCAATCTACTATTGGTGTCTTATGATTGTGTTTTCAGGAAAAAATAAAAAGGAAAAAAGAAAAAAAAGAAAGGAAAAAAGAAAAAAAAGAAAAAAGAAAAAAGAAAAAAAAAAGACATTTGAAACATATTTTAGAAGTAAGGAAATTTAACAACTGTCCCTCACTTGAAGGGAAAGCATAAACTAACAGCAAATCTTTATCAAGGTAAGGAACAAGTCTACTGCTATGAGCTGAAGTGCTGAAACCACTGAGGGGGAGTATGTTAGCATCTGTGGATATTATTCTTGTGTCTCCACCATCAACAAGATATCTGTTTAACTGGGTTGCCAATACAAAGCCAAGCAGCCATAAGCCAGCTGCACACAGCTGCATGCATTCCTCCTGCAGAGCCATCTGCAGATTTTGCCACAAATCCTGTGTTGGCTCCAAAGGTTTTGGTGCCCTTGGGGAGCTGGGGAATTTCTGTGCCTCCAAGCATAAGTTTACTTATTCAGGCACAAAACACTGTTCTGTCACCAAAATATTTCTGCTTTCCATGGCATCCTGTCTTACAAACATTAATTGATTTTCTTCAGCACTTCAGAGGTGTTGTTTTGTTGGGTTTTTATTTCGTTGAAAATCCCAAACAATTTAGGAGTATGCACAACTTCCATTCTCTCATTTGTCACCTTCCCAATGCTGCTTGTATTTTGGAGAATGCGTGTTATCAGATACAGAGTTTTAGGTCAAAATCTTTCCACTTCTCACTCACTTGGAAACAAGAGCCTGAGGGTCTTACTCATTTATGCTGCTTTTATCATTTTGGATAGACTTTTCAAAAGTGCCCTCCCCCCACCTTCTTTTGCAGGAGATCCTAATGTGGCTCCTCAAACATAAGAGTTCTGTCACTTAGGATGACAAATCTTCACTCACCATGAGACATGCTGATAACAATAACAACACCTCATTAACTACATCATAAATGTCCTGTAAATTGGCTGTGGACTTGCCATCTAAGATAGAAGAATCCATTCACCTGCTTTTTGCCATAAGAGCAATGGATATGAATTTAATCCTCTAATCATGGAAAGGAAGTGTAGGAAGGACTTCCAAAGATCAGATAGCCTTTCCTCATGTCTCCAGGCAGGATCAATACCTTTATATAATCTCATAGATAAAGCAGAGATAGGATCATTAACTTACATTATTCTTAAGGGACTTTTTGTGAACTGAACTGTAGGCAAGCAAACCTGCTAAGAATTAGCATAAGTCTTTTTTTTTTTTTCAAAAAAATGTTTACAATTGGATGCAATATTTTTCCATTTTTGTACACAGAAGTTTTACACAAAGAATAACAGAAAATTTAAGGAGTATTTTCTCCACGCACAGATAAATTTCACAACTTTTCATTCTAAGCATTTTTAGGCATTAAGCAGTTTTGAGTGCATAGCCTACAAATACTTTTCTGAAGTACATTTAAAAATATTCATAATGATTAGGGCATAAATAGATGTATTACTAACATTCATTGGTCCCTGGATCAACAACTCACCAGGGAAAAGAGCAGAGAAACATGAAAGCTTATTCAAGAAAGTTGCAGGGGGAGAGAAAAAAACCTTAATGAATATCTAGTGCAGTTGAAGATGTTACAAGGATAAAAATCACCTAATTAAAAGATAATCTCTCTTACTTTGTAGCATTGGAGCAATAAATGACTGCAGAGATTGAGTAATCAACAAAGCTAAAACGGTTTCTTTAAACAATCTTCAAACTTGTTTAGCATGCTTGTGACAACACAAGGAAGATTACTCCAAACTCTCTGGTGATGTAAATAAAAACAACTCCACTGATGTTGTTTGGAATGGCACCCTGTATGTCAGCACATATCTTAACCTAGTTTTCTTTACTCCCTTGTGAGGGAACTTACTTATTTTGCAATGCCATCTTGGTGATTGTGTGCTGGATATTCAAGAGCCTGGTGGAGGAGGAGCTGAAGTGGTGCAGTTATCAGGTACTGAATGAAATTCCAGCCCCACAACTCCACAGAGAATCTTCAGAGACCAGATTCCTCACATCAGATGCACAGGATTCATGGCCTCTTTGTGAAGGATTGGAGTTCATACCTGAGTGCTTACAGAGACACTTCTAAATTAATAACAGAGGCTTGATATTCCAGCAAGAAGTATTCACACATCCAATTAAAATTCCAAATATCTATGAAAATTTGAAAAGCATTTATGTCTTTATTTTAAGAAATGTCTCCAAGGAATCCAGAAATCAAAATACTGACCTCTGCCTTCCTGAGTCAAATGGTTGTTACATACTGGTGGGAAATAATAGTATTATATAGAAAATATCTTCTCTTCAGTGGTAAAAAAGCCCAGAAACCAGTGGGTTTTCATCTTTCATTTCTTAATTGAGGTGGGCGTATGCTAAAACATTAAATATCCCTTCAACCAACTCTCTAAATTCAAAGTTTGCAGGTCCAGTCTGCCTCTAGTTACCACAGAATTCGGCATTGCATATTTTTTCCTTTATTTTCCTAGCTAATCTAGACTTATTTGCTCTTCAAGGACTTGAAATCACTTAATTTTGCTGTGTCTTACTCTTGGTGTAGTCTTATTGACATTTTACCCAGGATATGTAGTGCTGCCATATTTGTTCTATAGATGATTAGAGATTATTCTATCAGATTGTCATATCCTATTTTAGAAAAGGGTCATTTTTTAAATCATCTGCACTATACAAAGAGATAGTCTTTGATTTAAATGCTAAAAAAATGACATTGTTTAAACAAACAAAAAACTGTTGATATAAAAAGTTCATAAAGATGAAAGTTCAGAGACTAAAACTCTGTTTGTGAGCCAGAGAGTGGGAAGGCAAAACTTGTACTCTGTCTCCTGCTCAGTGTGTATTTACTTTAAACCTAACTTCAAGGTAGAAACTAAAGTCTCCTGGAAAGAGTAAAGAAAATATCTCTGTGTACTGCTTTCAAATTAGGTTTCCTTTAAGCAGGCACTGCTACAGGTGCCAACAGTGTGTGTAACTCATGTTGAATAAGGTCTGTGTGAGCCTTAGCTGCGATCAGCAAATTCATTTAAGCACTCAGGTTAATATTGAGCTCAGTCATTAGCAGAGGAAAACGCACTCCCAGAGACTCATTTCTTTGAACAAATGAGTTATGCAAGTAAATAGCATTTCAGCTATTTATATTATTCTATAAATGGCATCTTGGCTACACCTTTTGCATGGCAATGGGAGTGCATAAAGAAAGATTTACCATGGTGTTTTATATTAATTGAACACTTTCTGGTAATTACAGACATCAGGATGTTCCCAAGGAAACAATGGAAGAATCAATATGTTGGAATATGCCATAATAGGGATGTAGAACCATAAATATGGTAAAAATCACAACCAAGTTCCTTACTTGGTGTTCCTTTATTCCAAGTACTGTCTTTAACTTTGTTTGGAGTATTATTTTCACCTGAAATATCTCAGGCTTAACGAGAAGACAGTATGTTGGAGATAAGCACTATGAAAACAATAAGTTATGCCTTTAAGTTACTTTTGAATTACAGTTTGGACTTACCAATCAATACAAATCATTTCTTTGAGGTTCCTACCACTCATGCTGACTTCTTAAAACACATTACAAACTCTAAGCACTCTCACAGTTAAAAAAAAAAAAATTACTGTGTGCATTATTCAACAAATTTTATAGCATGATATTCTTAAACTTCACCTCAAAGAAACAAGCAGGAAAAAATGAGAGAAGGCACAAGTTTCCTGTTGCTTACACTTGCAGGGGACAAAGGGACAAGAAATCATGGAATTCTTGTGGAATTAGGTGAGAAAGTAGAGACCAAAACACTGAGATTTCCCAACAGAAATCATTCCAAGAAACTTAAAGCCCTCTCACCAGACTTTGAGTGATTTTTGTTATCTTTTGGTGGAGGTTCCTATTTATAAGGAAATTGAAACACCTGATACAACTTATGATTTTTTTTTTGCTTAAGTTTCCTCAGGTATTAAGAAAATATTAAGCAAGCACAAAGCTTTTTGTTTTTTTTTTTTTTCTTTGACTTAATGCAGCAGTAACCTGGCTCACTGGAGTTAGATAATCTGAAGATATAAAAGTTCTGAGATAGGAAAATGAGGTACAACCAAACCCTAGGAAAAAGAACTTGAGTTAAACCATATGCTTTCCTTACAGTTAAAGTCTCAGTGCAAAAGGGAAGTTCCCACTTATAAACACATGGCTTTTAAGCAAGTAAAGAATGGGATAGCATGTGCACCAAACAGCAATTTAATTAAAAGGATACTATTTAGCATTTTTAAATACAGAAGCAAACTTTTGAAGGGGTACAACTGCCAAAACAAACAAATAAAAGGAACCATAAACCTGGCAGTGAATCAATGAATTATTTCCTGCAAAAATGTGATAATTCTTTTGTTGTGTGCAGTGTTATCTTTAAGTATCAACAACAGTGAATGCTGTTACAGATGCAAAAGCTGGGCATGGTGGGCTGTCTGTGGGAATATGCCCAGATCACAAGGTTGAAGCTAGTCCATACTAATGACAGTTATTTAAACTATCTTGTGTGAGCTTATTCTTTTAAATTAGCTTTTGATCACAGTCAGATGAAGACTAAAGCTTCTGGGAGAGCTTAATTTTGTTAAGATGGATATGGAAAGATGAAAAAAAAAAGTCAGGAAAACTGACAACTTCCCTTGGAAATTGTGAAATCTGCAGAGAATATGCCTGAGAGGCCCAGAAGAATAATTCAGGTATACCTGGCCTTGTGGCCAATGTCTCTGCTGGCCACTTGACCAAATGGCTCTGGACATATTCATGTCCCTGTTGGAGTCTGTTTAAATACTCCTACAGAGGATAAAAGAGTTATGATTTCACCCCACTTGTGCATGTTAGCTGTCTGGAAATAAATAACTTTCTGTATAAGTTTTGTGTTTATTTTTCTTTGAAGGAAACACTATTATTTTTGAATAGCATTAACAAACACAAGAGCAGTAAGTTTCAGTAGTTTGAAAACTTTGACTCTAGCTGCATATTTTACTTAGAAAAACAAACTCCTGCAGACCTTTCCAACAAGTCCTCTAATCCCTCTGCTCCCTCCACTGGCTTCCCACAGAACTCTGCATTCGTCTGAAGGTCTTTATTCACAAAGCCTTGGATCATATTATTAAAAGATCAGTGAAATAGCAGTCCCTGGACTGCCCTTGGCAACTTCATGCCCCTGGCTGACTGGGTTTCTCCATGAGGAAAATGTGCAGTTGTCATTTGTATAGAGAAGGGAACTTCATACAAAACTAGTGCAAACAGAGCCAAACGAGCCTCAGTTTGCCATCTTCTCTTCCTGATTAACCTCACTTTTTTTAATGCATGTGCACACACACACACACACATCCACAGAAAACTTTTTGTGGACTGAAGTTTAGCAAATATGAAACAATGCACTGAACTTTAGAAACCCATGTGTCCAGAAGAAATGGTATATGCCACATTATTTTCCTTTTACACATTATTGTAAAACACACAGTGAGTGTGATACAAGTTGGTAATAAATATGGCGTGAGAGCCTGCACAGAAGAAAGTAAAGGAAGACCAGGTAGAAAGAGATCAGTCAGCTGGTCTGTCCTTCTGCTCCAGTGGAAAGTCCAAATAAAGATGAACAAATATTTTTACAGTAGGTCCAATCCTGACCACAGTGAAGTAAAAATTTCCAACTCAGCATCCTTCCTGAAAGAAACATCTTGGACACCCTTTTTCTCCCAAAATTGTGTACAACAGTCAATAATCAAGCATATTCTGTCTGCTGTTGAGAAGAGGTTTTAGCAGACAACTCCACACAGAAAAGATTCAGCTTTGTGGATAAAGATTAGGTTTGCTTGTAGGGTCAGACCCTTGTCAAAAAGACCCACACAAAATGAGCATCCAAGGTGTTGACCAGGATAAATATTCTACTTTGTCTCAATAGAAATTTGCAGTCCTGTGAGCTCCAGGGGCCACTGGTTCTAACTGAGTTTGTCTCAATGCTTTCCTCCTCCTTGTCAGCAGCTGGACAAAAGAAGAATTAATGCCTAAACCCATCTGTGTTAGTTCAGCATTGGGAAGGGCAGTTTCCATTAAGCCATGGGATAGACCTTTGGGAGTAGGCAGGATGCTATAACAGACAGTGTGCTGAAGGCAAGACACAGAGACCTGGGGTCAGAAAAGGAGTTGGTTTTGTGGCTACAGGCCTGAATGAAGTCATGTCTTAGCTGAAGAGTTTATGTGCAGCCTTGCTGTTTTTGCCATCTCTATTTAAAGTGAAAAGAATTGGTATTCTTACTGTGTTCTAATAATAAAGTCTTCACCCTTGGTCCATGCTTATATGGCTTAAATCCCATGTAGATTTTGACACATGCTTGGTTTGGCACGTGTAAAACATCTCATTCAATTCAAGGGTTTTACTGACAGTGCCTGGGGCTAAAAGCATCTGTGTGTCCGTAAGGACTGGGTGCAACACGTTCTCAGGACAAGAGCTGTCCCTCCCACCATGCTTGGACAGCACCTAGCCCAGGGAGTCATGCCATTACAGTGGAATAAAAGCAATGATGTGCAAGACCAGGAATTGCTCTGAGTTTGCCTTCCAGTAAGAAACTGACCCCATCTCAAGTTCCCAGCATTATCATAGAGCAATGGAATGGGATTATTGTTTCCTCTAATTCGAAAATTGATGGTAAGACCCAAATGCCCCTACTCAAACTCATTTTGATAGGTACTGCATAGCAAAGAATAATTTTCATTTCTTCTCCAAAGAATAAATCATCACTGTTGGTGGCATAGGCACTAACCACTACCATCAGCTGAAAAGTTTATTATGGATTGCTTCTTGAAATAAAACATAACTTTTATTGGAAGTTTAAAGATAAATAAAAACAGCTGGAGGGAAAATACTATTAAATACTCTGATGAGCCCCATGATGTTCCACTTAAATAAAAAATTCCTCTTGCCTCATTTTAAGGGCCCTTGTCTGCTGTGTTAAAGTTAGCATTTCTTTCATGTGGGACAAGTGAAGCTGAAAAGGGAATTTACTTTAAACTGTGTCTGAAATTGCAGCTTACAGGAGCTTATGGTCAGTGCAGTTCCAGGAATCCTTCAGTCTCTCTGTAATGGATGGTCCTTCAACTTATGCTTCTTCTATTACTTTTATGTAGCTTTCTAATTAGACATTTTAGCTGTTTGCTTTCTGTGGACAGGAAGCCAAATATTCATGGTCCTCTCATCTTTGAAAGTGACACTGCTCCATTGTGAGGACTGGTTTTAAATTATTAACAGAAGATAAGCTCACATACTCAAATAAAGGTTGGCTGAGACCAGCCATGGGACAAGAGCACAAGAAACAGCTCATGCCAGAACACCCCACATTTTCTGCACCCTGCAATGGGGTCACATATCTGTCTGCAAGAACAGCTACTTGGAATTGAGGAATCACCCGGAGAGGCCAGAAACAAAGAAACTCAAATGAAGCTATTTGGCAGGAACACACAAATGGGGAGAGGATTTACAGGGTACAGATCACATCTCATCATGTAATGCATCCAGTGTTATAAAAGGTTCAGTTTTCCTGTTTCTTGAAGATACCCTGAAGACCAGTCTTGCCCTTTTATGCAGAGAGCAAGCCCAAGAGATCAGCTTCTGGCGTGGCCAAAGTGCACAGACTGGAGCATCTGCCACCCTGCAGGCTGAATCAACAGCTGTGTCCAAACTGGTGGGGTTCAGCAGAGGGTGGGATGCAGAGCATGCCACTCTTACAGCTCACTTGGTGTGTCCCTCCAGGAAAAATTTAAACCACCTCTCAGGAAGGGCAATTATACCTCACAGTGAAATGTATTAGAAGCCCAAAGGATAATGAAGTTGTGCATCTCCTCACTTCCCACTCAAGGGAAAAACCTCACCCTGAGCCTTGGAGGATGTTCAAATTTCAGAAGCTGCCCTGAATCTCAGAGTAATTAATAGCTTCTACTGCAAGAAAGTTTTTTTTTGATCTCAGAACATTGCCTCTATGCATTTCTTCTATAAAGACAAAATTGAAGTTAGTTTGTTAAAACCAGCTTAGATTTTTTTCATCTTTTTTGGATGATGGTGCATTTAAAAGAACTCAGGTAAATTTCATGTCTGCATGGAATATTTACTGCTTCACAAAGGACTGATTGCACTTGTCAATAAGAAGCTAAGGCTCCTTCAGGCTGTCTGCAATTCCCTGGTGGGTGGGTGACTGAAGTTTGCACCAATGTCCTGATGAGTGAAAAACACAGCCTGGATCCGTGTTGTTTAAAAGAGTTCCCAGACTCAGGCTGTCTTCTTCACAAAATAGCTATGCTAATATTTCACAGCTCCTTGCTCTCTTTTGTTGCAAGCTGCAGAAACTGGGGACTACTGAAGCATCTGACCATGCTAGTAGGATTCAGAAATTTGGGTGACAGCTGAGAAATGGGATGGCTGGCTGAAATTCACCTTCCTATCCTAGGCTTTGGGTAGTTTGCTGTGTTTGTTCTATTTCTACTAGTCTTCTTCTGGGAAGTCCAGCTACATGACCTTCCCAAGCAGCATTAACTGGATTTCTTGGACAGAAATAAGTAGAAAGAACAGAGAGCAGACACTTAAAAAAATCCCAACATAAAAATAAGTAAACATCTCTCCCCCCCAGAAACCAAAAATTAAAATAAAAATTTAAAAAAAACCCCAAAACTAAAACCACTCTACTTTCTTTTTTTAATCATTACTTTGTCACTAATTCTTCTTAATTATTCTCTTAATGTTACCAAATTTGGATATTGAGGGTTTACTGGAAAATTTCTATGACCTTTTTTATCATTACTAAGATACTTTGGTAACTGTAAATAATAAGACATTAAATAATTTGATGCTGAATCCTTTCACCAACTTCTGGTACTCAAATTTCACTTTAAGGGGAATTCTAGGTTACCACTTTAGCATTTTTTTAAAGAATAAATAAATAAATGAATAAAACTGAAGAGAAACAAATCTGTAAGAGAAAAACCATCAAAATAAACACAAATATTTCAGGGTTGGATTTTTCTTGTTTTAATTTATACCTCCCATTATGGTCCCAAACATTAGTGAGTCTTTTCCTCTGAAGATGATCTATGTTCAACTTTCAGAAAACATATTTTTCTTATAAACCAAACATTGCTGTTAAATTTCCTACAAAGTCAGTGCAAAAATGAAACTTTCAAGCTTTACAAATCTTCATCATTATTTCCCCAGAGCATTAGTTCTTACAAATATTTTATTGGGTCTTATATTATGCACTTCAATTTCTTTTTTTTTTTTTTAATGAATTTCCTTGAAGTTCAGATTTTTTTTTAAGGGGCTTCTATCTACAAATAATAGCAGCAATTTAAAACCTCTTCTGTAGGGATTAAATTTCCAAGCCATTGAAATCATATATGAAATGCCAATACATTTTGTAGGGAAGTGGGGAGGGGGTTACTATAAGTCTGGTAAGGAACTTGAGTGAAATCTCAGCTTTATTGTAAAGGGTCCAAGCTTTCCTCTGAAATTCTAGATTCCAGAAGTCTAACCACTATTATTGTCTTTATGTACAAGGAGATGGGTTTAACTTTCTGATAAAACTATCATAATATAAAGAGTTATATAAAAAGCGTATTTGCAACCAGATGTACATAGGGAAAGGAGCTAGAAAGTTGTTTCTCCTCCTTCTAACTGTGACACCAAAGAACAATAACAGTCTCCTCAAAACCCCAAAAGATTTTCAGGGAAAAAGTAGCACCAGGGCTCTACCATGAAAAAAAAATTAATATGGAAAGAAGAAATGTAAAATGCCTCTGACTAGAATTGGAAGATATATTTTGTTATGCATTGAGAAACACAGGAGTGAGGTTCTTGAAGGACATTGGCTTCAACAGACTCCAGTGAGAGTATGAAGAACCTGAATAAAGAGTTCAAGACTGGGCCTTGCTCTCTGAAGGAAGAGAGCAGTATAAATGTGTGTGCCCATTAGATGCACTGCACACAAAGAGAGGAGTAAGTGTTATAAGAGTAGCCTGCTCTCCTCCTCTCTCAGCTGTGTGATCAGAGAGGTCAGAGCCTCCCTGTTAGCTGTGAACAATGCCTTGGAGCAGCAGTCAGGAATCTGTCACTCCAGAGCCACATGCTGCTCTTTGGAAGCAAAATCTTTCCAGCCTCTGGCATCAGAGCACTTGGGAAAGAACTGGGGTGGGGGTGGGAGTGGGTAAGCAGGAAAAAAAGAGAAAAAACCCAAAAAACAACAAATTAGAAAGACATAAAAATACAGAAAGAAAGGGAGAAGAGCAGTCCCCATCTTTGGTAGTGATTCATTACATCTCCTCTTTGGTACCATCTTCTATAGAAATTGAAGTTCCTCAGAATAGAGCTAATAACCAAGTGGAACTGATCACAAACAACATTTTGTTCCTCTGCCTGAAGTGCACATGTTTTCAATTCACTTGATAGCTGTGACTGATGCCACCAAAGAAACAAGCTCAGAATACTGTCCTTAAAATAATAATCACTTGGTAGCAAAACGCATTTTCATAGCTGGTTCTTCAGAACAAGTCAAGTAAATGGTAAGTTTCAACACTGTTTTTAGCTGTGAATCCCTTAAGATCACTGAGACACTCTCAGAAGCTGAGAGAATGGACAAGAAAAAGGCCAGAGAAAAGGCCAGAGTGAAGTAGCTTTAAGACACCTGAATACCCCTTCAAGCCATTCATCACACTGTAACAGAGAGATCCCAGCCAGGTGCTCTTACAAAAGCCTAGTTCTTGCCTTTATTTCTGAGGGTTTATGGCCTTATTCAATGGATTTATGTAGTTTAAAGAAGAGCAGAAATGGCTCCCAAAGAGACTGAACTGTGCACAGACCTTCTTGCTAGTGGCAGCAAGCCAGTCACAGTGCACAGAGAGAGGTGTTATTTACCATATCTGAATCCTGATTTGGTTTCCGGCACTCACTTCATCCAAAGTTTGGGGGGTGGTCGGGTGCTAATTGTTGGTGCCAGCTGATTTCAAAGAAATTTAAAAAAATGGCTAGACAGACATTTGGCAACAAAGGTCGTTGACTTTCGGCTGCCTTAAAGAATGATGCATCTGCTTTGTTTGACTGCCAATAGATAAGGTGCATATGAAATTCCCCTTGTAAATTAGCAAGATAAAAGTGATTCTTGGCTCCTTGGATTGATCCTTTTTCCAGTGTTTTAATCATGTTGAAGGCACACCCCTATTTTGAAGTTGGTGGAGATCTGTGCTGCCCAGGGAAAAGCCCCAGGAATAATTCCTACCTCTTCCTTCCTGGGCGAGAGTCCAGGCTGCTCTCTTCTATCTGCTTCCTGCAGTTTGTCCAGGGAGTATCCGGTAGTCCAAAGGCACACAGATTAAGCAGTTTTTGCATGGTTGGAAATGCAGGGATTTTTATTCTCATCGGGATTTACTTTTTATCATCCTTTACCCCACTTAGAGCACTCTCTGCCCCACATCCTAGCCACATGTCAGAATACATTCTGGTCATAAGAGAGCTGAAAGTGTCATTTGTTCAACTAATGTGAGGACTGGAATGAGAAAATACAATTCATACCTACTTTCCACTGTCAGGAAAGGGAGCTTTGCAAAGTACAGTCTGAAGTGGATAGAGATCTATATACAGCATATAAAGCCAAATTTATCTGAAGATGTCCTTAATTTGCCAACACTATTTGGCGCAATTGATTCTAAGCTAAGATGACTATAACTCCCAATAAAAAAAAATGATTTGCAATTGAAATATGATAAAATAGTTTGTTAATGCCAAGGAAAGTGATCTGCTAACATTATTTCAGGTCTGAAGTTTCTCATGAATGAGAGAGAGAGAGAGAGAGAGAGTGAGATAGAGAAAAAAAGAAAGAAAGAGAGAAAAGAAAGAGAGAAAGAGAGAGAGAAAGAGAGAGAGAGAGAAAGAAAGAAAGAAAGAAAGAAAGAAAGAAAGAAAGAAAGAAAGAAAGAAGGAAAGAAAGAAGGAAAGAAAGAAAGAAAGAAAGAAAGAAAGAAAGAAAGAAAGAAAGAAAGAAAGAAAGAAAGAAAGAAAGAAAGAAGGAAAGAAAGAAAGAAAGAAGGAAAGAAAGAAAGAAAGAAAGAAAGAAAGAAAGAAAGAAAGAAAGAAAGAAAGAAAGGAAAAAAAGAAAGAAAGAAAGAAAGAAAGAAAGAAAGAAAGAAAGAAAGAAAGAAAGAAAGAAAGAAAGAAAGAAAGAAAGAAAGAAAGAAAGAAAGAAAGAAAGAAAAAGGAGAGGGGGCTTTTTTTTTTTATGTGTTTGCCTTCACGGCTTTGGAGTGCTCACTAATTCCATCTGTCCACAACAGAGCCATCGGAACGGCGAGAAAAAGCATTTCCATATGTGCAAATTAGCATCCAGCCTCTCTTAATCTGTGCAGTGCTCCTCTGAAGTAGATGGCGCGGATGGCTGCCAAACCCACTAATGGCATTCAAATAAAGGACTTTATTGGCTTTAGCTGCCACTTTTCTTTTTCTTTTCTTCCTTTTTTTTTTTTTTTAAGATAGAGAATGCGTTCCCCCTCTTATTTTATTTTTGTTCTGATATTGTCACTTTGTACTTCAACCATGAAATAAAAAGAAGGCTCTGCACAGCTCTCTAATGGGATCCGTTTTCTCCTACAGATGCATTCTTTTACTTTCTAATGAAATCTCACCATTATTTATTATGCTATAATCAACACCTAAAGTATATTATTCCCACTCTCAGCCAGCTTGTCTTTCTCAAAGAAGTTTTTCCTCTTTTCTCTGCTTTCCACCAGCAGAGACAGGGCTGAGATGAGAGACATTTTGCTTGGGATCCTGCCCGTGCTGTGAGTTCATATGAAAAGGAATCTGTTTGTTTGCTTGTTTGCTTGCTCCTCAGATTGTTTTTCAAGGTCTGGCACACACACAGCTGCAGGCGCGGACAAGGAGAGGTTCCAGCCCTATCCTACCCAGGGTCGCTGTCCCGACGGGTGCCTCTGCACCCAGCAAGGGCTACCATTTGGAGCATGTTTTGAATTTAGAACTGCTTGGTTAAGTTAATGGAAAACAAAGGAAATTATTTAATCCTAAGAAAAATGTAGCCCTTGTAGCAAAAATATCCCTCTGAATATACTAAATCAGTCTTTACTTTCACCCGTCAATATTTGTCCTGCTTCTGGCAAGGGTTAGGTAACCACACCTGAGGCCTTGTGATCTGAGATCTTGCTGAAAATACTATGGTTGCTAATCCTGACTTGACTAGTGGTGCCAGCAATAAAACCACAGTCTCTAGTGTGTAGCAGACTCCATATGTTAGCCCCCTAGTCTGCTAAGTCACCACGCCAGCCTAAATTTGAAACATTTCTAAAGTGTTATACAATGTTGTAATAATGTTTTTACAAAACAAAGACTGAGTTACTGGAAGCCATATTCATCCAATCAGCATCTTATTGAAAGAGGAATCTTGATGGTAGCAGTGGTGACACAAGCTATATATAAAAAAAAAATTAAAAATAAAAAATAAAAATTGTGTTGAAGTCTTTAAAAGGGGGCATTGACCTGTTGGGGAGTGGAATCTGGAAGAACTACTGCAGAAAAAGAAAGTCTCGTAGAATGTTATCTCACTTTCCTGAGGAAGAGTGCACCCAAAAAGCCTCAAGCTGAGAACACAGTCGACTTAATTAAAAAGTTCCTAATTGCTAAAATGCTGCTTATAAAAACAGGAATGGACGCTGCTAATTGCATACTGAGCAGTGTCTGCCCAAACAGAAAACCTTCACATAGGCAGAACTCTCTCAAAATACTATTGCTGCTGCATGTTACAGAGAGTTTCCCATATGGGGGGGAGAAAAAAACCAAAACCCACAAACCAAACTGATTACAGATTGACTCTGCACCCTGCAACTTATGTCTACATCATGAATGATAATCAAAGGGCAAGAATCTAACCTGCAACAAGTTTCTGTATGATTCCAATCCTACAAATATTTCAGCACGTATTCAAAACTGATACCTTTAATGATGTTAGTTACATACTTACATGAGAAGATGATGGAAAAACAACAACTCAAGTCTTATACAACTCTATATATGTTACTTATTTTTTAATGTTTCCAAATCTTTGGAGCTCAAAAATCTCGTGTCACAATGCCAGAGATGAGATGAAAAAGTCACCACACTAAGTACCAAGAAGCTAAATAGAGAACACGTATCATTTTAAAAGTTTTATATAAATTTTATATGCAATATTAATACTTTTATTAATAAAAGACAAGAATTGCTAGTCATGCTTAATATACTTTTGCTGTTTTTCTCCCTGTTTACTCCAAGAATAGGTACTTTGTTTAACAGTCACAGTGCTCATTCAAAGAAATTGGTGTTCTAGAGGTTTTCTCAAGTACTTCTAGAACACATTCCTTTTTATTTATATTTTAGAAATACTTGCACCAGAAATTTGATTTTTATTACTGACTTGTACAAGAATACTAATTATTTTAAAGAGTCCAGGGCACCATTGGGTATTATGCAGAGGCTGACTAGAACTTAGTTCTTGATTTAAGGGGATTACAGACTTAGATGTCAAGACCAAGAGCTAACAAGCATTGTATAAGCTATGTTCCAGTAATCAGGACAAAGAAACAATTCCTTGTGATTTCAGTAGTGATTTCACTACTGAGCAATTGAGCACACAATGAAAATACTGAGGATCACTTGAAGTAAATGATGCTTAATTGCAGGGGAAAAATTATCAAATTATCTTACTTGCTATGAATCACTCATTAATCTTTATTTGCATTTCTTATGGAAAAGAACCTTAACTACCTGATCTGCATGTTCAAATAATAATAATTATTAAATAGTGAAAGTAGTGCAATTATTAAATAATGCAACAATATCAATCATTACTCTTATTAATAATAAATTATAATAAGTCTCTTAGAACTGTGCATGGTCCCAAGCTGCAATATGCAAACACAGATTTGAAACATCTGCTTAGACTTGGAGTTGGTGTTCATACCATATCAGTCACTGAGTCACAGTTCAGAATACAAATTCTTTGGCATTTTGGACTTTAACCTCTCCTTTGCACTTGCTCTTCCCCTGGTCCATTACTAGGTCTGAAATCAAAAATGAGAAACTGTTCAGTAATCGTGGAGACTCAAACTTACTCGCTTTTTTAATCAGTTGAACGATGAGTAATTTGGGTGTAATGACCCTCATTTTACAGGATTTCACAGTTTTCCTTTTAACTAAGGAAAAGAAGGCTGGGAGAAAAAGCAACAGAAAGTCAGTGACAGAACTGTACTGAGTCTCAGAATCTCTTAGTTCTTTCTGTGCTCTTTCTGCTGATGTAAATTTAGCTGACAACATAAACCAGTAGGAAACTTTATCTTCAGAATAGTTACAAGAAAAGTATTTTGCTTCCAGGAAATAAAGAGCATTCTCTTGGCAACAAAATACAAATTCTGACATGCTTAATCATATATGCTTTATATGTTATCTTTCTGAAGAATCACAAGATGACATATAAATTTGGTGTAGTTTGATACTGGCATTAACATGTTGCCTGAGTCTGTTCTAAAAGCAAGATCTACACAGGTTTTGAGACTGTAAAAGTACTTTAAAATTATTAGGAAATGTACTTGATTGAAACTGCTTGAAAACATTTTGAAATTTCTGTCTGTTTTCAGCAAAATTAGTTGCCTTACTTATCATGTAAATTTGATGGTTAAATAGTTTTGTTTGATAGCCTTGTAAGGATTGTGACTACTCAGGGCAGGAGTCAATGAAGGGGAGGATTAGTAAGTAGCAGTGTATAACTTCTGATTTTACACATTTAAACATACTTTCTCATGGTGCCTTTTCTGCTTTACCAAAACATCCTCTCTTTGACATAACACCCACAAAGTCTGATGCACAGAGATTTTCTACAGAGCACAAGTGAGATGAAAACAAAGCAATTTCAGAACTTCACCTGTGCACGAGCGGAAGCACAAGTGGCTTTTCCTGTTTGAAATTAAACTTATTTGTCATAGTTTTGGCCTTTCTCCCAAGTGAAACTGATACAAATTTTGTTAGCACTAGTGTCTCTGCAGCGTGCACATCAAACTGCACACGCATTGACACACACAGACAGTCATGCACAGATGAACAATGGCAACAAGAGAAGAAAAAAAGAAAAAAAAAATTAAAAAAATGCCACTCTCATTTTAAATCCGAGTCTCAGACTCCAGTGGAGCTGGGCTAATTTACACCAGCTGAGAATGCTCTTGTATTTATTTTAGAAAAGATGCAATTTTGTCCTAACAAGCAGTTTGCAAGGCCTACTTGATTGATTTAGTTAACTCTGGCTTTATTACAGCTTAATGTGTTCACATCACTATTGTTAAAGTTATTTCAGCACTTCTATTATTGCTGCCTAGTTTTTGGCATTTGAAAGTTTATAATAATAATAACAACAGTATTTTGTACTTTTATAGCATCTTTCTTCTGAGGAACTCTAAGAGCTTTGCAAACAATAATTACTCCTTACAACCCCTTGGTATAGCAGATTATATTGTAGCACATTTTACTGGCAGTTCAGATTCTGATCTCAGTTCACATCAGAGCACATGCAATCTACACTACAAATGTGGTTTAGATTCCTTATAAAATAAAAACAAAAGCAGGAAGGCCCTATTCAAGAGCTGCTGCTACCCCAGAAAAATCTTCACAGTCCTGATTCCCTCTCCCCAGTACCAACATTTAAAACATTGGGTTTGCTCCAAAACCTGTGCTCCTCTCTGGTCGCTGTAGCAGCAAAGGCTTGAGGAAACTGCCTTAAGCAGGTGACAAGACAATCCCTCTTACAAAGAAAATTTCTCCTGGCTCTACAGAATCTTCTCTTCCTATTTCTGTTGGGGTCTGTACTGTAAGGAAAAAAAAATGCTGTTGAGCAATCTGGAGCAAGATGCTTGTTATTTTTAGCTGAATTAAGAGAGAATCTGAAGCTACTCTCTTTTACTGGTGAACAAGCTTGTCCTATATTTAGTGTTTGGGACTAAGGAAGAGACAGCTGAGCAGGCTCCACTTTGAAACACAATCACATGAGAAAATCAGGCCCCCTCTGGAAATTCATGAACTGGTAAAAAGTCTGGATTTGGGCTAACTATTTGCATTCTATTTCTTCGAAGACATTTTTAAAAGTGAATCAAAAGGAAAAAAAGGTTTTTTAAAAAGTGCATGTAAAAAGTGCTTAGCTCTGATGTTTTTTCATTCACTAATGCAAACCACAACAACTAAATAACAAATACAAAAAAAGAATCGTAGCACAATTTGCAGGACAAAAAGCTCTGAATTTAGGTACCCTGAATGAGAACTGTGAATAAAATAATTTCTTTGGGTTAAGCTGTGAAAATGAACTAGTTGGAAATTATTTTAATTTCAGATCAACCTGAATTTTTATTTTAAATTATTGTCACATATGATTTAACTTTGAAAGCTTTGTTTAAATTTAAATTCAACTAATGTCAAGTAACATTTTTTTAGAACAAAAAATGCAAATTTCAAAGAAAAATGCTCTTCATTTTATGAATAGTTCAGGTCCACTGAAAAGTGCATTTTTCTGTCAAAAGAAGAGTTAATCAAAAAGAAGCCTTCTGTTCTGATTAGAGTGAGATCTTATCACTTTCATCATTATAAGAAAAATATACACAATTCAAGATGAACTTACTACTGTTTTACCCCTTATATTAAAAGTACTTACAGAAAGGAAAAAGATTCATTAGATAATTTGTCAGAGCACAGATTTGCCCTGCATGGCCTTGACCAAGCTGTGATAATTGCTGTGGACTCCACTGCTATTAAAACTGGTACTAGACAAGAACTTCAAGTGCATCAACACTTTTCAGTGGCAAGCAAAAAAAATGCAAATACTCTCCTGCCCTTTTTTCCAGCAATTTTGACAGCAGACAATAATTCAATTAACTGTCCTACCATCCTCACTACCACTGGAAAGAAAACATCTTTGTCAGGCTGGTAAAAAAAATGAGGTTTCATGGAGTAAAAGCTTTAACACAAGGGAAAGCTGCAGCGCTGAACCCAGTGGATATTCTGTCCTTGATTTCAAGAGCTCCTGAATCAGCCATCTTAGAACACAGAACAAAATGCTGGCTCTCAAAAAGGCAAGCAGAAATATTTCATTTCCATCCAAGAAATTGGATATTTGGCTTTTGGCTTCATCTTACAGAGAAGCACAAAGATGATTCTATGGCTCTACAGAATTTCGAAGATGCTTCAGAGCAATCAATATTTTAAAAATCAATCAATATCATGATCTAGATGTTGGACATTAGAAGAATATTTTCAGATCTAGGAAAGTGAAATGGACAGCTGACTAGAAACAGTGGGGAATATTTGCTAAAATCTGAGGACCTAGAGCTCTATGAGTAGTACTGATAACCTGCAATTATAATCGCTTGCAATTTACTTGCATTTGCCTCCTCTGGATATGGGCCACAGGAAAAGACCTGAAATCAGTACTAAAGAAAGTCCTTGGTAATCAATTACTTTTTGGAGTTAAACTTCACAGACAAGTATGTTAAAAAAGCCAAAACCAAATCAAAACAAAAGGACAAATGGAAAATCCACAAACAAACAAACAAAAAAAATGGATAGTAAATCTTTTGGATTAATCTATTTTGTACTCCAAGTTTTGAGTTAAGTGTTAATATTATCATAGTCTGGAAGAAAAATAACATCATTGAGGCTTCAAAATGTTTGTGTTTACACACACAAAGGGAGTTACAGTGCATTCAATTCAGAAAAAACACAGAGCAATCTTAACTCTCTCACTTCTGACTGGAGTGCAAAACTCAAATCAATTACTCATAAACATTTGTGATAAGATTAATTTAATTTTTTTTCTTAAACAAAGAGGATAAATTAAAAGAATCAGCTTATTCCTTCTACTCTGTAGTGACAAGATTAAAAATTAAATTTATACATATTTCATTTCTACATAATAAAGCCTTTTGCAAAAGAAAAAAATACCACAGTTCATCTAATTAAATCAAAGAAAATTGCCTGCAGCGATGCTACAGTATTACAATTAGATGTCTGCCAAAACCAGCCGTTTGAATTCTTAAACACCACTCCAGTCTTAAATACAAACCACGGTTTTCATCATTTTCATGTGATATCACCAAAATGAAAGGTTTTTTCATCACTATTACGTCAGCCTGGAATGCCATACCAGACTCATTACATATTTTCTTCTGCCTCACAGAAATGTTGTGCGTAATAAATGCAGAATACTTTTGCTTTGTCACTGTAGGTCTACACATGAATTTTGGTAATAATGTTATGGAAATGAAACAACATAGTTTAAAAAGAAGATCTGCATTAAAAATTCAAGTTTTGTGTAATTAGTGTAATTTATGTAACACTTAAATAGTCTTTGGAACTAGATATAAAAAAATAAAAACCCAAACACAACCCCTACAAGTAGTTGAAGATGATTATTTACAAAAACTGAGGCTATCTACATTTACTATTCTTGCACAGCCTGATTAGTAACTCTAATTTAGTATATATTTCGATACATCCAGATCCCAAAGGCCCACACCAAATGCTCAGCTCACACCTCAACTTCGTCTGTGATCTTGCACAAGTCCCAACATTTTTTCATGTTTGTAAAATGGGAGAATAATACTTCCTACCTGACAGGGGTGTTATCAGGTTAAAATCCACAGAAGAGTATCAGACACTGAGATACTGGATGTAATAAAGGACAGAGAAAGAGACAGGCTGAAAACAGTGAAGACTGGATAAATAAGTTGCTATGCTACAGTAAAAGGCAATTTGTTTAAGCATCGTTCAGTGAAAGCAGAGTTGAGTTATAAGCTACTGCTGACTAACAGATGCAAAAATGTACTCCAAAAGCACTAAGCTAAGTTTCAGCAAAATTATTGACCTCCCATTTAAAAAAAACACTCACATTTGCAAAGATTCGTGGAGGATAGACAGTAAAGTAATGAAGACAATCCATGGCTTTTCACTAAGTTTGCATGCTCTAGGACCTTCCGATGTAATCACATTTTACATATAACTAGGAAAGCTACAGCAGTGTTCACCTTGTCATCTTCTGTTTCCCTTGTGTTTTCCAGGTTCTTTTGCTCCATGAAGTGTGTCTGTATTCTCTGCTGAACTGTCCCAGGTCACATACAGGCCTACTCCCTTTAGATTCTTCCAGTTGACTCAACTGAGCCTCAACCTTTGCATGCTGAAGTAAAATTGTATCCAGCCCTCCAGGGAAAGTTCCCATTCACCATCTGATGATACCACTTCCAATGGTCTCTGTTAGAGGAAAATGCTCATACTCCAGTTTCATGCTTGCCTGAACAAAAATTGATGCTATGTACAGTCCCAGAATTATGAGAGCTTTGCAAACCACTTGGTATCAACACATATATTTCTGAAGTATTTTTCTAGATATGAGACAGATGTTCCATACTCTGTGCACTTACCTTCCACTATCCTCCCTATGATCAAAGATGTTTGAGGTGAAAAAATCTAAAAAAAACCAGAAAACCCACAAAAAACCCAACCAACCAAACAACAAAAACAGTACAAAAGTCTCTGGAGAAATGGATTTTATTTTATTTTTTTCTGAACCAGATGCCCCAGGCAAGTGACCAGTACTGCGGTCAAGTGAACAACTCCTCTTAAATGACTCAGTCAGATAGAATCCTCTTGCTTCATTTTGTCCCCTGCTGCTACTGTCTCACATGGGATTACATGCACTACAAATGCCTGGGGGATCTATACTCAAGTTCAAGAACAGACAGGATGTGCAGGCAGAATGCACAGCACTGGGCACATTATAATAGCATGTTTAAATGAGACCTAGATGCCATCATGCCTAGCAAGTGATCAAAGATGTTGTCTCAGGCTGGACAATTAGAGACTAATAATAAGTGATAATATTAAGGTTCCATTATTTAACTTCTATTTTTCATATTTTCACTCATACCTTATGTTTACGTATAATGCAACATGTAAATTCTTTTACTGCACTAGTGAGAATGTTAGGATTAATTAAAATTCCCTTTGAATAATTGGATGAATGTTGTCAAATAGCCCAAGACCAATCCTGAACCTTAGCATGGTATACTAACTGCAGAAAGTGTTGATAGCACAAGGAAGGATTTGAGTTGTAAGACGCAGTCCAGAATAAAAGTGGACACCTGTATTCCAACTAATAATCAATAGGACAATTTCAGAAATCCATTACTCTTGACAATGTCATGAAAGCTCATTATCTAATTCACCACCTAAAGACACTCAGCCTCTACACAAGGTGTTTTCCCAGAGGGATTCATCCAGTAGGTTTGCTTACAATACAGCCCACAGATCTGACTCTGACCAAAACGTGACTGGAAGGCAATAAAGCTTCCTATTCCAATCCCAGAGGACAAGTGTTTGAAAGTCAGGTTGAATTCCTCTCTCCAATTCCTGTCTGAGAGTCAATTCCTGATTGCAGTATTTGTACATTTCTGTAGGGCCTCATGTTTCTTCTTTCCTGCGGCAATGAACCTTTGCAGTACAAGCTTTCAGTGGTATACCAATATCCAAGTAGGTCAGCTGAACATGCTCAACTTCCACAAAAGGTCCATATCCCATTTGGTATGCTGTTTCATCACACTGTCCAATTCATCACCACTCATGACTGAAAATTCTAGCAGACATTTCCAGCAAACAAGCAAAAACTAGTGAAATAAATCATCAATATTTTTTTAATTTGTTCCCTTTTTTGCCATCCCCCATAATTTGAAAAACCATTACTAACAGAGAAGATGAAAAATAAAAAATTCCACTCAAGAAACACAGGAAGAAATTTATACAATACACTTGTAGAGAATTGTGCTGTCTTTTTCACCTATTTATTTTTTATGTTGTTTCAATTTTGAGAGAAGCTAACATAGAGTACTATAATTTGCATTATCATTTTTGCAAAAAATGTGAAAGTAAGATTTTAGAGTTAGAACAAATATTTTGTAGCTGGCATTTTGCTATTACATTGTGCTTGTGGGAAAGTTTATGAGATTGCAGATTTTGAACTACATATATCAAATTTTGTACTAACTACTGAAACTCAGTACCATCTTGAGAACTTAGAGTAGCTTATAGGAGTTTCTAAAAATTGAAAGTATCTGTGAGTTAGTTGATAGCAATCATTGTGGCTGTCTATTCAGGACCAGAGAACATTTTTTTTTGCAAATGACAGAATACACAATGTGATTATGTCACTGAATTCTTCTATTACTTAGACTGTGGACAAGGCTAGTCTAGGAATGGGTATCAAAAGAAAATATCTGTTGCCAGAATTTTTGACACAGGTACAGAAACCTCTATCTTCAGGGCTTCAAATGCTTGCTTTTTAGAATAAAAGCTCGGATATACATTAGCACCCTGTAACATCACTAACAAAAATTTTCTAAATGAAATGAAGTCACACAACAAAAAATAATTTCCAGTGTTTATAAGTGAGCTGCATTTCCTTTACCATCTGAATTACTCTTAAAAGGGTGCCTATTCATGCTGGAACTACCTATGCTCATAGAAGAGCTCTTTAAGGAGCAAGCAAGTCTTTTCTGAGCAATCTTTGTCTTTCACAGAGTTACCAGTCAAACTGTCAAAAAATTTGTCCTATGTATTTCTTCAAAGAAAAGTGTATTTCTCTGCCCTTCCCAGCTTTGTGTGCATAGCTAGAGAAGCCTACCATCAATTGTAGAGTACAGTTCCCAGTGGAAAGTCTCTCTTTACCATTCTGACAGAATGTTGTGTGGTGGTCTTGGCTGGGGCAGAGATAATCTCTGCAGTTGCCAGCTTCAGTTAAACCGCGACAGGTTGTTCAAGAGCAGTACCAGACATGAACAAGACACATGCTGCAACTTCCAAAAGCAGAGTATTTGGGGGTAAGTATAATACTTGCAGAGACTGAACAATAACAAAAGTAAAAGTGAAACATGTTGTTATGTAATAAAGCTTAGCCCTTTTCATGACTTAAGGATTACTACTTACACATTAAAAATAGAGAAGACCACAAAGACCACTAAAGCTGGGATTAGAATGCGTAAAGCCCTGAATCCCAGATCTTGCCTACAGCCACTAAACCACATCTTCTATAGTTAGACCTTTTTTTGAGTCATGGAGCTGCTTATTACTCAACAAGTACTCTGCAAGTACTTAAGCACCCTGCTGAATCAAGACCACCTCCTGGAGACTAGAGCTTGCAGCTCTTACTCAGGCATTTAGCCTCTGTAATCACACAACTGGAAACTACAGCAAAGCACACCCTTTCTCTGCCCTGATAAATAAAGTCACTAGTTCCTCCTGAGTTCATTGCTTTGTTTTGTTGTGCATCACTCCAGCCTTAAGCCCTAATAACTCCACTGGACTCATAACGATTGCACCAAAGTGGTCAAAGTGTAACAAAATCAGGCCTAAAGTTTCCAGTCAAGTAGATTTGCACCCCTGATGAGAATATCATACTTTCGTATCATAATCAGCTGTGTTTGCTATTGCTGTCACCACCCTGCTGCTAACAGAGATCTGTATTGGTACATTTCAGAGGTGCAGAATCTCACTGAAAACCTAGTCATGCAGTTCTTTTTCATTTGACTGTATTTGATTTGCAAGAAATAAGATATTAACTTGCCTTAAATAATTCTCCACAAGCTGGAACCTGGCCCTGAGACTTTTGATATATGAGTTTCTAGTCATGCTAGAGTCAGGCTATAATTTTTCATCTGGAGGGTATCTTTACTATGCAAGCTTGATGAACAGGTTATTTTATGTTAGATCTTCAATGAACACCCATTACCAGTTTTGAAGCAAAAAATGAAGAAAATGTATTGGCTCATGTAGACTTTGGCTTTCACACTTCCATTTACTCAAGAGCCATTTGAAGTTCTCTGTGTCTTCTCAGGAAAATGCATGTATTGGGACAAGATGAGGGGTATTTGATAAACACATATGTAATGACTTTTGTGAGATCCAGTCACCTGCATGTTCACCAGCACCAGTTTTCTAGCCTTCTGATCTCTTGAGTACCGTCCACAGGATGTATCACACTAAGAAGGCCAGAGAGGTTGAGTTTTGAACCCTTCTGCCTCTTTCTTGGTGCAGTGGTAAGCAAGATTAAATCCCATGTTTTTCCAAGTCATTTTAGTTTGTGTGAGAGGCAGATTTAATTTAATATGAATGGCTGCAGAGACAGTATTTTGCCATGCAACTCTTTAACTTGTTCAACATATTATCCCAGTATTCAAGGCCAAAATGTGGTTGCCAGGTAGCTCATTCTTGCATCATAGATAGAATTGCAGTGAAGCCTGTAAGAGAAAAGGTCATAAAATCTCATATATTAAAGATCTTCCAGTTAATCATCCTCTTAGATGCCCTCTAAGATGCTGTTCTGCCATCTCCCCATTAACCCATTGCAGCTGAAATTTACAGGAAAGCTCAACACACATACTTATGAGGACTTGTGTAGAAGGCCACAAAATGTTTGATGAAGGGGTGAAAAGCTTGGAAAAGGATCAGCGTAGATGAAGAGCAATCACTTTAGTATATTCTGTTTTTTTCCTACATTTGAGGAAGTCTTTCTTTGCTCAGCATCTTTGGTTCAAGCTTTTGAGGGAAAGGTAAGCAGCAGACCCCTGATATGAGCAGATGGATGGAAGGGATTTAGTTACTCCAGGTCACCTGCAGATACAGAGTTCTCTGATGTGTGGGACCTTGTCCACTGGCCCCTCATTTAGCTTCCCATTCCCTAAGACTGGTCTGGCTCTCAGATACTTTTGATAACACAACCATCATGATTCACTCTATGCTTTGCCATGCAAGCTCCTCAGAGAAAGAAAGCAGAGAAAAAAGGGGGAAATGCTTCCATCAAGCCTACCTCCTTGCCAACAGCATCTCTGCCTCAAGTCCACGCTGCAGTCACCAGGGCAAGGAGGTGACTGACTGTGTGTTACCATGGCATCGCTCTTAAGTCAGGAAGCTCACAGTCCCTGCCCCTGCCCTGAGGCAGTGTCAGGATTGTTTTGCACTTACCACTGTCCATCTGGGGCAAATAGAATCAGAGATAAACACAATAAAAGTCTGAAAGTCTGGATGAGCTGCTGCCCCATTCTCTGCTGAACTCGGAACTGACAGAAGATCTGCCATTGAATTTGGTGCTTCTAAAGGGCTACAGTCTTGTGCACCCTTAGGCCTGGTAAGTTTTCTCCAGTATCAAAGAAGAAAATCAGGCACAGGAAGAGGACATCTGATTTTGTCATCTGCCTCACAAAATAAAATGAGGCAGCAGCTGAACTCTTGTAAGATTCTAAACAGGGTGTCATCCTTTTCTAAACACACAATAAATACATGGCACCAACCCCACCCACACAGACAGACACACACTTGATCCGTGAGCAGTTTTTAAAATTTGGGTGGTAGAAATGTTTGTCACACCCACAAGCTATATCTGAAAGAGGGGAATGGGAGAAAAGCCATCCATTTTGGCTTCATGCAAAATTATCAGCTTCTTGGATTTGTGCCAGCTCAGTCAGCTTATAATAATAACTGGCTCTGGGCCAAGGTTTTTTGAGAGAGAGAGAGAGCACACTGCTTTCTCTTTCCTCAAAAATATTTGTTAATAATCTCTATATTACTCATAATCTTTGTAGCTTAATTAAATAAAAATGTCCATTTAAACTTCTGAAAACTGGAGGAGAGATTAAGTTATTGTGAGGCTGGAATCAGTCTGGATTTCAAACACAAGACATCACGGGAACTGTGTTTACCTGGCTTTCTGGTTAAGGCCCCTGCTACCACAAGATCTGAACACAAACATTCACTGATTTTTAATGGCCTGAAAACAAGAAAAAGGATGATAACCTGCAATGAAAGCCTACTGTTATATTGAACCATATCTTGAACCTTGACCTGCTGTTTCTGAGGATATACCACAGTGTCTCTACATAGCATGGTAAGCTCTGAGAGGACTGACTTTATCTGAAGGCAGAGCCATGATGATGCCTGTTGTGATATCTTCCAAATTTTAGGACGAATCCAGTCAAACTACATTTTAAATGGTAAGGACTGAAGGAGAAGCAAAAAATTCTCTAATTCAAAGGAGTGTGTAAGAGCTTTCAGATGTCACTTACCTAAATTCCATTTCTTTTGGTCTCTTTTTTGGTTTTATTATTATTATTATTATTATTATTATTATTATTATTATTATTATTAAAACTCCTAGGGATGACCCTCTGTAAATGCAAAAAAAGCCCCTCATTCATCTGAGGTGCAACCACAAATAGCAACAGTAAGCACAGAAAAGCAGAAAGCATTTTTCATGCCTTTTGAACATAAGATACAGCAAAACGGAAAAGAATATATAATGAAGAGGATTCCCTTAAGTTACAGCAAGAACTCCAATGTTAATGCAATGGTAAATAAACTTGCTCAATATTTTTATTAATGTCTTACAATTTGTTCCTTTTTCAGCTTAGCTAATACTTTGTCTTTCTCCTACAGTGCAAACAATGATCCTAAAAATTGTTCATGTACAAAAGTTCCTCTCCTGGGTTTTTGCAGTTACCCCTGGTTACATCTGCATTAGGCATTAAAGCTATTACTGCCCTGTGCTGACCTGCAGTAAACATATGAAAAAGTGTGTAAGACCTACATCAAGAAGGGGTTGAAGTTGAGTTCATGCTGGACATGTATCCAAATCCCTGGATGTTTAACCTTATCAACTCTGACCTTCCTTTAGCTTTTTTGTAGCCAAAAGCTGCCTAACTGGACTGAAAACCCTTTAAGAACAATTTTTATTTTCAAATTCCCAGAAACACTTATTTTCTTTCCTCTTTTTTTTTTTTTACAGTATTTTTAGTCCTTCTACTTTGGGGGCTGTCACTAAGGGGATGATGATATCACAGGAGGCATTCAGCACTTCACAAGATTAGGTCTCTGGTCCTTGCCAAAAATTATAAGGAGTTGAAGACTCAGAAAAAGAAAATAAAATTTTCTTCCCTGAAACTGGTCAGATGCAAAGCAAGCTGAGGTACAGATGCCATAACAACTTCTTTTATTGTCATTTCATTCTCTTTATTTATCACTTAATTATTCTGGATCCTATCAGACAAATTTCAAGATCACTGGAATGGAGACTATTTCCTTTGTTATTGGTATAGTGCCTTGCAGACTCAAATACTGATACTTGGTTACCCTGTACAAACCAGTGCACTATAATAATAGCTATCAGCAATAAAAATAACTTAGAAGCATGAATTGTTTTCACTTTCAGAAAAGTTAATATTCCATTACTGGTCAACTTATACAAGGCCCTTATTTTAACTGGAGAAAATTAATTAATTTCCAGTGGAGAAATTGAACAAGAGTGATTGCATTCTTCATATGTAAGAACCAAGAATCATGATGATAATCTTTTAAGTTATGACTTGACAAATTTCATTCTGTAAAGTTTCTCTAGAAGCCTCATTATTTTCATCTTTTCTGTCAAAATTTTAGCTGAAAGTTAGCCTGACCCACAGAGGATGTGCACTAAGAACTTTCACGCCCAGATGAAAATGGATGCTTCTCTCTGGTGGAAAACTCTCTGGTGGAAACCTCTCTGGTTTAAAGACTGCAGAAGAGACTGACTCTACTTTGTGCAAAAGTTTATAGGTGCAAATACAAGAACACTTTAGAGACTGGACTGCTGCTTTATAATGCAGTGGATTAGGAGTGGCAGAGAGCAGATGTCTTGCATTCTGCGGTAAAGGTACATCCAGGGTGGGAAGGCAGCGCCTGTGTGTCAGGCTCTACAAGGCATGCAGTGCACCAAAGGGCGCCCTGCAGCAGTGTGCTGGCTTGGCAAAAGGCTTGTGCAGGGAGCTCCAGAAAACCTGAGGTACTCGTTGGGATGCTTCTGGGGGACAGTGACCTTGCCCAGGCCCCCTGGCACAGGTCCCACTGTGGCACAACTTAAGAGAACCAGTTCTGAGAGGGAAGTGAGTGCACAGGGCTCTCCATGCAGAAACCGAGATTCCAGTGGTGGCTTGTGCTCATTATATAGTGTGAGATCACAAATAGAAGTTTTCACACTTGCCCATCTGCCACCAACTGACTCTAAAGAGCTGGTGAATCATACACTTAAAAGAGGGCGAATTTTTCCCCGCTGCCATTGGAATGTGTTTTGAAATTAAATATGCACAGTACAAAAGCTGAATAACAAGGTTGGGCTGATCACACCAGACACTGTGTATAATGCTACAGACATGAGGGTCAGGGGTCTAGGCCAAGACCATGGCCCTTAGTCACGGCATCAATGAAAGCTGATTCTTCCTTCCCCTTGGTGTCCCTTTCCATGTCTGAAGAGACTATTGAAAGAAAGATTTCTTTGAGAGGAGCCAGGGGAAAGAAAAAGGGGGGGGGGGGGGAGAGAAGTTTAACTAACATAAATATGGTGAAAAAATATTATTTTTGTGCTTGCATATGGTACTTTTTTTAATCTATCTATCTGCATACATTTTCCATTTGCTATTTGTAATTATGGTTTTGGCTTTGCAATGTATTCGTCAGTGACACTGTGATCCTTTTGTTCTGCTGCATATTAAAATGGTTCAGAAGATAGATTCAAAAGGTCTCAGGTTCCCAAGAAGGAACATAATAGGGGTAATGCATGGCAAGAACAGTTTCTGCTTTCTGCAAAACAGGAATAAATAAGGGAGCTATTGCATTACACTTTGTGTACAGTACTTTACTCTTTGTCAAAGTGTTAGACAGATTCTTATCCATTGCAAATCCTAGTTCTTATCTTGATTTACTTGAAATAATTTTTAATTTTCCTTGTGCTTACAATGGAAACCAGGCAGGATTTATAGAAACATTACAGGCACATTATTTTGTGAAGAGCAATGTTAAAATCATCATTTTGGTCATTCAAGAAAAAAAAGAGAAAAAGGACCAAAGAATGTTTTTGTTTTTCATTCCCACTTTAAAAGCAAGTTTTCTTTGGGTGTGACTAATCTACATGAAGTATAACTGTATCCATTACCCATTGTAGGTTTGTGCAATATGTGACAGCTGTTTGACCCCATCACTAAAGTCCCCCTTGCCACGGAAAAGAGGCAGGAGCATGTGAAGATAAAACACCCTTTATTCAGACAACTAGATAGAGACAGACTCCTTGGTTCTCTGGCTGCCAGAGAGGCTGTGTATCTTATGCATCTGTATGCCATCACAAAAACCTTTCCAACACATGACCTTCATAGCCCAGCTGTGGATAGAACTGAGCACACTAAAATGTCAGACCTCAGCTTTGTCTCAGACAGGCTACCTGCCTCCCTGGAAACATGGCTCCAGTGTCCAGGCTTAAGGTTAGATACAACCATTTGGCAAATGAGAAGGCAGCTATGAGCACAGCTGAATGAATACTTTTGAATGTTTGTGGTTCAGCAACATCACTATGAGTCACAAAACTCTTATCCATGGCTACAACTTCCTTGAATGCTTTGCTGTTATCAACCTATGTAGGACATTTCTTTGATTTGTCTTATGCTTTCTTCAGAGGAATTCCACATTAGAAATAATTTTCCATACTGATATACTGATAGGTTTTAATTTGAGTAGGTATATGTATTCAAGTGTTGAGCAACCTTTGCTGTAAACCACAGCTAAAGCCATTCCAAGAACACAGAGGTGAGAACAAGAGGTATCTTCCAATGCCTATAAAGGGTGTTCCTCTCCAATGAAGCATTTCCTAACCTTCCTAGATGGGAAATATGATCTTGGGAAAGTATTGCCATAGGTACAAGAGATGAAAAGTTTTGTTTCGTCTGATCATCTATTACCATGTTAGTCTTTCCCTTTTTGGAGAGCAGGATGGTCCACAGTCATTTGAGATGAGCTTTTGGGGTCTCCAGAAAGCCTTTAAAGGCAAGTCAGAGAATTAAAAAACTGAGGGGCAAAATTCATGCCTATTTAACAATTTAACTTTTGAGGCATGTATAATAACAATCTACTACAGCAGAGGGGAATTTACATGATTCAGTGGAACAGAGAATGAGATGGAAGTGGTTCTCTCACTGTCAATGTTAAAGACTGCAGAGAAATGAAAGGGGAAAGAAACTCAGAAATACAACAAAGCAGCATGCAGAACATACGGCAGCGATACAAAAGTTTGACCTTGCAGTTTGAATCTGGTCATCCTAGTGTGTATGGAATTTGGAAATATTAAGCACTAGAAAAATGTAAAATATTCATAGAATCATGAATGCTGCCTAGAGAAACTGTTGTGAAGGTTTTCTCATTACTGATACTTGGAGAGGCTAGTGATAGAAATTACTGTGGGATGAGTAATAAGTAAAAATATCCACTCAGACTGACTCAAACCAATATGAATTATGCCTGAGTCAATAATGAGTATAGGATAGACATACTGGACTTGATTTTCCTCTCGTTTACAGCATTGAAAATTAAAATTAATTCAAAAGACTACATTCCACTATTAAATGTGAGAACACCTACTTCCAGTTTGTAAGATCTGTACTGAAGGAGAAGCTCTGTTTTGTAGTTGAGTTCAAAAAATTGGGTTGAAATCCCAAAATTTGTCTTAAGCCAATAATTTCTGTGCTCTGTCACTATCCTTTTAATTTATATTCAAAAGTTTAAGAGATCAAAAGCACTCAAAACAGGGACTTTTCTTGCTTAAAATCTGCTAGGAGTACCCAACAAATCTCCACCAGGAGGTACAAATGTAGAATATGCATGTTATAGTGGGAATGAATCCAGGGTCTTGAGGAATATAGCGGAATGAGCCTGAGTGCTCAATAAGTGTATCACCTGGTTCACTGCTTCTTGAATGAAACATATATAAGACTTTGGCTTTTTATCATCTTTTGGACCTATCAACCTTTTACTTACTTTTGCTTTTGTTATTTCACTGCAAACAAAGAGATCTTTGTTTTCCTGTAATCTCTGACACTACATGGTACTGTGACAGAAAGGATCATAAAGGGATAAGCTAGAATGGCACAATACCAGCCACTGCTGGCACAGGTTTAAAAAGAAGGAAGACTAAAGCATTTTTTGCTTGTATTAAAAAAAAAAAAAAAAAAAATCCTCAGACTCTCTTACCTTTTTAAAGGCTTTTAAAGGTATTTTGTTGTTTCGTTTTTTTTTTTTTAATTTTCCTCTTTTATTTGAATATATGCTGTTTATTACAGAAAAGCAATTCCTTTCCATGCACCTTTAAAGTATTTTTCCCCCCCTGTACATTATCTCCTTAAGTTTTGTAACATAATTACAAATTTTAAAGTGCATGGATTGTCTGGGTTTTTAAGTTGAAAAAGAATTAAACCTTGATGTGTTTTTTGATGAACTCCCACAATAAGGTTGCTTAACGCCCAAACCCTTCTCTTCCTTGCTGTGACATTTTAAACAAATATCTGCCTGTCCATTCTAGTGATCAGTCTCAGGGAGAAACTCAGAGACAGGCTCAAACTCTGTGCAGGAAAACAAAGGGACAAGAAGTGCTAAAGGATGGTGTGCTGTGCCTGGGTCACCATTCTATTCCTTCCTAAGCGCCATTCTTCCTGTGTGACCTTGGACCTTATCCCATTTCTTGTTACTCTGTAAAATAGAGGTAGAAATACTTGAAATTGCACAGAGAGAGATAAACATCAAAGTCTGGGAGGTGCTCAAACACTAGAGAGATAGAGACAAGATAAGTACTGTACATAGAAAAACTCCATTATGTGATTGAAAATGCCAAACAACAGGGCTTTAATCTTTAGACTTTCAGTTTAAATGAGGCCTTGCCACATCCCACTGTGTAGTTTCCATGAATGTTTATTTCAATAGCCCTGTTGCAGTGACCATCTGGAATACTTTGGTTGTACAGTACTTCTCCAGGTACTAATTAGTTTCCTAAATTCTTAGAACAAGGGCCCAAGCCTTACCAAAATGATCAACATGAGACCTGAAGGGTCAGGTCAGCTTAGCTGATGCCAAGCTCAGCCAGGGGCTGATTTGGTATCAAATTGCCATGGCTTAAGAAGTTACTGGGCATTCACTAGGCTCTGGGGCCTCTGTTCATAAATGCACTTTACTCTTGGAAAAGGCAGGGTGATATGACCTAACTTAGCTAGAGTTTCAGTGCAGGCTGAGGGCATGCATGCATTGTTGAATCTTAAAAATTTCACATGGAAAAATCCCAATAATTAAACAGGTATAATTCTGTGTGTAAAAAAGCTTTTTAATTCCACCCCAACACAGCTGCTAAGCAAGAGTTAGTCAGCACTTATCACTCTTTTCCTGGTGCTGGAAAATAGGCTCTTTCATTCTCCTCTTCTCTGACTCACTCTTGTCTCCAGAAGCTCAAAATGATAGGGAAGGATCAGGCTCTTCAGGCCATTAGGTCACTGGTCCCTCATGTTAAGCTGGGATCCTGTTAAACTAGGATCAAGCCTCTAGTCTACTCAAAGCCTTTTTTTGGGTTCCAAGATCTCTGTCTCAGGACAGAAACTCTGCTGCTGTGAACAGCCTCCCAGCTGTGAAGACTGTGGTGCCATAGGAAAGTCCCAGTGCAAAGAAGGGATAGTAGAAGGTGAATGTTTGCTGCAGTAGCATTATTTGCTTCAGACACAGCCTTGTTTAATGAGGAAATCAGAAGAGTTTCATGAAGTCAAATGGCAATAAAGCCCAATAATTAGTTCACATATAGGCAGTGAAATGCATCTATGGTATAATAAAATAGCCAATGTAAATAAACATCATTTGAGCTAAAATTGCTGATCAAAGTTGCATTCTCTGAACTGAAAATAAACAACAAAAAAAAAAAACAGTGTGACTTTAAAATGACAAAGACATCTGCACATTGCTGCTTCAATGAAACACTTTAGAACAAATCTGATTGGAGGCTGGTCAGTTTGTGCCTGATGCCTAATCGAGTGCTTATATTTACCACAGTCCCTAGGGCACTGCTTTATCTTCAAAGCTTGAGCCAAGAAAATTCGCTTGTTCAAGTTGTCTGCAGGCTGTTTTTCTTTCTTTCTCCCTTTCTTACTTTTTTTTCTTTTCCCTCCCCTCTCTCTCCCTCTCCAGATCTCCATCCTGGCTCAGTTAACAAACCTATTAATCCCTAGTCAAGTGCATACATGCAAAACTCTGATGAAAGAAAGCAAATGTGGAAGAAAAGAAACAACTGTACAGTTCAACACTAGCACTACCATTTTCCTTCTGGTTTTATCTCTGTATTAAGCAATTTTATGCATGCATATATTTCCTAGAAATGTGGCAAGATGAAGCTTTGGTACATCAACTTCCCTGCAAATTTGGGCCAGTACCTATTTCATATCAGTGGCCACTACTTTGCTCAAGAGATTGCATTGAATGATAAGGCTGTCTAAGGAGCAAATTTTCAAGATTCCAGTGGTGTGTTATTAACATAAATTCTGTTGTGAGTCAATAGGTTTTGGACACCTAATTCCCATTCGTGTTTTTAAAAAATTTTTTTATTAACTGTCTATGAGTCTTTCAGTAATGTATTAGGGAAGGAAACAGATACCAGAAATATTGTTTAGAAAAGTACCTCTGCAACTTCAGCTATAAATTAACCAATTAAATATGTAAGATCTCTGGTTAGACACCTACAGACTCAATTGAATAAACAACAGTCAAATAGGGTCAATTAAATCTACACAACAGTAGTACTCATAACAGCATGTGAGACTGAAGATACCCATCAGTATATCCTATTGCTTGAATGTGCTAGTGTTTTTAAAATTTTACCCCCTGTATGTTTATGGCTATTTATCCCTTCCCTTCCTCCCACTCACCCGTCAATTATTTAATTCCTCTGGAATGTGACTTAGCATGGAATACTGAATCTCTTCATTTCATGGCATGCACAGTGTTTACCTGTAGCTCGTGTGCTACTGTATCTTAATGGGATCTTGAAGGAGGGTTCAAGGTTATTTAGTTTCCATGTTTAATTCATTATTGAAGAGCTTTAAATAGAGACTGACAGCATGCTAATATTTGATAATCATTACCATCAGCCAAGGGGAGAATCAATGATCACCTAATACTTCTGTTGGTTTTAGAAATGGATCCTGTGACTGAAAAGTCAAAGTCATTAATCAGCCCCTAGAATGATCCACATAAGACAAACTACATTCTCTCAGCACATAAAGCATGTTGTCTCCTGTTCATGCATGTTATCTTTCAATTTACATTTTATGCAGATTTACCTAGCTCTATGATCTCCAATCAATTTTCTGGCTTACAAGGATGTTTTAAACACTTCCAGCCCCTTTTCAGGTTTCACCATTTTCATCTGCAGTATAAAGTGCTGCTGGCTGAAGCTGCAGCTAGGAATTGGCATGTTCTGAGCAGGGGGGAAATCCCTATGTGATGCAAAGAACAGCCATTTGCTAGGAGAAATTCTGTTCAGGAATGGCTGTTAATGAGAATCAACTTACTAGAACTACTCTTTATATAATTTTATACTGTTCACATTACTTTTTGTACTGTTTACATTAATTGAGAGTATCTGTAAACAACAAAAAATGGAGCTATTATTTGTTCTATTATACTATCAGTCTAAGTTGTGCCTACAGTTTTTTCATACTTGAACTGCATAATTTCAGACCTAAATCCCAGTTTCTGTCCTAAAGTGATAGTAACTGAATACAGCACTGGATATCCAGACAGTTCAACGAAGTAGAGAGGAATGTATTCCAAAACATACTGTTAGTACCATTGAACAGAGACAAGTGATCATGAATAGTTATTTTTGCAGTTTTCCATTAATCTGGGGGCTGGAATTATACCATCTTATATCTGATCAATAACTTTCTCAGAGCTATTTCCTTTTTATCACTTCAGCCAGCACCCTGTATTTCTGGTACTTAAAGTCTTGAGATTACTCTCAAGTGACAAATGATGATGTATGTACACACTGCCCAGTACTTGTCTCTTGGAGTTTAACTTGCTGAGAAATGCTATGGCCCTTGGAAATCAGACTCTTTGTTTTTACAGTTTTGGTATTAGGGAAGAGAGGCATCCTGCTTTAACGTGAGACTTTAACATTTGGTTTGGAAGTTTTTTCTGACTTTCACAAGCCCAGAGAAGACAAGTTTCTTGACATGCACCTTGTGCTTTAATCACAAGAACATCCTTAATTAGAGGCAAATTCTGACACTGAGTCAAACAGATCTCTTGTGGAATAAGGTAGTCCTCAGTGAGAGTGACAGTGGCAACATTTGGTCCTTGATAAATGAAAGACAGTGCTGAGTTCTTCCCTAGGAATTTGATGAGAATACACAGTAATGCCCTTATCTAAAAGTCTGAAGCTTTCCTGCCTTTCCTAATGAATGTAAGATTTCTAAATATGCTCTATTATAATTTTTTTTGTTAAAAAACTATAGAAAACTATTAATTTTCTTTTTATTCTTATTTGAATCAAAAAAGTATTCTGTTATTAATTGGCTGAGATTTGCAAAACTGTAGAATTACTGAAGGAGTGGCATTGAAAATCTTACTTTCCATTAATTTATTCACATGGCACTCACTATTATTGCAGTTCTTCCAAGAGTTCCTTTTTTTATCTATAGGTTTGAGTTGTGGATTTACTAGATCACTGTGCATCCCAAATATTGCTAAGAAGTCATATAATTTCTACAAGGTGCAGTGAAATGTCGGTTATTTTCTGTGGTTTTAATCACCGCATACTGGTTCAGTGTGAAAATGGGGCAAATATTTTTAAGAAAAGTAAAAAAGCCCATTTATCATTGATAAATTTCAAGATTCAACATGTTTCAACTTGCTCAGATCTATGGTTAATATTATGCATCGCTTCTGCTGAAGCACTCACTGCATATAACCCAGAAGCTCATAACTCTCCAGTTGCAAGCTGAAAATTTATCTAGTGTATGGATTGTGTGTCACCAGTGAGCATTCTGGCCACTTGTAAAATCTGGTGCTCAACCTTAACAATTGCATAAATTGTGCATGGGTCGTCTGGCTACGAGGTATTTTCTTACAAGCAGTAGAAGTTCTCAAGACCACATAAAAAAGTAGATCAGAGTAGATACTGCAGTGATCCTTCACGGCCTGGGAAGTAATGCTTCCTCTGGAGTGGAAAGAAGGCATAAGGGGCCAAAACTGTAATAAAGACATGAAGTTATAACAGGAATAAATTTAGCTCCATGAGTTTAGATGAGCAGCCTGGACAAAATGGTACGTGACAGCTCTTCAGAGACAGGTTTTCCTCTGAGTCTGTACTGCCACTTTAGCACTACATGTTTTTCTTAGCCCTAATCATATGCAGTGCAAGAAAAGAAAAGAAACTCAGCTGCTTCTAAGTGCTGAAAAAGACACTTTAGACTTTCAGATGAATGGGTAAATGGGTAGATGGACAGACAGTAGAACCCCACCAAATAAACTCCTCACAATGTGGGCTTGCCAATTTTCTGGTTATTTTTCTCAATGGGTTAAAGAGAAGCACGTGGTTTTAATAACTGGTAAAAGTCAGGCTCCATATCATGGTTCTGATATTGACCATATCTCTTATACAGGACAGTTGAGTTTCTCAATCTTATGAAAAAGAAGGCAGTAAAGAAAAGTTTCTCCTTTTTCCATTCTGCCAAGACTCCAAAATAAAGTGCATGACAGATCATCTTAGTTAACCAGCATATTGTGTCTAAAAATATCTGCTGAAGGGTTAGGGAAATAATGCAGAATGAAGAAATTAAAAACTATTTTCAAATATAGAAACGTTGTTTAAACCAATTATCATTGAATTAACTAATTAGTTTGTTAGAATTCTGAATTGACACTAAAATAAAATTTTAAAATATTCTAAAAATGTATTTTTAAAAAATTCTGTAATCACTCAACTAACAGAACCACAGTCATTGAATTTAAGAAATTGTAACGAATATGTCATCAGATGTTTCCTTTGTGAAAGCAACTTTCCACCAACACTTATTCAAGGCATTTCAATTTTAAGCAGCAAAAATTCTACCTTTGAATATTCTTTTAATAATCCAAAGCCAGTAGTATGGTAAAATTATTCTGATTTTTCTAATGTGTCTTTTGAGTTTTCATCTGTAAGTGTGTGCATGTTCAGTTCACTGTAGAAGTTTAGAAAATTCTCTTCTCAATATTGGAAACAAGTACTTTGATTTACCCTTGCAATATATTTTTGGTCACAAAAATATTGCTGTATTTTTAATATGTACTAATTGCATGAACATGGACCACATGCATGAATCCTTTGAAAAATTTCTTCTTAATCTGGTAGACCACCTTGGCTGTGTATTTGGATAAAGCAGCAAAATTACTGGATGAAGAGAAAGTGGCACATGTTATGTATTTGAATTTTAGAAAAATATTTGATAGAGTGTCTGACAAAACCTTACTTGAAAACCTAATTGAAGTTTTCTCAGAGGAGGATGGTGTTATGTGGATTGAAAACAAACATTATTGGATAAATAGGTAAACAATACTGCAATGAAAGGGTAATGACAAACCACAGCATAATGATCGGGGAGAGGTAGGCACCAGAGGGAACAGTCTTTGGTCCACCATAACATCTTCATTAATAAACTCAAATACAGAGTAAGCAACATACTGACAAAGTCAGTGGATAATGCTAAATGTGCAGGAGATGTAAGGGAGATGAATCAAGACTTAAATTTAATTATAACAGTATGAATAAAGAGTAGTTAAAAGAAATTTCCCGTCATTTCAATGCACAGCACAACAGATGGGTAAAAGAAATGCAGCTGAGAAATAATCTGAGGGATATAAAGTGTTCTGAGAAATGATCTAGAAGTAGTAGTTGGCAATTAATATGAGCTCTACATACAACATAGAAGCAAATAGAACCATGTCAAATATGGACAAAAAAAATCATAGAGTATCATGTAATGAAGTTATAGTCTTTTTTTACATAACTGTGGTCTTCCACACTAATGGAATTATTGGTTTTGGTCCTGGAAAATTCTATCTAGTCTAGTCTATCATCTAGAGCAACAAATAAATAAATAATCAGAAGGGAGCTACATAGGAAAATAATGGGAGAAGCTAAAGCAGGGTTGATATTTAAGAATATGCATACCTAAATCACATTCCTTCACAGAGTTGATAACTTAAAATACTTTTTGAAAAGAAAATAAAACTGAAACCAAAAGCTTAAGACTATGTAGTGTCCTTCCACGACAGACTGAAAAAAAGATGCCAGCTGAAGAAAGGGCAATATTCTTTATTTATATTAAGTATGAGGTGCAGAATTGTTGTTGTAAAGGAATGATGGAGCAAACAAGCACGGGTGGTTTTGACACTCAAAGTCTCCTTTGAGGTGACCCATGTTCCCACACCTGATGCATCTGGTCTAAACCACCAGTAGAGTGGAAACCTCCACATATGGTAAGCTAAGTAGATTTAGAACATATGCATGCAGGGGGCTTGTCTTCTCTAAGGATTTGCTCAGTCATAGAAAAACTGAGATGAAAAAACAGAAAGGAAGGTCAGTAGCATCTGGAAATTTGCTATCCTATAGGGAGATCATGCAGTTCAAATGCCCTGAATTGGGTTTGGAAATATGATTTATGTTTCCCTGTGCCAGCTTTGATGAATTTGGTGCCACATTACATTGCAAAGGGTGTCTGGGAAATTCTCTGACTATCATGTGAGGTGTCAACATGTATGTAGAGGTGTTATGTAAAGTCTAGTACGACTATGGTAATCAGACGTATCAAGTGACAAGCTGCTCACGAAGTCTTGGAACCCGGGAGCTTTGCACATGGGGATGTACCTGGATAAAGAAGCAGACAGTCTCTGCACAAGGTCAGAGGAGACAGGAATTGGGCTCCTCAAGCAGGTGCTGCCCCAACCTACAGGCTATTCAGGGACCATGGGCCAGGGCCTCTTGCAGAATCAGCTGTGGTGCCTTGCCCAAGGCAATGAGCTGTGGGCAGCTCGACCAAACTGGTGTGGCAAGTGTTTTGAGAAGCATGGTGCATCAGAAAACCAAAATGACTCTTGACATGTAGGAGAAGCTGGAAGACATAAAAAGCAAAAGTAGGATGCAGTGCCACAACAGTTTTTCTTGGGAGGGAATTGTACATTTCTACATTTCAGTAGAAAGGGCCTCGTGTCTGTGCCTACTAGGCAGTGGGCATTCCTGTTACATCTCCGGGACTTTGAGGCCAAAGGGAGATTGGTATTATGATTAGTTTCAGCAAAAGTGATTTCTTTACTCTGAGAAAAAAGTTCAGTGTTGTATTGTCACAATATGACATTAGCCTTGTTAGTACAACTTGGTAGAGGTCACCTTAGAGACAGAATGGCATTTCTTTTCTGCTTCTGCCTGAGATCTCTTTTGAAGACACATTTTTTCCTTCTGATGCATAGGGGTTCCAGACCACAGCATATGAACATATCCTGTACCATCCCATAAGTATTAGGGTCTACCAGAAAATCAACATTAAAAGCATCCAGAAATTGTGCAAGTACTTCATGAGCAACAAATGATTTTTGTACAGCTCTTCTCTTCTCCCTAAGGGTCCTAGAGCATTTTATTCCCTCATCTGACACTGAAATGCAGCCACCTCTGGGGTAGAAGCCAGCAGCCATTCAGCATCAGGGACAGTGCCATATTTAAGCAAGATAAATGCACAGAAGAAAGACCATCTGTTAGCATGCCAGTCAATTTGTAGATACAAGTAGATCCATAGCAAGTTGTGACAAATCCATGTGCCAGAGCCCCCTCCAATATTTCCAGCAGAGTACAGACAAGCATAAGGAAGTCATTTGTGCATGCCCTAATAGTGCTGTCAGCCTGCCTGGGTGGACTCTGCTCTCGGTGATATCACTGTTCCCCTCTGGGACAAGGGACAGAGCAGAGTTGATGTTATCAGTCAATCAGTCCCCTATATAAGGACATGAAGGTAGGCATGACAACTTTTTTGCTCAGCTCTAGTTGGTGGGTTTTGCCAAAGCCTTGAGCCAAAGCTCCTCCGGACCAGTGCCCAGAAACATTTGGCTCTAAAACCAAGCTGAGGGATCTCTAAGAGCCAAGTTGTAAAAGCCTCATGGAGTCTCTGTGGCCAAAACCATGGAAAAGGAAATTAGCTTTGAATAGAGTCCTTATAGATCAAACACCCAGAGTAGACTAAACATCTTTGACAATGAGTCTAATATTTCATGGCAAGGCAATTTTGCTCAGTAATTTGTTCAGATCTAAATGCTTTTAGTTCTCTAAGTTCATTTCTCACTAAATTATTTTCTCAGGACAGTTTGTTTGAACATAATAAGGAATCTAAGTCTCAGCTACAGCAGGACCTTTGCAATACAAGTGCATGTGTTATAATACCTTATTTTCCATCATGGGGATTTAATGAAATTCACTAGAACGACGGCCCATAGCAGAGATTTTTCAATAATGTATGTTAAAAGGGTTATTATGTAATGACTTAGAAGTAGGGAGTTAAAAGATGATAGTGTGTTTCAGCATACAATATGCTATGAAGGATTAGCTAAACTATTGGGAGCCCACACAGGTCTCCTCTACCCTCAGCACTTGTGAGTCATTGTGGTCTTGTTTGTTTCTCTGATAAATTCAGTAAACTGGGGTGTAATATATCACGCAGCAGAGCCATACATCATTCCATTCTCTAATAGGAACATAAAACAACCATTGATTGCAAACAGGCTCTTTTAAAGATTCACTACACTGTTTGGCATTTTCAAATGTTTTTATGTTGGCAAGCTATTATAATAACTCATTTGGGATCAAAATGCATATAACTTATTCCAAAGTATTCCACATGCTAATTAAGTAAACAGAAATGCACTTGTCTCTACCTCCTCCATCAAAAGCAAGCATGCTTATTCTTCACATTATTTCATTTCAAATTCTCCTCTTTATGTGCAATTCCAAACCTTCTTTCCCCACCTCCAGCATTCATATTCCTGTTCACTGAGTCTCTTGTTACTGTCTCTGTCTCTTCATATATCTAAAATATTAAAGTAAAGCAAAGCAATGAGTCACTTTTTATCTCTCCAAGGAGGAGAGAGGAAGATGACACATTGTGCACTGAACTTACTAAGAAAAATACAGTAAATGTGGTGTTTTTTTTTTTATTTAATCCTTATCAAAACTGCATTGCACGAGTCATCTTCATTTCTGAAAAATACAAACAAGAGAAAGCAAAGCAAAGACAGGTGGAAGAAGCACTAAGAATTATGCCAATTATGACTTTTTTTTTCAGTTCAGTTCAGAGTGCTGGGTATTTGACTGCAACTTGAAGATAACCATATAAAAAAAGTTTGATGTTTATTAATTCCAAGCAAAATAAGCTTCCCCTCAATGTCCATATCTGCAAGTTCCATTAGTATTATTCATCTGCCTAAACCAAGGGAAGAACAGACCCCTATTAGAGTCTATTGTATTTTCACGTTCAAAGTCAGAACTACAGTCTTCCATTAGACTGTTTATGGCTTATGTCTTTTTTCAGAGAGCAGGCACCACTAACACCTTCATGCAGCATGGGTGGAGTGACCCCTGAGCTGACATTTTGGGATCCACATTATGCAGAAGGCAGAGAGGGAATGTCTGTCCCTCTGAGTCTCCCTCCCTGCAGAGCCTGGAGGGCCTTTTCAAAAGGCTCTCACTCTGACTCGGTCACTTGCTGAAGCACTGGTGGGGCTTTGGATCTCCAATATATCCAAGAAGGAAAATGCAGCGGGATGGGAGGACAAAGAGTAGAGGCTGGCACAAGTGAAGTACTGGAGCTAGGACCTGGAAATTGCTCCCACTAAGGAATTTTCAAAGGAGTTCACCTGGGTGAAAACGGTCTTTGAGGTACAAATGGTTCACACCCCAACTTGTGGCTATAATTAGTTGTGCCAGAGGAACAGCCAAAACCAGCTGCTCCACAATGTCTCATTAGATCTGCCATTTTACACACAGCAGCCAAAAACAAAACAGGCAGTTGCTTGGCAGAAGCCTGAGGCTGCTTGGCACCATAGCACAAGCATGCTCTTAGCTCTGGCTGTGGCCAACCCCAGGCACAGAGAGAAGGAGAAAGAGAGGAGGAGGAGGCGGCGCCAACAGGCAGTGCCAACCTTCATTATTGCAACAAGATTTACAGGTTGTGGGTTAGCTTTCTAAGCAGGTAACAATGCCTGAAATGATAGAGAAGGACACACAGCCTATCTGAATCTCTCAGGAATGCTGTGAGGTCTGGAGAGCCATAAGCAAAGGGAATTGTATCATATTCATGCTGCTCTCAAGTCTGGCAGTGGGCTCCCATCCCTGGGTGTTTCTGTAAAAACAGAGGCCTAGCAAGCCAACCTTTCAGTGCTTCATAGCATAGAGAAGGATTTTGAGTGCTATAATTGAAAGATTACCTACAATCACCACAAGCTCCAGCTCAGATTCGGACACCCACCATGATTGATTTCCATAGTAGCTATAAATTTCCATTTGCTGTTAGTCTATCAAAATGCATTTATGCAAAATACCCATTGTAAAGGAAGCAGAGAGTTTAAGAGGGAGGCCCTATTATTTTATGGACAATCTTTCTCTTGCAGTGCTTGTTTCAAATGCAAATTTGAAATGGATCTTCCACTTTGAGATGAAAGTTCCAACTTGCTGATACACCTTAACTTTAGTAGTCTCCTGTTTATTTATGTTGAAGAAGACAATACTAATCCCTTCAAAATAATATCTCAGAACTCTCATTGCAGATCCCTGTGTCCCTCACAGTGAAGTCACAAAAATGCAGACCCTGCTAAACGAATTAATTTATTTCATTAAACAAAGTGATGCTTGCCCAGTTAGTTCACTTTTTCCAATGAAGATTTTATAAGGATGATACTCTAAACTTAACTGCATGCTCAGCCCTTCCCAGTCACCCTTGGACACAGAAGATCTTGGATCACTATCAACACCCAAGCCTCACCTTCAGACCTACAGACTGAAGCATTTCTGCAGGCTTCAGGAGTAGTCCTTTGACCAAACCTAGCTGAGCAAACTCTGCAAGTAAACATTTAACTATCATGTGGGCTTTAGGAAAAATCTCTTGGAAAATCTGCCCCACAACTGTCTGGGACAAACTGCAGAATGCCCACACTGTATCCTGAAATGTCTGAGAAGAAAATACAGACCTCTGAGCACTGTCAAATAAGTGGTGGCTTTGCTTTTAGAGGACATGTTTATACAAGAAATTATGAAAAGTACACAACAATGTCTAAAAGAAATAAGCCCTCAAGGGTACACCTCCTCTTACAGGAGAAAAGCTAAAAAAGAATTATAATTTGCAGTGTGTATCCTTAATTTTATGCTGTACCTTTGAATGTGCTGAGGGTTTGGAAGTTCCTCATTCTTACATGAAAACATATTCAAACTTGGTCCTCTTAAGGTATTTATTTTTCTTTGCAGTGCTGTGCAGGAAAAAAAAAGCCAAAAAAAACCCACCCAAAAAATCAAACACCAAAGAAAAATAAATAAATTCATGTCCAAACCATATTCCTTGCAGTGAAAGTAAACTGGAGACCCTCCAAACTGCCAAGTATGAAGAAGCATAGATGGCTTCCCCCCAATAATGCTTTAAGGTCTTCCCCCCCAGACCCTCATAATATTAAACTGTCTTACAACTAATCTGACAGGATTTCAGGATGAAGCAGCATACTCCAAGCACCTCAGCATCAGCGATGGGAATCTTCATAACCCTTACAGGTACAGAAAGTGACACCATCCCTTCAGAGAGCACGTGAGCCACACATCCTGGACCTGTACTCCAGAAGCATGTGTTCTGTATGGAGAGGGAGGATGGATAGGAAGTGAACACACTTTCAGGGTGGTGTAACACAGCCCTCTCCTCTGCCGTTCCCTTCTCCTGGCATCGGGGTGGATGTAATTTCTCTCATGCATTATTGATAGGCCCAAAAGCCTGCCAAGCTTGCCTGCTTTTTTTGTGACAGACAAAGGAGGGTACACGGATGGCACCTCTCACTGCTCGGGGCTCTGCTTTCATTAAGAACATTTTCTGCCTGTTCTCCAAGGGCACCCTCTGTCAGAGACTGCCACGCAATAAAGAAAATATGGCTTTGAAGTCCAGTGAATAGAAACAAAATGAATTAGCGTTCAGGTGTTCGTGCAACCTGATTACAAAGGCCCAATTCAGCAGCGTCCTTCACACCTTTTCACTTGTCCCTGCATAATCTCTACACATCTTTTAGGCTCTCTGCCTTTCTAGTCCCCCTCCTCCCTGTTCCCCCCCATCCCTTTATTTCCTAATGCTTGCAGGTCCTCCAGGAAGACACAAGCACTTACAGTTGTTGAGTGATTAAATATTTATAATCAGGGCAATGAGTGAGGTGTTGAATAATAAATGCTAAGGTTGAGGCGGCCTTAGATAATTTCTGCAGATTTCTTCATCCACTGCCTCTTTAATTCTAAGGCAAAATTCTTTTAATTAACAATAACTTTATCTTTTCTTTTTTCTTTTCTTTTCTTTTCTTTTCTTTTCTTTTCTTTTCTTTTCTTTTCTTTTCTTTTCTTTTCTTTTCTTTTCTTTTCTTTTCTTTTCTTTTCTTTTCTTTTCTTTTTTTCTTTTCTTTTCTTTTCTTTTCTTTTCTTTTCTTTTCTTTTCTTTTCTTTTCTTTTCTTTTCTTTTCTTTTCTTTTCTTTTCTTTTCTTTTTCTTTTCTTTTTTCTTTTCTTTCTCTCCTCTCCTCTCTTCTTCTCTTCTCTTCTCTTCTCTTCTCTTCTCTTCTCTTCTCTTCTCTTCTCTTCTCTTCTCTTCTCTTCTCTTCTCTTCTCTTCTTCTTTTCTCTTCTCTTCTCTCGTAGCTATGACAGGCAATAGTACTTTATCACTGTTTCTTTCATGAACCTTTACCCTGAAATAGGGCTAGAGCTATTATTATAACCTTAGATAAACATGCATAAAATTTACATTGGTTGTTGCTTGCTCACATGTGGCTTTTATATCATAATGTGACTCTTAGGGATGTCCTGTACAGGACTAGGAGTTGGATTCAATCCTTGTGGGTCCCTTCCAATTCAGCATATTCTGTGATTCTGCAATATATAAAAAATACAAATAAATAATATGCATATTACACATAAAATATACACCTATTTACTTACCTTCATTCAAACCCCTCTACATCAGCTAGTGCTTACTTAAAAATGAAAGTCTGTAGTAAATGGTCAGTCAGCTGTTACAGACAGTTGCAACATGTTGTGATGGGGAAGATGAGTGACTTATATAAAGCTTCTTTAAAGAGTTGTCATTGTAGCTAACATTGCACTTTACAGAAAAGACAGAACATGTAGATTATCCAGAGATTTCTTTTGATTTGAACTAGGAATGAATTTAGTATTTAATATATTTCTTTCCTCTCCTCAGTTTCCCTAACCAACAACATTGGAACTTGGGCTTTTTTGCATTTTATTTCCTTAGAATATACAATTTAAAAACAAAAAGAGTGCTGTTATCCAGAGTCAAGTGAAAATTTCAGCTTGAGGGAAGTGAAGTTCTTCTTCTCTAGGAAATATTTCAGACACTTGTGGTATGGAGAAAAAGCCTGTAAAAGTGATATGTCATGAGATCAGAAGTCCTGCAGCAAATAAAAAGCTTTTTGCTCCCCTTCTCTCCTTCCAGTCACACTCATTCTCACGGCTATGCAGCAGAGTGATTTGTTCATTTCTGAATGCTAGATTTCATGGAGATCTACTGGTGTAGCCCAGACAAAGTAAAATACAAAGCAATGACTCCTGTGATCCAGGGTTCACAGAGGCTAAATGTGAAATGACCAAAAGTAGGAAAAATGCATTCAGCAATAGGATTTGGAAAAATAGCAAAAAGATATCTGACAGTTGGGAGCTTTGAAGCATTTCAGTGTCAAAGAGGACTTAACCTGGAGCATAAAACTAACAAATAAGCATTAGGAGCCCCTCAGTCTGTCCCCAGTCATGTCACTCTGAGGGCTATATCACTTCACTCCTCTCAAACTGAATGTCACTGTATTTCTACATGCGATTACACTGTTTTGAAACTTGATAAGCAAATGCTTTATATTATTCTATGGTCTTAAAATTTGAAAGAAACTGGAAAACATTCAAAGGGCAAGGCAATGTAAAGGTTTCTGGCTGATGCTCCTTCCCTCTCACATTCTTCCCCTTGCTCCAAGGTGCCTGCTTTTCCACAAGTCACAGCTCCTTCAGCAAACACACACCTGCTCTGCCACAGTCCTCCCCACAGTCTGCAGTGTGGCTCTCTGCTCCACTATGGAGTACCTCATCTTTGTTCTTTTCCTCCTCCTCCTGACCTTGGTGTTCCCCCTGCTTATTATCACTCTTTTTGTTCCCTGCTCTTCCTCCCTCTGTGCCAAACTTGCTGCCCCTGCACACTTGGTGCTTTCCCAGAGCACTAATTTGGCTGATGGGTGTACCTGTGTCCTGTGATGGGGCTCTTGCAACCAGCTCTTCAGCAGGGGGCAACCCCAGCCTCTTCTCATGGAGGCAAAAACCTTGCAAACCCCTGCTGCCAGCACAGACACCCAATATAAGATAAAAAATGCAGCACAAAATTATTTTTTTCTGAGTGTGTAATCTAACACATTGTAGCTGGATGATAATGAGGAATATTTCTACTGATGCATTCTGTTTGACTTTTCAGCTATAAATATAAAGAAAAATTAAGCTGTCCACTTAAGCTCAGTCATTGAAATACAAAAGGGAATAGGGTTTGATTTTAAATCAAAACATCTTCATACTGGTGATTCACTCTATAATGCAAAAAATACAGCTGCTCTGGTCATATTATCTCATATTATCACATTATCTATCATTATATCAAGTAATTTGAAATAGTATAACATCCAAAAGAAAGCAGAAGTTGGCATTGATATTTCAAGGGGGAAAATCGGGACAACCTTGCAGACAAAAAGGGTCCTCAGGGATGGAAATATTTGCTCCATTTACATGTGCAGCTTCAAACACAGGTACAGTGCAATAACAGAAGCAGTAAACTGAGATTTCTGGAGGACTTTTTCCTTGTTGTTGCTGCTGCTGAACACTGTCCGTGTTGCTATCCTATCCTCCTACCCAGCTTCATGAGGCGTGGCTATTCCTCTCCCTATTGCACCTCACCAGGCTTCAAGAACTCAGTCTTTAATAAATTCATGTGTTTACTTATGTGCATGAACCATTAATATCCAGAAAGATGAGAGGAAAATATGGATCCTGTATGAAGAAATCTCCAGAAACTTATTTGGACTGTCAACTCTCCAGAGCAGCATGCATGGTGGCAGTTCTTGGTGGTGTTCTCTAAAGCTTCTATTGTCATCATATGTTGACAACAGATGTCACATAACTAATTTGTTCAAACTAATTTGATTTATTACACCTTTTTGGTATTTACAGAGGGGAGGGGGGGGATAAAGACATCCCTAAGTCAGTCCTCTTAATGGAACTCAAGATTTTAACCTTTGCTTTCTTGGAGTTTTCTTTTCACTTCTGATAGCATTTTCTGTCTCCTGAACTGGGTCCTTTACTAGAGATCCTGGGTCAGCTTTAATTTGTAAAATGCTGCAAACCCACCAGTTTCAGGTTAGTTGCTTGCTGTTTTCACTGATCAATGGAGATGAAAAGTGAGTATAAAGAAAAAGTCCCACTTACACTTCAGACCGTTACACCACCTGTTCCTGTCTTGGTATGTACAAGGCACTACAGGGTTAAGGCTGTGCTACCATGGTAGAAAGAAAGAAGGAGGCCTCAAGGTGCACAAGATTTATTCCACCTTCAAAACATAGTCCTTTGCCTCAAGTGACCTATTACTCCTACAACTGAGCCCAGTTTTGAAACAGATAAAATGCTTACAAGTAATTTTTCTCCTGAAGAGGACCATTTGGTCTGTATATGTTGGATAGCATTCTGTGCACAGAGTGAGTAATGGGAAAGGTTTAATAGAGGTGTTTGGGCTTGTAAGGAGACAGCACAGAACAGACAGGCCTTGTACCTAGACAAGATCTTAGCCCTCTGCCTCATTCAGCCACTGAATTAACAGAAAAGTAAACCACTTCTTCCCTCTCCCCTATACCTATAACTTTCTGGACTAGGAACTGCTACTTTATGTGCATCTCCTACCAGAAAGGGTCTGATCTCAGTTAGGGCTTCTCAATGATGATATCATGGTACAAAAATATAATGATGAGGATGGTAGTAGTAATGGTAATGGCAAGAGACAAGAAAAAGTCATTCAGAACTCTGTTGTAAACATCTCAAAGTCAAGAGCAATCTCCAGATTTAAAAACAAATCTCCCTTTATGGAGGGAAAATTAATCCAGGTGAATAATTAAGTTATGTCAGTGTCTCAACACAAAATCTGCATAAGCATTTGACTGGTAATAGTGTTCATTCATGTGACACTTCATGCTCCTCAGTTTCCCTTTGTCAGGCTCATCCTTATATAAGCTTTCAGGCACCCTGAGACGGTGCATTACGGAGCTAGCAGAAGTGTGCATGCCACAACTAGAGCAGTGGATGGGAAAAGGTTGCCTAGAATTGCCTCCTAATTTCGTTTCCTCTCCCCACCAAGGGGTAATTGCTAAACCACCAACAGCTAAATAGATCCATCAACAGATGCCAAGGCTGCTGTTGGTTTCGGTCATGTCTTTCCCAGTAGGGGCCACTACAGAGCACCAAATAGGAAGGAAGACTGGGAAGAGAAAATTGAGTACAGTATAACAGAAGGAACCAGGTAAATATGAAAAATGCTTCACTGGAAGATTAATCCTTCCTGTAGTCCATCGTTAAAGTAATAAAAGGTTTATGATTCATTTCTTACATTATAATGGAGGAGGCAATTAGTAATTACTGGATTTATAGTATTTGTTGTGTTAACTCAGCCAATAAAATACACAGCAAAACTGTTTTTCTGAAGCACATTCATTGCAAAGTAATGTTCTTGAAGCATTAAAAATGCAATCTAGTGCATTGCACTTCATGTATTATTACAGAAAGAAGGATGGTTCTCCAATGTACACTGAGGTATTAGGAACTCAAATATTTTCTTTTTTTTTCCTATGCAGTTTTTTCCCCAAAAGGAAGTTTAAACAATCTAAGTAATCTCCACTAATAAGATTTAGCACAAAACCATACATGTACTTAATATCTATTGTTAAAATCTAAGCACCCTTTCTCAAACTTCCACATCTTTTCTCTTAATGTGCAATCAATTTTGTATCTTTTCTTCACAAGAGAAAATGGTAAGACTCACATGATCTTCACTGGCTGCTGGAATTTCCTTTGTATCTGCCCTGATAATACTTTTTGCTTCCACTAAAGCATTTAATTATAGTAGTATTTTTTCCGGTAGTATTTTTGTCCTGCTGTGAACTGGAATTCCATTATTATATATTGATCAGTTATATGTAAAGATTTACATTCTGGAGCTGGTACAAGGTAAATTTTATATTAAAACATCTTTTAATATATAGCAAAAATATTAACTGAATTAATAAAAAATGAAGGTATTATTTCTGTTACATTCTTGCATCTCACCTACATGTGCCTTGGAGCTCAGGATCTGGGAAAGTGATTGCTTTATAATGTACCCATATGCAGTTATTGGGCTTCTATCCATGAGCTAAATTAAATATGTAGAATAATAGAAAACACATTATTTTCCATCCAAAAACCACAATCACCTTTCACTTTAGCCAAAGAAAAGTATACAATAAACACCACTCTTCTAGAGGAACCCTACAGCCAGGGAGGGGAAGGGGAATGGAAAGGCGTGAAGTTTGAGGAAACCCCTCCAACTTACGCAAGGGATTTTTCTAAATCATGACTCTGCCCTTATAGTCATGAAATTCAGGGTTGCCAATTCCCCTGCTAATACATTTTTCTATACATTCCCTAAATGCTTTCTGTTGCAAAAATAGGTCTGACTTTCCCTCCACTGAAAAAAGCCTAGCCACATAATCCTTGATCATCAAGGCAGGAGCAGCCCTGTAATGCAATTTCCCTCTAAAAGTTCTTAAAACTGAATTCAGAGTTAAACTGTCATGTGTAACACTCCTCAGGGGTTCCTGGAAAACCATTTCCCCATCTGAGTAGGTAACTCTGTGAAACCAAAAAGGGAAGCAGTCAATCTTGTCAGCTGTTTCTAGTCAGAAGTTTTTTGACAGCCGAGTTATAATTCTTAGAAATAAATTTCTGCTAGGGAATTAAGTTTACTGGAGTGAAAGCTGCTGGGAAATTCAAAAATTGTCAAATTATTGAAATAAAATATCTTTATTTACCTGAACATTTTTAATTCCTGTGTTTCCAGAATTTTCATCAGTAGTACTGATTTTCAGATACTATGTGAGAAAAAGCAAACTGTAATCTGAGCTTTTTGGGGAAGACAATAAAAGCTTACATCCTCTAACACTAGTGACAGCTCTACTGCAAATCCATTATTTGCTACATTGGAGAAAATCTTATATAAGCAACATGTAAAAAACCCCAAACAATAATATGTTATCTAGCACACTCTTTATCACTGCTTCCTTAATATGTTGGTTTCAAACCCAAAGAAGAGTCTTTGTGCCTTAAAACTTGCTTTTTAACCAACCCTATCAGCTGATCTAATAAAAGATAATGATTCTACAAACCTTCTCTTTGAAAACATTTCACACAGTCTAGCTAGAGACAGAGAGGGGAAAATTAAGTTCACAAGCCTTGCTTGTGAAGTCCCATCGAAGGGCCGATGAATTTGTCTGGATGCAATATGTAATAAACAACCCTGTGAAAAAAAAAGGCAGAAGCTTGCACAGCATCTGCTTTGCAAACTTAAATAACTTGGCCATTTAAGTTGTTTTGTTTGGTCTATTACATATGGCAAAATGATCCAATTGATGCACTCAGTACCATCAGTATTTCATTTTAAAAAACTAATCTGTTCTCTTCCCTTCCCCTCCCCATGCTGATGGAGGATCAGTTTAATATCTGGATTGCTGGCAGTGCACTTGAGTGCTGGTGAGTCAGATAGATGGGAATGCTCCCTCTGAGTCAGTGTGGAGCCAGCCTCCCAGCATGGTGCTTGGGGACACTCTGGTGCTTGAGCTGCAATCATTTAGATCAGAGAAAACCAAAGCCCTGAACAGTTGCGGTCACTTGAAATCAGATGGAAAAAGCAGAGATATTACGCCAGTATCCTCAGCAAACTCAAAAGAAGACAATAATTGCACGAGGCCAGATCTGTTCACACTCTGCCAAGGACCTTGATGAGATAGTCTTCTTTGTTTTCTGCCATTAAATAGTCAAGCTCATTATTTTTATTTTTGAAAAAGTTGCTGTATTACACACAAGAAGTGGTCGCATTTCAGCGCTTCTCAAAGTGATTCCATTACATATAAGCTATAGGTTTGCACATGAAAAGGAATAAATCAGTGCTAGATGTGCTTTTGCACAGACTTCAATGGAGTTTAGAGTCATCCGAGACTTTTTAAATGATCTATAATTCATCTGTGAGAAAACAAAAGAAACTTTATTACAAATTAATTATTTTAGAAAAAAAAAATACTGCACTACCAGCTCTTCCCCTGGCCTGTAAGCTCTTTGCAAGCAGTGCCCAGATTCTTATTTTGTGTTCCACCAGTGCATAGCACTGTCAGCTCCTCTGGGTTTTTGAATGATGTATCTCAACAAACCTATCACAACAGCGATAACCCCAATGACAATGATGTCCATGATAATAAATTCAACACTTTCCAGTGAATAACAGTTATAATTAATACACTCCATTTCTGTTTATTATTCAAGTATTTTTAGTTTCCCTTAGCAAAAGTTCATGTCACTGACAATGGATCCAATTAAATACACAAAAATGAGCATCTGCAAAATTTCAAGCTACCAAGAAAGTGCTAATACTTTCTTGCTTCAAGAAAGAAAGAGGACAGACTGACAGGGAAGTTTTTCTCTTTTTTTATTCTGAAACACTACAACTCTTGTAACCACCATCCCCCTCATTCACACAGCTGCATAGTTAGGTGGCAATTTACTAGGGAATCATCATGTGCACAGAAAACCATCTGAGAAACAAACTAAATTCAGTGAAAGGGAGAATAACACTAACATTTCAAAGTGATCTGAGTTGCCCAGGTCAGAGAATAAAGATTATGGCATTCACAGTAAAACAAATAAACAATTACTTTTGCACTGTTTTAAAATGGAAACGCATGTTTCCTGAAATGTGAAGTTCAAATGAAACTCCCCAAAAAGTATATGTTGACATCCTGTCCTGAGAACTCAAGTGGCAGGATAGACCTCAGTGCAAAATTAAAAGGAATGAGTTCTCCACCCACCAACTTCAGCAGTGCTGCTAGGCACCATAATAATTAATTGAGCCTTGATATTTCATCAGCCGTTGATTACAGAGTGGAGCTAAGTGGAACATTTCACACAGAAAGTGAGGCAATGTTTCAACAAAGTCAGGGGAAAAAAAATCACTTTTCACACAGCATTGTTTTGTGAATTTTGACATTTGATTTCACTTAGCTGAATGAAGAATAGAGTGAGAATAGAGTGAGCATGGCAGAGTGAGAGCGAGAGACAAGGCTCAGGCAGCTCACACGTTTAATAGCTGAAGAGATGGGAGCAGATTCTCCATTTGACCAAAATTTTGTTGCATGCAAAGCAGAGACCTTTTGGGGAAACAACCAGCACTCCCAGATGTTTTGACCAGACCCAAGACACTGGCTCCCAGCCCAGAGCAGTAGGAAGACTGTTCCACATCTCTCAGGTTGGTCAAGGCCCCCCAGTGAAATGTCGAACAGCTGAGCATAGGTGAAACAGACACTGAAATCTTGCCCTTGACATCCAGTGAGTTGTTTTGGAGAGAAAGCCCTGCCCTAGGGCAGCTGCACCAGGACGTGGTGGTGCCAAGCTGTCTCTGCCATGGACATGTGTGTGGCAGCTCAGGAGCCAGTGGAGAGCTGGTTTATAAAGGGAGTTGAGAAATAAGTGTTCGTTTTTACGAGTGCCAACATTCACCTCAGCACTGTTCAAGTCCCTCAGTATCTCATGGCTTTCCAGGAGCAAACCCTCTTCTGGTTGAAGAGTTTTGACATTGATTTTAGTGTAAGCTTTAAAGAGTTTTGGCGGGTATTGTGTGAAGGGGGTTTTTGTCCAGACATTATTTAGGAAATCTCTCTGTTCCTCAGCAGCATAATCATCTGTGGGTATGTGTGGAGGTGTCGGGTATGTTTCTGTGTGTGTTGGAATTTCAGAGAATCACAGAATATTCTGAGTTTGAAGGGACCCACAAGAATCATTAAGTCCAATTCTTAAGTGAATGGCCTATTCAGAGGTCAAGCCTTTGGCATTATTAGCACCAGGCTCTAACCAACTTTGTTTAAATCTGTTTCAGTATCAGGGAAAAAACGAACATACATGTTTTAGCTATTTTAAATTATGTATGTACAAATGCAGTGAAAGGTATTGCCCTCATATAGCAAACTTTTTATTCAACAACATGATGTAAAGGGATATTTTTGTTCTTTTTGCTAGGACTACCAGTGCTTTGGATGAAAGAAGGTGGGGGGGGAGGAAACACTGGCATGTGTGAAATGTAGGAGAGGAAATGTAAGAAGAGAGAAATCAGAACATGACACATAATAGGGCTACAGAAAGAGCAGCAGATTAAAAAAAAGATAAGCATTGAAGAGGAAATTAAAAGACAACAAGTTATCCACTTGGAATTGATCAAGAAACAAGAGCATGTATGCCTGTAGTAACATCTCCATCTCCCACTGGCAGTTCCTCCAAGATCCAGGGTGTTCCCTGAGTCCTGGCTGACATCCAGATTGGGTAATTATATTCTACTTACATAAAATTCCCCTTGCAGTTTCAATTGGACACCACTTCGCATCCCAAACTGTTCTGCAGTGTGGTTATGCCTGCTTCACAGCAGAGATGGCTGCATTTCAGCAGGGAGCAAAGTTATCTTTTTATATAGTTCATATACTCTGTTATAAAGCACCTGGGACCCTTCTGCATCAAACGTGCTGTACACATTACGTTATCAGTAGTATTCAAGTTATTAGGAGAAATAGTATACAGTCATCATTTATCTACTGAGACAATAAATTCTCTGTTAAGTAGGGTCTAAGCTAAATCACAGCGCCATAGTAGTGCTCAGATGGAATTGAATGGCACAGTTATAAAAGTAATTGAACAAGTCAGTATGGCTACAGCTGGGGAAAGTAAATCAAAGGCCTAGATCCTCAGCTTAAGTAAAATAGATTCATAGAAGCTCAGCTACTTACACCAGTGAGGAGTTTGCCTCAGAAAAACAGGCTGGCAAAGAGAGACTGACCATCCCAAAGTTTCAATGCTTTTCCACCCAGCAGGAGCAAGCAGGAAAGTGCTGATGAACAGTGTTTAAGCAGCAGCTACAAATTTAGGGGAGGTTCTGAGGCCAAAGATTTAGAGAAAGGAGAAAAATGCACTCACACACACACACACACACACACAAACACACACACACACACACACACACACACACAAACACACACACAAACAAACACAAGGGAAGAGCCAGTGAAAGAGAAAACAGAGATTCAGAATGTAAAGGGATTGCAAAGTGACCCACAACAGTCAGCTGACCCAGGTGAAGAAGCCAGAAGAGAGGAATTGTGCTGTTGCCCAGTAGCATGAAATGTGACTGCTTATTAGTTTGGTTTTTTGTTGTGTTTGTTTTTGGATTTTTTATGTTTAGATCAAAAGGGCATTAAGTAATTCAAGCCATGTGTTTACACAGAGAACAGTATTAGCATGGGGATGCATGGAAGCCACATGGGAATATCTGCTAAATGAGACTGCACTGAAAACAGCCATTCAGCACTCTTGCAAAACCCCTTGTATGGAGAAGAGTTGACCACTGCATAATTCAGCTAAGTGAAAGACAAAGCCATTGAGTGCAGCAGCTTATGAGGCACAGACAGGTTTGCTGTGCAACTGGTCTAACCTGTTGCTTTTACAATCAATTCTACATCCAGAGTTAGGAGATGGAGCATGATAGATTCCACAATGAAGAGTTCGACAGAAAAAGGTAATCAATTAGTGTGAAAGGTAATCAATGTAGAAAAAACAGATCATTCAGCTTCAAGAATTTCAGGGAAGTGTATTTTAAATATATTTTAAAAAGAGTTTAAATTAATTTGTGGTAAATTGTTTTGGTTTTTTTCTTGACCATGCTTTTGGGCTACTGAAGAGCCACTGGCAGTCCATTTACTGTCTTATTGTAAAATGCAATATGAAAAGGCCTGTATTATGAGAGACATATATTTTTCAGAGCATGATTTTTCTAAAGAAACCTCATTTGGACAAAGTAGACATATCAGAGGAACCAAAAACCTCTCATCCTAAATGAAGCTAGAGATAAGAAAATTTTGAGGCACAGCATCACCAGCCAGTCAAGGTAGGTGATTATCCTGCTCTGCTCTGCATAGGAGCATTCTCATCTTGAATATTGTCTCCCCAGGCTCCCCAGGGCAGTGGCCACAGCCTGACAGTCCAAGAAGCATTTTGACAGTGCTCTCAGGCTCCTGGTGTAAGTCTTGAGGCGTCCTATGTAGAGACAGGAGTTGGACTTTGATGATCCTGATGGGTGCCTCCAAACTCATAGAATCATTCTATGATTCTGTGAGGCTCTGTGGAATACATTATTACAGACACTGTTTCAAAAACCTTGTCAAGGTGCAGGTAAAAATGATATTTTGTGCCAGTATTTGGCATCTGCTAAAGGAGAAGTTAGGTCAGTTGAGAAGATGATGAGTTTAGCTCCTACTGTTTTTTAAATGACTAGACAGGCCTGCTACAAACTTCAGAAAATACCAAGATCATAAACAAATCAGATTAAATCGATTCAAACAATTAAAATCAGATTCCAGAGAACATGATGAATACAGTCAAAGAGTGATAGATTTAAATAGGAAATTAAAAATGCTAGATAATATAATTTCTTTCAAAATAGGAGAAACTTTAAACTACAACAACAGCAGCTACTTCATAAGTGGAAAAAAAAGATTTTTCAGAAACACCTAAAGATAATAGGGAAAAAAGCTTAAGAAATTGGGTCAAGGAATATTTTTATGATTGTTTTTTGCATACTGTGAAGTATTTTGTTGAATTACAGAACCACATATCTGAAAATCTTACTGAAGCACCAGAGACAAGACTTAATTCTTTATTGTGGGCCTGCTAATGCTCTTCAGAATTAAGCTAAATTACTGTGTCTTTCAAGACTCATATTTTTGACAAATGTCTAAGACTTTTTGATCTTCACCATGTATTTCACACTGGTTCACAAGCCAACTTTTCAAAAAATTAGCTTTTGATTTTGCACCTTGCATTTTGTCAACTGGATTCTTGTGAGCTTTGGGTTAGCAACTTTAAGCCTCTGCTTCACAGAGGCTAATTAAATTAAATCAACTGAGTGAAAAGGCAGCCTCTCAGGTCTGCAGTAGAACAGGAACCAATCCCAGAGGGATGAGGAAGGGTAAAGCAGCAGCATGCAAGCTTTTCCCCTTCCCCCTTCCTCTTTGTGGAAGCTGTCCTAGGCACTGTCCAGGAGGCTGTCAGCTGAAACTGGCGGCTGCCATCAGCTAACACTGGCCACATGAAAATGAGCCAAAAAGACAACAGAAGGAGAATGGAAGTGCCAATGTCCTCAAAATTCTGGCTCTGAAAGGAAATAAAATCTCCTTTATCTACCTCACTAATTTGTTTGATCAAGGGGATGTGACTTATCCCCATACATTGGGGACTGGTGCGAAAGCTGTTGGGAGATGGCTTTTGAAATCATGTGTGCCATTGATTGCAGCTCCCAGTCTGTGGGCAGCAGCCTCTGAATTATCCCCTGATTAGTAGGATGGCCTCACTATAGGGAAGTCTGTGAAGCTGGGAAAGCTTCAGGTAATTTCTACTCATATGTGCCACAAGGTTGCAATCAGCACACATAATTTGGGGTCATAGTAGTTATCATGTCAGGTACAGGTGGAAGTTTAGAAAACTCACCTTCACAGGACTATTTTTTCATACTGCAATATGAGCCCACAGGTTAAAGGCTTAAGTGTCCAAGTCAGCATTCACAATTGGAACTGGAAATTATTTTGCTGTATGCATAAATATGGCAGTAACCTTTCCTCTTTGAATGTGATGTAGTCTTATGTTAAGTGGCTGAAAACCTAGATGCATTGAGCTCAAAGAAGGAGATAGGTCTGCAGGGAGAAGTAATGTGTGTTAATGAACTGGTTATTAACATAAAGAGAGGGGGGCATTTCAAAAAACAAAAGTGCTTTCAAGCACACAAGCTCTTCTCCAGGACTAAATTTCATGTTCTTACACTCCTTAAACTCAATCGGTGCTTTAACATGAGCTCATTCATCTCTCACATTTAAATTGCAAATAGAGAGGATATAAGATTCATCCTAAAGGAAATGAAATTACCTACCATTAAAGAAATGATGGGGTTGTTCTAAATAAAGCCTCGAGTGCTGGAGCATCTTGACCCAAAGTGGGTGTAGAGTTCAGAGAAGGCAAGTCAGAACACTTTTTAGCATTGGTTTACCCACCTGTTAAACGGGTCTGACAGACAACCTCAGGAAAACAGAGAGAATTAATTAACATATCTGATGTTCTCTGAAATGTAAGAGAAGAAAAAAAAAATACAGTGCAAAATACTATTCTTATTTTTGTCATTTTGGTGATCCATCATCCCACAGCTCTGTGGGGACAGGAACTACTGTCTGATTCAGCAGGCAAACACATGCAAAAGCCACTGAGATTTCCCTTTGTTGTGGGATGTCAAATGTGTTTTTATTTTTATTTAATTATTGGCCTTTACTAGGAGTGAGTTCCGATTCCGAGTGCTTTCATGGGACATCATATGATGAGGTGGTACCAAGGGAAGTGCTGCAAAGTAGGTCAGGTACCACAAATGTAACCAGACAAGTCACTCAGGGGAAGTTCAGCTGTTTAAAATAAGTCAGAGACTGCAGCCTGGAAGACAGTGATTAAAGCTTAGAAGCCTTTACTGAAGCCACAGCATGATAGGCCTGAATCCCTCCAGCAGTCAGATAAAGTTGTCCTATTATCAGTTTTCAGCTATCATGGTAAAATTCCGATCCTGCCAACCTTACTCACATCAGGGACTATCCTTTGTCTGGCAAGGAGACCCATTTGCTGTGTTCACACATCGTAATTGAGGTCTGAGCTTAGAATAAATAAAGGCATATGAAAGACATTCAGTGCTGTCTACATTAGATAAACCTTGCCTAGGCATTTGAATTTTTATCCAAATGGAGCTTGTTCATTGAATCTTTTGTGGTTCTTACACAGGTAGGACTTAAAATACTGTCAACTTCCTTACGTAATCAAATGAGTATTTGTAATTAAATAGCCTCAATATGCATTGAATTTGAGCTGACTTCCCTTATTCACAAAGGAAAAATAAATCTGGAAGAGCTACTTTGATATATATTTTTTTTAACTAAAACCAAATTTTCAAGAGCTACCTCATACACACGTGTTCACATCTGCCTAATTTGACAGCCAGTTATAATAATAAATTCCCAATCTAGCCTTTTTAAGCTATGTAATCATTGTTCACCTTTAGCAGCACAATTTCTTGAAAGTGGTAGTGGTAGTGTTTGATGTTGCGCTGGTCTGAAAAGGCCTACATTTCATCAATTTCCTTACTTTACTGCTGATCTTTGCTAGCTTCAGGTTTTGCCTGTGCTCATGTTTTTATAATATGTTTTCTTTGCCCTGGAATGGAAAATAGAAGTCTGGGTTTGAGGTTTTGTTTTTTGGGGTTCTTTTTGAATGATTGGTTGGGGGTTTTTTTCCCTTAATATACATTTTGATTTAGATATCAAGTTGGTCCTAATGCTGATTTTTGACAAAATTAATTGTACCAGCAGTGCCCTATCCTGCAGTGCTTTCCCCTTGACATCCCGGGCTGTTACATGTTCCTGGGCAGGCAAGCCTTACAAGGATGCTGTTTCACAGCTCTTGTTTAGTGTTTAGATCTTTAATATTTAGATCTTTAAAGTGTTTTGTGTCTACTTCTAGCAGGCTTTGTGCCAGTTCCCCAACAATGTAGCTGAATCAGTGACTCTGAGCCAATTCCATGATGGTGGGTCCAGCAGTCTGCTCTGGGTATGTATCTTGTGAGTCCTGCAGCCTGCATGCCTCTTTGCCAAACAATGATATAATCAATAAGCTGCCAGCTCTTGGATCAAGGATGTATCCAAGATATTTTAGGCTTATCCAATTACTGAATAATTGTGTTTGCAATAACTAGCTTGTGTTCAGCACATTTGGTTATTAGAAGAAAGTTGATTGCAGCTGACTCTTTCAGTGCCAGTACAGCCAGAAAAGCTTGACTTTATCATGTCTCCACTAAGCTTAGAAAAGTTACCTCTGAGTGTTTTCCTATTTTTGGTGTCATGTAATGACATGCAGCTTATTCACATTGCTGTCTCCTCCAGCAGGGTTAGAGCAAAGGCTTTAAAGATATTGGCAGTATGCCTCCAATTTCCTCTTCTTCCCCTTGGACAATTACAGAGCTCTAAGTGATAGTCCCTAAATTTTCAATCAGCTCCTGAAGCCACCCAGTGAGACAGCAGGATGTGGAGCTATTCCCAAGCAGGGATGAGCACTGAGTGCTGTGCTCCCTGAGTCCCCTCTCCCTGAATCATATAACCCACCTGGCAGGTAAGGGTTCTCTTTCTTATGCAAACTGCTGTTTTTATAGGCTTTTCACTCTCCAGACAAAGAAGTAACCTATAGGCACTTCAGAAAGCTAAAACCAAAGAATTCTAGCCATTCTGGAACAGTCCTGCTTCAGTGATTTCCTTGAATGCAAGCGTAATAACTGCCCAAAACACAACAAAAAATGTTCGTAAATTTTCATGGTCATTCTTTTGGAAATTTTGCACTCCCAAGGAGATCCCAGGATGCAACAACTTTATAGCATGGGTTGGTGCCATGTTGATTTTCAGTCCACAAGTTCAGTAGGACTCCTGTGAAAAATTCTAGCAAAATTTTCTTTAGAAATCATGTTTCAAATAGATTGTTCCACTCATACACTTGGTAGCTAAGTATAAATAGGTTGCAAAGGAAGCTGCATGGATGGAGTTTTTAAATGTTTTTCTAGAAGGAGTTTAGTCTTGAAATTTGAGGAGGACATCTAAAAAAATCACATTGAATATGCTGCAACAACAACAAAAGAAATATTTAACTATTTCAGAACAATAGACATTTATTGTGAAAGGGTGATGAGAGCAGAAGCAAATATCCATGGATCAACAAATGAGTTTCAGTCTGTATCCAGGGATGTGCTCCTTTATATAGCACTTAACACAAGCTCCCAGGAAACCAGGAATCTGTGAACAGTGAGCTTATCACAGATGTGGGGGTTTTCAGTGGCACTGGTCGTGGTTCAAAGAAGATGCAGATGACTTTCAGTCAACAGCCAAAGGGAACCACATACCCTCTTTTCTGGAAACAGATAAGGTGCTGGGATAGTAGCAGCTTACTATGCAGAAGCAATTACAGGAAAGGATTAAAAAAAAAAAATAAAAGACAAACAAAGGCAGTTTAAAACAAGTGGTAACATCACTTTTAACTTTTTTTTTGTTCTGACAGTTTTAAAAATCACTTAAAATCCACATAAAAGTACAGTATGTGGGATTCAAATAAACACAAGTGGCCTACTAATGCACTAACGTGTGTGTAATTATTTTAAAATCTTGTTGCACAACAATGAACCCTGCTTTTCATCTTAATCTCGTGGAGGAGAAGAGATTTCTGTGGTCTTGGTAAAATGCAATCCACGCCAGGCTTGGACTAGTCTGGCCACCCAGGTTTGCCTTTTCATATATCTGATAGATGTGTTTTGACAAGTTATATTAAGTACAAAGCAGGCCACCAGAGCAGCATGTGGAGTTGATATAGACAGAGACAGAAAGGCAAATAACAGTATGAACACACTTTTGTAGGCAGTATTTGCCATAACCAAGTATCCCCCCATACATCATATTAGCACACTTTGTGAAGGAAAAAAGATTCAACATAAGAAACAGGGTTTAAAGGCTTTCAAAAAGCAATATTTTATGCAGGATTTACAGTCTTTGCATCTCCCTTATCTGTGCCAGGTTTGTTATGTTTACTTTTTTTTTTAAGATCTGAATTTTTACCCTTAGTGTACCTTTCATTTTACACTGGTTCAGTTAAGGGGAATGTCAGCAGTTCCATTCCCACTCCATCCTTCACTTTCTATTAATACCAGTGTATGTTTCATTTAGTCACTCTGAAAACTGGTGCAGAAACTTCATAAGGGGGAAAAAAATGCTGGCACATGCACACCTGAATTGATTGCCCTTTTCTTTCACAACCATCTTGAGTATATCACCGTCATCCTCCAGAGTGCTCCTAAACAAGTTTTGGCAAAGGCAAAAACAAACACTATTTTAGAACATCTTTGGATGCACTTCCAAAATGCAAAACTAATTAATCAGTAGTCTCTGAGAGACTCAGCTAAATGTGGCTGCTTCTTTGACACTGATCTCAGCTTTGATGTGACTATAGAAAGCATGTGAGCAAACCCCCTAAAAGAGGTAATGGGTTTCAATTATTTATTTGTTTGGAAGACGGGGGAGTAGAAGGTTAGCAATAAGTACACAGCTAATCCTGCTTAGGCCCTCCTGACCACAAGGGTGTTTAACTCCCTGCCTCCTGACACTGTGTCTGCACAGGATGCAGTAGGATGCCTTTCTTGGGTTGTCATTGTGCCAAATTTCTTACAAAGCAGGATATACTTAAAGGACATGTATACTGTCAAGCTACATATAAAGACTGTTATTTTTAATTATTCATTAGCAACACTAGAGAGCTGCTAGCTCAACATATAGGCCCTTCCCTTTGCTTCGTTTAACTGTCATTGGTTTTCAAGCCAAGAGTGTGTATTCTGAGCCTTAGCTAGTCATTAGCATCGTATTCTCCAGACACAATATAATCATCCTAATAATTGATTGTAGAGAAGGTAGTCACTTGTATCCCATACAATTCTCAGCCATGAACTTTGTCCTCTGCAGTTTATTATGCACAGAGAAACATCTTGATGTTATAATCTATCTTCCTCACAAATTTACATCAAAGGGCAACAAGCTACATATTGCTCCTTCAAAACATACCACTTGTATGATGCTGTAAAAGCACCTGCTTTTTCTGAAAGGCGTGTTATTAGCAAATGGGAAATTAAAATAAAATGCACTAAGTGAAAGCCTTCCTCACAGAGATTGTGAATGTATGGAGACAGAAAGTACACACAGGATTTTTCTCTTAAAATAGAGTGACTTTTGTGTCACAAACAAGGGGACTATATTGATACTAGACTGATTAAGAGAAACTGCCTGTAGAAGTAAGAGTAATCTGCAATACTTATGTGATAAATACCTTGGGAAAAATGCCCACTTTCCTTGTTGACTGGATCAATTTAAAATAATTTCATGTTCCTAAATCATTTATAAGTTCTATGTTTTTCTCTCCCCCTACACAGACCTGTCTAATGCAATATATAGACAGCAAAACTTGGAAGTTTTCAAGATGTCTATTTATAAAAGTTTTAAATCTGATTTGCCACACAAATTCTCTAAGCATAAATATAGTTCTCAAAAGGTGCAAATGAAAAGGGACAAAAAGAAGTCACTGAAATATTTATAAAGATGAGGAGAAAAAAAATCTGTGGTAAACAGTAGCTAATTGTAAACCCATTTTCATCCTCTCCTGCCTCCAGCTCAAAACCGATATGATAAATGACCTCTGGAAGATAAAATGGGAATCTTTTTTATTTACTTGATAGATTAGCTTCATATACAGAACTCTTATTACAACGGTGATTAGGCATTTATTTATATACAATGAATAAGTATCTTAAAAATCTGGGAAGCTTACTCATCTGTACCATACAGATACATAATTTCACCATTTTTAAGTAAGAAAAGGGATTGCAAGAGTGTTGGACTGGAAAGATCTCAACAAGGAGAACTATTTTCTTACAAATTTTTCCAGCTCTTATCACAAGATATAAATGCTACAAAAATCTTCAGAAACCAATCAGGTAACATGATGTCTACAAGCACAATGAAGAGGATTAAATAAGTCACTGTTGCCACTTAAGTATAATTCTGAAACCAGGATCTCAGTGTGATGGACACTGAAGAATGAAAGATGGGAATAGTCCCAGTTTACCCAGCATAAACAATTTTCTTATAAAACAAGAGACAAGTCAGAAAAATTGGTAATATTTTCTCTGACAGAATTGAAGGAAATTTGAAATACTGATATCATCAAAAGTATTCATTTACTATGTGTCTCAAATTACATCCTTAACTGGTAACTCAAAGATCATTCCAGCTTTTGCACATACGTAAACGCTTAATTAGTTTATAAACTGTATAATTTCTGACTTAATCACCTGACACTCTTAACACAAAAAGCATTGCTTTCTCCTGAGGACACCCAGCAGCAGCAGTTATTTTTTGAAGTTATCATTCAAACCAGATGCCATTCAAACAAACTTATTCATAACTATTTAAAATCTATTTTTTCGATAGTAATGACTTGATTTTTTTTTTTACTTTGTTCTTGGAGAAGGATAAATGCTTCTATTAGCTGTTGCACACAACAATAAGGCTTTAAAAGAGAAGTGGAAAGGCTAGTGAACTCAATGAGTTGTAATATTCTTTTTTACTGTAGCTTTTGTGGTTGAGGGTACATACGTCTTTCTATTAATCAAATAGATACAAAAAATAGTATTAAATAAATCAGCATTTTGCAGACAAAGTAACACTGTGCCTACTATGGCATTAACTTACAGCATGGATCTTAAAACATAAGGGTTAGTATTCTGTCTGAGGAATTCTAAATTATTTTGTATTTTTCTCCTCTTAGTAAACTTTTGGAAATGTGATCAACTGACATTGTACAAGAGCCTGGTCTCCATCTCTATTTTATTAGCTTTTACTCAGATAGATGGAATCTTAGACAGTTCTTTAGCCCTTGGTCACTGAAGACACCTGTAAGATAGTCAATTTTCTAGACCTGACAATAGAACTAGCTTCTACATCTTTTTCTATACCCTTAGAGTCTCCTCTCTCCTGTGGGAGTTTCGGATTAGAAAGTACATTTCTGAATTCCATTTCAAGGAGCTGTTTCAATTCTTTTTCAGTGAACAACTTGTCAGCCATGTTTCTCATGCAAACATAGAAAATGCATACAGCACACTGTACATTCCCCTATGTGACCATGGTTGGGCTTTGTTAACTGCTAAGAAGGTTATTATTTACATCTGATGAATGATTAAGTGCTCTATAACAACGTAAAGAAATTTGGCCTGTGTGGTCCAGCTGCTAGCTGAATTCCATTCCTTCTACTTGAGTTTGGTATGTGGAATATTTAGTAGTCTTCAGCATAAAATCTTTGCTCAGGCGGGAAATGTAAATATTTTCTTTTTCCTTACAAGAGGAAAATGTCATGTTTTACTAAATTGCCCATATCACATTTCTCAATATTATAAATTTTATCAAAAGTTCAAATTTTTGTTTGAATAGGAATATTCATTTATCCACAATAAATATATTTAGTAAATGACTGTCTAGCCCAATAATCCTCTTGCCTTTTACTTTTGTCACAGTGTATAGTGTTACACAGTGTGAACAGCAATAATGGTCATGTGTTCATAAGAGTAGATTCATTTTGGCAAGTCTTGTTAGTTGACAGGTATGTAATACAATTGCCTTGCGGCTTTGAGACCAGGTTTCAAATACAGCCTTCACTGAAGTGACTGAAAATCATTCAGATCTCATAACTGTATCAAGTGACAAGTAATGTGAATTCAGTCAGTATGTGTATGGGACCTGATGTACACTAGCCAGTCAAAAGTGCTTCCCTTTATTCAGCGCACTGCTATCTCTGACCATCAGAAGAGACTTAAGGCAAGGGATTAAGGCCAGCAACACATAACTATCTTTCTAAATACATTCATATCTTTCCAACAAGACATTTATGTGCCCAGCAGCTGTTTCTGTAGCTTTTGTACTCAGTGTCCACTAAAGGAACTCAAGTCCCTCACATACGCAATAAGGGCACTGTACTAATTGTCAACATTAACTGCCAAAAGCAGCAATTCTATCAAGTTGATGTTGAGTCAGACATGGACTTGTCCTGATTGGGTTACTTTTTAACGCTGCTGGACACCTCTCACTGTAATGTTTTCACTGCTCACCAAAGAGTGCCAAACGTTGGCATCTCATTCATGCTTGTCATTGCCATGATATCACACATTAAGCTCTAAGAGAAAACAAGATTTCACCTTATTATATCACATACAAGGAACATGTCAGTCACATGAACTCATGGTCAGAAAAGGAGAATGGAGTTTATGTCCGACAGCCAGTGATCCTGCAAGCTTTAGGTAAGACATTTAATTCCTCTTTTTTGTCTGATCTTTATCCACTACAAAATAAAATTATTAAGAATAACAATATGTGTGCTAGACACTTTGAGATGTACAGCTGGTTTACAATGTTTTTATCTGTGGGAACAATGTACAGCATGTGCAAGAATGTTTATTTTATTATAAGCATCTCAAAACCCATTTTATTCCTCCAAATGTTTTCTTTTAAGGAAAAGGCATCATGCAGACAGAATGTCTTCTAGCTCAGAAGAGAAACTCAAGAGAAACTTGTGTTTTCACTGCGTGGCATGGTGAGTAACATGGATGAGGCATATTGCTCCTGTTGTAACATGGTCACACCAATGGTGGTAGAGGATACTGAAATGCCTGGAGGAAGGGAGAGCTCTCATTACACCAGCAAAGAAGAAGGAAGCCATAGGAAAGGAAGAAGGTAGAATTTGACTGTTGTCAGAATTTTACACTCCTCTCCACTACATTACTTTAAAGTTTTCTTATTCAGAAGGCATATTCCTTTTTTTGATTCAGGTCTGACCTTTGAGGTTTTCAAGTCTTTTTGAGTCCTGCCACATCTGTTTCCTTTCTATTTATTACACATATTCTTTCTTCTTTCTTTTTTTTCCCCCACCCAGTTGTCATATGTAGAGGCTGAATCCTTCAAGATGTTTTCTTCCCTTCCTCCACCCCAACTCTGGGTGAGCTCTCTGAATCCCAAGGAAACACTTTCTGCTCTGCCCCAAGGCTTTACACTTTATCTCATAGTAGTCTCTGTGCTGTTTTCAGCTCCTCCCCATTAATTATCATATGCTGATGTCAGTTACACACTGGAAGTAGCCTCAACATTCGAGGGGGTGCTACTTTTTTCCCCCATTATCTCTCAGGCAGTCTCCTCCACAGTCAGAATCATAATTCCAGCTCTTCCTTGACATATTTCTCAATGAAAAAAAACCTCAACAATCTGTACAATATATCATCTAGTGTGATTACACTTTAAGATTACTGAATTGTTGGGGTTGGTATCATTGACATTACTGTTAGTAACTTGACTGCCATATCCTTTGGACTAAATCAAGATAAACCAGATTGTCCTCAGAGAAAGCTGCAAAGAAGGGAAAACATGACTTTCAAGTAAAAATATGCTGTAGCACAGTCACCCCCTTTTCATGCTGTGTCATTCAAGCCATAATTCTGGGAAACCATAGGATGTCTATTCCTCATACTGATAACTGTAAGGATATGAGAATTGTGTGTGGGTGTTCATTGCTACCTGTAAAAAGTCTGGTTTAAATTGCTTCTATTACTCCCGTGTCCCTTTCTTTTTCTCTAAAACCACTGCAGCATTCATTACAGAAAAATAATTATCTTGCATAAGTCAGTAATGTTAATGAATGCCTCAATGTAGTCTTGAACCTCACCAGCATAAGTCAGGGGAGCTCACTGAAACCGAGTGATATTATTTACAGCAGCTTCAGATTTGGGGGTCTGGGCCAGTGTAATGATCTTGTTTCATTGAGCAAATTGCTACAGAAACAAACACATTAATATGAATAACATTCATAGCAGTAAGAATAGAAACATACCATAATTTTTAATGCTGAATTATAACTGATAAGGCAGGGAGAAAATATTAGATATTTTCTCAGGTAACCTGCACAGAAGTTTAGGTCTATATCAAAACTATTAAAAGCATGGATCTCTAATTTGTATTATTTATAGCATACAGAACTGAATTCATGCTGTTGGCCTCATCTGCCTTGAAGCCTCTTTATCAAGATTGTTCTGTGCAGCAGCTTACCATAAAAGATACTTTACATATGAGTTTGAGAACGTCATAACTTACAAAGTACATGGTAGAGCAACTATTTTGGCTAAGTGTCTTGTGAGGTATCTTCAAAATTTCAACATAAGTTCAAATGTTAGAACAAATATCCTGTGACTTGTCATGGCATCTGCATTATTAAACAAATATTTGAGAAAAGCCTTCGATTCTGATGGTAAGTGGAATCCAGGAAAATGTACAAAGAAAATCCAACTTGGGACATTTTCTTTGTTCTTTATCTTTTGCAGATTTTACACCTCTGACATTTTAAATCAATAATAGAATAATTGTACAGATCAAGCATAGATTTATACATGAAAGCTTCCCAAAGATTTAATGTCCATTTTTTTAACCAGTAGTACATTTCAATAACAGGCCACTTAAAAAAATGGCTACCATTTAAATCAAGAATCAATTAGAAACATTAATAAAAAAAGGCCTGTTAACTTCCATTAGACCCTAAATGAGCTTTTTAATCTCCATTAATCATGCCGTTGTTAATCATTGTTTTTATCAAGATTGTAAAAAACAGGGGTTTTTAATTCCTTTCAAATAAATTAAAAATCAGCTTTGTTTAAAAACTACAAGCAAAACTTACCTACAATAAATGAGGAAGGGAATGAAATTCATGTGTTCAGTCACTTGCTCATGGACTGAGGTAAACATTGGTGGAAAACAGAGTAAGCTAATTGGTAACTAGTATAACATCTTCATCTATGATGAAGTCTCAAACCACAAAGCTACTTAAAAGGCCCTGACGCAAGACTGGGCATAAGGAATGTTGAAAATCACCCTACAGTTTTGTCAAAATATTTTTATTCTTCACAGGGGATAGCTAAAGCATTGGAAAGTATATGGTTCCTTCCTGATAATGTCCTACTGTTTCCTTCTAGAAATAATTACAGAATCAGAGGATCATAGGATGGTTTGGCATGGAAGGGACCCTAAAATCATCAAAATCTTAATGGCTCAGTGAACTTGTCTGAGACAACTTGCACTAGCTGTCAAACAGTGGTCACTGCCCACAGACCTCACAAGTGAGGGGAAGGCTGCTAAATTTTTTGGCAGGTTGAGAAACCACCCCAAACCCTTCCTTTTCTGGGAATGATGTCACCTATTCTAATCCTATTTTCTTTTTATGTGTCATTATTTATGGTTGGCATTATTTGCATCAAAAAAAAAAAATAGAAAACTGTGATGGGTATAGCAGGCAAAGAATTAAATTTTTTAACATTTGCTGCATTCATTTTCTGTGTCTCTCATAGAAGATCTGTATCATCCACTGTGACACTGGCAGGCTGAGAAGCACGTAGGTGGGAATGAAAATACCCTGTGGGATTTTGGGGCTTGGGCAGTGCAAAGGGACATAGTACTTGTCTCTGTTAAAATTTTATGCAGAAAATCCTTCAAATTTCAGTTTAATGTCCAATCTTTTACAATAGTCACTTAAGCCTGGCCTTTAAGTCTACCCCAACCCCAATTAACACCAGCAGCAGTTCAGAACACAATAGCTATATGGCTCAGACATGAAAATTTCCACTTTAAAAAGCAGGGGTGAATCTTCCCTCTGCGTGAAATGTTCATACACTCGTGAAAACATCAGGCATTTTCTTCTTGCTTGGCTTACAAATATTCTCCCTCTTACACACAAAAGAACGGGTACATTGCACAACAGCATCAGAGGGAGCCTGGGGGCAGCAGTGCCATGCGTTCAAGAATTACCTTGGGGCTCTTCAAGACAGGCCACTGGAGGCGGAGGTGACACAATGAATTCGGAGAGAGTGGAGGAGTGCTGGCTGAATAGATTCTTATGCATTCTCTGTATTTAGTAATACCCACATATTGGCATTGACATGAGTTTCAGAGGCAGAAGGGTTGAGATGCAACATGGCATTCATAACGAAGACTGATAGAAGCAAAATAGGAACAATACTAAATGGGACATCATTAAATATTATTATGAGACAAAGTTAAATTTACTTAGTAGGAAAAAAAATGTTCTCCTAAGAACTGTATTTCAAAGACTGACATTTCATTGCTTGGCACATTCCAGCAATGACTGAGAATTGAACAAAGATATTGCAGTCTAAGAAGATCGGGGAGCAGAATATTACACTTCACTTTTTAATGCGTGAGTGAGTTTAGCGTGGGCTGAAGGTAGGAGCTGATAAAACAAGGAGGTGCTATGCAACCTTCAGTCAAACACACTCTGTTTCATAACTGCCAGAGGCCTTCTCAGGTGCTCCTGGCCTCTCTGGCAAAGAACATGGCTCTGTTCAGTTGTGTGCAGGAAGAACCAGGTTATTTCTCTGGGGTGCTTACTCTAGCCAGAACAGAGATCTCCACCTAAGAAATGAAAGCTCCTAACAGCAATAACCTGAGCCATCTAGACCATATTGTATTTTTTAGATTTTATGAGCTCATGAAAGACTTTCAGACTTTCAGCCATAGTTAAGACTTGAGGGCAAAAGGGGAAGATGTGCTAAATATAGCAAAACAGAGAGAGATTCACTCTCCTGTAGGGAGTACCAAATCATGAAAATCTCTGCAAAGACTCCACGTTCTCTATAGGGTATGCAAAACAGAAGGCTTTGGAGCACACACATTGGTAGAAGTACTGCTACACAAGTGCAAAGCCACTCAGTTACTCTAAACCTAGGCCTGATTTTCCACACAACACTAGAGCTACCCACTGCCTCCATTTATTCAAATGCAGTTGATTTGAACTACAGAGATTTAAGTTTCCTCCAATTTCTTACTGCTTCAAACTCAATCACCACCTACCACCTGAAGTCCCTTCTGATCAACTCCCTTCTTCCTTTCTGGTCCTTTCCTGTTATGAGTCCTGCTGTTATGAGTCCCAGGGGTAAGCAGTTGGTCTTCCAGCCATCCTAGTCCACACAGAGTTTTGAACAGCAGCTGTATCTCAAGGTAGAGAGTGTATCTATGAATATAGGACTCTCAAACTATTTTTCAAGGTGATAGTTTTCCTTCCTCAAGGTATGTTGCGCTTTAGTATTAGTAGGGCCTTCTTAATCTACTCTCTCTTGATGAAGCTGTTTCACCCTTCAGTAGCCCGAAGGCTGGAAAAAACACATATCACCACTTCTTTTTGATACATCTTGTTGGTGTTATTTACCACACCCTGGCACGTTGTGAGGTTTTGTTGTGATTGCTCGGCTTCTGCAAGCTGGGTGTTACCAAGCATATTCAACATTTCCTGTCCTATCTGAGTTATAGAGATTTAAATGCTAATTTATTGAGTTCTGCATGAAACAGAAGTTTCTGGCACCTGGGCAATCCTTTACCAGCAAGGTGTGAGGATCTCTCTTCCCTTTATATCTGTCTTTCATTAGACTAATTAGAAGGTTTATGCTACTGTCCCGTAGTGGGGTGATCTATCTAGTGTTCTACTGAGGAAAAGTGTGTCCCATGGTTTGCTAACTATTCATTAATATTCAGGATTTGCCATCCTATCTCACAGAAACATAACCACTTTAGAATAGGAAACTGTTCAGTCTAATTTGGTAGCAGTTTTCTGTGCTCCTTTCTTCACAGTGGTTCACTCCACTCTTACCTTGCTCTCAGCTGGTATTTGTACTTGTGCAGAGAGTGGATGGGGGCAAAATGCAGTTTGGGATGGTATGAATTCCTATGAACTTTCTGCTGAGGTCAACAAATGTTGCAAGCAAGTGGCCAAAAGTAAATAAAGCCTTACTTCTTTCTTGGTAAAAACCCTGGGAAACTAGAACCAGGGGAGCCATACAGAGAGAGCTATCGGCCCTGGGAAAGGCTGGTATTGAGTTTTTCATCTCTGTCTTCATACATCTTTTGAAAGCAATATCTGAAAATTAGGTAGTTCATTAAAAATGTCAGAAAATCAAAATTACATAGTATAGAAACAAAATGGATGTCTTTACTGCAAACCTCTGCTCTTGATGCAAAAGTGACAAGAATATAACTACTCATATAGGTCCAATTGAAACGTTTTCTTTTTACACTTGCATTTTATTTTGTACCTTACACAGCTCAGTCTTCTGCAATTTATCTGAAATACACCTTTGAGTTTCCCTTTAAGTTATTGCCTTTCAGTGTGAGGTATTTGCACTGCCTGCAGTATGCATCCAGCTAGGGTGAAATTCCTTTTGGAGTTATCCTTATTGTCCAAATAGGCAACTACAACCAAAAGCAGCATGCTTAACATAAAAAGTCATTATTCCCAGGTTTCTGCTACCCTGGTTTTATGTTGCCAAAGGTAATGAAATATTGCAGCCCAGCTGGCTGGCTTTGGTGATGAAGGTCTTGCGCTCGGAAACTATCAACTTTTTGGTTTCCTGAGGAACAGCTGTTCCCAGAAATTTACCTTCCATGGAAGCTGCTTAAAATTGTAGATTAATTCTTTTCTCAGTAAAGAAGGAAATTTTTAAAAATTAAATCATGAATAGATTTTCATTCCATATTTTATCAAATCCAAGTAACTATTTTTTTTATTATTTGAAACAAAATATTTAAAAAATATTTTCTTCTTCCCTGTGCCTTCTCTCTTCTCTCTGACTGTCTTATGGAGGAAAAAAAAAAGATAGACAAAAGTAGTATCCAAAAGTTGAGACTTAATTGAAAAGTCACTTTAAGGAAAGCATCTTTATCCATTTGCAAAAGACTGTTTTTGATATTCTGCGAAGGGAACTATGGTGACCATGTATTTTTATCCCTTGAAATAGAAGATAACTCTTTTATCTCCAGTTCCAGCACTGTACTGTACCCAAACTGTTTAGCCCACTAACAGATTCAGCAATTCACCATGAGTTATGGCTAAGGGGCTTTTTTCTTTCTCACTCATCAATTATTTCCTATTTTCCTGCCAAAATAAAAAAGATAAATGCATTCTAAAACAAAAATGTCAGATCTTCTTGCTTGGAGACTGACCTTTGACAAGCAATGTGTTCTGGGGTTTTTTCTTTGTTTGTTTGTTTGTTTGCTTGCTTTTTTTTTTTTTTTTTTTTTTTTTGAGACAAAATTAAAGACAAGTGGTTACTTAACTAGGACTAGTGTAAATGTCTGGTGAAGTCAGCAGTGTTCTAGCACACTTACCCTTATCTGAGCCTCTTAAGCTCTTCAAAATAAAAATACATATAGTGAAAAACAGCATTCAACCAATACTCAAAAGCAAGAATTGACTTTCTGTGCTCAAGGTACATTGAAATTATGAGAAAAACACCTCCAGGCACCTTCCTCACCTTTCATACCTGCCCCTCTAAAACACCCTCTACTGAATGGATGGTCTCGACAGCACACTTGTGTGCTTTGAATGGCAGAAGTACAATGTCTTATAAAGTTATAATCAGGCTAGATCTCACTAATCTGGGTTATAGCTCAACTGTGAAGGCTCTTTTGAGTAAAATCATTTCTTTATTAATGAGATTCAGCCCAATCTCGCTGATAAAAATTACTTTAAAAGATGTCCCTTTGCTGCTATTCAAATGAATGGGAGAAAACGGTGGGTGTTTTAAGAGCTGTCTTCCTGTCATATCAGGATGGATCTCATTAGTGAAGGGAATGATTTTACCAGGAAAAAGCTTCTACAGTGAGAAAACATAGCCTACCACAGATGAGCAAAATTCAAGCCTAAAAAAAACCCTTAAAAATCATCTCACTGCTGGCACTCAATAACAGGAGAAAGGACATTTTTCTCTCTTTCTCTCAAAAAAAAAAAAAAGGAAAGTATTTTTTAAGTTGAACTGGACAGGCTCTCATTAGTATAGGAACTATTTTACTTAAAAGAACTACCAGAATTATTTTACTGTTCAACTTAGATTAATCAAATCAAACATGATTGTGTGGGAAAGGAAGAAACTGACTCAAGAAATGGACATGGAGGGAATTATAATCGACAGATATTTTTAAAGAAGCTGTCATACGTTCGCTCAGGTAAACTTTTAAACCAGTGTTTGAAATGTCAGATAGATGCAACCCAACACAAGTGACTGACAAAAAAGGCAAATGCAAACAGTGTTATGCCACACAGAATTTACAATAGCCTGGTTATTTTCTTTGGATGATTAACAGGAAAGGCTACAAGAGCCACTTGATTTTAGCCATTCTTGAGTCCTCTTGTTATCAAAAGAAAGACAGTTTCAGCAGTCCTGGACTGCAGTCAGTGTGGGAGTCTGTGCTTTTTCCTTCTCACCTTTTATTGGATTATGAGATTCAGCTAAAATCTTGCAGTGGGGTCTCTCAATTAGCATTGCTCTGAATGTAAAAGCCAGAGTTGATAAAAAAAAGATCCTATTGTGAAGGAGTGGACATGGTTATCCTCATCTCTAAAGCACTTCCAGAAAAGGAAATGCTGGGAGGGTGTTCTGCACACGTACAGCTCAGAGTTCTATCTGGACAGGAGCAGGAATTTGCAGAAAATATCACACCCACCTCAGACAATTACCCTGTAAATTAGCCTGGAAATACCTATTTGAACAGAAACTAAGTATAAGAGACTGTGTGTCTTTCACAGACTGTGACCAGCATTGCAGTATTAGACAAAAAACAGTGACTGCAAAATCATAGATAGACTTGTACAGTGCTTCTGGTTTCCTACTACAGGGATTTTCTAATATTTTGATGCCTTTATTCTTCTCTCATAGCACTCCTTCATGAAGCAATATAGCCAGCTGCAGATACTTATCCAAGCTGCAAACACAGACCTAGACAGGAATCAGCTTTTGATTTAAATAGCCCGAAATTAATTTGAATCACTGTAAGATTACACACACCTGTGCCCATGGATGCCTTTTTTTTTTTTTTTTTTTTTTTGTGTTCTGGCCCTGGAACTTTTGCAGAGATTTCTCAATGACTCAGTGCAGCAGCAGCTCTAGAGGTATGGAAAGATCAGCATGTAAGTCTGTGTTCACCAGAACCCGACTTGTTAGATGTTTTAAGATTAATTTTCTCATTATCACCACATAGCAAATATTAATGTAATAAACACCCATGGTTTTTTTCAGTGTGCTAAAAAAAATTTCTGATCAGCAGATTACTGAGCATACTTGGAGTTCAGTACAAGCTAATTGCAAAGAAAAAAAGAAAGTGGAAAAACTAGGTTTTGTGTGAGGCATGTTTTAATTTTTTTTTTCCATTCAAAGACTGTCAGATTCTTTGACATATCTAGAGGCTGGAATCTCAGTACACCTTAATATATACACTACATGGAGATTTACAGTTGCAAATTAACCCAGTAATGTACTTTGTGATAGTTAAAGCTAAATTTTTTTATCTCTTTCACATAAATGCACACATTCAAGCACACAAAAACACACCAGCTCACACGTATGTAAAAATCTGTAGTGATCTTTTATTTCAGCCCACCCTGAGGTGGGCTAGGCTTCTATCATTCACATTTTTATATATTCTGAACATTTTAAAACAAATCTGTCCATGTCAAAAAAGCGAATGCCATGGACTTTATCTTTCCAGATGAGAAAGCTGCTCTGAGGTCTGATTGCAGCTATCTGAAATGAAAACACTGTAGGTGTATCCCACATTAAATGTTCAGCTTGAAGCTAGCAGTTAAGCATGTCACATTATTACATGCATAGTAATATGATGAGTTGAAATGACAGAATGCCAGCTTCTCAACAAAAATTAAAGCAACAAACACTGATTTCTTACAAGGATACAAACTAAAACTCTGCATAGTGGCTTTGGGAAATGAAAGCATGAGCTACACAGGCAAAAGGACATACCAATGTAAATATATGACAACCCAGCTGGCTGGGAAATAGACCTGCTTCTCTGGTGTTCTCAAGTGCTACCAGGCCAAGCAAACTATCTGGAAAACCACATCATGGTTAGGGAACACACCAACTTTTAAATGGTGCAGCAAGTATAAAACGTAAGTAAGAATGGCAAAGTGTGTTTAAAATTATTAGTTTCAGCTCCTTTCACTGAAATAAAATTTAATGTACTCATGGTTGGGTCTGGATACTTGCTAAAGAACAACCAGGTATGTTTGATGCATTAAAAGATGACCTTTTGGGCAATCTTAGCAGCCCTTCCATCAACGGAATTTTGGATCTGTTCAACACTTACATGTACGACCTCACAGGGTTTATCAAGTTTTAAAAAGACAAAATTTAATTAGGTTAATATTTTATTTATGTTACAACTTCCCCCTAGTCATGTCTAACAGAGGTTCTGCTTACAATCTTGCCAAATACCAAAGAACAAATCAACAGAACCTAAATATACTTTTTAAAAAGATGTTATTTGGATAAAATTTGCATTTGAAAGTCTAAATTTGCATTTCTCTCTAACCTCCCAAATATCAGCTTATTAAAAATAAAAGTTTCCAAGAGATCTTTTGCAAGCAAAACTTTTCTTTTATTTTTAGAATGAATTAAACACTTTTAGTGATGCATATTTTATATAATTTTGCTGCAATGCATCCTAATTTTAGTTATCGTAGAACTGCAATTTTTTTTTTTTAATCTTGAAGTAGAAATGGGACACAGTTTGTAAACAAGCAATCCCACAAAAAAAAATTACATTCTTACAAAAAGCTGAAAACAACCAAATCTCATAAAAAAGATTAGTCACCAATCAGAGGTCTTTCTACATCACAAACATGAGTGTTAATTGGAGCAAAAAATCACCCCAAAAATTCACATAAATCTACTCTAGTACATAGTTGTAGTACTTAGTGCTGATTCTCAAGAGTGAATCTCAGGTGTTCCACTCCTGTTATGCTGGCACAGGACTTTATCCTGTGGCTACTGGATGTAATATTTTCAGGAAAGGATTTGGTTTCCAGAAGAATATAGAGAATATTCTGCGGCCATTGAAGTCTGAGTAAAAGGAGGTAGTAAAATGTTTTTTGTATTCCTGAGAAACAAACACACATTGTTAGTGTGTGTTGTCTTCCATGTTGTCTATGTAGCCATCACTTGTTCAAGTAATGAGGTAGATATTGTTATAAAATAATGTATTAAATGATAGTTTTGGCACTTTATTGGTCAAATATAGATGAGAAAATAGTATTTTATTTTACACACAGCAAACAAATAAAAAGACATTTGATGTCTTGTGTTTTTGCAACTAAAATACGCAGTATCCAAAATTTAACAAGACCAAGTGGACAGCCCACATGTTTCTTTACTGCTCTCAGAACAGAGCTCTTTGGTATGCCAAACTTCTCTGCTCTTTGTTGTGGGTCCCTAGGTGACCAGGATCCTATTTTCATCTCACACATCCCTTTTTTTAAACACTGAAAAGCTGATATGTCTGGTTCCTGGCAAACTACAGGGAAACACAAGTTCCAACCTCAAGCATTTCCTTGGAAAACATGATGCCAAAGAGCAGTCTCTGTCAGCAGAAGCACTGCAGCTTTCACTATTTTTTTCACTGGCACAAAAGTGTTGTCATGTAGCAGAATCCTGCACTGTTCAGAAAGTTATGTGCCAGAGTGCTCACCCTGGCTGTATTTATATCTGTGTTAAGTCTTTCAAAGATGTTGCCCTGTGGGAATGCCCCAGCCTGGGCACTGTTTGTACACCCTCTGCACAGCCAAGCCACTACAGAGGTGAGCACAGTGCAAAGTGACACCCTGAGGGGGGCTTACCAGTGTAATACCAGATTTTTAGTCCTGCCAATGATCCTTTACCAGTCCTCCTTGTGACGCTGCTGCCTCCAACTCTTCCTCATTTCTCTTCAAAAGACAATCATGGACAGTCACAATCTCCATGGAAGCTTCTCTGACAAGTACTTTCTAGAACATTTAATGCCCTAGAACAAGACTTGCTTTCCTTCTCCAAGGGGATGAGTTGTTGTGAACACTTTGTCTCCAGCCATGCCAGACAGGATATGTCAGAGCACATTTTGTCCAGAATACACTTGAAAGCAACAGAGACACCAGTGCAAAACTAACAGCATTCCCTCCTGCTCTCCTATACTAAGGGATACCAAGAGAAAACAGGTTTAACTGTTTGGTAAGCTGATTTCAGATCTGCTGCCAGAGGTACTATAATGAGGCAAATGGACATGGCTATTTTATCCTCTCTGGCTCATTTTTTAATTTGCGGATTCTCAGACAGGTTGCTTATTTCTGCTCCAGTTTTCAGCTTCTAGGAGATCTCTAGATGCAGCATCAAGCCCACCTCTTAGCAATAGCCTCATTTGTAGCAAGGGTAACTGCAGTCAAGTTCACACATAACAGAAATGCCTGCACCTGTTCTAAATGCAAGTGAAAAAAAAATAGCTTGGGTGACAAGAAGCTACACATGACCTAGCAATGTGTGTTTGCAGCCCAGAAATCCAACTGTATCCTGGTCTGCATCCCAAGAAGCATGGCAAGCAGGACAAGTGAAGTGATTCTGTCCTTCTACTTTGCTCTGGTGAGATCACACCTGTGTCCTCAACATAGGAAGGATGTGGACCTGTGGAGCAAGCCCAGAGATCAGACAAATCCAGAGATTAGAGGGATGGAGCACCTCTCCTGTGAGGAAAAGTTGAGAAAGTTGGGGTTGCTCATCCTGGACAAGAGTAGGCTCTGGGAAAACCTTATGCCACTTTCCAGGTTACAAGAGAGCTGGACACGGACTTTTCATGAGAGTGTGTAGTGATAGGACAAGGGAGGCTGGCTTTAACTGAAAGAGAGTAGATTCAGACTAGGTATAAGGAAGAAATGCTTTATCATGAAGAGGATGAGGCAATGGGACAGGTTTTTCAGAAAAATTTTGAATGCCCCATCCCGAGGAGTGTTCAAGGACATTTGGATGGGGCTTTGAGCAACCTGGTCTAGTGGAAGCCATTGGAATGTGGTGATCTTTAAGGACCCCTCCAACCAAAACCATTCCATGATTCTATTAACCTGACTGGGGCTGCTATGCAAATCAACAATTCCTGCCTGTGCTCAAGCAAGGCTTTCAAATCAGGATCATTTCTTCCCATTTTATTCTTTATGTATCTTAAGATATAATTTATTATTTGTCTTTAGGAAGAATTCTCAGACTGAGTCTGATACAGAATATTCTAGCCATCTTCTTGAACTTCTGCTGGTGTTTTGCAAACCTTGCTGATCTGTGGGGCTAAAGAGAGGGAAAATTCAACCACTTTTGCCCTTCTGTCTACGTAAATAAGCCAGGACATACACTTTACCTTCCTTCTCCTATACCTACCAATTTGCAATGTCTGGATCTTCCATTGAAAGTCCTATGATTTCCATATGTTTAATATTATGCACAAATAAGTTTAGTACTTACAAATTAAACTGTCACATGGAAAAGATGAAACTGTGAAACCAAAGGAAAAAAACAAACTCAGAGCTATAAATTGTGATACTGTCTGGTCTAAAAGATAGTGATAAAAAGGAAACTTATTTTTCTCTTCCTCAGGATATGAGAAATATTTATTCCAATTAAGTGTGCAGCATATGTAGCAATCCAAATTATGGAGGTGACCAGGTGATTCCTGCCCTCACTCACTCCAACATAAATCTGCTGTGAGTTTATGCTAAAAAAACCCTCTAAGAATAGTGTTTGAACCACTGCCATAAGAAGAAGCAAAGAACCAAACAGAACATTATTAAAATGTCAGCGTTCATTTCTGTTCTCAATAGCTATGCACAACACCCCTGCTCCTTCACAAAAAGGAGCTGGAAGGTCACTGTCATTTCTGGTCTTGAAGACATGTGTCACTCATTTCCAGCCTCTTCTGATATTTGACAGTATGGACCTGCCTGGAGCACAGCAAGAATAAAGGATGACACAGCTCACTGAGCAAAATTTCATTAACAATTTTCCTCCTACTCAAATAAGAGCTCACCCCTGACCCTAACATGTAGAGTTTGCTACAGAAGAGGCACTTGCGAGGGCTTCAGTTAATGCAACCCAGCCTTTGAAAAAGCCAGGTCTCTGTCTTGGAGGAATGCTTGAATTTATAACAATCTTTGATAAAATACTACATAATCTGTAAAGAAGAAGTGGGCTCCTTCAGCAGAGTAGGTCATGATTTTCATTGTCTAGTCTGATCTGAATTTATTGCACCAAGTGAATCTAAAAGCATGGGTTTTCAGTGAAAGCCATTTCATGTCTATCAGCTGTATTTGTATGTTCACACTCATGGCATAATAAATAGTTCACTCAAAATTTGTAGTTTAGATGCTATGTTTCATTTTGGTAAAACAGGAAACTCCATTAACAGTTTAATTACTAGCTTGTCCAGGATATTCTGTGTTGCACTAAAACCTGATACTTTTACTGTAACATGACCTCTTCAAATGCTACAGTTGGTACCTGTCTTGACACATGACACAGATTTTTCTTCATGACAAACAATGTTGCTTGGGTCAAGCAGTTTCTAGATTCATCAAAATTGCTTGTATTTTAAGAACTATACATGACTGTCTATATAGGCTAATGCATGATGGATCATCACAACACATGACATGATAATTGATGTTTCATATGCTTACTAAAGGCACAGCATGAAGTTTCAGTTGGGTAAAATCATGACGCTTGTCCAAACCCATAAATATTTTATTGAAAAAGTCTCCCAACCTTAATCCGTATTATTTCCACATTTGGGGAGATTTTGGGTTTGAACTTTGTGGATTAAACCAGCCTCTAACATTAAATGTCACTGCTTGCAAAGGTGAGGTAGTTTATTCCATCTGCCCAGACACAAACTAAGATGATTTTAAAGCATTGATGTGGCAAAGAATGTTGTAACAGCAGACAGTGCTATTCTGTACAGTCAAACATCTCCAGAAGACAAAGTCCTGTCACAATAGCTTTAGAATTTCCAGTCTGTAAAAAGATTCATTTCTGTGATGGTCTAACCAGTTCTATAGAAGCATTTCATAAAATCATAGAATATCCTGAGTTGGAAAGGACTCATCAGGATTATCAAAGTTCAGCTCCTGGCCCTGCACAGAACAACCCTCAAGAGTCACACCATGTATCTGCATTGTTCAAATGCCTTTTGAATTCTGTCAGCCTTAGTGCTGTGACCACTGCCCTGGGGAGCTGTTCCAGTGTTCAACCACCCTCTGTGTGAAGAACCTTTTCCTAATATCCAACCTAAACTTGCCCTGACACAGCTTCAGGCCATTCCCTTGGGTCCTGCCACTGGGCACCACAGAGCCAAGATCAGTGCCTGCTCCTCCTCTTGCCCTCACTGGAAAGTTGTAACGGCAGTGAGGTCACCCCTCAGTCTCCTCTTCTCTTGTTCAGGCTGAACAGACCAAATGACCTCAGCCATTGCATCCTTCTTATATTGTGGCACCCAAAACTGGCTCCAGCACTCGAGGTGAGGTGGCCCCAGTGCAGAGCAGAGTGGGACAATCCCCTCCCTTGCCTGCCTGGTGATGCAGTGCTCCAGGATACCACTGGCCATCCAGGCTGCCAGGGCACTGCTGACTCATATCCAACTTTCTGCCAACAAGGAACCCCAGTTTCCCTTCCACAGCACTGGTCTCCAGCCTGTTGTTCCCCAGTGAGTGCCAGCTGCAGAACCCAGCACTTGCCTGCATCAAACATCATACAGTTGGTGATTGCCCAGTCCTCTGATCTGTCAAAGTCTCTCTGCAAGGCCTGCCTGTCTTTGAGGGAGTCAACAACTCTCCTCAATTTTGTATCATCTGCAAAACTAGTGCATCTTTGAGTTCTGCACCCAGGTCATTTATGAAGACGTTGAAGAGCATGGGGCTGAGGGTGGAGCCGTGTGGAACCCCACTGGGGACAGGTCACCACTCTGATGTCATCCCATTCACTGCAGCCCTTTGTGCCTGACCTGTGGGCCAGCTGCTCACCCATCCCATGATGTGTTTATCCAGCTGTGGGATGGACATTTTGTCCAGAAGGATCTTGTCAGAGACAGTATCGAAAGCTTTACTGAAATCTAAAAGAATTATATCTACAGGCTTCTATTGATCAGATAGGTGGGTTACCTTGTCAGAAAAGGAAATCAGATTTAACAAGCAGGACTTTCCTCATGAAGATGTGCTGGCTGTGAGCAATGATTGTGTTGTCCTTCAGATGTTTCCCAGTAACTCACAGGTATTCCTTATGGCAGGAAAGGCTAATATCAAACATTTATTGAGAAAAAAAAAGTAAAATAAAGCTTAGTATTACTTTAATTTTTGGTTTAAATTTAAAATACAGTCTAAAGACAGTGGTGGTGTGGGAGTGCAGTCATTTTTAACAAGTACTGTCTTATGTTGTTCTTGATTGTAATGTTCTTAGTAACAGAGAGGAGAGAGAGGTGATTGATAAGTAATCAATAGCTGCAAGACTATATAAATAAAGCAGAATATTAAGATGAAAGAACTCAAGAATCAAATGAGATTTTGATATAATTCCCAAGGAATTAGATATTTCCTTTGTTGACAGACCTTTTTTAAAAATCTATCATCTTTCTTACCAATCCTTTCAGTTATTAAGAACTGCTCCAGCGGCAAGAAATTGAAAGAATCTGGAACAAGATTCAGTTTCTCTTATTGCTATTTCTAAATATTAGCATTAGGGATATTAATTTAATTTTAAATTTCTATTATTTCTGTTAAGATTATATTAGTGTAGACAGTGCATAGGAGCCTTGAAGTATAAGATAAGGCTGTATGGGGGAGATCTGTTCAATGTGGGCGACCTGTCTCCCAAATTCAGTTCTTATACTTCATCTTTTAATTTATTCAGAACGCCTTTGCAATTCACACCCTCTGATCTGATCTTGGATAAATCACACTGGCCCTCCTTATTCCTTTGGTAACCTGGTACTGGTACCCACCATGAGGTGCCCAGAAATGAGACAATTTTACATTTCAATTCAATACCATTTCACATTTCATCATCTCAATGCACTGCATGGGATTTGCACTTTGGATTCAAACTTAGCCCAATGAGTGCAAAAAGCCAACAGCTGCAGGGCTTATATTTCTCTTGCCCTAATAAATAGGGCTTAGGAAAGCTTTGAACTCCAGAGAGACAGATAAAGAATGTAAAGGAACACATTATGAAAAACAGATCTCTAAAAAGTTACAAAAAAGGTATCGATACAATTACACCAATCTCTTTTTCTTAAACAATACTTATAAAGAATATAGAATTCTTCACTTTCCCTCCATTTTTGACTAAAAGGGCTACAGTGTTAAAAATAGAAAGGGCAAATCTATAGTTTCTTTAACCTAGCCTAAAAAATTATATCTTCAGCTCTGAATGCGGGTAAAAATCTCAATGATTTTCAAGGAAAATGTGGCTGTGTTCCTCTGGTTGCTGGTCACTTAATTTCATAAACCAGAAGGTTGATGATCACTTCTCAGGGCCTGTCTACAGCCTCCAGTATAGATTCACTTCTCCAGTACAGACTGTAACTTCAATACCCATAGCATTTAGTGAGGCTGGTTAACTATAGAACTGGCCCTTAATTGCATTAACCAGCAAAAAAAGAGGCCTTTGGAAGAGTGGCTTACAAAGAATTTGGATCCAGAACACTCTATAGGACTCCACGCCTCCCATATTGTCCTCTGTCTTTTCTCGTATTTGCTGTGCTTTTTAAAACCTATTGTTTACCTGTGAAGAAAATTCAGTCAGAACCATGAAATACAAGTAATCATCAATGTTTGCCAATAACCAAAGGGTAGTAAATAAGGTATTAGCTGCAGAACATCAGTTACTAAATGCCTGGAGAGTGGCCAGTCTGGCTGTAAGTTTGTATTCCTTTTCTCCCCTGCTGTCATTTATGTCAATCTTGAATAGATTCTGTTTTACTATGCAGTGGATTACACCCAGAGCTTATGGATATGAATATGGGTTGCTTGATTTGCTCTCTCTGATCATGCTCCAGTGGTATTAACACTTGGGGTCAATCTGGATTATCCCATGTTTAAAAGATGGCAATTAAACACTTCAATTCTTAATTTCTGAGAATTTCTTCTTGCTTATATGAGGAGCTAAAGAAATTGCTCATGCACACTTACTTTGCCAATTTCTTGTTGCTGGTGGGCTCAGTAGTGGTAAAGGGAAAAAGAAATAAGATTGTTGCACAAGTATTCTCCCTTGGATCTGAACAAGTTCCAAGGAACTTAAAGGTTGAATGGGTGATTTCACTTTTCAGAGACATTTTCTCCTTCTGTGTTGAGACTCCACAGTCAAAATTAGATAAGATGCAAACCTAAAGCAAAGTCTGGAGTTCAAATTTTACCAGTTTTGTGTTTAGAAAAGAGCCTGGTTTGTCATCACAGGAGGTAAGGGTGATTGCATGTGAAACCGTCTGGGATACCACCAAGTGAGAAGGAACTTGGGACCCACTTCCAAGCTGGAAGAGAAATGCAAAGAAAAGCAGAAGGCTATCTTTAGCATGCCAAGTACATTAGATGAAAAGATGAGATCATCCGAAAGGTAAAGGAGACTTTCCTTTAAAATATATGTCTCTGATGTCATGAAGTAGCTGGTGTGAAAACTTGCTTGATATGTAGTAGCTCAGATATTTTTGCTCACTATTTATTTTTATCCTCAGTATGTTAACTAGGAAGACAGTGTCAGAACTACACAAAATGAAACACTTTGATTAAGAGAAAACATTATGAAAAAGTATAGAAATTATTATGAGAAACACTTTATTTAAAATATTGCAAAATCTCCTTTCTAAATACACTGGTTTAGAACTCAGGTCCGATCAGGATTGAACACAGCAGCTTCAAGGGCCTTGACCAAGTGAGTGGAGGATAACTGAAAGCAAAATGCTTGCTTAGACTCACTGTGTGTGACCTTTCCTAGGACCAGACTGTGAAATCCAAGTTTGACCATAGGCTTCTGTGCTTTTTTGAAGGCAGGAATAGAAAGAACTTTTTGATATAAGTAAGTGGAATAGAGTGCATATTTTCTCTGTATTAAGAACAACATAAATCAATGATTTTAAAGATAACATTATTCTTTTCTCAAGTGGAAAAATGTGTGACCAGATAGCAGCTACATGTCAGTACCAATGTTAAATTTAGCTCTCCAAAATTTTGTTTCCCAAACTCTCTGACTGTTTGCAAGAAATACAAACCACCCAGGATTTAAAGTATCCCACACAACCATAGGATTCCAAGAAGCCATAGTGCCTACAAGAATCTTAGCCATGAAGGTGTTAATCAGTGTATATACTGTCTCATCTGCATCGAAGAAGCTCTGCAATTAAAATTAGAACTTTTATGTCTGATCCCCAGCTTGCTGCTATTCAAAGCTCCTATCTGCATACACTGGGGATGGAAAAAGCCTTTTGAAAGTAAATAATTGGAAAAATTAGAGGGATTTTCGAAGATTGCAGAGCTTCCCTTTAGGAGCAGTCCAGGAGCCCTGTCCTTCTGTCAAAGTACAAATTACCCCCATATGGTGATGACCGTTCTCTCAACTGTAATTTATTCATTATGCAGAGTGCCTAATACCAAATGGTTAAAGCACAGCAGCAGAACAATGGAGCAGGCTTGGGAAGCTAATAAGTGTCCAATCAATGAGAACCTAATGAACTATAACATGTATTACTTTATAAGGCATTCAAATTAAAAAGGGGAAAGAAATCAACAATGATGCAATATCAATTTACTTATTTAAAGTCTAATCAAACAAAATAAGCATCATTCTCCAAAAATACAGTCATAACTGACATTTGGGGAGGGGGAAGGAGTGGAAGATAGGATCAAGCCAAAATTCCTTTAAGAACATAATTAGTACTAACCAACTGTCCTTATTTAATGTAAGCTCTTTGCACCATCCTCTTCTGGTGAGGTAGTAAAAATCTGTAGGGTTTTTTTCCAATACACAACCTTTTTCCTTCTATCCCAAAAGCCTTATTTTCCTGGGAATTCCATTACCACACTTTCAAAAAAAAAAAAAAAAAGAAAAAATAATCCTGAATCTGATTGTGTAGAAATAATAACAATTAATAGACTATGGACAAGGAAATCTCAAAAAGGTGTTCTGTCTTTCCTAAGCAGCCAATAGGCAGAAACTTCTGGATAGGGCTGTTTTCAGTTAAATTCTGGCAAGGAAGCTCTTAATTCCTTCCCCAAAATGAGGAGGTGACGGCAGGGATCCAGGTATCCTGTCTGACAGAGCACTTCACGGGCTTTTGTGTCTGCTGGGCAGCTCAGTCAAGAATCTCTGTTCTCCAGTCTTCCTCCACTGAGACACCCATCTTTAAATGAGAAATTTCAATTAATGTGTCTCTGAATTATTGGTTCTGTGTATTTTTTTAAAAAAGCTTGTTGTGGGTTTTTTTGTGGTCCTTGTTGGTTTGGGATTTTTTTTGTATTTTAAGTACCCTTAATCCATTTTATGTTGGCTTCTGTTGCCTTCCCTGACAGAAAAGGTGCCAACAAGATGGTTCATTCTTGACTCAGCCAGCTACACATATTAGCAATTCTCACAGCAGTTGCCAAGTATAACTGTACATTCTCCTCTTTGAGAGTGACTGTAGTTTTCTTTTTCCACAGCAGTTGACATTAAGTGTCTTCTGTGTTTCCTGCTGCTCCTGTTCACATGTGATAGTGTTTAGTGTCAGCTTCACTATTTCTCCATTTCTTTTTCTGTGTGAGTTTCTTTCCTTTTATAATTTTCTCTATTAAAAATAATAAAATAAAATAAATCCTTATTCTCTTTTATAATTCTGTGCCTAAATGTGATGACAGTCATTTTGGTCTCTGGACTTCTGCTTCCAGCTCTGCCACTGCTGTTGGGGTCTTTTGCACTGGTCACGGGAACGAAGTCTCTGGGTTGCATTGCAGAAGTCTTGTCTGTGGCACAGCACTGTTTATGAAAGCAAAAACCTGAATTATGTGTGACTTCAAATACATGGTCATAAAAGGTTTTGATGCTGTCCATCTCCAGATAGGCAAACAAACACTATTCATATCAGCCATGCATTTCTGAGAGTTTTCTTATCCTGTGTTAGTACAAAACTAATAGCAAATGACCCCTGTGCAGTTTTCAGGGCTGCAATTTATCTGTGTCTTCAGGACCACAGTAACTGGAGTGGAAAACTTCTGGGAACTAGAACTAATCCTCTGTGTTGTAAGACAAACCTCTTTCATAAGTGAAAGGAGACAAAAAATGGATATTGTATGCAGTTACCTGGACAGCCATTCAAATAGGTGGATTCAGAGAAGGGTGCTCAGCATATTAGGAACACTGGATATAACTGAATGTTCAAATTACTTAAAAGTCTGGCTAAGGAGCTCACATCAGTGAAATGTCCAGCAGCCCACAACAAATTTTCAGAAATCTAATCAAGTCTTTCTGTCTTTCTCAGCCTGTCTCATATTCATACAGAAGAAAAAAGTAATGCAAATGCATTAAATTGGAGTCTGACTGTAAGAAATAAGTTAATATTATTTTGATTCTTTTTCTTTTTTCTTTTTTCTTTAATTTTTTTTACATTTCTCTGCTATTTGTTGGCTCACAGATGTTTCCTTTTCTTTCTCACACCTCACACTTTGGCATGACAGCCTAAAAGTGGTTGCTACAAAGCTTATATTAACAAAACTCACTCAGCAATGCAGGTGCAGTAAAACAAAAATGAAAATGAAACTAACAAAATCCTGAAGAAAAACCCAAAACAGAACTGCTCTTTTTCCCAAATTAACATCATACAGTACAGACATGGAGAAGCAGTAGACAGCTATTGCACTGCAGATAAAGAAAAGCACTAGCACAATATAAGCAATACTCCCATCCCTAAAGTATGAGATGTAGGTGGGACCTAATGTCCATCACATCTTCCTCATCCCCTGGTGTCTCACCACTGGGCTGACCCAGAAGGTGCCCTCATGAGGTCAAGGGGGAAGGCAAAGCACAGAAAATTGTAACACATCCAGTTTAAAGAGAGCATTATTAAAATAAGTTGTCATTTTTAACTGCCCTTCAGGGACTGTAGTGAATGGAAGCTTTGCCTGTAACATTAAAAACAGAATAAGTACTTTTGACAGTTTGACTGGGGTCTTTTTTTCTCTCTCTCACCATTATTACTGTTTTAAATTGTACCACAGCATACAGGGTTAATGATATAAAAGCTCCACATAATGAGATAAAACTGATACTGAAATAGTGTCCCCTTACTGTAGGAGGAATCTGCAATCAGGACTTCCAAGCACATGCAAAAAATAACTCTTGGATCAGTCTTCTTGTCTTCCAGTAGACTTGGCAAGAAAGACAAGCCATATGTGAAGCCAGCCATATATCAGTTATGTGGTCTTAGATATTTGCAATAAAACAAAGGACTTTGCTGTCAGCCCTCCTGATTTCATGAAGCCTTAACAGCTCACAGCCATGTCCTTTATCAAAAGCCACAAAGTTATCGTTAGACATGTGCATTTCTTAGAGAAAATATTCTCTGAAATAGCAATTTATGATTAATTCCATCAGGGAAAGGGGAAGACATGAAAGGACATAATACAATCAATTTCAGCCATGCTGAATGCATCTAGATATAACGAGTGCAAAAACAATTAATAAGAAAAGCAGTAAAACTGAGGGGGTGGGGAGAGTGGAGGAATTAAAATATACATGCACAAGACAGTAAGACCAAGAAGAAAATCTTTGTGACAGTGATGTGGATGCCCTGGTAAATTAAGTGGAACTAAGTCTTCATCCCCAAATTCCTCCTGGCCATTTATTTAGACATTATTAACTGGCAGTTTCAGCCAGGGATTGTGTTAGGAGTGGGTTCAAAGAAAGAATTTTATAACAGGGCTTCTTTTTGCAGCTAATTCTGGGTGGACAGCCTGCACACGAGGAACCAAAAGGAAGGCTGGGGAACAGTTCAGGGTGAGCCATGAAGGGAGGTCAGGAGCTAATGAATAGCTCACACTCCAGACGTGCAAAACCATGTGGATGGCAATGGCTCTGTGTGTGTGATTACTCACACATGTGGAGTTCAGTGTGTGCTCAAGCTCAGGAAGAGCACTAGCAGTTTTATTTGATGCAGTGGAAAAAGGAGTCAGGGAAGGGATTTTAGAAGTGAAGTAAGGTGATTACAGCAGTGTTTTTTAGAACTAGCCTAAAAGAAAAGGCTTAAGAGAAAGGAGTTATTACAAAAAAAAAAAAATGGTTTATTATACAAAACAGCATTGGCTTTGGCAAAATGTTTGTGTGAATTTCACAACCATAATGACAAATTCTGGTCTTTTAGTAGAATATTATTAGCTATTACATTATAAAACAGTTAAACTCAAATGGACAGATTAGCATTCCTGTTCACTATGAATTACTTTTTTATAGTGTACTTTTTGTGTACCTCCTAAGTTTTTTAAATTTTTGAGCTTTCTCAACAATGAGGTACAAGAAAGTGACGCAGTTCAGCTTACTCTGTGTTTTGTCTCACTGGAATTAGCAGTTTACAATGATGTATGTACTTAAGGAGTTTGCCATGTCATAAAAGTTTTCTATTTTCCTTTATAAAATTTAAGAAGGAAAAAGCCCTGAAATTGACTCCCATTCCATACTATTTTTTTATCCCTCTATATGAAATCTTTGAAAATAATCTCTTTAATCAGATTACGGATTCAGATTTTAGTGAGATATTTGCTTTACAATGGGTATCTCTTACTAATGTCCTGCTCAGTATTATGCTGTTTTTGTGGACTCAGTACATAAAGCCTTAGGGCTTTTATTCAGGGATACTGCTAAAGCTAAATTTAAAATTTATATCTCTACACAGGGCAACAAATTCTATTATACGAATATTTGAAGCTATCACAAGTAGAGGAATACTATAAATTAATCCTTCACGCAGAAGTTGCACTTGCAGCTCTTTTCAGTTAATTTTCATTATTTTACCACCAGGGAACAGTTTCAAGGAACTACTATACTAACCATATTATTTAAAATGAACCTTGGAAGCCCACCCCCACCCCAATAAATATAATTTAACCTTCATTGTTGTAGAAATGTGTAATAGACAAGAGAGAATTTTTTTTTTACTTCTCATGAAGGTATGAAAATATTAGCAAATGTTCAGATCTCCACTATTCATAATATTATGGGTCAGATCCAAGCAGAGTGGAGAGGTCAGTGCTCCATCAGCACAGCTTTAAATCATTACAGGCTGTAGGGCATAATAGCCTGTGAGGAGGCTTGGTTAAAAGATGGGAAGGAAACCTGGAAAAGGTTAATTATGGCACACACACCACTTGACAGTTCCTTTTCAATCTGATTCAGCTCAGCTGCGAATGCTGTTGTGTCCTCAGCACGAAGATCCTGCTTGCTGCCACACTGCTTTCCCTCAGCCCCAGGCTGGGACATGGTTTGCCCACATGAATGCATCCCAAATCCAAGTGCAGCATGTTTTCCAAAGGGTGCACCTGTTTTGCTGTGGATCTGGTCCTTCCTGTCTGAAACCCTAAGGTCCAGCAACTTGACAGTTTGGGTTGTGTTTGTTAGGAAGCCCAAAGATTTTCCTTGGTGGCTGGGGGGGAGGTAGGATTGAAGAAGCACAAACAAAACAAAAACTTAAGCCTGTGACTAATTGGCTGAAAGGATGTGAGCAATTCTGATCCACTTAATTGAATGTGGGCTCAAATTAAAAAGAGTAATTGCCTTCAAAACTTTGCATTGCAGATTGCTGGCCTCTTTTAAACATCAAATGAATCCTTCAAGCACATGTGTCATTGGTGTTGCTTTCAGAAACTCAACTGCATTATGATTCTATTTACAGGATGAATTTTCTTGAAAAAAGTGTCCTGATTTTGGCTGGAAATTTCAAATCAAGGCCATGCCTTCTAACTGCTGGTAGCTTTCCAAACATTTTCTGATCAGAAGACCTGAAAATAGTACTTTATTTTTTGATGTAAAAATAACTGCATTTGAAGTCAAGGCTGAATATTTTTACACAAATTTTCCACTGATTTTGGGAAGAACTTTAGTTGAGCAAAGCCATACCTGTATTAAACATGAATAATTAAGGAGTAGATGGTCAAGAAATTCTCACATAAAAATACAGAGCTCAGTTATGAGGCCTTTTTAAATAAAAATCATGAATTAATTGTTTTGTTTACATACTGACATTGCCATTTATTCTTTACATCAAAGCAACATCCACAACTTCTAACATCATTGTGCTATGCACAAAAACACAGAACAAAAGAATTATCCTACCTCTCAAAATACTTCGCTGGAAGAGCAACAAAGACCCTTTGTTTGCTATTTAGGCAAGATTGGTGGACATCATCTCTGAGCAGCAGCTCTGAGAATAAGCCTTTTCTATTCTTTTCCAAACATGTATATGCATATTTTCACACGAGTCTCTTGCAGCAGAAGGACTCTTAAAGAAAAGAATCAAGCAGAGCAAAAGGAAAATATTACTTTATATTAATAACAAATGGAGTGCACAATGCATTCCACATACAAAGGTTACCCATTTGTGGAGCTGGAAGCCAAGGGCATTTTAAAACTTAAAGAGCCCTTAAATAAATATATTGGTTTAAGTACAAGGCAAATATTCTTAGCTCAGCAGGTAGTTGGTATCTAAATCACATTCAGACTTCACATAAATACACATGTCAAAGCATTTATCTAGTAATAAAAAAAACAACTCTTAAGGAATGCAGTTCAGATAGGGAAGTGTCAGTTATTTTGCACATTTCCTATTTCCAGCTCATTAGTTTCAGCTTTTGACAGGGGTGGAGCTGAAAGAAATCCTGTAGAGGTTTTTCTCTCCTCCCAATTTCACATGAATAAACAGAGGGAGGGAGTCCCCTGCCTGTCTGCCAGGCTCTTATCTATCATATTTAGATGCTAGATGCTGTCAGATTTTAGATAGTGACGCCTGTAGGTATTTCCAGTTACTGGGAAATTAAACCTGGAATAGAAGGTAGTCCTTTTCTTTCCCAAACTGACTTTGCTTTAGGAATAGGTTTGGACATCCTTCAAAAATGTTGATGTCCAGACAAAGGTGACAGAATTATATTTCTATCATTCATTACTTGCACCTGATTTGTTGTTTCCTCACTCTGTCCTTGGTGTCTCAGCCACACTCCATCTGCACATTTTCTTTCACCTACATTCTTAAATTCCTCTCAAATCCAGATCCTCCCACTCCAGAAGCAGTAGGTGTAGATTTACACTGCTGATTTTTATTTAAAATCTCCTCATGTAAGATACCTCCTTGAGTATTAGAAATTCTTAGAAATTCAGTGTTTTTATTATTAGACACATTTTCACTTCATTTCCCCTAAAATATATTTCAGAAAATGAAGATGTTCCTCCAGGGACAAGATGCAGTGAACATGGGGGAGATTTCTATACAATTCTAATTCTTGGAAAATGTCCCTATGATCACCAACAATCAGGTCAGCAATTACCACCCTTGTGATAGAAATGTCACCTCTGTAAGCTGATGTAAGATAACCACATGGACACACTTTCCCCTCCCCCCCCAGAGATAAAGCAAATCCAACCACCAGGAACTGCAAAATAGGTGTGTAGAGCTGGGTACTGTGTTTGAAGATCGGCAACTTCCATCTGACAGAGGCAACTCCTTAAGATGATCTGACTGCCATTACCCCAGCATACACTTTGGTGTGATCTTTAAATGATGTAGCTTAATATCATATCCACCTAGCTTATTCTTTTTTTCCTAATCTTACCTGCATAGGTTCTGTTCTGATTCGTTTTTAGTGGAATCCTTCAAAATAACCCCTAAAACTAAAATAAAATGTGTGTACATATTTATGTGTGCATGTCTTAATGTGGGTATTTGTGTGTAGGTGTTTGTGTGTTTGGGTTAGAGAGGGTAAAGGCAAAATCTTTTCAAAGATGCCTCTTTTAATCTGAGAGATCTCAAATGTTATTTTACACATGTGGGAACATCCACACATTTGGATCATTCTTTGAAAAATTCAATGCAGATCTTGCTTTTACTCCACTATACAGGAAATACTGAGCAAAACGACTTTCATTTGAGGGTCAGCTGGAGCTTCAGTTTGGTTCCTACCATCTTCCAGACTTGTTCCTGTAATTATTTTTCTAAAGTTTATATGTTTCTGAAAAGAAGGAGATTTATGACTTCTTTTAAAACTATTTACCACATAGGGATATAGGTGTAACGAATGCCATCTGTCATTAATTTTTAGGATAAGACTTCAGTCTGCATTATGTTTTAAATGGCAGCAACAAAGGCCAAGGACTGCAGAATTTTTCATTGAGGCTCAAATCTCAAATTTGTTGTGTGACGCCATCATAAGAGGAGTGTAACTTCCTCCCAGTTTTTTGAGCAGTTGCTAAGTATGGCAGCTCTGCAGATCTGAAGATGTTCTATGACTTTTCTCTTTCAGGCACCCAGGAGATCAGGAGTCTGCTCATTGTGGCTGATGAGGCATTTTAGTGTGCATCAATGCAGAAATAGACCCAAAAGTAGATCTATTCTTAAGAAATAAAAGTTTTGGTGATGTAAAATTCTCTTTACTTGAGAGTAAAGCATAGACAGAGGCTCATCAGTCATACAAGATTATCATTAGGAACGTTTCACAAGGTCATGCAATGATAGGACAAGAAGAAATGGCTTTGAACTCAAGGAGGGTAGATTTAGGTTAGACGTAAAGAAGAAATCCCTCACTTTTGAGAGTGGTGAGGCACCAACACAAGTTTCCCAGAGAAGCTGTGAATGTCCCATCCCTGGAAGTGTTGAAGGCCATCCTGGTTGGGACTCTGATCAACCTGGGCTGGTGGAAGGTGTCCCTGCCAGTCACATGGGGATTGGAATGAGATTATGAATACTAAAACAAAGTTGTGTTTATAAATTATTTGGTGCCTTCTCTGCTTTGAGTTTTCAATTGTACTGTTCAGATTGGGAAACTAACAGTACCTAGTAGGAGAGTAAGTCACCCACACATGACTAAAATTTAGTTTAGAGCCCATGAGACAGAAAGATCAGCCATGTCTCTTAGGTGTTTGAGCACTGAGTTAGATGAAGATGATGACCTAACAGCAGCAGAAATATAATCTTACCACTGTTGATCATTTTTCACACATTCCCAGTTGGTTGTTTGACATGCAACTGGAAGGAGTTATTGTTTTTCTCTGTTTTTTTTCCCCTTCTCTGTTAGCCAAAATAGCAAAACCATAGCTTCAGTGTTGTTTGAAAATATATTTATGTTTGTTTTCCCTATAAAAAGAGATAATAATGTTATGTTCCAATAATATTAAGTTGCAATGTTATTTGCAAGATTGCAGAGCTTTTAATTTTCTGATTATTTCCACAGTGGGAGTTTCAGCTCAATTTCAACCAAGACACTTCTATCTGTTTCAGTTATTTTTTTATTACAGCTAGAAGCAACAATAATTGCCTTTAGTGTATGAAAACATGACTGAGGAGACAATTGTTGTCCCTAAAGAGTAAAATCATCAGCATACATTTTTGATGTAAAATTTTTGTAAATTAATTGCAAGATCCTATAAATATTATATTTACAAAAATTGTGTTGTATGTTGTCTTCAAAGAAACAATCGTTTTTCTTTTTTTATATTTTGGTAAACTATGCTTCATACACACTGCATTTCCTGAGGCAGAAAACAAAAACATGGAACAAAATATTAGCCTTCTACTTTTGTAATTTTACATTCTACTACTTTTCTCTTCCAACTCAAGGTTTAGGGTTTTTTAATATAATTTTGGAAGTATACAGGAAAAAAAAAAAATCAGTAACATTCTCAGTAATCAAGCCCCATTTTCAGTGTTTTACTATTCAGGTGATAAAAATCCCCATAAATATATATCTCAAGTGTTAAGGCAGTGGATTTGCATATAATTTGGTCATAAATCAAAGAAATAATTTAAAAATATTGAACATTTTGTGAATTTTTTCCCACAATTTCTATTAAAAATGATAGCAAGAAATCTTTTAGATTTTCTCTAATGAAAAAAATTCACCTTGAAGAATTCCAATCCAGATATATCTTGGAAAAATTACCTATCAAGACTTCTCACCAAATTATCTTCTATAGCCACTCAATAGAGGACCCTGACAGACTGTCCAAGAACAGGAACTGCAGTTGTTAAAAGCCTCTGAAATAACTTGGGTTGATGCCAACATTAATAAGTGCAACATTAATAATTACTTTGTTTCTATTTTTCCTGTTAGAAAATTAAATGTCAGCTTTTTGCTGCAGTAAAAAAAAAAAAACAAAACCCAAAGAAATGAACCAACCAAACAAGCAAAACCCCAAACAAGCAGAAGCAACTGGATTTTGGGTTTAATCAGACTAGCATCTTTTCAGTTGTGCTAGCTCTCAGTGTGGTGTATCCTGTGTAACCCTGATGTATAGAAATTTCATATGATTTATGAGCACACAGGACAGCACTCAAGGCACACACACATGTCCTTTTCCTGTCGCTGCATTTGAATGCAGAATGAAAAGAATATTTTGGATAAATAAGCTCAGAGACTTTTTTGAAGGAGATCTACAGTGTTACAGTTAACATCAAGAACAGTGATTAGTTGCAATAGATATTTCAGCAGATTTCCTCCAGTCACAATGGTGCTATTTGCTTTTGAGCAAGCAGTACATTGCACTTATATCAAATAGTGCTAGCAAATTTGCTGCTAGAAAAAAATGGTCAAAAACTTAGGAAAAATCATATTTTCATAAGAAAATCTGATCTCCGGAGATGATTAGGGGTCAGACTGCACAAACTACCAGAAATATCTGAGGACATAATTTCATATGTCTTTGACAACTTCAGAGCAGGTCAGCCTGTGATTATTTACTTATTTGTTTACTTTTGAAGCCACAGTAGCAGAAGGTGCCTTTCTGAACTAGTGATAGCAACACATTTTCTCACATTCCACTGGAGACTGGTGTGATACAAGCACTCCAGCTCACCTGCCAGCACTGGAGAGAATGTGGTTGTCCTCTGGGGCACAGAAATTCATCTCCAAGTAATACAAATCAGTAACAGTGTTCTTCCCTGACACAGTACTGTTGCAAGCAAGCTCTCAGCATATTTACCAACTCTATGGGATTAACCAATAATATGCTGATTAGCCAATAAGTATTGAATCATCTTTTGCTTCAGAAAAAGATAATTGTATACCACTTGGAAAATACTGCTGGCTTCCAATTGCATCGACTATAAACACAGCACAGCACTTCAGTGCTGATAAACTCTGTATAGAATTTTAACCCAAGAAGAATCTTATATCTATATCATCTATATCTGTATCTATGTCAGCTGTCTATATATTTATATTAAATTAACTAGGAATAGGGATAGTAGTTGAACCTTAAATGATTGTGCATCATCTGTCTGCATTTCAGCATATTTCAGCATTTAAACGTATTTTACCACGAGGAGTATGAAAAGGTTAAACAGCAGCAGATTTCCTGTGCTAGATAACTTAATGAAAAACATTCAGGGTGCTTTTTAAGAACAACAGAATCATGGATGGCAATTTTTAGTATTTTTTCCTTCCCTTTTTTTGTTTGTTTTTATTTTTACAAGAAAAATGTGGGCAAGAAAGACTTTGCTGTAATTCTTTCTAATTGCTGTAATGCATTTTATTTTATTTTAGTGTTCTCAGTTTATTAAAACAGTTAGCATCAGTTTGTTTTCATTTTTAATGGAGATATACTCATTCCTTTCCTCCTGAAAAACTTCACAATATGGTTGGAAATGTCAGCAATAATTAGACAAAATGCTTGTGAAAACATAAAATAGAAACAATACATCTTTTTATAATGGCATCAGTTTGTCTGATTATCTCAAACAATGTACATTTCCAACTGCCCAGGAGGGTCATTAGAGCTTATGAAAATCAAACTCTCTTTTTTCTGCTTCATACATCATGGACAACAATATTGTCTCCCGGATCATTATATATTGCCTGGCTTCATAAATATATGTTAGACTTTCTTGAGCTACAGTGAACCTGGAGCATGAAATGCATTCAAAAATAGAAACAACAGGGGGAAAGAAAAAAGAAAATAATGTTATTAACTAAATAACCGTTACACAGAAATTATAAAAGGAAAGAAAACTTCACTGAACACAGTACTCAAGGGACTTTGGTTCAATTCTGTCTTCAGTTACAGATTTTCAGTATAACCTGAGGAAAGTCATTTCTACACTATGCACAGTGAGGGCCATTTGTCCTTTAAAGAAATGGTTGTGTGGTTGTGACAGCACTCCCTTCTGAGCTCCTGTCAAGGTGTGAAGCCTAATTCAGAAGTTTTTGTTATTCCTTTGAGATACACTCAGAGAATACAAAAGAGTATCACTTTACCTTTTTCCCCATTTGTAGAAATGGGGCTAATATTCCCTTACCCTCTCCAGAGATCCTATGGATGCAATTCATTAGTGTGTGAGAGGCATTCAGATACCATGATGACAAGGGCCATTTAGTGAGTAAATTAAGGTACAGTTCTCACTTTACATCAAAAAAGGTTAAGTATTAAAAACAATGAAAATCTAATAAGTTTATCATATGATCAATTATGATTCGGAACTCCAGGAAACTGGAAAGCTATTTCAAAGATAATTTTTACACCCACTTAGTTTGTTTTCTTGTAAGGTGTTGCAATAGATTTGTTCTGTCCTGTCGTTTAAGCACCTTGGTTTTTTCCCAGTGATCATGGGGTTTCAGTCTTCACTTGTCTCCTTCAGATTCAGCAACCCAGCAGGAATGATGTCATTTTATTTTGAATAGGGTCCCAATATACCAGCTGCCAAAGATACCAAGGAAAAACTGAAACTTACAGCAAAAGTTCAAAAATGTGTAAGATTTTCATTTAAAATTTTATGTCAGAACTTTTTAAATTTTCAAGATCTATACCTGTATCTGGAAAATGTGGTCAAAAAAGCAAAAGCATTACAGAAGTAATCTGTTATAACCAAACCAAGAATTTCTCTTCTGTAGTAGTAGAACACATAAGCTCTTGTAAATACAAGCAAATGCTTACCAATAATGAACTCTCTGTATTGCCTGCAATGTTCTAGCCCAAAGTAGACACAAGGCTTAAAGCTATTTTTAAATCACATAAAGGAATTAATAAATAAAATCCTTCTGATACTTCAAATTTGCAATTAAGCAATTCCTTTCAGCCAAGCTGTCAGTATAATATACTGGAGGACATTTTCATTACTGGTGAATGCATTTTCCCTGTCTCTCCAGGTATGCTATCATTGCTGAGGGTTAGATCTCCCCTATCACAGTAGGTTCATCAGAAGGAGGGAGAGGCTAAGGGACCAAGATCCTGCTCACACTGACTACTGCCTAGGCCTTCCATGGCATGTGAGAAGGGAGAAGTTCGTCAGCCTTCCCCTTGCAATATAGTCTAATACATTCCAGAATAAAATGCTAAAGCTCCACCATCATCCTAAAACATGGGGTTTATTCTTAATTAGCAGAAAACAAAGCATAGAAGCACTATGAACATAGTATCAGAATCACAGATTAGAGAGCCTGTTCTAGAGCCCAACCACCCTCTGAGTAAAGAACCTTTTTCTGACATCCAACCTAAATCTCCCCTGACCAAATTTCAGGTCATTCCCTCAGGTCCTGTCACTGATCACCACAAAGAGATCAGTGCCTGCCCCTCCTCTGCCCCTCATGAGGAAGTTGTAGACTGCAAAGAGGTGTCCCTCAGCCTTATCTCCTCCAGGCTGAACAGATCAAGTGACCTCAGCCACTCCTCATACGGCCTAGCCTCAAGGTCCTTCACCCTCTCCATTGCCCTCCTTTAGATATTCTCCAGTAGCTCAGTGTCTTATATTTCAGTGACCAAAACTGCTGACAATATTCAAGGTGAAGCCATAAGCACATTTATGTTTAGGTTCTTTTCTTTTTCAGATAGTTTTTCTCCTCCAGAAATTGCCGAGGACTTATTTTGGTCCAGTAACTCTTGGACAGTGACGTAGCTCCACCAGGGTCACATGTCCAAACTTTATTTCACTTCTATGCTCATATATTTCTTGTCCAATGAAATGAAGATTAATTGCCAGAATAAGTACAGATTTTGCAGACTGGGACAGCAGAGGAGTCACAATTCTCTTGTGTCTCCTACAACACAACACAGCACAGAAAGCAAAGCCCAAGGAAAAACAAACCAGACTGTGACCCAAAAGTTTTGTAAAAAATATTTGCAAACTGATCATTGAAATAAAGACTTGATAAATAATCAATCAACAGCTCAAATTCATTAGAAACAAAAGGCCAAATTTGGGCCAAGACACAGATCCACACATGAGGCTTCCACATGGTAAATCGCCAATGTTTGCAGATGCACACAAGAGCAAATGTTGGAAGAAATATCAGCAGGGAGGGCTGGCCAGTTGTCGTCGGTCTCTGGGACAGACTGAAACAATAATGAATGACACAGAGAGATGGGAGATCAATTTTAACTCTGTATCTCTGTGCTTTGAGAGGGTGAACCTCAAGAAGCTCAACTGTAACATTTTCTCATCAGCCTAATTTTTCTGTGTCATATACTTGCTGATATTTTCCCACTTGTGTTATTTGCTTGCTGAAGCTTCTCTGTTGATGGAGTTCAATAAATGGTGTTTGCCATCAGAGCAATTTGGTTCTAGTTCTAATTATAGCAACAAGCTGCTTCCTTAAAACATGTTATGGGTGTTTCATTATTTTAAATTGTTATCTTCTGTAATAATTACAGAAACAGTTGATCTTTTCTGAGAAGCCAGCAGCTGCAAATTCTCCCCTTTAAAATGTCTCATTTTAATAGGTGAAACATCAGGTAAAAATCAAATCAAGTTGTAATATAATTCTCCAGAAAAAGATATGTAAGCTATAACACATTGTCTCCAGATTCCATAGGGCTACCCTATTCAGAGCCACTAAACCATATCCCTTAGTGTAGATCATAACAAGCCTTATGCTGCACAGCTCAATTGTGAACACAAAGCCCCTAAATAAATCACACAGCAATGGCAACATTACTAATAGGGCTATCAGAATCAAAGGAAGCAGAGTGATGCATCTGAGAAGAGCCTGTATTATTATTCTGCATGATTTGTTTATGGTATTGTTGGAGAAACTGCTTCTCCTTCCTTCTTTCCCTAATTCCTCCAGATTAGGAATGGGAATGAAAAGGGTAGCAGAACTCCAGGAACAGCCTGTACATTGTAATCCTAAAATCATAAGAAGTGGTGGTCTAGTACTCTTTGCAAGGCATTTCACTAAACTAACTCAGTCTGTATCTTTATTCTGACACAATTCAACATTTGAACTCCTTTCAGTTTTCTGCTGTCATGTATTTCTAGCCCCTGTTCACAGTGATCCCTGAATAGAACACAGCACAGCACAGAGAGCAGTTACCAGCACTGCTAACATACATAGCATCATACTTTTGGCCATATTTGCTCAAAGACCTCTGCCTGTTTTAAGCAGTGATGGAAAATTACTCGTATTTATAAAATGCATAGAAGTGAGTGTTTTAATAGGGGTTAAGAGACTTTCTACCCACTAAAAGAGTTAAGAGTCAAAGAGACAAAATTTATGTTGGTGGTGACAAATATTCTATCAGCGATAGGAAGCTCCTTAGTGTTTCTATAACATTTAAAATTACTTTGAAGAAAACATTAAGGTTTTATTTATCTATTGATTAATTTATTTATTTAGAAATAGTTCCCTGAGGATGGGAGATAAGTTGTATGATTTTCTGGATCAGAAAGTTATCAGATTTTCTGGATCTCTTCTGAACTAAATCACTGACATTGTGTCAAGTCCTTTCCATTATAAGGCAGAGACACATTTATGTCATTTAAGCATGGAGCTAACTTTTTCTAAACATGGAGCTACCTCTTTGCAGTGATGAGGACTTATCCCAATATATTTTGGAAGACAGAGACTCAAATTCTCAATTAAAGTATTGACTGCAGATTAAAAATTTTATTTTTTTAAGTGGTACAAACAAAAGCTAGATAACATTGAGATACTTTTTAATAGAAGCTCTCAAAATCCCTTAATTGATCACATCTATCAAATAAGTGAGGGGGAAAAAAAAGAACAAAAAAAGAGGAAGAAAATAAAAGAAAATAAATACCTTAAAAGAAGAGTGAGAGGGGGGAAAAAAAGGAAACAAACTACAAAGCCCCAAAACTTAGAGCTCAGCCAATCAATTCAACACTCTTTCCCTGGAACAAATGTACCAAGAGTAGAATAAAGCAGGAGTTCATAATAAAAGACTAATGTTTCTTTAAAAAAAAAAAAATCAATAGCACTCCCAAACATGTTTCAACCAATAAAGTAAGATTTTGCAATTGTTAAACATTTAAAGTAATGCTCACATCAGCTAGATGCCTACAACTGTGGTTTTCTGAACTCTTTCATTTTCCCTTTCTTACATGTCCCTCCCACTTTGCATTAGAACAATTAATATCTTTCCTTCCTTAACAGCTCTCTAGATAATTCACAGAAGCATTTGTCTATGTGGCCTAGAATTAAACAGAAACTATTAAACAGTCAATTCCTATCACTTCTGTAGAGTTAATGTCATGTTAACTCCTACCATGCCTTGCTGGTCTGCAATACATAAACAAGTTATCTTAAAGATTTTGTAAGGTATTACTCTCACACCCTCAGTGCAGTCTCATGATTTAATCCAGAATGAAGTAAGGCTGTTTTAATAAAAATATGGTAACTCTTTTTTAATCACTAATTTTAGCCTTAGTAAACGAAGTAGAAAACATACAGGAAACACTACACTCCTCATATTACAGCAACTGAGTTGAAGTCTTGGGGTTTTTTTTGATACATGAACATCATTCTATGATTTGCTTTAAAAAACATGCATGAAACAGACCTGAGGAAAAGTTGCCTGTGGGAAAGAGGAGGAGAGGATCAAACAGTGTGACTGAGGCTTATGAGCATACTTTGGAGTAATTTTATACTCCATCCTGTCAGTTTTACTAGAGCAATGTCCTCTTACTCTTGGAGGCCTAAGGACATAAGCTCTCACTCCCTTCTCTAAGTAACTGTGTTCAGGGTCCCATTATATTCCATTATGATGATTAATAGCCTCCAGTGCATTTGTACAAAAGCAGTCCAATGCATTGGGAACACTTTGCTCATCATCAGCACACGGCTCATCTCCTGTGGTCACATTAACGACATGACTCCAGCTACCATGCAAAATTGCAGTGCTGGATCAGTGCAGATGTCATCAGATCCCCGTTCATCTCAGGGACTTCATTTTCTTCCTGAAACACAGAGGTGACATCAGAAATGAGCCTTTTGACATTGTTTTATCAGACAGAATCAACCTGCTAAGGGTCTCCGTGTGTTGCCCCTCCTGAAGTGGCCAGCAAGCTATGACCATACAGATGTACACTGCAACTCCAGCCACACTCAGGAACAAGATGCTTCAGCACCTCAGCAGGGCAAAGATGGGACAATGTTGAATTCTATTCTGGTCTGACCAGATTTGAAAGGACCAGGAGATGCCAGGAGCTATGTGTATGTGCTTGAATAATATCTATGCTTTAACCTTAATACGGCTTCTCTTTTCCATCCTACCATGCTAGGCTTTATACAACTCCCTTCTGTAAAAATGTATGAATTTCTGCTCTGTCTCAGGCAATCAAATTAACAAGTCAGCTGTGTTCTAAAGGCCATGATTTCCTTCATGGGCTACATTCTGATTCCAGAGCTTTCACTGGAAAAGACTAAAGCATTTTCTATTTCTCTTCCCAAGACACAGCCAACACCTCTGTGGCCCATAGTGACCATGCAGCACGGTGTAGGGCAGGCAGGAATGAAGAGTGGAAGAAGGAAGATTCCTTCCAACTCCGTCACTTGTAACTAATGCTGTGTGTATGGCAAAAGGTCAGCAGGGCATTTACCACCCTGCTGCTATCAGAAGAAAATCCGAGGTCCTTGTGCACAAGTAGTCTTTATAAAACAAGAAGGCAGGAGGAAACTGTCCAAATAATTTGCTGATCCGGAGTATACCAACCTCCATCTGACAACTAACTTGGATAAATATACAGCTCTCACATTACAGAATCACGGAATCAATTACGGTGAAAAAGATTTCTGATATCATTGAGTCCAAACCTGGACTGAACATCGCCATATAAACAAGACTGTGGCACTAAGTATCATGTCTACAGTTTTCTTAAATGCCTCCAGGAACAGTGACTTCCACCACCTCCCTGGGAAGTCCATTCCAATGTTTAACCACCCTTCTATGAAGAAATTCCTCCTAATGCCCAATCTGGACCTCCTCTGGGGCAGCTTGAGGCAGTTTCCTCTCATCCTGTCAGTTGTTCCCTGGGAGAAGGCAATTATAGAGAATGCTAGGGTCACCTCTGAGACTTTTCCTGGATAAACACCTCCAGCTCCTTCAGCTGCTCCTCTTATGGATTACCCTCTAGACCATTCACCAGCTTTGCTGCCCTTTTCTGGACTTCCTCCAGCACCTCAACGTCCTTCCTCAATTGAGGGGCCCAGGACTGGGCCTAATTTGTTATCCAAGTCTTACTTGTGACAAAATCAAAATTCGTTATTCCAGAGACAGTAGATCAAGACAGGAAAATAAGGAAACTTGATAGAGACCAAAGGGGACATTACTGTCAGCCCAGATGAGAAGGATTCTCTTTTTTTGGTGCATAGTTTATTCCAAGCTTTTGCACACTCATTATGCTCTCCCTGAAATCAGTGAGCTGCAGGCAGCCAGATTGCAGGAAAGCAACCATGCATTCAAGCCTATGGAGACAAGTTAGTGCCTCTCAAAAGCCATACTTTGCTGCAGAGAGCACAGAGAGCCAACAGCAGGCATGGTGTTTTTACTCTGGTGATGAATGAGCAGAACAAGCCGTGTAGAAGTTATCTGTTAGCACTGACAATTGTTAGAGACCGTGTAACAGTCTGTAATATATGTAAAATTATTGACATCATATGTGTTTATATTTAGGTTAAGCAACTATATTGTTTTTATAAGAGAAAACTGTTTCTGGAAACAATAGGCCAAATTGCTTTTCCTTGCTCAGAACAATGATGCAATGCTGCCAGTACCAACAGTTATTATTACAGAATCAGCTAACTGAAAACACAAGGTCTTTAGCAACTTGTATCTTACAAAGCACTCCAAGGCGTGCCGATGCTGTTTTGCTTTGTTTGCTAGTCAAGATGGGTAAAAGCAGTTTGTATTTTGCATCTGCTCATTATTGCAGTTTTCCCTGTGTATGTTTCCTCCTGTTTTCATTTCTCTTTCATGAGGGCAAGTATAAAAACCCCCCAGTTCTTGTGAATTTTTCACTATCAGAATTAATTGATGAAATCGCAGTCAGATGAACAGAGGAAGGCTAATCCTTCTGGGATGTGCAAGGAGTCCAGAGAAAAAGAAAAGGGAACTGAGGTGGAAAATACACGCCTGTTAACAGAAATAAGCAAGACTTCCCAAGAATTTGGAGATTACTCAGTCCTGGTCACTGCAGCAATCATATTCCAAACAGGGTCTTAGGCCATCCCATTAAAAAAATGGAAAATCTACAATTGTAGCACAGTGTGCAATGGATCTGCATATTTGGCATGTTTTTTTGAATGCTAACATTGTGATGATCACAATCTATTCATATATGGTGAAAGTGGGATTACAAAATAGAGCTAAACAAAGGAGCCTTGCCGTTTGCTACTTAGATGCTGTTCAAAACAAAGTCTTCAACTTTTCACCATAGCTGGCAGGTTAGAAATTCTTGTCCACCAGATGTGGACAAGATGCAGTATACTGAGAGCATAAATTTATTTTATATTTAGGTTTAAAATGGATCTCATTGTCACGGAAATGTTAACCCCTCAACAGAAAAATCCACCAGATTTTGCAAATGCAAATTTTAAGTTCCCATGTTTGGAACAATAATGAAATATACAGCATTCCTTGTTGTCCTTACTTTTGAACTGCAGGTAACTATAGAGCAGCGTTACAGGACAAAGATACACTTGTGAAATATTCACAAGCTGATGTCTTTGCAGCCCCGTGGGACCTGTGAAGAGCTCTTTCCCCCCCCCACATCTCTCTCTCAGACTTTAAATAATGAGGAGCAGAAAAGGTATGAGACAACATGTCTGTGTGTCTCCTTTGAAATCTTTTCTTACATTACCTTGTTATCTCTGCTCAAGAGCAGCAGGTATTCCAGCAGTTCAGAGTGTATCCACAGCAAAAACACCCAGCAAAACAGAGTGCCAGTAGACACAGCTTTCAGTTCAAGGTCCAGTCAGCAAAACACAAAACAGATACATGGAGGGAGTGGTGGCACAGTTGAGGGGGGATGTGTGTGTGAAGGGGTGGGAAGGCAGCATTTTGCCAAGCCAGGTAAGAAAATAGATATTTATTTATCCATACTAAAAAAAACAACAACAAAGAAAACCACCAAACAAACAACAAAAAATCTCTTTGCTAATCTGAGCTCACAAAATGCCTTTGTACAGAAAGTTATCCAACTTCCTTAGTATTACAGCCCGGATCAAGTCCTGACCACCCCAGAAAGATAAGTGGGCTGGTCACTGTACTGGTCACAAGGATTTGGATATTTCTTTTCAATTTAGCCCTCACTGATAACTGCTGAGAAACACTGATACTGGTAGGGATTTGGAGGTTTTACTATAGCTCTGTATTGTGCATCAGGAAAGACCACTTTGAACTTGGTATGAGGTATGAGCTGAGTATGAGGGATTTCGCTTGTTTCCACACATCTGAGTCAGTCTCTATGTAAAAGACTAAAGTAAAGCGATTTTTTATCAAATGAATCCACCCTGGTATCCATGAAAGCAAGTATGGTCCCTTTCCAGAAGAAGCATAGCTTTTTTAATTTCCAGTTCTCTAAGACTTCTTACTAATTTTTTATCCCCTCTGCATTTCAAAGATGCTTATATAACAGGTACTTTCCCACACTGGCCTTAAAAGCCCTTATTCTCTTTCTTTCATTATTTCAACAGACTAGCAGTCATTGCAACACAGGTGACTGTAAATCAAATCAAGTTGAAATGTGGGCCTGACTCATTTTCAGACGATATATGATTTGTTTGCATTACATTATCTTGGAAACCCATAAGCAATGTGTGTTAACTGCATGCCCGCACATGGCAAGAAGATAAATGCTCTTAGTCAGTAATATAAAGTCTAAATAAAATTACAATCAGGTTTGGATATTAGGATAGCTTTGCAACACCCTTGGGGCATTGCTCTTATCATTAGCATTATTTGCATTAGAGTAGTGTCCAGAGATCCTGCTTGTGATCAGTTTCAAATTGTGCTAGGCTCTGGAAAACGTGGGAAGAGACAAAAGTTTTGAATGCTAAGTAGATAATTACAGGCAAAGAGTGGGAGAAATAAAGGATTGTTATCATCACTACGTAGAGCTCTGAGGTGTGGAGATTTAATTTTTGTTATAGTCTAAGTACAGGCACAGAGCAATGTTGGAGTCCAAGTTCACCTAGCATCCAAAGAGTTTGCACACAAGCCCATGTTTAGGTTCCCACTGGATTTATGGGGATGCTGATAATAGTAGGAAAGATATCTTGAGCTTGCCTTTCCCCAGCTACATTCCTACCTGCAGCATGGGCAGCTGGGAACAAGGTTGGCTTGGCTTTCTTGGCCTGAGGCAACCTCCACATATTCTGTCATGCTGTCCTGTGACACTTTCCCAGTGCTGATCCAGCAAGTTTCCCCAAGTCCTTCCCATACAGGATTTTAGCCCTGCAGTGTGGGATGGATGGGCAGGTGAGCACAGGAACAGCTAGCTCAAACACCTGCATGACTGCTTAGACAACATGGGGGCGTTTTTTGGTCTGTTTGTTTGTTTGTTTGTTTGGGGAATAGTTTGTTTGTGGGATTTTATGTGGGTTTAGTTTTTCTCTCATCTCTGGGAAGACTCTGTGTCTTCCTTAAGGTCACCAGAAAGTCAGAGTGCAGCTAAAAACCAGACACCTGACTCCAGCATGCAAAAGTTCATCATTAATCTCTAAAGACCTACTGGAAGTATAGAAGTAACCTGGTAAAAAAATAGGACAAGTGATCTTTCAATAAGTAGTGGAAGGACTCTATCGACCTCCAAGGAAGTTTCTTTTTAAGTAACATTTCAAGGTGTCCTCCATACCTGCTCACAAAATTTTTACGACGATTACACAAACACCCATCACAATGCGGGGCTGATGAAAGAGGGGGTGGATGTTTATGTGCTGCTGTTTCACCCTTTGTTGGCAGGGATAAGAAAATTACAAAGTGATAAGAAGAGATGCAAGTGGGAGGAGCAGACATGAGTGCCTGATTATGTGCTTAATTAAGCAATGCTGGCCACATCAAATTGTAATGAAGTGTGTGTCTATCTTGGGCATGTTTTCAGTCCCAGGCATTACATTGGCTACCTGCCTCTGAATGGACAGTGGGGGAGATATTTTCAAACTCAGAAATGTTGACTATCCAGCAGAGCTGGATGGTTACCTATTTTTGTCTTTGAAGACTGTATATGCTCAGTTAAGATCACAATCTCACCGAGTGATCCAGTCACTCGCAGAAGTAATTTTGCTTAGCTAAATGAGACAGCAGGCAGGAGTAAGGCTGGTAGACCTAGACCTAAAATACACCTCCTGGCAGTCCAGGAGAGCAAGTAATTACATCCTGTTTAAGTGCTTTAACAAGAATGTAAACATTTTTTTCTTAAACATAGTAGGAACTTTAGTTATTATTTTTCAAAACTAATATATATTTTCCTATGACTTCTATTGTTCTGTAATTCCAGGGGGTCATTTCTAATCCCATATGTAACAGGTTTATTAGATGTAATATTTTATCTCTTGGATTCAGTGTCTAATGCTATCATTTTGTTCTTATTTCAATAAAAGTGTTTTTCTCCTCTTCACTTTGTCAGAATCTAATGGTTTTCTTTATCACAGTAGAAAGTTAGAAAGATTCCTCCCTAAAAGACAAAAATAGACCATTTGTGTCTCCATCTTAATTCAATTTGTATCATAGAATGCAGACCAAACAAAGTAACTTTATAATACTAGAAACTGCCAGAACTGAGCTGGGATTTTTTTTTGTTTGTTTGTTTGTTGCTTGTTTTAATATGTGGGCATGAAGTCTCAGTAAATCTGTAGCTCATTGGCTTCATTACCTGTAGCCTTGTGGACACAGAAGGAAACAGTACCAAATGCTCCTGTGATTTCTGGTTTTCTTTGGGAATTCACTATCTGTGTGCTTTAATCAAGTGGAAATACATAGGAACCATTCCACCTTCCAGCTGACTAAAGCACAGTATTAGTTTTTTCGTGAGAGCTCTACAGATAAAAATTCCACAAGGATTTTCCTGGGTTTTGTAAATTTATTAAAAAGTAATATAGTCTATACAAAATTAGACCATGAAAGTTAAAAGAGCTAGTAAAGTAATTTATTGGGTCTGTGAAATCATCTAGGAAATACAGGTGTTTTCATATAATTTTAACTATTGTATTATATTTAAGACGCTGAAGGCACCTGAAACCTTGGTATCCAGACCCAGAAAAGGTTCCCACTAGACTTGTGTTCCTTGCATACCACCCTCTGGAACAAAGGACTTCTTCATCATATCTGTGTGCTCTTTGCTGAACGGTCAGTCAAGCACCTTTGTTAAATATATAGGTTAGAAAACCTTAATCTTCTTTCATATTCGTTTCCCACACCTTGTCAACATCCACATAGCTCACCAGTGAAGCTGCTGTACATGCAATCCACCCACAGGTTACAACTTATAGGTCAGGGATGGGAATTCACTCTGAAATCACTGGGTAGCTGAGCCTACATACATTACTGAGGTGACAGGTATAGCACACAGTGATGAACCTTCTGTCAGTCACAGAGAGGTCACACTGGAAGCAGTTGCCAACATGGCTATCTCCCATCTTTAAAAAAAAAAAGGAAATTAAGAGCAGTCTGTGTTTTTTTTTGTTTTTTTTTTTTTTTTTGTCTTGTGGAAAATGGAAGCAGAGTTGATGCTGTTCACTAGTGTCAAGTGGGTGAAGATTTAGGGCCCCAGAGCTCAGGAGGTCTCCTTTAACTGTGCTGGCTGTACTCTCTGCAACAACACAAATTGTTGCCTGAACTGAGCCCCTCATCAGCTATTCCAGGAGCAGTGATGACAACCACATTAACGTGAACTGTACTGGAAACAAACATCTCCAGCCCAGTGTCAGGAAAGCCAAATAAGAGCATGGCATTCTCCTGTTTCATTCTTACTTCTTTTCCATTATAAAACCTGTAAAATAGGTCTAGTTTAAAAATTATCACATTAAAAGTCTGTAAGATTTTTAGTTTGGTTAAAGAGGTGCCTGAGTCTCATCTGCCAGAAAGAGTAAATTGTAGCATGAAAAAAAGAACTATCTAAGTTTGCTAAAGGTTCATCTACAATTCTGTAGCTTTAGCATTATCATGAACATATCAGAATACCAAATCTAAGATCAGTACTCGTATCTCATTATGCTGTCTTTGTCCACTGTGTTAAAGAAATGCCAGAGCTCATCAGATAACAACAGAATATTAATATTGCAGAGGTTAAAAATCATGCACTCTGTAGTTATCTCAGAGTGTTTGGGCTAGTTGCTGTAAAATCTTGTTTCAAGGTCCTTAGAGGTTAATAAGATCAGTGCTCTCCAGTCTTTCTGTGAGACCTCAGAAGAATCTTCCTATATTCCTCCATTTTGCCAACCTATTGAGGTACTTCAATGTTCTATGTATCTGCTCTGCACAGACAAAGACTGGTTTTTCTAAACAAGGTGGTTTGGATGACATTTTTTGGAGTCAAAAGGAAGTCTTTCTTCCAAAAAAAAAAAAAATCGCCCTTAGAGGAAAACAAAAAATCAGCCCTGGTATAAAGCAGTGTTAATACACATGAAATAAATTGATTTTGCCAAGGCTAAATTTTTCTAGTGGAGCCTATACTTGAGAACATTCGAGTGCTCTCTTGAGTTATCTCATTGTATCAGTGTTTGCAGGACAGTACCTTGAATTTGTTTCTATCATACAAGTTGATATATAAGGAGACAGGATTTAATTGAAATCTGAACTCAGAGAAGTCTTCAAAAAAATCTTGTAATTTTATCAGAAAAAAGTCTTTTTATGAAAGAAGAATCAAAGTGTATAAGGAACCTTTAGGAGAGATTCTGATATGAAATGCAGCTACAGTCCGAATAAATCTGATTGCACTCTATAATAAATGCTTCTTTTATTTTTGTATGTGAAGTTTCTAGAGATGGTAGGATTCGCTCCCTAAAAATATTTTTTCTTTTACTTTGCATATTGGATTTTAGAAATCCATTCATACCATGGATTTGATGAAGACAAGCCATAAGTTTATGCAAAGTCTTTAGCTGCAGAAGACCCTGACCTTACAGAGGATCAACTCTTCCAGAGTGTTATAACCAAATTAATACAGTTGCTTAAATAATGAAGGGCATATGAATGCAAACTGTGGAGATCTGCCTGAGGTTGTTAGCTTTCTCTGTATGTCCCCACCTCTCCTTCAATATATATGCAGCTGTCTTACTTGTCCTGGTATTTCAACACAACAGGGATTGAATCCAAAACTTCCATGTATAAAAGTCTGAGGCTCAGGTTCTTCCCACTTAACTTGAGGTACAAAACTGAGAAGTATCTACATTAATAATGAAAACACTGTATGAAAACTGGGCTATTAATGCCTTTGTAAAGATAGATTTATTATTATTGTTATTATTAATTTTTAATGGAATGGGTTTAGAAATTCTAAGGGAATGAAACTGGTTTTTGGGGGGCTGGTGGCACTGGTTTTAAATACCATTATACTTTTACTTCTCCAAGTTATTTTTTGCCCTGTATCTATTTAGTAGGAACATCAGTATACAGAGACAAGGAATAATTTCTGATGCTCATTCAGGGACAGCAATCCAAGTGCCTTTTATCCTTTCCTGCACCGAGTACCATATTGCCTTAAAAGTTGTCTTTTAGCTTCATGGAGAGGGAAGTCCTGGTAGCCAAGTTACTTCAGGTTTTCACTGGCAGGAATGAATGGTTGAGGGAATGAAAAATTCACCCCCATAGGCTACTGAAAGCAACAATAAATAGGTTGTCCACGTCCCCATTTCAGTGGTCCTTCCCTGTGTCTTAGTGTTTTCCCTTCCTGTGGGAAGGTGACTGCAGCACCCTTGTCTTACACAAGGGTGACAGACAAGGGTGCACACAAGGGCATAGCTGTCAATACCAGTTATGGTGATGGACATCAGGAACAACACCTTTAAAGTCAAAGGGGTGCAGAGGTATAATGCTGAGGAGAACAAGCCTGTAGTAAGAGCTCAGTAGGTAGGACTGCAGGAATTAATCATATTTTCAGTGAGCCAATTCGTCTGTCACGTGACAATAAAAATTACATTTAGAAAAATTATATATTATCTCTCGCTTGTTAATTGTTGAGAAAACTGAAGAAGCAAAGCTTTAAGTTTTTATTTTGAGCTCAGTGTCCAGTCCTATGTTGCAGATTTTGTCATGATCACATGTGAATAAAGTCCATCATATAATTTAAATTTAGCTTTATTAAACAGACTCTCTCTCCCATCTCAGCATCCATTAAATTATTGTTCTTCTCCTCCTCCTCCTCAGTTCCCCTAAAGATGCCATTCATTAAAATGTAGAGAATAAAATCTCTATATGTGCATTTTTGCTTATTAGCTGTGCTGGCTGCCTCATCATTTGCCAAAATCATATTTCTTGAACAAGGAGGGCAGAAACAATGTGAAATCAATCTTTTTTGCTTGGCCAGATAAACATAAGACACAATGAGAGAAAGAAAGGCACAGAGAGAGACAGATAGGGAGAAAGAAAATAAAGCAAGAAAACAGCAACACCATCCCAGTGGTGATGGATAACTGAAGTGAACGTGTCAGGATGGTATTATGTAAATTACCAAAGCAGCTGAGCAGTGCACTGATGATTACAGAGGATGTGAACAATGTTGTGGTCCCCAGGTGCCACCATGCCTTGTTATTTTTTCTTCCCTCCAACTACCCTTGGGGTAGATTCTTCCTGACCTGAGTCCTTGAAAAAAATCATCCAAGAAATACCTTCCTAAAAAAAAAAGGTTAGAGGACATCTATGACATTTCTCTAAAGCAATAACTGCACCCTGTGTGTTGCCAGTTTAACATTCTAAAAAGTGCTTTTTCCTTACACCTCTGAAGGATTTGACTTATCAAACACCTTGATTGCAGAATAGGCTCAAGGTCAAAATAATTTTAAACCAAAACGGAAAACTGAAGGGTGAGGGACATGCATTCAACATGCATTAATCTCTATTTTAAAGTTACTCTGTATTATTAGGGAAAACTGTTTTTCTGTCTCAGTAAGCATGCTGGATATCTGTATTTGAATTTGCATGGTAATGTTTGCGTCCATGTTTTCTGGTTACTCTGCATTTTATTTCTCCTTTTGGGGAGTGTTGATTTAAAAAAACTGTTGAGCAAGACAGCAAAGGGATAATTTGCTAATTAGGCCTCATTTGAAATTACTTTCTCTTTAAGCTGAATGTGGCCCCAAAACACAAAGTCCCATAGTCCACTGATAAACTCATAAATTATGGAGACAAACATCCAGGCCCTTTGCAGACTGCTCAGGATGGTACCTTAGGAAACAACAAACCTCCATTGGTTTAGGTCTTGCAAAACCCCTTGTCAATATGTCAAGGATTTCATCCAAAACAGTGCAAACAGCATTAAAAATGAAATAAAGCCTTAGAAAAATACAGAATATTGTTCAGAAAGATTCTTCTGTTATTTTGACCATGTTCCTCATTAATTTTTTCACAAAGAGATGAAATTAAATTTTCTTATTAACAGCATGCATAGAACATATTTCTTCTTGATTGAGGTTGATCTATATTGATTACACAAAGTGCCAGTTACAATAATCAAAGTTTCATGGAAGTCAGGAAAACTTAAGTTAGCTCCTCCTGCAGAAGGAGAGTTCCCAAATGCAGAAGAATCCTGTTGCAGAAGCCTGGGATTCTTTGATTTGAAGATCATTTTAGATGACAAAAATTGTTTTGTATCTCCTTGAAATTTGGCAGAGCCATGCAGTCCTTTTAGATCTTTATTTTTGCACAGCATCTATTTTCTCAGGTCCAGTCTTATGTCTGAATACCGATACCAACAATAAATAAGACTCATTCACCATAATGCCTTCAATAAGAGTTTTTGGTGTAAGGAATGCACTGTCTGCACAATATCACACTTCCCATCTGTGCTCTGGGCAGCCTCATGGGATTAACAGGGTAACTTGGTAACTGACACTTGTACAGGTTTAAATTTGAAATTGCATTTAATTTGTATATCATTATGTAATCGAGAACTTGAACCTTTAAGGCAAATACAGCAGTAAATGGGCAACCTGCTAAAAATATTTGCAATCCAATAATTAATTTAATGGGATTCATGTCTCTGGAGACTAGTACAAGGCCTTTTTGTGGCAGATTGCATTTGCTCTCTTTACATTTGTACAGGGCAGCATTCAGTGGGTGAGGGTACACGTGAGCTGGTAGATGGGCAGAAACATTCCTTTCTGGAGAGAAAATTCCCTTTCATGGGACAGGGACAACATGAGCATGTACTGTCCCTCTTGTGTTCAATGGCTCTTGAAGAGCTTTCCAAGGTGGAATTTATCAGTAAGGTCAGTCTGACTTTTTTGGGATTTTTTCTTGACTCCTTTATTTGGAGACTCTGTAGCTGTCACTGAACATGTTGTTTTGTTTAAATTCATGAGAAGAAAAAAAATAAACAGAGTTGGGAGGAAAGCAAGTCAGACCAATTGCACAGAGAAACTTTATCATGGCAAACTTACGTCTGGTTTTGTTGTCAATATACCATGGTTTGCTACTCCAAGATGTCTTAAGAATGTCAAATACAGGAAACCATTTTTAATGGAAAAATTGCTTGGGAAACTCCTATCAGTTTGGACTTGGATGTATTACTGAGTCTGATGTCTGGTTAGGCTCCTTTTACATTCCTGCACTCAATGATGAATATTAAAATAAGCTATGGCAAAACAATTGCTTCTTATTGGTTCTCTACTATATTTAATTCAGGATTTTTTATATGACTTTAAAAATAGCTTCTATAGAAAGAATATGGAAATTCTCCTTCATGTGACTTTGTCATTGCTCCATTGTGTAAGATCTCTAAAAACCCTTAAGAGCACAAGTCTTGCTAATTGTTAATTGGGACATTCAATGGGACTTGAGCATCCACTTCACTTAATTGCTTTTGAGCAGCCAACACAGCTCTGAGAAGTGGCAGACATTTGTGATCAGATTTACTCCTATATCCTGGGTCCAATTTGTCAAGAGCGAAAGCGTCACTTTCAAAATGCCATTGACCCTCAATTGTTCAGCTTTTCTGCAGGACCCAGGCTACCTATTGCAGGAGTTATTTTGTTCCACTTGGCTTTTCTTTATAGAAACAAATAGATACAGAATTTTTATAATGTTCCGTTTCCTTTGTTTTAAAGCACTTATTTGAATGTGATTTTTCACTCACAAAAAAAAAAAGGTATTTCTGGCAGTATAATAATAACTTGCATTTGTATTGTACCTTTCATCTCAAGTGATCCCAAAGCACTTTACTGACTTAACAAGCTGAAACACACTATATTAAATACTACACATAGGGATCACTTCACCCACCACTAAAACAACCACTTATGTGGTGAAATGAACCAACTGTTTAAAGGCTCAGTTCTGCTAGGTGTTGAGCTCTATTAGCCTGATACAATGCCCACTGAAGTCAATATAAAGACTCCTAAATATTTCATTGGGCTCTGAATTAGAATTTATTACAATCTTCCAACAAAGCATTTAGGAACATGCTTAACTTAAGCACTTGAGCAGTTCCATTGACATTAATAGAGCCTGAGGTTTCTTAAAGTTGAGCTTGTGAGTTTTTGAAGTAGGGCCAGGTGTCTGAGTGCTGTGCAGTAGAGATTGCAGTGAGTGCATTGATACAGCAAAGAAGCAGAAAACAAGATCTGAAGAACACCCTAACTCGTTAAATTCACTGCTGAAATTAGGTAGCACAATTTAAATACCCTTACCAAACACATGGTTGAGACAACATGGAAGAAGAATTGTTAGTCCACTCCTTGAAATATTTTTGCATTCACTACATCCTAATAACTTTATATTATTACCTCTGTTTTATTACCACTGGTTTGTTATTTAGAGATTGTAAAAATATGAATCTTTTTGTGCTTGCAAATCATAGATTCCTCTTAATGTAATCCAGTAATTCATTACTTTTCTGCTTGCACTCTTAGCTGGATTAATAAGCATCTCCATTTTTTATTAATTAAAAAATGGTAGAAAAGAATAGGCCTATAAACTGAAACAGAGCATCTGGAAAGAACTATAGCAAAGCAACTGGAGGAAAAAAATGTAGCTGCTCTGTTTAGTATTAGGCAGCTCGAGGGATGCTGCTTCTCACTCCCAAAGACAGTAAGGCTTTGTGATACTAGAAAAGATAGTGAGTCCAGGTCAGAGCTGGGACAGTAATAACCCTTCTTCATAACCTGACTGCACCCTTCCATGTTAACATACTGTGAACTGAGCACAAGTGACAAAACCAATCCATCACTGCACCACCAACACAAAGAAGAATAGAGAGGTTAACAGAAATTGATGACATCCCTGCTCGAATTTTACACTGATTCGGCCAGCTTTACGATTGAAACAGACAAAGATTTATAGTCCAAGCTAGGACGCTGGCTCTCCTTGATTGCCTTGATTTTTTTTTTTTATGCGCTTCTGCATATTTATTTCCAAGCTCATCACGGGCTTGTATCATTAGAATGCTGATTTGATTTTACATTCCAAGAGGAGTAGACATTATGCAGCCATTTGCATGATGTGAGAGAAATCACCATAACGGTTTGTGATACCGGCGACCAAAATGATCGGTAATGTTCACCTGCATAAGCAGGATCGTGTAATATTTTTTTTTGAAATTCAGATTTTTTCCTTTTGCTTCTCCCTCTGTGAAGAAAAAAATAAAAAGAAGGAATTATTCCATATCCTGTGGATGAGAAATTGTGTTTTGTCATGCCTCCGAGGGTTACAGTGGTATTGAGCTTTTATGAATTCGTTTGATATCAGGGCTGAGCGTTACGAGTTCCAACACAAATTTTTTTCCCCATGACATTATTACTGAAAGCTTTTATCAGTTCATTGTGACAAAAAATTGATTATTATCCTTGACATTTGATGGATAGCTTTCATAAAAGTGCTTTTTTTTTCTTTAGGTTTTTATTTCTGTGTGTGTGTGTGTGTGTGTGCGTGTGCGTGTGTGTGTGTGTGTGTTTAAGCCTGAAAAGTTTTCTTAGGAAGGTTCTATATTCTGGATAGAAAAGAAAAAGGAACAAAAACCAAGCAACAACCACTTACTCTATGGCATATTCTTGAATTATTGCTATCTGTGAAAAAGTTGAAAGTGACTTTTTCCACTTAAACACTAGGAAAATGTACATTCCTGCATCTTAGAGACAAATTTGCATTACTAATATAACTGTTCTATAGACACCTGAAAAGAGATTTTGAAGTAGTTGAGACAAAGGCATTGATAGACACTCTATAGTTAAGGTTAATTTGGGCCTTTGTCTTTGCTAGATTCTAATACCTCTTTGTAGTTGTTATGTTTTAAACAAATGTTCAGCAGGTGTCTGACAGAAGAACAAAGCTGCCTTTAAAGAGTTTAACTCTTGTTTATTGCATTCTAGCAACGAGAAGCAATAGGACTTGACTCATTCTGAACAATGCCAGAAGCTGAAGCTAATGGTGATTCAATTATGGTCTCTCACAAATGGGAATATTCACCTCTGTGTGGGCATTAGTGCTGATGGGAGCTCTGTGCTTGCCTTGGGAGGAGAATATACTCTCAGAGAATCTGGCAGAACTGTTTTCTTTTGGAGGAAATGGCTGCTTTCCCTGGTGCCATTCTCAGTGATGGATTCATAGGAGTCTTCCCAGGGATCCTTGCTGAAACAAAAGGTGGGAGGAGAGTGAATTTTAGAGAAATTTGTGAAGACAGAAAGTCAGCCAGAGGCCAGACCAGCCATTTGCTAGAGAAAAGGGGCTTTAGGATAGGATTAGTTATAGGAACAGATTTTAACCTTTTGAAACAAATGCTGTTAAGTGTCAGATCAATTAAGAAAAAAAATAGAGAAGTTTTCTGAACTGTGTGCCTCTTTCAGACATTTAGTGGTTCTTGAGACGAGGGAAGTCAGCATTAAACTGAAAAAAAATATTATTTATTCTTGCTGTTATTATTGCACAGAAGAAAAATTGATTTCTGGTGATGGACTGGTACAGGGACTGTTGCCATGTGTGAAAGAAAGGAAGAGGTGACAAGAAGAAGCCTTAGTCTGATGTATAACCCCCAATATGTGCCTTGCACGGAGAAAAGTGATGAAATGGTTGCAGTCTTCTTAATTCCTCCCCCCAGACTTTCCATTTCTTTCCACTCCCAACAAGTCTGTCCTGGGGGCAAGTTCTGGGCCAAGTTTACCTAATGGGGGCAATATAAATGTCAGTAACACTGTAGGAAAGGAAGAATTCTCCAGTGTATACTTTGCATCTGTTCTTAGAAAGAAGGATCTTGTTTAAGACAAGAACAGCAGAACAGGTTTCCTTACAGTAGTAATCAGAGGAAAAGAAAGGAGCAGCATAACAGTTTAGAAAATTAACTATGGTAAAATATTTCACCCAAGTTAAGTTCAAAGGAATATCAAACTGATGAACTAATCTTGGAAGACTGAAAAAAATCTGAGGTTCTTGAAAAAAATGGTTCTTGTGCCACTGCTTGAGAAGGACAAATACTACAGCAAACTGTCATCTCATTAAATGGACATAGAGCTACTAAGTCAGGGTGATGGGAGATGAAATCAATGAGGAAATAAAATAATGGCACACTGTCAATCAACAGAGGTTAATGAAAAAATTATCAAATAAACTTCCTCTTTTTGATTGTGATTATGATTTCATTGGCAAAGATTTCCAAAAGGTATTTGATTTCTTTAGGATTAAAAAATACTGCAGGCAGAGAATTCATTAAAAGTTTTCTAACTTGAAAGTTTTTGAAAAAGATTTCTAATGAAAAAATAATCTGTTTGGTTTTTCCTATTGGATTCCATCTTTCGGTCCTGAGTCAAGTCATGACCTGAGCAGGACTGTGCAAAATGACACAGTTAGTCTTGTTATGATGTACACACACAAAAAACCCTGTATGGTAAATAATGAGAAAGACAGTTCTGACAAATAACCTAATTATTACAATGATCTGGACTTGCTAGAATAAGATTTATTTTAACTTTTTAAACCATGATATTACATATCTTGCAGTCAAAACTGCAAATCCCAAATCCCTTCTGAAGAAGGAACTAATTTGGAAAAGGAACATCATAAGGAGTTAGAAATTACCAGGATTCATATGAAATGGAAAAGCATATGATCAGGAAGTAAAGAAAGCAAATATCAGTTCTCAGATGTCTGGCCAGAAGGAGTAAGTTCATGATTAACCAATGTAATAATTTATTTAAGGATCTCATGGCTCCTCCAGGTTTTTGGTGTTTTAAAAAATGAAAAGCTTTCAAAAAGTATGTTCTGTCCTACCAGCAGGCCTGATGCAAGAGATAGGGTCATCCTGTTCCCTCCACTGCAGAGTTTAAATTATCTCTGAATTGTCAGCCTCATCAAAATAATATTAAAAATATGTAACTGCCTATGAGTTTTATAAACAAAAAGATTGTGTAAACTGAGATAGCCAATTAGGCACTGAAAGCTCACAAATGTACTCTTAGAGTACCTAAATGCCAGTTTCAGGGCCAAAGGCAGATGGATGCAAGGTCTTCTGAGTATCCTTGTCTGTAATGTTGTCACTTTCAGTTGTATTTCAAAGGACTTTAGTTTTTTATTTTTACTCCTGGTACAATATTAGGATTTTATCTGCAGCTTTCAGAGGAGAGAAACAAAACATGTTGTCTACTACTTTTCAATGTTAAAATAATTTTCAGACTCTGAAAACTGGAAGGTACTGCTGTCGAGCATGAAATCTTGGCTCCATTTGCCAGTGCACTCACTACATGTGATTTTTTTTTCATTAGCTGGATGGTTTTTACCTGGTGGGTTAGACCTGGAAAATAGCCATGCTTACACCAGTGACTCCCTCCTTCCTTCCCTCTGCTTAGCAGGACTGGGGGAGAAAACAGGATAAGAAACTTCATGTGTTGAGATTGAGACAGTACAATTTGTTACCAGTTACTGTCACTGGCAAAACAGATTCAACTTGAGGACAATTAACTCACCTTTTTTTTTTTTTTTCCTAAATAAAATAGATCTTGTTAGGGAGAAACAAAAGGCAAACATTAAAACCCCACCTTTCCTCCCCCAGTTCTGCCCACAGAAGCAATGCTCTGCAGAACCCCTACTGCCAAAGCCTTGCCACAGACACCCCAAAGAAAATGATATTAAAAAGTTATACTAACAAGGCTAACTTCAGTTAGCCAAATAACCCTACCAAGGCTTATTTGAAATAATAAATGGATGACATTTAAGTTGCATGTGGATAGTGTTTTCATATTTTTTGTCAATAATGCAGGAAGTATTGTAGCTAATTTTCTGCAGAAGAACACCCTTTCAATCAAACTTGATGAGCATCATTCTCCCTCTGTTTTTATAGTAACTTTACAAACTTAATTTCAAAAGGATGATTTTAGTTTTTTAAAATCAAAATTTGTTTGGATTGTTCATTTGTTTAATTTTAACCCTCTTCTAATGCAATGAAAGATCACATTTTTGCTTCATTTTTATCACAAGTACTGCATTTGCAGTGAAACTAATGAAACAAACCTTTGTTTTGGTTCTCATAATATTTTATTTAAACTGCAAAATTGTTGCTGCAAATATTTGATTAAATATCATAGAGCATAATATAAAGTTCTTGTCTGGATCTTCCTATTACAATCAATTGCAATGAATCTACAAAGAAACTATTGTACTGTCCATATTAGAAATGTGTGGAGGCTGGAATATCTGCCACACTAGGGCTTTTCAGGAATTTTAAAATTTTTCTTCCAGCAGGAGTGATTTCATAGAAAAGAAAATGATGGTAGAGCAAAGAAGGGGAACTTTGGGTCATTCAGATATCCTGCTTCAGAAAATTAGAAGGATTTGTTTTGATTTCAATGCTTGTGTCTTTGTTCTATTAGAGCACTTGTCATTCTGTTATGATTATAATTTGGCAAATTATTTCTAATTGAAAAGTCAGCTTCCATGAAGAAATGAAATTTCTAAAATAACCTAAACCCCAAGCATTTCAGAACTGACAGAAATTTTCTTTAGACTTGCAAGTGAAATCCTAGAAATACCAGTTCTGTTTCACAAAGCATTTCTGATAGCAATATTTTCCAATGAACTGTAAATCAATCAACTTTTGTCTTAAAGCCTCTAGTCTTACTCTCACAAGTTTCTCTATTTTTCCTTGTCAGGAATTGCCCATTTGGTTCATTTTGCAGACAAATCACTAAGTTTAACTAGTAGGTTTTAGATTTAGGCCTAATCATAGAACTGCACACAATATTTAAATTATTCCCAAATTCAAGTGGGTTTTTAAATTAAAGACGGTTAAACAAGGATTTGGGAGAAATTAGCTAGTAATATAAATTGAAGTCGTGCATTGACAAAATGACATTACGTTACACTTAGTCTGATTTCAGGTCAGAAGCAGGTACAGGTAGAAAGATACCAACAGCCTGAAATATTTGTAGTACTTTCTATGAGAGGAGTAATGAATTTTCTCTCATGAATAAAAGTAAATCAAATTTAAACTGTGAAGTTGGAGGCTATCTGGAGAGAAAGAATAATAAACTAAAAATAAATTGTTCTCCATTGTTGTGAGTGAATTATGCACATTACTCCAAACATATTTTGTTGAGGTGATTTAGCCATAATCCACTTGTTTTGTGCTTGCATGCCTAAATTTTATGCATCATTTGTACAAAGATGAATAAAAGACTGTTTCAGAGATATAAATATGCATATGCAAAGCCAAGCACAGTAAGATTGAATCATCACCATATATTCTGTAACAGGAAAATAAAAAAGATGACATGGAGCATCAAATTACTTTATTTTACTATCTTTTCCCTCAAACACATTTTTAAAAGTACAAAGCAATATAATTTGTTGTGGCATGCTACTCCCTGTGTTGCTATTAAGCTATCCAGGTGATGCTCTCTTGAGAATCCACTCTGAACAGAGGCCTAATTCAAGACTGGATCACAACATCTGCACCAGATAGAATTTGTCATCTTCTGTCTTCAAGCCCATTGGCTGTTGCTTAGCAACTGGTCAATCTCACAGAGTATTTGCCATGACAAATTAGTAGTGTTGTTACCATGACAACCAGCTTTGTTACTTAATTAAATTGATTTGAATCAGAATTGGCTTTCGGGGAAACAAGTGTGTTGTGTGAAGTAGTAAACATGAGCTTGCAGCTAAACCATTCATGCTTTGATGTAGTAGTCCCTAAAATCAACACCATCAGGATGAAATCCACAATCAAGTCCTGAAATCACTGTGGACAGACTTACTTAAGACTTTAATTTCCTTTTCCAGATTTTTTTTAGAGCACTCTGGATATATTTAGCAATGATCAAAAAAACAAAAAAAAAAAAAAAAAAAAGAAAGAATCCAAACCCCAGGCTACTCTAATTTCTTGATTAATGCTCTGACAGTGTAAGTAGGGAAGTTCCTGCTCTTTAGGAACCAGTTGGGGAGCCATGTTTCATGTGTCACTGGAAAGTGCACAGCTTCACATGAAAAAAGAAAAAGAAATCAGATTATGTGGGGTAAAGAGCTAGGAATGGAATTTCTTGACATTCTTTCTATTTCTTCTCCAGTGGCATCTTGGCTGCTACCTGGAAAGTCTCAGTGCTCACCATAGTATGGGACTCTGACTGGCTTGAGAAAGTGAGGGAAATCCCTTCTTTTGATACTCAGGGTCCAGGCAGCACAAAATTAAAATAAGGCAAGCTAGAAATTCAGATTTCACACTATCGGCAAATTTCTTTTAACAGAAACACCTACACACTTTTTAATTATGTTTTCTACCCCTCTTATCCTCTTTGCAGACTCACAGAGGCACAGGATTAGCATATTTATGTCATACATATATTTAATGAATGAAACCTTCATGTTAAGTATGAGCACAGCTGTTGCAGACTTCAGATACACAATCTCACATTTTTTCAGTTTATCTCTGTATCACCAGTAATGTATGGGTTCCTGCTTTTGCTGTCCTTCCTGATCTTCTTGCAAATGTAACTGCACAACTCAAGTTGCATTTTCCTTATAAAATATTAAATTAACTGCTTGGAATGATTTGAAATTTCTCATTATGTGTGACTGATTTAAACCTCAAATGTGCTGTTTTGCATGGATGTTCCAAAGCTTAAGCCTATGTAAACAATAAATGGGAAACATCAACCAAGTGGTGAGTCACAAGGGAAACTGCAAAATGTTGACAAATTCTAAATTGCAAGGTGCTGTGTGGCCTTGCTACATCGCTTGTGTGCTATCTGTAATTCACACTGCTATCATTAGAATATGCAGACTGCCTACTGAATTTCTCTGAAGTAGATTTTTATTTCTTTAGACATTATTAGCAGAGTCTCATTTTTAATGCACTTTTTTTGAGAGCTTGTCTTTTTTCAGAAGCTTCTGGAAAAATAAATCATTTAAAAGAAAGAAGAAACATTTACATATGTACCACTAGCAAATCCATCTATCTGTCTTTCACACCTCTGAATGAATTCATACAAAGCGTTTTTCTCCTTAGATTGGTTTCACAAAACTTAGTAATAGCAACATCTGTTTTACAGCAGCTTAGATGCAAGTTTAAAATATTTTAATGTTTTCTCCTTGTGAATATTATACATTATATGTATTACTTGCATGCAGTGATTTCGTCTTACCCAAAACCCTGTAGAAATGTTATATGGTCCTTCTCATGGTTAAAGCAGAATTAATAATAAGAATTGACATCTTTATTACAGAGAGGGAAAATGCAGAGGAAAAAATTGAGTCATTGTCTAAAGTTCAGAACTCAGAATCAGTGATCACACATCTGTCACACATATCAGTGTTAGGCTTCAAGTTTTGACCAGCTAAAATTTTTATACCATAAAGTATCTCTAAAAGTTGATTTTTAAGTACTTTTTTATTACAAGACTCTTTTTCATTTTTGTGGGGTTCTAACTGGAAGGAAAAAAAAATTGACTATTAGAAGAAAAAGAAATTCTGATTAAGTGTTTGGTTTTTGATAGATTTCATTTGTATTCATATAATTCTGACTGTTAAGCAATACACTGTCAGAAAAAAAGTTGTTTTCTGAAAAATGATTATCAATGTTAATAAGAGAAAAATCTAAAGAATAAAAGTGGAAAGAAAGTATGGAGTAAAATTTTGTGGAGTAAAAAGGACAGATGGAAGTCTGAAACAGGGTGGTATTCCAGATTATCCATAAGTGGTGTAGTTGATTGAGAGAAGCTGAAAAGCCATACTTAAGTCAGAAACAGAACACTTAAAGAAAAAGGGAAAAAAAAAAAAGGAGAAAAGGTATTATCTTTTTTGTACATCAATGAGCAGAGGGGAAATTCCTCATCTGTTCCATGGCCCACTCCTCCTTTTGGTGACCAACTAGTGACCAACCTTCTAATTAAGGTATAATTTTTAGAAATGGAAATAATTTCTTTCCAGATGAAATGAACAGCCTTTTTAGCACTTTTTATCCACTTAAAAGAAAAAAAGGTAGCAATGCTGTAAATACTTGGATTCCTTCTTAAGCATGTTTAGCCATCAGAGATCATGAACTGGACAAATATTGGGGGTTTAGCAAAGACACAAATTTAGTAGTTGAGGGACCTGTACAAACATCATTAACGACTGCATGGGAATTCTGGGCACAGGTGTGGTAGAGTGGAGAATGACCTGGGATTTAAAAGTATCATTTTGTTATTGTAGCTTTTCCTACAATATAAAAACCAGAGTATTTGCACCACAGCCCTGTTACATCGAGTGAAGGTGCAGTCCCAGAAACAGGTCTTATGGTTGTGAAAAGCAGATATTTAATGGCTCAGCCATGTCTGAAATGGAGTCCTTGGCTTCCCTAGCCACTTCACAAGGTGAGGAGTTAGGTCAGTCTCGGAGTGACTCAGGCAGACAAACCATCTGACCACCAAGCCTGATGAACTTTGCTGCTTGTCCCCGGGCAAAGTTGGCAGATACTTACTAGGCATTGTCCATTCCTATTTTAGTGGGCTTAAATCGACAGTAAAAATGCTGTAACTCAGCTTAGCCACAGCTAACGGATGTCACAGTCCTATAATATTCTACTTTTTGATGAAATGTTTGAGGGATAAGCCAAAGCAGGAATTTATAAGTATGGCAAACAGCTTTCAGTAGTTTGTCATCACTTATTAGCCTTCTCAGTCTCTCCAAAAAAATTGGTGTTAGGGGCATTTTTTTCTTTTCAAGGTTATTGAGTGTTTTTACATTGAAGATGAATACTTCAAAATCATTCTATAATGATGAACTTCACACTCCAAGAAAGAAACATTTCTCTTTCACAAATGTTTTAATATTCTGTAGCTTACTATCCTCTTCTGATTCACTCTAGGGAATTATGGGTTAATGATATTTTTCCTACCCATGCCTTAAGATTAAAGGTACAATTGAGCAATTGAAAGCCTGTCCATTCTCTCCTCCATGAACAGCGACAGATCCGAACCAGACAAATATAAACAGATGCAACAGAACTAATTCTGATTTTTTATAAAGTGGGGTAGCTCTAGTAAAATTTCAAGGAATTAATTCTATCAAGCTTTAAGGGTCTTATCATGAACATAAACTGCTATTGTACTTGACACTGTACAAACAAGAGTAAAATGTTGTACAGACTTGCAAGTTAAAGATAAGGATATTGGTTCTGTAAGTAAGGGGAATGCAAGAAAACAAAGAAACGTGAGTAGCCAATGTGCTACGCTTCAGTCATAGAATCATAGAATAAACTGGATTGGAAGGGACCCATCAAGATCATTGAGTCCAACTCCTGACCCTGTGCAGGACACCCCAAGAGTCACACCACATGGCTGAAAGCACTGTCCAAACTCTGTCAGGCTTGGCGCTGTGACCACTTCTGTGGGAAGCCTGTTCCAGTACTCAGCCACCCTCTGAGTAAAAAGCCTTTTCCTGATATCTATCACAAGCCTCCCCTGGCTCACCTTCATGCTATTTCCTCAAGTTATTTCACTTCACATGATTAATATTTAAAAAGGAGTCTTCCTAAAGGATGGTAAATGTCACCAAAAGCAAGTGAAAGATGCTAAATAAGTAGGAAATGTTTGCAGGTAAGGTTTAAGTTCTGGCTACAAAAATGAACATTATAACAAATTGTAGAATCTTACTTGTAGAAATTGGGATAGGTTATCATGAAAGCTGAGATTAGTTTTAACTGTGAATGGTTAAAAAAGGGTGTGTCTCTGATAAAATATGTAGACAGTATTTGGATGCAAGGACCAAGAATCTGTCAGAAAGGAACCAGGTTACAAGCCTGAGTGACATGCAAGATGGTGATGAATTGGATCAAAAAGAAGGAAGAATAAATAATTTCTTTTCTTTAGATCTATGAAGAAAAATAAACCCAAGATGATAGCTACACAAGTCTAAATGAATGAAGTGACCAAGACCTGTGGTTAAGAGGAAAAGAAGGATATTGAAGAGAAAGATAAGGATACCACCATAATAAGCTGAAAGTAACTGAAATAATGGACCAGAGAAGAGATGAAAGGGAGGATTAGAGGAAACAGGTAAACAGGTGAGAAAATAGTTAAGAAAGGAGGAGGAAGACAATATTTTAAGTGTGGGATTGATTATGCTGATGAGAAAAAACAATTTTTACACCTGACCTTTGGCTAAGAATCCTTAACATCTTTGCTGAGAGAAAGATTTTCCTGTGAAGGCAAATGTAAGAATGAGAACAGGAAAATCGTAGACACATGCTGTATTTCTTTAAAAATCTGAGAAGAGGCGAAAGAAAAAAAAAAAAGAAGAAAATTAACACCTAGGGCATTAATGGAAAACAAGATCATAAATGGACTTCCTAAGGTAAGAAAAACAAAGACATATTTGTACACTAAGAGAGGAAACTTAAGAAGTAGTGACAGAAAGTCATGGAGAATATGATGAAGAAGATGAGGAGATTCTCTAGGAAAAATTAATCAGCAAAATTCATGAGAGAAGGAAGTAAAAGTTCAATATGGACAATCACAGTTACTCCAATATTAAATTGGAACATAAAGGACAAATTATTGCCTGGTAAGTAATCTTGGATGGTATTTTTAATTGTTTTTTCAGTTTTCTAGATTGTATGTAGAAAATTATGCTAACTTAATAAATGCCTGTGTGCCCAGAAAAAAATTAGTGGTATAATTCAGATCATAATTGACCAAGTATTTATTAGAACAAGTTTGTGAAGAAGGTATAACAGTATGAGACAAATCTCAGCTTGGAAAAGGCCTACATCTTAATTGGAGAACTAGCAAGAACCTGGAAAAGTGACTACTTTTCTTGTATGGCTTCACATATTAGAGTTTTTTTCAGTTCTACTGATCCTTGTCCTATCCTCTAACACAAAAAAAAAAAAAAAAAATTGACAATGCTAGGGTACAAATTCCCTTTCCTACACTCATTTCTTATTTGCAATATAATCTGAAAGTGATACACCTACAAATATATCTGCAAATACATATGCATGTATATAGACATACACACGCGACATGGTAAAGATACCTTGCAAGATCTAAGAATAGATTTCATATTTACTAAGGAGTGAAATATAACCAAGATCTATTACCCCATTTTTCTTTATTAATTCTAGCTTTTTTCTCCACCATGTGATAAAAATGTACAGAAATTTGTAATTTCTTAATGCACTTCAAAATTTTACATCTTTTCCTCATTCTCAACAAAGCACCTAATGAATATTGCATTACATCAAGACAGTACATCTGAAAGCATACTTTCTTAATAGAGCAAAACAAAGGACAACGTTTAGGTTGAATGCCTTACACCGAAAGGAAATGGCGTTGAGTGATGATGGATTCTGTTGTGGTTAGGAGGGGATGTATGTTTTCATGCACAGAATCACAAGGCCAAAAATGACCTCAAGAGGTCATTTAGCCCATCCCTCTGCCCTAAGGCAAAAACTACTGACTAATCCTGCTCTTAAAGTCCTCTAATGATGGAGATTCCACAGCTACCACACCATCTTTTTCAAGTACTTCCCTAAGCTTTCTCTTCAAAGACATTTCATAACATTTTTATGGACTATTCTTTGTCCCAGTTAAGCCTATTGCATCTTAGTCTGATCAGAGATCTATTAATTTCCATGTATTTTTAGAATCTTTCTTCTTCACAAAATTTTAAAGAATAAATTCAATATCGGTGTTAATTTTATGTCAAGCAGAACAGAAAAATATCCCTTAAAATATTTCGTGGTTTTACCATTATTTTAAAAAATTGTTTGGCATTTGGACCCTAAAGGTGTAAAAAGGATTGATTTATAGCGCTATTTTTTTTCCTTTACATAGATTGAAAGAAACATCTAATGAGTTGTAGGAACATAGTTAATGTAAGTTAAGAGGAGAAATAATGAAGAAGATATACTTTTATATGAAATGAAACATTTGAAAGCATCAAGGAAGAATTCATAGTTGAGTACTGAGATTTGTATCCATGTCTCCAGCTGATGGACATCAGTGCCCACTGGCAACCACTGAGAGGAGAGGGCAAATAGCACTCTGAGGAAGAGTTACCCTTCACTGCCACTGCCAGCTTAAAGTGTACCAGTCATAACCTCATACTTGAATTTTTAGGTTCCTGTGGCTGTAATTACATCACAGAGCCTTTCAGGTAACACACAGCTTCTGAGCTGTGGCTTTGAAAACATTAATTTATTTAACACAATGGCTTTTCAAATAGCCACTCTAAATAGGAAGGTGCTGAAGTAGCCTAAACACTAAATTTTAGTTTCCTTTTCTTTTTTTTTCTAGACTCCAGCACCAATCTAAGTCTTCATCTCATTCTTGACAATTCATTGACCATAAGAAAAATTAGGTCAAGGAGCTTCAGAAGTCACATAGTTAGCAAGAAATTGCATAAAATGTGACTGTACTAGCAACACTAACTACAGAAGATAAAAAGATAACATATTTCTGGCAAATCTTTCTGTCTTCTATTGAGGCAAGAAAAATCAAATTATTCATAAGAAAAAAACATCTTTGTCCAACCATCTCTAATCAAATAATTTTGAGGAAGTTCTTTTACCTATTGTCTTTGAAACTGGATGGCCTCACCTTGGCCAAAGATTATCAGTATAGTTTTTAAAATTCTTGCATATTTGCTTGTTATGATCTTCTTTCAGCTCAGCCATTTCTAGATGCAAGTCTGTATTTTCCATGTGCTTATGTGTTTGCACCATTTATCAAAGGGTTTGCAGAAGTTTGGTTTTTTTCAAGATTAACACTTCTGCTTTGCAGACATTTTTTTCAGTTACTTTGTACTTTATATTATTTTGATTTATATGGAAACAATGTAAATACATTGAATCCCTGATAAAATCTCTTTTTTAATAAAAATTAGGAAGTAGCTCCAATTTGATGATCTCTCATTTGAAAGAAACAGAGAGCAGCACTTCTGTGTAAGTAGACAAGGAAGAGATAGGAGAAATCTCAGAAAACTACAGTGTCTAGAGACTGGGATACTTCAGATAGTGACACTAATGTTCATTTTCCAAACAAGCTGGGGGATTACTGAGTTTAGAAGGAGTACTGTTTTCTCACAGCCCAGGGGCCCCACAAATTACCCTGATTTTTTTTTTTTTTTCCCTGAACAATCTATATACCACAATCTAATCTTGTACAGCCAACAAGATTTACTGTCATGTTTAGAATGTGTTTTAAATAGTGATTTGCCATCTCTTAACTAAATGTTGTTTGTAGCAGACAGTCTCTGGCTTAGTTTTGTTTTCCCTATCTGCCATGAGGATCCCATTTTCCCGTTAGTATGCTGACAACACAACTTCGTTAAGGCTGGTTGGTTCCATTTGCATTGGACATCTCCTCTGCATATAGATTGATGAGTTTAATCAGCGAATCAGGAGAAAGACTTGGACATCAATCAGTGTCAGTTTTCTTTCTTTCTAATTTCTGATTTGCTACTTCTAGTTATCAATGCAATAAAATGATGCCAATTTGAGATAAAGGCTTGGAAATAATGCAAAGTTAGTGTAAAATTGTCAACAGGCCCAGGAGCCCTGCTGCATTATGATCACTGATATTTTGAAAAAGAGACACCATATTTAACAGCCAGGAAAATGATAAATTCATTACTCACAGTTCAGTAAAGAAAACATTTAGCAGTCTACTGATTAAAACATACCATAATGTCTTTAGTCTTGCTAGTAGAACAAAAATATTCCTGTGGATTTCCACGGACTGATAATGAACCAAAAGGACAGTTTGTGCCTCAAAACCCAGCCTCATCTATCTTTAGAAGTAATATAGTCGGTATTGTTTCATACTGTCAGTGTACCTGGAATATCTCAAAATACTGTTTCCTGTATCCATTTTCACAGCAAACTGAAGCAGTGGGAAATTTTTTCCTTCATTATGGACAGAGTGGTCAATTAAGGCATAATAAGACTGAATCTGCACCCTCATGATCTGAATGTTCATATTGTTCTTTAGGAAACTAATTCCGAGCATTAGGAAGTTAATTCTTATCAATTTGAATGCAAATAAGGTTTCCAAATTCCTCTAACTATCTGGGTCTAGCTGACTTTTCAGATCCTGTAAAGGCAGTGAATCAAATCAGACCCCCAGGCTAATTCCAAGCATTGCACTGTTCTTCCCCAATGGAAAACACCATCCAGGTATACACCTTTGCCAATAGCAGATTGTTTTCCTGACTGTGGGGGGAATGGAGTGGTGTTTCCTTATTGCTAGACCACCTTTATTGTCACACTCTAGGATGAAGAGAAATGTACAGAGTACTCCTCCCATACCTACAGGTTAGAGATGGAGAGATAAGGGAACTGGCAGAGAGATCACTGCTCCTCATGCCCTAGCATGGCCATGAAGTTTTGGTCCACAGTGTGGGCCTAATTAAGGAATTAGACTAGCATCCTTTTTTACAGGGCTGTAGATTGAAAAACAGCATAGTTAGGTAGGCCAATTATGCCTATACCTCATAAAATGGTAAAAAAATCAGCTCAAAAGCCAGCCACCCAAGAAGATAAAATGTCTCATATAATTACACCTCTTGAAGTATATTTCTGCTTTTATAAATGCTAGTACATGTTCATGGAGATTCTTCTTTAGTTTACATGCTAGAAGTATGTGCTTTTGAAGCAGTAAGTCCTGAGAATTCTTTCTCAGAATTGAATATTTCTGATTTAGCTATTTACAACATTTTCATTGTAAGTGGAAATCACAAACATATTTGTAACATCAAGTTTGCCTTATTTTTTAAAAATAAATGGACAAACAGTGTTGCCAGAAATAGCTGAGGAAATATTCATTTGATTTTAATTTATATGCAGGCAATCACAGAATCACAGAATAGAATCACAGAATCCTGTGGTCAGATATGCTTAAAATGGAAACCACTTGTCTCACATATTAATTCATTCTGCAGTCTGCAATGTGGCACTGACTGAGCATATACCATCTTTTTCTTCATAGTTTGTAAGAAAAAAACTTTTCAATTTTATTTTGAATGATACATCTATTTGGAAAAGTAAAACCAGAATTATGAAATAATAATGATAATGAGATGATACAACTATCTGCCAAAGTTGTATGTAATACAATGTGGATTTTTTTGTATATTTGTATGTATTTATATATATATAAAAATAAGGGTAGGTAGATGTATGTATATGTATTTATATGAGAGAATAAAAATGCACATATATATGTATGCATATCTGAATATAAGTCTATACAAAGCAGTCTTAGTACTTCATGGATTTCAATGCATACATTTCAGAAAGAGAGTGGGAGAACATCCAACTGGGCCCTTTTTAAGAGTCATATGATCATCCTAGTCTGGAAAGAAACTGGTGTGATTGTATAAAACAAAGAAGCAACAACAGAAGAACAAAGGCAACCCACCCCAAATGTCAGACAGTAAGCTATTTACTCATAGTGGAAATGGTGACTGGAGGAATTCCTGCCTCTCCCAATGGCAGGTAGCTAGACTTTGGTGTAACAGTACCTGCTGTAAACAGAATGCCTGCCACAGGATTCAGAGGATTTCATGCTCACAGAAGAGCCTTGAAAACATGCTGAGGTGTAGGTACATGTGACCAATGCTATCCAACCTGGAAGGTAGACACTGCATTCCAAGGTAGACACTGCATTCTATGTGGATTTTTTTACCACCTCTGTAGCCACAGGAAAGTAAAATTTGAAGTTGCAGCTGCAAAATGATTAGACGGTGATTTTAAAATATATTCAGCATGCTAGTATCAAACTACCTAACAGAGCAGCAGTTCTCCAGTGTTCTGATTCTATCTCCCAGCACCCATCAATGCTGGCTGATGGATTTCAAGCCACCAAATTATATTATATATCCTATATATTCAGGCTGTGCTTTGCTATTTTCTCTTACTGCTTTTCTCATAGAAACAAAGCCAGATAGATGTGCAGGGCTCACTTCTAGAGGCACTGAGCATTGCAAAGGCACTTAGTGTCATCTGAGATGCCCTAAAACATTCCTGCCCAGCCTCAGCTGCCACTTCAGAAAGACACAGGTCTGCTGTAGGTGCGGCATCGCATCTGACAGCCGTATGTGGATGCCTTAGGGTGTGTCAAGCAATGCTTGATGACAATGCATAGAGAACCAAATCAAATCCTCCTGGAGAAATGTTGCAATAACAAGTCTTGCCACCCTAGGCAGGTACCTCAGGCAGCCAAATCCAAAAAATTTGCCCCTAGAGAAGTGAGGCAGACATGGCTGGATCCTGCTGAGTCTGTGCTGCCATCCCCACAGATGGGGGTGGTGGGTGAGAAGCAGATGAAGACAAGCTGCCTGGATCTGCCATCACTGTGTTGAGCCCTCAGACTCCTGCTGCAGGCCTCATGTTGCAGTAGCCTTTTCTGAGTGTCTTTGCAGTCAGTCCACAGCTCAAGGGGAAAATTTTCCTTTTTTTCCCTTATAGCCTGCTGTAGAGACACTTATCACCCAGGCTATTCAAAGTGGCTCAGGGGTCCTGTTTAAAAGCAATCAACTGCTTAACATATGGGGTTGGCTGCCCCTATACCAATGTCTAATTTTATAAAGGAAAGAGGTAGGGATTCAGAAGAGGCTATGCTCTTACTATAGGGCTAGTTCATATTTAGTAAGCAGGATCCAAAGTCCTTGACTTTACTGTTGTATTTACAATTAGTCTAATAATTGAGAAAAGACAGTTGTCCTGGAACTGACTGTGGGAACCCCTGATCATGCAAACACAGAAGCTGAAGAAACCTCAAGGGACCCACACATACTTTTCATACCTCCCCGATTAGTGACGGGAGCCAGGCCCTTTTGCTTGTGACAGATTAATCAGACCTTAACTCAGCCTCTAATTGGAAGACAATCAGTTTCTCAGGATATGCTGAATGGAGGAAAAAAATTCTCCTTCCCTTATATTTTATATGTCTTTCATTTCTGGCCTAGCTGTGTCCTTTTTTTTTTAATTCCCTTTTTTTTTACATGATTCATTTACTTTGTTACAGTTTCTCCTCCTTTAAATGAGCTGCATATTTTCACCCAGCATTACTAACTTCCATCAGTTTTCCACTGAAGACACAACCTTTTCTTCTTATTATAACAGCACAGCTTGCAAAGTGATAGCTAGGAATCAGATTGTGTCAGCACTCCCATTACAACCCCCCGTTTTCAGGGAGTCATTTTTAGTGTGGCCACAGAAATATACTCAGGACTTGCTGCTGCTATCTAGGTTTTGTTCAAAGAGTGAATTTCGTTTTCCTCCAATCAGATGAAATCATTTGACCACTTTTAAACTCCAGGAGTATAAACAAATGAGCATAAGGGAGAAAGTGACAGGTTTATGAGGCCAAGGTTATGTCAGTGGTTGTCTCCTCAATTCCTTTTCTGCCCCAGCACTTCACCCTCCCTCATAGTGTCTAGTCAAGAGAAATGCATAACATTCTCAATCCAGCTCTTGAATATTTGTCCAAACTTTCTACTTAACTTCTCCACCTAGTTCACCAATGTCAGCTGAAGATAAAAGGATCCTAAATTTCCATTTCCTGGACTTTTTTCAATGATTTAAATTTATTATTGGGGTTGAGGCTTGGTTTCAGCTTGGATTTTAAAAGTTTGTTTCTTTTGTTTTGTTGATCTTGTATTGTTATTGGGTTTATTTTTTACCCCTTGACTGATAATGATTTGAATCTGAATTTATATGGTCACCTGAATTCAATAAAAACATGTTTTCATTTTCCCTCAATATTTTTTATAAACCCTCAAAATATCTATTTCTCTCACTAACTGATTTTTTAAATAAATGTCAGCACTCTTGATTCAAGAGGAAACAAAATAAAAATATTTCTAGAATTATTTTACTGCACTAGAATTAGTTATATCTGCACTGAACAAATTTGCTGAATGAATACGATTTCACAGTGATGTAAAATCACTTCTACCAACTTTCACATTCTACTACAGCTGGGCAAACAATATGAGGAGAAAGCGTCTCTGATTGTATGCATTACTTCTTTTGTCCTAGGCCTAGGGAAACTGAGGCTTGGAGACTGTGTTGCACCTGACAACTGAAACCAGTCTGTACAGAACCTGTCTGTAAGACACTATTCTATGTCCCATGCCAAACTCAGGAATTTTCTCTATCCAGGGAGCCAACATTCCTTCAGTGGTGGCCCCTTGTACCAACTTCTGACATGTGAGTCAATACCATGCTAACACTGTCTCTCTCACCTAGAGGTCTACCAGGGTCAACTCCATCCTTTAAACCAAATTATCTTTTCTCCTCAACATCACTTGAGATGTAAACATCATGTCCTTGTCGATAAGGTTTCACCTAACCAAGCTCCCCTCTTTTTCCAACCAGCCTTTTAAGGTTATTTTTATACTGATACTTTATATATTTATACACACAGGTGTTTCTGCACAATTACAAAGGAAAATGTCAAGCACCTTGTTTCCAACTTTGAAGTCATGTTTGAGCCATGTCCAGAACTCTGGACTGGTTCTTATTAGAATTTCCCAGATAACACCTAGACTGCAGTGATCAGTTGACTCCTGATTACCTCCCACAAATCCCTCCAGAAACACATGAGTTTTCCATAAGTTCTCTGTGAAAGAACCTTGATGTGCCATTACAAATGTTGCCCTGGGAAGATCAGATTCTTCACCCCATTTTTCTGCTCCACTTTCCCTAATGAAAGTGATAATTTTCTTGATTCAATCTGTGATATCATTTCAACTGTGTATATTCAAGTCCATGTGAGAACCCACCCATTCCTTTTTGCTACCTGCAAGCACTAGGTGGTAATTGCTTAAGTGGCAATCATCCTATATGAAAATAGATTAACAAACCAACTGTGTTATAAAAACTTAAAATTCCACAAGTATATTAATTATCCTGAACATTATGGCTATATGATGAACTCCTCTAGACCTCTTTAGTTACTTAAACTGCTGCTTCTACGAGACAAGGATCTTGTGGTGAGAATATATCCAGAAGGCTGTAAATCATACTTTACAAAACCTTAATTATCATAGCTCATCTTGGTAATAAAAGGGGAATTGTCTTAAACTCAGTTCTTGTTTTCAGCAACCCAATAATTCTTTTTATCTGAACATCACATAGGGGTTTTTGGTTTTTTTCTTTATATCTCATATTTTTACTTAAGAACTCTCTTTTAAAACAAAGTAATAAAAATTAATTTCGGTTTCCCAATGTTTATTTGCCAGTTAAGCTTCGCTTTTAAAAGTCATGAAGTGGTTTGCTGATTTTAACTTAATACCTTAACACACCTGGAATTATTACTAGCATTCTTTACAACATTATTCAAGTGCCTTTAGCAAATGTTGTTTTATTCCTTGTGGATAAGACTCTATTTTAACCCAAAATTTAGAGTCTGCTTTCAGACCAGCTTTTTGAGATCATTGAACCGCAGAGTGATGGAAAGTAAGTAACAAAGTTGAGTGACAGAAAGATAAATGCACTAATGTAAATTTGGGCCTCTTCAGGTCCCAGACATTTCCCACAGGATCCGGTGTGTTACTACAGCTTTACTGCAGCATGCCTAAGAGCAGATCTAAGAGGGATGTTTATAAGCTGAACTGTTTGGGGAAATGATGATGGATTTTTGGCCATGAAATAGAATCTGAGAGAACTGAGCAAATAAGCATATAGCTGAAACTGTAGAAGTCTTCGTTCTTCCCTCAGTAAGGGTATTGGATAGAAATGTGTCCTTTTCCAGAAAGGAAAAGATGGCCACTGAGAAGATGTTCATTGAGACAATCCACAGCTTTGTACATCTATAACATCTCTCCTCCAAAGGTCTCAAAGTGCATTATAGCCATCTATAAAATACAGGTGAGATATTCAAGGGCATGAAGGGCAATTAGAATGACTCCTCTTCCTGGTTTTCAGGGAGACCTGAGCACCTATCTTGCACTGTTGTATCTCTGGATGTTTCTCTTTAACCCACCCCACAAATATGTGAAGAGGCTAAGTGTAGTTTGTTCCATTTTACTATGAGGGAAAATGAGGCACAATTCCAGATAACAGGCTATGTAAGGTTCACAGCTGCACTTTCCTGGAAGAGCACCTAAGGGATTCAAGTCCTGGGCTGCTATCTTAATTATTAGAGTGCCCTAACAGGCAAACCTTCACATTTCCTTTTGCTACAGTAATTCAGATTATATCTGTGACATGACAAAAAAGGACCCTTCTTTAAAAGTCTTCCAACTTCTTCAAGTCCATTCTAGACTACTCTAAAAGCAAAGTCCATGGAATGTTCCCCCAAAGCCTGGAGTAAGCTTTTTTTCAGCTGTTTTGGTCTATTGGGTTCATATGTATTCAGAGCTTCAGGCACTTTATGTAGCTAGTTGATTAAATATATATTTAGAATTTTTCAATATGCATATTAATTACCCCATAGACTAGAATGACTATTTAGGAGAAATTTCTGCCCATTATGTAAAAGCATTATAAAAATCCTATGAAAAATAGCAACTGCACATGCTTAAATGCTTCAGTTCTCTCTGTGCTGGACCCCTCTTCTGCTCCCTAACATACCAGAACCAAGTTGAATCATACCTTGGAATAATCACTGGACAAATTTCTATTATTGCATTATAAGGATGCAAAATCTTATCTTAAACTTATTTTTTTCTTTCCTAGACCACAAACTAGTAAATCACCCCAAGTGCAGATTGCTGCAGGATCAGGACCCTTGCAAAGTACCAGGGAGCAAATCCATCATTATTGTTGTTAGTGGTCTAATATTTTTTAAAATAAAGGAAATTGGTGGGGGTGAGGAATGATGAGAACATTGTCCCACAGTATATTTTAGTTTGAATCTGTTTTGTGCTCTCTTATTCATGGGTGGGGATGAGAGGGAATGAGGAGTAACAGAACTGCACCAGAGGTACCAGTAAGACCACAGGTATATCCAGATGAGAATAGTCAGGCAGAATGTGTGTGGGGCTGTGTGTGGTCCAAGGAGCTGGTGAAGAAATTGAGAAAAACTTTGTGCTATCTTCTTTCCCTGGTCCTCTCACTCATTCCTGAGAGCACTGGATTTCATGGTACATGTTCCCATATCACCCACCACGTGCATGCTTGTATGTGAACCTCTTCATGTCTAACTCTAGGAATACTCTTGTCATGTGCCCTTCCTGACTATACATCCCAAATACTGAAATCCTCTTTCTTGGGCTACTCCTAGTAACCCTGTAAATATGTGTTTGAAAATGTGTCCCCATGTTTTGGAGACAGTGTTTTATGAACTGAGAACCATGGGATGGGAAAAGAAGGCTGGTGGCAGAAGAGCAACATAGGATCACCAAGATGCTTGCAGACATATTTCTGTTCTTCTCTTAAATTACTGGAGATCAAATAAGCAACAGAATCATCTCATCCCAGTCCCCCTCTGCCTGCTTAAGAAACCATCATATGAGGACCATAATGCAGCATGGTTAATTGAGGACTCACTCCATTTCCTAGGTTACACAAGAAAGTCCCCAGCACTTCATACCAGGTTTTTTCGGATCTAGTTCCCAAAGTATATATTTTTGTATATGAGGGAGGATAGCTTGGATGAGATGTGAATGACACTGAGCACCTTACAGCTATGAAATAAGGTCCTGCATAGCTCCTCTTGGAAATAAAGCATTCTGGTTTTCAGCCTCAAAACAGGTTCCTGAAATTCAAAAGTTGTGCCAGCTGGTTTACACAAATTTATAGCAATTCATCAACTGACTGATCTGTTGGAAAAGTTTCAGAATGAATCCTGTGTTGTTTTAAAGCTCTCCTGGCTCTTTCCTGAGGGCAACGGGCTGAGTAGCTCACCATTCCCTAATACTGGCTGTAAAAGCTGCACCCCAGCAAGTCAAGGAGCAAGGAAGATAAATGCTCTGTCAACCTGCTCTGCCATTATTAAAGGAACACAGCTGAAGTGTGTGCTGATGGACCATGAAATCTGAGGAGAGTCACGAGTCACTCAAGGTGAGAAATGTGTTCTGGGAGGTCACACAGTATCTTTGATGTTTCTGTGAAATTATCACGCCATAAACTGACAGACTAAAATATTAGATTTTGACCTTTTTAAGTCAATCATATCACTTTTTATCTCGAAGATCTTTCATTTGCAACTTGGTCACATATCAGAAAGTTTAACGTCCTTTTCGTGGTAAAAAACAGGTGCAAGCAAACCCTCTGGGAAAGAGTCAGCTATGAAAGCCATTTGTAATCTTGTAGTCTTGCCACACTATCTCACTTTAAATGTGGTATATATGTGTTAAGTTGAAGCATAAATAACACCACTTGCACATCTGCCTGAAAAACTCAGGAAAGGTTGAGCTTTTCACAGTCATGGTCAGGGTTGAAGTGCAAACGTAAAGCCACAATGAGAGCAGCTGGATCCTCAATAAACAATTGCCAACATGAATCCTCTACTAAACATGAAATCCAGTAAGACACTAATATGATAACAGAGTAAGAGTAGGCAAACACATTACCTTTGATTTTCCTGGACCCCAGTTACACTCAGTGCTTGGAAAATACTGGAAAATCTGATTAACACTTCACTTTTTCATTGACTAAACTGAAGAGTTTTTAAAACTGACCTTTAAGGACAATAACTGAAAAAAGTCTTGGATGAGACAAATTGAGATCTGCAGTACTGGTACCATTGGCAACATGATGATCTAGGGTTACAAACAAAATATAAAATATTCTCTAAATTCACACATTTCACAGGAGAAAGGAATAAGTTCATTATATTATATGAGATAAAATCCCTAGATTTACTGAAATAAGGTCAGATAAGCAGAAATCCTATTAGGGAAACCGTGTCCATCACTATTATGGTGTCTTATATGAAATGGCCAGTTTCTTGTCCTATAAATACCCAGAAGTAGGAGAACAATAATGCATAATAAGAATGGTACTTCTGTACAACCATTACCTCAGCCACTGATCTGCTCCATAGCTCTCACCAGCTTTTTTCCCCTGCTCATTGACAGAGTAAAGTTGTAATGCTTCAATTGCTGTATAATAGAAATTCTTTGATCATGAAACCAGCCAGAGCTCAGTGACTTAGAATTCACTTAGTCTGTGGTGAGTCAGTGACTCCATGGACAAGGAACATTTATCTCAAAGAAAACCTGTTATTCACAATCCATATCATCATGCTATGATGCAATGTCCAGGTAAGAAAAATGATGCTGTACATGCTATAATTCTTCTCAGATATCATATCACTTTAAGTACACTTTAGCCTCTGAATTAAATGGGAAATTACATGATTTCAGACTTTGAATAAAATATTGGCTCTGGAGTGAAATAAAAGAAAAATTCTTTAATGTTATTTTGGATAGCTAAAAATGCAATTTTTATAAAATAAACTTAGTTTATAGCATGGATATGATATTACCACATAATTAAAAATACTTAAAAGTGAAATGAGAAGTAGAGTGAGGAGAAGAGAAGTTAAATCAATTGAAGTGAGAATAACAGATCTTACGATAGTTAATGTAGGCCTGATTATTTTTCTAGCAAGACTGCTTTTCTGATTAATACTGTGTGTCAGATAAAACTCCTGGTCAGCTCTACTGCAGATGACAAACAATTTTTTTACTTTTGTTGTAGAAAAGAATAGCCATCCCAGATGTTAGATTTCATTCAAGTGTGGAAAAAAGCCATTTGTTGATAGTTCCATCAGTGTTGGGTAGAATGGCATATAAGAACCTCAAGGAATAATAGTCAGTGAAACCAGCATTCACTGTGTTTTTCCTCCCACAGGAATTAGAGATGTGTGTTATAGGTGGGACTTCTACAGCACTGCCCAAAACTACAGATCAGTCCAGGATCTGCAAAGAGGACCTTTGGCTAGGTTTGAAGTTAGCATTTGTGAGCTGAATCATTGCACCCATGTAATTTTAAAATTATTTGAATGGCCCATTCTCTGATTGGCTGCTCCACAGCCACAGATCATCATTCTTTCTCCCTCTCCCTAGTTTAAGTCTCCTCCAGTTTCTGTGGCTTACAGGTTGAAACAAAACAAAACAAAAACAAACAAAACAAAACAAAACAAAACACAACAAAAAACAAACAAAAAACAAACAAAAAATCTCCCCCCAAAAAACCCAAAGCATGACAAACATAACATTCAGACAAATACTTGCTTTTCATAACTTTCAAAAGAAAGGTCCCTTCCCATCCTCATTTTAATTTTTCTTCACATCTTACTGCATAAACTGCCTGCTTGCCCAGATATGATTCATAGCTGCTTATAGGACAGTCCTGAGCTTTCCCAGCTTCGCCTGCATGGTTGTCAGTGTTGTGGGACTGTGTGACAATGAGAAGCAAAAGAAGAAACACATCTGCCAGTCCCTCTCAGCAGCAGCACTTCTGTTGGTCACTCAGGGATGGGTTAATGTTAACTGCTGTGGAGAAAAAGGCAGTGAGAATGCAGGGAAATGCATTGATGGGATAGACACTTGCAGAAAAAGCTTTTGCCTAGTAAATGCAGAAAGCCAAGTGTGGGCAGCAACTAAAAGTCAAGAAGCCATGGAATGTGGAGGGACCAAGTTAAGCACAGGAAAAGGAATAACCAGAATGCAGAAGGGTGGAAGAGAGGAGACGACAGAGAAAAGGGGAATCACAGCCATCAGATATTTTAGGTCACTTAAGGAAACTGACAAAGAGATGACCAAAATGTTTGTTGGGTTGCATTTTTAGGTGAAAATAAAGCTCAGGGTGGGTTTGTTGACATCTAAGTTCAGAACAGATGTGCATTATGGAATGGACCTCGTTTAAGGCAGATAAAGTTTTCTATGCAAGTATTACATAAGATGCTCTGAGGCACTCACTATGAAAACTGTGTCCAACCAAGTAATTTCTGTTTTCTATCAGGCTCAACACAGAGGCAAGACCTGTGGGAGGGTAGGCAGCTATGGTGTCCCTATGTGTGGAGCATGCACAAAATTTGTCACTCTGACTCATAACAGGATAATCGTTGTCATGAGTGAGGGTGTTGGATCTTCTTCTCATCTGCACAAGTCCCAGTGTGAAATGAATAATTCTGCTTTTTCACTTTGAGGCAGCAGACCCTAAGTATGGCCCAACTACACTGGCTACAAAAACATTTATCCAGACCTTGCTGATAGAAAGATAAAAAAAATCAGAGAAGAAAAATCAGCCTTCAGCAATAATTTCCTTCCAGTAGCTGAAAAGAAAATTAATTTTCTCTACATAATCACAGGTATCGTATAGTTGAAAATAAAGACTTTAATGGTGGATGGCATTGTATTGTCCACCTGATGTGAGCTCAGGGAAAGGGATAGCAAGGCCCTTTTATTCTGAGATTGTTTTAACATCGAGAATAGGTTCTTAGGTGGTGCAGTCATAGATCCTGGGAAATAAAGCTAGTGATGAAGAGACCTGAAAGCCCATCTGTTACATACAGATGTCACATATTGTACAGAGATGAGAGGCTTTGCAGGGTGTACTTTTTTGCTTTAAACTAGTGGGAGGAGTTTCTTATAATTGAGAACAGATGGGAAAAAAGAAGGGAAAAGCACCCAAATCATCCCCCTTACTGTCATGCTTCAAGAAACATGGTTTCTTTTTTTGTTTTATTCATATACCTGGGTCTCTACCTGACAGTGTGTTGTCCACTGTTTAATTACAACAGACTTTTGCAGAAACTTCTTATTTTAAAAGATGTGAGAAACTACAAATATGCTATGTAAGGTACATGAGCATGGTTGCACAGGAAGTCAGCTCTAGCACAAACTAGGCAGTGACTGATCCATTCCAAGGCAGAAAAACTTAAAAATTAGTAATGTGGTTTTTTAAGCAAAACTTTATGGACTAACCTTAGCCTCAAAGAAGTGGCATCATCTCGGTGCAGTGGACAATGAAAATGGAATCAAGTTTAGGAGATATTATCTTGGGTGTTCAATCTGTTTTCTGCTGGAATTCTGTCCCCGTTGTGAAACCTCAAAAGCCACAATATCATTTAACAAATACTTGTCATTGCACCTATGTCTAGTTTCTCAGACATTGTTGCAGAGACAGAAAAGCAGCTTCTGCCTGTAATCTCAGACATCCCTTCTGTTCAAACATTTGAGTTTCAGCAAAACAGATTTATCTTGTGCTACATTAGGCCCAAGAACTGTTATTCTGGAGTGCTGGAATAGGTATCTGTGTTCAGAAAAAAATGCATCAGACTCAAAGATTGAGTGAATAGATAAGTGAAATAGTGAGCATGCAGTAATTCAGGAATGTGCAAAGTTGAGACAATTATTTCTCCCTGTCCTTTTCATTGGGTTTGGGGTTTATTTTTGGTGAGGGGAGGAGGTTTGGTTGGTTTTTTTAATTTAGTTTTCTTCTCTTTTGAATGTAAACTAGCCAAAGCAAATTTATGCTGTCCAAGTAAAATCTGCATGCAAAAACTGGACAGTTAAGTAGTGTTCCAACAGATCAGCTGCACGACCAGACCTGAGGCACACACACACACAAGGGGTTACAGGTTCATGACTATATGGTGCAGTAAGCTTATGGAAGATAGGACACTGGAATGAGCTATTGTCATCTGCTCTGCCATCAGTCCCACCTCCTCTAGCTGCTCTGGGGGCCAAGGCACGCATGGCTCCTCATGTTTCAAGACGTCCTGGTGTGCATTGGCAAGCAAAGAGAGCAGCCCATTGCAGCCGTACCGCAAGGAGCCGTGCTAGACTTGCTGCTGGATGTTTCCCTTCACACTGCTCACATCAGCTGAAAATAATCATCTTTAATCCAAACAGGAAATGGTTTGCTCACACCACCACAGCCAACATGCAGGGCAGGGCGTTCCTGCTAGAACAGAGCTCAACAACAAGGTTCAAAATAGAGATAGAGGAAAAGATATGGTGCATCACCTCAGGTGCAGATATATTTGTGAAAAGAAAGCAAATTATGACACCGCTTAATCAGAAAGTTTGTCACTTGTGCAAATGTGGAAATACCCACTTCATGCTCTTTCGTTCATCTGTTTTAAATCAGGTTTGAAGCTTTCCAGCCCGTGCTCTCTGCATCTGAAGGAGTGCCCATTCTTTTGCAGTATGAATTTGGAGTCAAATAGCCTTGGGGAAGACCATGTAAGTGACCATGCACAAGGCAACAAGACCTGATTAATTATTAGTAAATGACCCTTAAATTGTGTATCTAGTAGTGGAGATGGATCCAGAAATTCCCAATGCTTATCCGAGTTTCCTGAATCGCCTTCAGGGGTCAATAAGTGCACACCTTTCCCAGGATGACTACAGCACACAAAGTTGCCTTATACAAACATGTCCCTGTCATGACACAGGCTGATTGGCAAAAAGAAGGTCCTAAAGTTTAGTTCCATTCTCATTTCAGTATGATCAGGTGCTCTTTTATTCCAAGGCTGTGTGCACATAATTATTGAAACATTCTAACAATGTGCACATATTTTTTGAGAAACTGAGACACTTAGGTACCTAAGTGCAGGCCTATCAAAATTGTTAGTGTGAGCTTTAGGATCTTTAATTACTTTTCTACTTTTTAAGTCCTACTAAACACCTTCTGTGCATTTTAACACCAAAGAAACTTTAAAATTTTCTGTGTCAGCTACCTCAGAATTCATGAGATCACAACTGCCTGAAGAGACAAACTCCCAAGCTCTGAGGTACTAGAGAAATTTTGCTTCCTCTCAAAACTGAATCTGTTCTGAAAGGCCAAATATCTCTTCTTGCCACTAGTCACCAGCAAAACAGTTAACATCCCTTACTAAGAAACTCTTCTTTCTATTAATAAAAAACTGACTCAAAGCTTCCTTATGTCATGCTGTCTTGACCACATTCATTGTCAGTTATATTCCTGGAAAAAAGGATCTTCAACTGCACATTTGGAGTGAAGAGCAAAACTGCAATAATTCACTGCGTCATCACAACACTTAGCAAGCTTTAAAGACAAACAGGGATAAGCTTTCTGTTTTGATACACTAAATTAGGGATCCCTCTTTTACTGATCTCCAGTAATTCCTTCTTAAGCATGGTATAGCATTTTCTAATTCTGTAGGAAATACTCTTTTTATATTTCATTGGATTCCAATCCTTTTTTTTTCACTTTTTATTCTAGTTTTTGCGTCTTCTTTATCTCCAGAAATTTTGATAACAATAGTCTGAAGTTAAATTTTAATAACAAATGGGTCTGTATTTTTTCTTCCAGCTCTAGAATTTATATTCACGAAGGTTTAGAGGAAAAACTGCCCTTACATCACAATTCTGGCATTTGTCATTTCATTACTTTTTTTTATCCTGTAAGATTTTGTCTCATCAGCGATGTTTAAAAATCTCCTTTCTGTAACTAGGGTGAATATGCAGATCTTTGTGTGTGAAAGGAAGAGAATAAAGAAAAAAATTGAGAAGATTCTTAACAAAGCCTGAATTATGCAGACAACAACTAATTGCTTGATTCAGTTTTTCCAGCATTCATTTGAAATAATTCTTATTTCAGATTTACAGGCTGGCTTGAAATTCTGTGGTCTTTGCAGACAATATGTTTGTATGTTTTTCTTGTTCATGCTTCAAGTGAATCTTACTTCTTGGAATTTTCATTCATTCTGGAAATTTAATCCTCCTCTAATAATTCCTCCTCTTCTATATCCCAGTTAAGACTTCCCCAAAAACTACTGAATCCCTAGATAAATAATGATGAACATGAAACAAAGTGCAAAATGCATTTTTATTTACAGTGGTAACTTTTAACTTTACAGTGGTAAATTTATTGGCTTTCTCATTGATTAGTTTCATCTAATTTAATTGCTGTTTTGTTTAATTATAAGTTGTGTGGCAATTCATTCTATGATAGAATATAATGCTAGTTTAATCATATTTTATGATGGAATGTGGGTATCTGGATGGCAATGGTGATGTAAGTGTATTTACTTAATGTCAATGGTTCATAATTATGACTATTATAATTGAATAATTTCTCAATGGTAACATATTTTTCTTTATTTCTTGTTTTATAGGTAGAAACAGCAGTTTTGCATGCTTGCTGGATTTTTTTAATGATGCAAGGAGGTCTTGAAGTTCAGAAGTTTGAAGTTTAAATGATTTTTGTATTTTAAATGGAATTTTAAATAGACAAATATAGTTACAGAGTAGCTGAGTTGTTGAAAATAGCAAATTTTTGTTGTCATTTTTCCAAAAATTAATCTCGTACTTTTCTACTACATTGGCATTCCAATCACACTCTCAGAACATTTTCAAATTTTGGAAAACTTCAATCACCTTTTGCGTTTGTTTACATTAAAAATTCAGTTGAATTTTGTTGGTTTTGATTCTATGCCACTATTCTGTACATATGAATATTTAAAATGTATATTTTTTAAATAGGTCTTGGAATAACCACCTTTTTGGCATAGCATTTTTAAGTATTTAGCTATTATTTTTATTAACAGTACCTGTCTCAGAAAGCATGATTTTCAATGTTTATCCACAAGTGTAAGGTTCTTACTTTAAATCCAGATCTATAATGCATCTTAGCTGAGCCAGTAACATCTTTCAAGTCAAAAAAGAAACATCCTGCAGTTACATCACTTGTCACATTTTTTTCTGAACTCAGTGAATAACATTTTACACATTTTGCTGCAGATCATTCACCCAGTGAACATCTTTGTCAGAATATCCTCTTCTTTGTATATACACAGATTTTCTCAGAGGTGACTACTGTGTAAGTGTGGAACACCAAATGCAATGGAATTTAGAGCCCAGAAAGACTTTGAACATGATAAGACTGAGAACTTTGTGATGCAATAAGCACAGGCACCAAAACAATGCATTATCAGTGTAAGCTTTAGACATGGGTGAACCAGTTTCTTTTTCACTTTCCATATCTTCCAAGCCAGAGGTTGGTTTTGCTGGAGCAACAATGTCCCATCTCTACATCTGTGTGGTCAGAGGGTGCTGGAGGATTGAGTCAAAGGGGTGGGGGGGGTGGAATTTCATGGTGAAAGAGATGGAAAACAATTAACTGTAAGCAGTGAAGGATGTTGGAGAGGAGGCTTGCAGAGTCACAAAGGTACATAGCTGTGAGGGGTGAAAGGGGAAGGGTAAAGAGACCCATCAGGAAGGTTCCCATGCTCTGAAAGACGGGAAGGGTGCTGAGGAAGGTGGATCTGAAAAAGATGAAGAGAAAGAAGGAAAAAGACCTCTGCTGGCACAAACACACCTCCAAAACTTCAACAGCCCTCTACAGCCTGTTGGCCCATTTCAACCTTTATTATGTCTTTATTCAGGTATCATAACAGAATTAATTCCAAGGTCTCAACAGGAAGAAAATGTTTTGTCTTGGTTTTTGGTACAATAGAACCCAGTTTAGCCTGGCTTGTAAGCAGCCTAGGAACAGCTTGCTATGTTTCAGAAAGAAATACCTACTTTCTGAGCCTATACCTGGAGCAATTACAGAGGCAAAACATTACCTATTGACAAGGAAGAGCTCAGGAAGAAAATTAACTGCTAGATCACCCTGTGAGTGAACAATCTGCAGTCCTCAGCAGATATTCTCTCTGATTTTCTGTGTGGGAATACTATTCCATCTAAATTTTTTATATTCCCACCTAACTTCACAACATCTCACCCATGGAATTTAAGATACAGGTGTTTGCATCAGTCTATCCAAAGAAGGATTTTTCTCTGATGCAATGATCGTTGCAGTAGTAGTTTCAGAACCCAGTTTTCTAAAACTGTATTCACTGATAGCTGAGGAAGTGAAGTTTTAAACAAGCCAATCAAATAATTATAGAAGTCCACATGGATTGAGATGAAATGAAAAACAAAGGATAATAATTCGAGATTCCTGTTTTCCATCTACTCATAGCTGAAAGATAAAAAGAATAAGGTAGAGCTTATGTGAATGAAACAGCCAAGCAAAGGCTCAGCTTACTCATATTAAACCATTGGTGATTAAAAAAGAAAAAAGTCTATTGAGTAGTAAATTACATCATGATTTCTTTCAGTTCTGTGTAATTGTCTTTGTTTTTATGCTCAAAAAGGTATGCCTGTTTGGATGAATAGCTGGCAAACAAACTTCTATCTTTATGTTTGTTGAATCAAATGTGATTTTGCAAAAACATATCCAATAGCAATTTAGAAATTAAGAAGATTTCTAGTCTAAAACATTTTTACCAGAACTTTCTATTTAGTTTATCAAATCATCTCTTAAAAATGAGAATAGTTTCTTGATCAGGAATCTGATTTATTTGAGTTGTGTCTAGTGGAAAGCAGAGATGTTGGTACTTTAGATTATCAGAACAGTTACAAATTTAAGGGGAAGTAAAATTTAATGAGTACCTAAAAACTTGGGAGTTTGCACATTCAGGGGATTATGATTGTCTAAATTCAAGAGTAGCTTAGATAGACATTTTTCAACACAGCATGCGTGAATTGATAATCAAGGGGACCCAGAGACTAGGAACATATAAATGGCTTTAAAAAGAGAAATGTTCATTGTGATTGATTTTTTTAGCAGAAAATCTGAGCAATAGTTAAAACTACATGAAATTGAAGTTAAAACTGAGATTCCCTTGCATTTGCTCAAATTCTCTGCCTGAAACTACTGGGACAAGCAGTGTGCTATCATGTTATCACCATTTTGGCTAACATGGCTTACTTTAAATAGGAAAACATGCGAAGGACTTAATTGTGCCACTCCTTAATTTAACAGTGATGCCCAGTTTACCTCTCTCAGTTGAAGAAGATGTTCCAGTAAAACAGGATTAACAAAAAGAAATTAACTTTTTTTTTCTATTAGCACTTTGCATTTTTAGTTAAACTGAAATAAACAGCCAATCTACTTCCTAGTTGTATATGTCTGGTGTTCAAGGCTTTGAAACCAACCCTATCAGTTTTAAAACTTAACAGACAGTCTCCTCATTGCATCAAGGGCACTCATAAAAGAAAAGACCTGTGAAAAAGAAAGGTTAAAAAACATTAAACTTTTCCATTCAGCCTGAGGAGAAGAACACAAAGGACAATGTAAGATGGTAGAAGTAGCTCGATTCCTCTCTTATAGCCAGCTGTTATCAGATATGGGTCTGATAACAATTATGAGATTTATCAAAGAGCAGATTGACATCCTAACAGTCATTTTTTTTCATTTCATGTCCAGCTGGAAGCCTCTGGAATACACATTGTTAATCTTTTTTTTCCCATTATCTCTCTCAACTCCATCCTAAAATTATTCAGACCCTGTGTAAGCTTTTGTGGGAAAAAGTTAGCCTCATCTGTATGGCAGATGATACAATTCTTCTGTGCCTTTATTTTTTTTTTTTAACTGGTCTTAATCCAAACAAATCACAATGTTATTATCTATCATCAGCAGTTGGGATAGTGGCTCAGGGAAAAGACATGTACTGGAGGTTTTGCTACTTTGCAAAGTTGAGTAATGGTGTAAAGATCACCTCGTGAAAATAAATGTACTTTTTCTCTTCTGCATAACAGTAAGCACTGTGTCTCTTCCTGAAATACTGCAAAACATAACACCAAGTGTGGGCTTGACACAGACTGTATCACTTTTCCTCTGGGCCTCAGGTGGTTGAAATGAATTTGGATTGTTTACCAGAATACAGTGTTTTTACAGTTACAAGAACATCTACATTCTCAAGTACATCCCCAGTGTTGGTGGAAAGGCAATATGGATTATCTCTCCCTCAGCTATTTTTTTCATTAGTTCTAAGTTTTACAGATAACTCTTTGTGGTCCACAAGAGAAAATCCTTATTGATGTAAGTCTCAAGTATCTGCTCCAAAATACCAGGTATTTATTTTCTCCAAAATGACCATTATTTTTTTTCAATCATGGGCTGATTTTGTCGTACACTAAGTTAAAGAAACATATGATACTATTTGCAACAGGGCAGGAATCTTTGCATTTGGGACAAAAGAGTGTCAAGCCATTGTTCAAGGCTTAAAATCCTTCTACCAAAATGGCTTGTGGTCTTCTCACTTCTGTAACATTAATTTTATATCTAGTAAAGAGTGTGGCCTAGGTTGATTCCTTTAAAATTTAACTTGCAAGTTGCTGTGAAGTCTGGGACTTAGTTTTATGAGTGTTCACTGAGGTTTACAAACCCATTCAGCAAAACTCATGGCTGGTGAGTGAAACTGTGCCCCTCAGAACTTCAACCCACTGCTGAGACATGAAGAGCTCTATGAGGCACACAGAAGCATTTAGTGAAAATGTTGCTGGTATTAATTACTGCAAGAAAACCAACTTGCATTTTTTAGGTTAGATCATAAACCCTCCAGCTGCTGAACACATCTATAGGTATCTTCCTGCTGCATTTATTTGCCTCCTAAAGTAGCACAATGCTGAGAAAATGGCAAGAATTAAAATGAAATAAAGTAATTTCTTGCATCTGGATGGCAACTGAGAGTCCAGATAAGTAAAGTTGTGAGGAGTTTTTTAAAGATTCAGCTTCTGCGGTTGTTTATTCAGCAGCAGTTTAGGCACCAGGCAAACTAATTGTTTTTCTCTAATGCCTTAAATTAAACTACAGACATCACTGACCCCAGGGTAAGGAAGAGACTTTTACAAAACTCACAGACTCCAGAAGTGAAAAGAATTCCTTAATGCTGCTGTGAAGGAAGCTTTATGCCAGGGTGTCACACCCAACAGGAGTTTCATGAGCAAAGGAGAAGGAAAAAAATACAGCTCCATTGCTTCTAATTAGCAGTTAATTCTTTTTTATTAGAATCAGGTCCAAACCAAAGAGAAAAGAAGGAAAATAAAAAATAAATTAAGGGACAAAAAGAGAGTTGTTCAAGAACCCTAAGTTTGCTAGAGATCCAGATCTGTGCTTTGACCCCCCCCCACCCAAAACTATTTCAGCTTTTCCATCCAGCCTTTAAAGCAACAGAAATGAAAAATCTCTTCATTACCACAAGGCAAAGCTGCCTTTTTGTAGCCCTCAGTTGCAGCTGATATATGTAGTAAATGATACCAGAAACCCTGCTACTCAGTGAGGGGTAGAGTTTTTTGGACTCCCCAGTGTGTCCCCATCCTCCTCCAAAAACGCAGGAGCTGCTGAGCAGGATCTGCTGCCTTTTTGTGAGTTAAGCTGAACATCTGCTTCAACCAGTCAGTTTCCTGTGCAGTCTTGAAAGAGATCTGTAAAAGAAGACCCCAGGAAGGGAGTTGGGCCTGAATTTTTATATTCTATAGATGAAAGATAAGGAGCTTAGATAACAGCATAACCTCCTCATTTCTGCTACCCACTTGGTGATCTTACATAACACTGATCCTCTCATTTAATAGTGATGAAAATTTCATCAACAAAATTTGCTTTTGCTCTGCCAAGTCATGACAACCTCAATTAGAGCTGAGCTGGAGAGGCATTTGGGTGATTACATCAGCCCAACTGGATGTCCTCTCCTCCCTGTGATGGCTCTTTCTATGCCATTCTCTGGGTATTTGATCTTTCCATCCAGATTCAGGCGGCTGAGCAGTGAGATGTAATAAAGAGCAGCTAAAATAATTTGGAAGAATCTGCCCACAATCATGATTTTCATTATTCATTCGTTTTTTAAAGCTGTAAGTTTAACGTGCTCTAAACAACAAGGCAGTCAGATCCAATTTTGCTAGTTCTTTGCTGAAAGCTTGATAATTCTGATGAATGCAACAATGAAAATACATTATATAAGGCCTATCTTCCTCAAAAGGGTCTGTATTATTGGTCAAGAGATCTTATTTTTCTTTTCTCAAATCCACTTTGGACAGCACTTCCTTAATCTTCAGTGCTTAGATACTATGTTTTGGTACTTAATTTTAGAAATTCCATTGTACAGAGCATCTAAAAGTACAGAATATTTTGCTTTTAATAGACTCTAAATACTGTTGTCAGGTGAAATACTGACCAGAAAAGAAACTAAGAGAAGGATTTCGTAGTCTTAGATTTATTTCTTGTAAAAAACTCAGAGAAATAATGTGATTTGTAATGAAAATTGTACAAAGTGCTAGTTGTCAGTCAACATAGACAAAAATTTTAATTTCATGTTCATCTTGAAAGATGCAATTATCTTAAAAGATTGAGCCTCAAACTCAAGTAAAGGTGAGATGGCAAATGAAAGAAAGTGAAAGAGATAAGCTAAGGGCATTTGCTTTGGGTTTCTTTGCATTATTCTTTCTTTATTTATCCTTTTATGCCGGCTTTCTGATAGAGATGTGACCAGGATGACCAGCCTGTCTATCATTTCCGCACAGTAACTTTTCTTTAGTTCATAAAAAATTCAAACCAATATGATAGAGGAGATAAAATTTGAAGGATATTTAACTTTCCATAACTTCTGTGAAAGTTGATGAATAGCTAGGGGAAACACCTACAAAAAGAAGTGCCTCCACTGAAGAAGAGATGGATAGAACTCAGCTACCGCACCTTTTGTGAGCAACAGTCAGACAGTGAAGGAAAAGGCAAAAACCAGTGAGTGCATGGGGACATGCATGCTCATGCTATTCCGTTTATTTCATAGTTACAATGGTACACAAATGCATTTATTGCAGCCGGTGCTAGAAAAATTTTCTGAGTGCAGAAGACATGAACTCAAGTCAGGAAAACAGACTTCAGTAGTTTAGCTGCTCACAAAATCAGTCTTCTGTATTCCCAGCAGTGCACCTGAATATTCCTCTATGTTGATAGGAATTATATTTTCTTTTACCCCAGCACTTAGGTTTTCATTTGGGCTTCTCCGAGGACAGGGCCAATTTGCAAACTTGCAACCCCAAATCTGAGTTTCTGTCCTTTCTGAGACTTGTCTTTTTCTTTGATTGTGATGCTTGAGTAGCATTTATAAGGAAATTCCAAAGTCAAATTAATAAGTGATATGTCTTACAAATCATTCGTCATTGTGGACATCTGGATGAGGAAAACAAAATCTACTTTTATAACCACACTTTCAGAAAATATTTTCCTCTTGCAACTTTTTTTTGGAGCTCACACAAATCCCACAAATACAGTAGAAACTTGTAACCTCTCTTAAGCTCTGCAGCTTGATGGGCTTATATTTAGTTATCTTACATAGTTTCTTGAAATAGCCATTGACAGGGCTAGGTGACTAATTAGGTTCATTTTAAATGAGTTGGAGGCATTCTGTGAAAAGCTGAAGTAATGGTTGAAGTATTTAAAGAATAGGTCTTACAGTGAAAGGTTCGAGAAGCTCAATCTGTTCCATTTATAAAAGAGTAAAGGGCGATTTGTTCACAACCAGTCATCCCCTTACAATGGGAAAAAAATAATAGCAAATTAATCTAAAAATGAAATTCAAAAGATATAAAATTTTCTAAAGGCTGATCTATATAGTTAGGCAATTCAGGCCATAAATCACGGTGTTAAAACTATGACATAGTCACTTCACCAAAGATTATGACTGAGGCACTAGATTCTGACCTGCACCCAAATTAACAGAACTGCCTGACAGTCAGAACCCATAAACTCCTGCAGTAAAGCACTAGAAGTTTAGCATCACTTTATCAACAAGCTGAGGAGTATTGTATGTCCTGAATTTAACATTGCCATTTTTTCAAGCTGTCTACAGGAATATTTTACATTAATTTCAGCTCCACTCCATGCAAAAGATACATGGCTGTTCATCTAAAAGCTTTACCTCTACTTGCTTCTGCCTAGTATTCACCAATTTATTTCCCCCAGCCTTTTTCTCAGCTTCCATCCTAGCAGTAGCAGAAGAGTGTTGCAATGGCCTAGGAGCTTCATGCTTTGCAGGTGAAGTGCTGCTACTGAAATTTAATTTCCTGTCTTCATGAACAAAAGGTATAACTGTCTTACAAACACTGGTTGGCTGAGACATAAAACCCCAAAGGTGTGTCCACCTTATAATGCATTCAATGGACTTTTTTCAAGCAATGACAACCCCAGGTCAGAAAATGAAAAAAACCCAGCCATCTGCTATTGCTTCTGGAAATTCACCTTCAGGAGGCAAAATAAAAACTGGAATTAATGTGTTTGTTGCCTACATACCTGGTCTCCTCTGAAAAGGTCTTGAGTTGATTAGTTACCCCTTCCAGACAAAATGTTTCTCTCCCATCCTAACCTCTGAGATATTCCATTATTTAGGAATAAATGCTGCTTGGCGAAGCATGGGTCCAGCACAGAAAGAAAACAAGAAAGAACAAAAGCACCTCCTTATTTCCCTGAAGGTAAATTAATCTAACTAGCAGACTTTAAGGGCAAGGAGTAGGTCATAGCTAATGTTGCTAGTGGCTTCTCCCAGTCAAAATGAGCTTGTTAGTAGAGTGAGGTACTAGTTATAGGAAGCAGTTCCTAAATTTTTAGACAGCATATATTTATTTTGCCATCATCAGGTATCCTTTTTATGACCACTCCTGACTTTACTTTCCAGAGACATGTATCTGCAAGAACATTTTTGCTTCAGGTATAAACATTTTGGCCTGCAATCCCTTAAGCTTTTAGCATATACCAGCATTCCCTGAGATCAGGCAGAACAGCATTGCAGTTTTGCTCCTGCCACGAGCAGGATTAGGAACAGGACACAATTTTTCCCTAAAGGTTATTAATCATCATAGAGTACAGTTTATTTTTTACTTCTCTGAAGCTGCCATCACCAGATAAGCAGAAGCAGCAGCTCCTATTTGCACTGAAATTCTGCTCTTCTGTAGTTGTACAGTAGCAAAAGTAGCAGAAAGGCTGTGCAAGACCCATCGTGTGCATGTGTGGCTGGCTTCACTGGCTCTGCCATCTCTCTTCAAACATAATCTTCCCTGTTTTCCCACAAAGGGAAACCTGTGTCCTGAAGCCAGCATAACCTGCAAAGCAGCTTTCTTTCAGATTTGAAATCCAGAATGCAAACCAGCTCTCATTTTCTGTGTCTCTGTTATGCAGAAATATTACACTAAACTAGAGAATTGCACTGTTTTGCTGAGCCATTGTCACTCATCACTGGCAACAGAGTATTGGGACATCCTAATGTAGAACTACAAGATTTTCAGGAGAAAAATAAGCAGACTTCTTGCTGTCCTCTACTTTTTAAGGCCTCTATTTCCCTGGTAAAAACCAACCCATTTTCTAATGCCTAATACTCTCTGACCCCAGGTCTCCTGAAGATTAAAGGTCATATATCTGTAAAATATGCTAACCACCAGCCTTCCTGATAAGAAGCCCCAAACAGATGCTTGCCAGATGTCAGGCTCTCTGTACAATAAAAAGTACCCTGACTTTTGCTGCTTTCATTCTGTTTCATGAGCAAGAGACCACAAAGAAATGTGTTTTATAGGTATGGAAGCCCAACTGGGAGGAAGTGGCTCTCAAACTCCCACAGTGTTGTTCAGGTGGAAATGCCAGCTCCCCTCTACTACCAGGAAAAGAAGGAGTGTCCAAGGGAAAAATATTCCTGCAGAACGTAGTGCTGTGGAATGTGATGAGGCAGCACAGAGGGAGAATAGCACTCCCAGACACCCAGAAACAGTACAGGTGCTCATTAACACACACAAGCCATCACTACAATTTTTAGCCTTGTAATTAGAAAAGAGTCCCTATGGAAATATTTCAAAATAGAACTGAAACTAGTTTTAGAGCTATAAATAACATGTATCTTGGCAGGCCCCTGAAGAAAGATTTCTCCATTTGTTTTTCTTCTTTTTAACCTAAAGTTACAAGTATAGATACATTCTTTGCTGTTTTATGCTCCTTGAAGATCTCAGGAGACCTAATTTAAACCCTACACCATGTTGTAGATCCTTCTATAGCCCATGACTTGGGAGGGTCTGACCTCAAGAGATTCCATTGCATGTTTTTTTTTTCACTCCCCAAGAAATCTTACTAAAGTTGCTCTGGTTGCACAAGTATTGTCATGCTGGAAGGTTTGATATGTTTGATACGTTTTCCCAAATATTAAGTGTGCATGATGCACTATAGATCCTGGTAGTAAACTGTGTATGGTGTCACATCTTTCAGTCCATAGCCTTTTGAGGCCAGATTTTTTTTCTGTTATATGTACTTCAAAAGCTATATCAAAAAAGTTTGCATCTCATTTTAAACAATCCTACCTCACCATCTGATAAGCAGATAAGAAAATTATCAAATTGTCTCAGTTTGAAGGGACCTTAAAGATTACTGAGTTTCAAACACTTTGCCAGATGAAGATAAATTTCTGACTAAAATTCCATTGTGTTCACATTTTGAACGCTAATACTGATAACATCCTTCAGACCATCCCACTAACTGTTTGTAAAAGTTAGTATATATATTAAAACTGGCCTTTTATAATCTGTCCATTGGCTTCTGAAAGTCACATTGTATAAAAGAGAATAGGTTCATTTCTTATCAGTTCTACACCTATTTAAAGAAAACTGACATCTGAATTTCTGGATGATTACAAAAATGAGTTTCATTGCACTAATAAATGAATTTTTAAAGCATAGGCTCGATAAAGTGTTTTCCAGTTAAAATACATTTTAGTCCAATAGTAAATACAGGACAGGGAAGAATTCTATATTTCTGTTTTTCTCAGAAATATAACTAAGACTGCAAGGTATCAGTATAAAGCTTAGAAAATACTTAATAGTGCCACAGATTTACTGCTCTGCTTATAGTTTCGCTTCAGTCATGTACCTTTCCTCAAGGTCTTCTTCCATGAGCATCAGTACAAAGAGCAGACATGCTCTGCTCAACTCCAGCAAGGCTTCTGCAGAGATAAAGCTACCATTAGACATCCTAATGCACATAGTTTAAATCACACAACCAAAAAACACAGATCAGCACAAGTGTGTAAACTGATGTCCTTTATTAAAATACAGACATGGGAGGACTCTGGAATGGGTAAAGACTAAATTATTCTTCTTGCCAGATGAGTGATCCTTTTAAGTCTGGGTTTAAGTTCACCGGTGCAGCGATGGGAGCGAGCCATGCCTGCACAGTACCTCATCTAAAGACAGATAAATCCTCAGAGCTCTGCAGGGAGCCCAGGTGCCATGGTATATTTTATCATCACTCTATAAACCATGCTCTGCCTCCATGCCTTTATAATGAGCACAAGGACATGAAGACGAAGAGCCTTGCTGTATATGCATCATGTAAATCTATCAGTTTCATTGCTAAATTTGAGCAATTCTGCTAAGGTCAGTCTGTGTATCAGCATCTCTTTCTGCTTAAAGAGATTGAAAATTAGCTTTTTGTAGTTTTTTGTGAAATAGAGTATATTCAAAAAAGTTTTTATTATCTACTATGTAACTTGTATTCAAGACAAAAAGTGTGTTTTTCCTTTTTTCTCTTTCTCTTTTTTCTTTTTATCTTTTTTCTTTTTTTTTCACTTTTTGATCTTCTTTTTCCCTCTCTATCTGTTTCCTTCTCTCCCTCTCTCCCCCTCTGCTTTGTCCTTCCTTCCTTCCTTCCTTCCTTCCTTCCTTCCTTCCTTCCTTCCTTCCTTCCTTCCTTCCTTCCTTCCCTCTTTCCTTTTACTGATAGAAAATGTTCCATACTCTGTGTGAACATAAAATATCTAAATACTCCTGAACCTGAATATTTCCTCGGTCTTTTCTCTCCTTTAGAAGTACCAACCACAAATGTGATTCTAGACTGATCAGTGAGAGAAATAGAGAAACAGCTTAAAAAGCTGAGGAATTAATGAAGAGAGACCAGGGAGGATGAGTTAAAAAGTCAGTTAATTTGAGAGGGAAATGTTGTAGTGAAGATGCTGTGCCTTTCTGAAAAGATGTGTCATATGGCCTCTCACGTTACCACACACTGCGCCCAGTGCTCTGACACCACCTTCAGCTGCCACTGACAGCCCTAATGTCAAAAATTTTTTTAGACTGCATGTGGAAAGCAGTTCATAATTGGAGTCTCTATGAAACTGAAGAAAAAAAAAAACCAACAAACCAAAGCACAAAATGTGAAAACCTGCAAGCAACATTGTTGTCAGGATTTTTGCTATCACTTCGTTTTTAAATGATTAATATTAGTGCTATGATTTGTGTGACAAAATTTACCACATCTTCCAATTATGGCAGGCCAAAAAGCACCATTTCATTTTATAAGAGACGTAATAGTTATTCATATATGCAGAGATAGATAGATATAGAGATAAATAGATGATAGTTAGATGATAGATAGATAGATAGATAGATAGATAGTAGATAGATAGATAGATAGATGATAGATAGATAGATAGATAGATAGATAGATAGATAGATAGATAGATAGATAGATAATCTCTCTTCCCCAGCTATTAGGATTTATCTTTATTCCCTTTAAAAACCTGCCATGAAAATATTCTCATGGCTGGAAGTCCACTCTGGGGTTTGCAGTGGCTTTACTGAGAGCACTGTGGTCATATTCCAGGCTGGGTGTGGGGACACAGAGCCAGCTGTGTGCCCATAACTCCCACAGTCCAGGCTGGTGCCTCTGCAGCTCTTACATGCGTGCTGTTGAGTTCGGGTCATTGTTCAAAGAGCTGTGACACCTCTGCACCCAGGGTTTAGATATCTGCTCTAGACTCCTAAGTCTAAATTCAACATAGATACATTTCAAAATATACATATATTTTTTAAGGTGTATGCGGATGTTTGTTTCTATTATGGGTTCATTTAATGAGCTAGATGAACTCCAGAGGCCTCAGTACGACATTCTTCTCAGGGTATCAAGAAATCTTACAGTGAAGCTACATTGTATTTTATTGTCATACACATGATTTTAATTTATTTTACTGTTGCCTAAGTGCCCAGGGTCCCATTCTCAAGGGATCTACTTATTTATTCTCATCAAGGATAACTGAATACTTTCATGTTATCTTTGCCCTCTGCCTCTTCAGTTAAGTCAAGGTGTTTGCTTTCTTTTTCTTGCTTGTGTATCAGTTGAATACTTTTAAATCTCCATCATCTTATTTTTATCCCAATCTTCCTGAAGCCCTCCTGCTGTCTCTGTTAGGAAATAATAGCTACAAGGCCATGTGGGGTAGCCATTCTGAGAGACTGGTAAGTGCTGGACACCAATGCAAATGCAAAGCTGGCTGCAGGAAAATCTGAGAGCAGGGAAGTAGTAGTTCCTCACCCCAGACACCCCAGACTGAAGCAGTCGAGCAGCTCCTTGAGTCCTGGTGGGCAGGAAGCCCGCTCGCCCTGGTCTAAGCAATCCAGCTCCTCAGTTGGTGTGGAAGCTGGCAAGAAAGGATGGAGAAGTCACAGGGGTTTGGGAGCTAGAAAAGAACAGTGTTTGGATGCCATCTGAGAGCTGAGTGGTACCAAAGCACATGACTGGAGCCCCTTTGCTTTATCTGAAGTGGCACGATGAGACACAGCCTTGAAAATAAGGAATAGCTTTGAGTAGGTGACAGCCTGAGTTAAGATCCGTTTGCTGATTATAATGATCCTGTGAAGTACACCTAAAAGAGCCTTGAGTGTACTTCTTAGTTATATTGGCTCTCTGCAGTGATTATCTGTTTGTCATCTGTGTCTATTTTGGAAAATTATATTTTAGTTACTGAAAGTTAGTCAGCAGCTTGCACAATAAACAGCTAGTCACAATGAGAGTGTCAGGCTCCTACTGGGTCCAGCTACAGAGATGTTTCCACCAACAGGATTTATAAAGGAAGCACACAAAATGCCAGCCTCTCAAACACAGAGCTGTGGTGAGGCTGTTCGGCGCAGCAGCAGTGGGAGGAATTGCTTGGAAAAGGCTCCTCAGAGAGTGGAGCTGAGCTGGGCTTTTCTCACAACAGTTTGAATTCACTAAATCCGGGGGAAGCAGGATCACCGGTTCAGGAACATGAAGGATTAGCTTTACATCACACAGCTCCAGGGAAAGATGACAGCAAAATGTCAGGGAGATGGCAATTTGACCCAGCACTGTTTCCAGGGAAGGCAAGGCCTGTATTGCTGCTCCATGTGTTCCCAGTACCTAACACCAACACAGTTTTAATCCATTAAACACTCTTTTCAGAATAGCTGTAAAAATGAGCCACAATGATCTAGTCTGGAAAAATGTATTGATAAAATATCTGTAATTTTATAGTTATTTGCATATTTGGGCCTGCTCTGGAAGTGATTCATCTGCACCAGAAGCAGTGCCACCTCCTTAAATTTAAGGAGGAAGCACTTTTCCAAGGACTATGGGCAAGAGGGGACAAAAGGCTTTTCATGTATGTGGTTGCATCTTTTGGACTGAGCAAAAGAGTGCTCCTAAAGATGAATGACACAAGGTAATTTTCAAGCAGTCCTTTTGTTATTTAACATCCCTCAAAAGTGCAAGGTCTTTCTTATAGATTTTGTCTGTGCCACATCCTGTTAATAGCACAATCTCATTACCACAATGGTAACAGTCACTTGATGTTCATTTAACAGAAATCTTTCAGAACAACAGTATTGCTTTTTCACAGTTGGCTCCATATGATACAGGTTAGCAGCTTCTTAACTCTGCTTTCATAGTATAATTACATAATTTAGAATTAGTCAGTCATGTTGACCTTTAAATAGAAACAAACATTCAATTTAGGTAGTAGTTTTGTCATTAGCAAACAGTGAGGAGCTGAGAGCAATCTTGCTATTGGCTGACAATGTCTTCATGAACATGTTCAAGTCCAGGCAAAGTGCAACATCTGTATTAATTATGCCTGTCCTTTGATTTGGGTCTGGATTTTCATCAGTCATCACAACACTTAAGGTCCAGTCTCACTCCCTTGAAAGAAGTAGCTTTCATCCTTTTATCAGAGGCAGACTCAGCATGTTTACAAAAATAATAACCCTGACATACAGAAGATGAAGGGATAAATTCTGCCCTGGAATACTTCTATCAGTTCTTACAGCTAGAGTTTGTACATATGGAGAACGATAAATCTGAGCCTTGAACATTCTTTCTTTTAATATTTTATCTCAAAACTTTTCCACAGGCAGAAATCACTCTGACCACCAAGAAAGTTGCCCCACATCTGGGATAGGATTCAGCAGCTGTTTGCATTTTTGTGCTTACCTGGCTGCACCCTCTTGGAAATGAGAAAGTTGTGCTGGGGTAACAGAAAGCAAAATGTTGCCTGTAGCTTTTAGCTGCTCCAATCTTTAGCACACATATCCCACACACAGTGGTTTGAGAAAAACAGGAAGAAGCAAGATAAGCCAAAGCCCCAGTGACTACAAAATATACCTTACTAAGTCCCTAACTGATACTGCTTCTTATCAGATGAAATGCCTTAGTATTAATTCCTTTTAATTAAATTCATGTTTGATTCTCCGGTGATCTTTGGCGCATATTTACAGTCACTCTTCACTGCAGTATGATGTACTCCAACTTACAGAACTGTTCAGAGTATTTGGATGAGCATTGAAATATGTTACAAACATATGGATAAGGTCTGAATTTCTCTTTACAAATACACACAAACAGAATCTTTAGAGTTGGAAGACACCTCTAGAGATCATCTAGCCCAACCCCTTTGCAGGGTCACCTAGAGCAGGTTACACAGAGGTATGTCCAAGGTGGACTCTGAATGTCTCCAGTCTGGGAGACTCCAACGACCTCCCTGGGCACCTGTTCCAGTGCTCAGCCACCCTCAATGTACAGAAGCTCTTCCTGATGTTAATGTGAAACTTCTTGTGTTTCAGTTTATGGCCATTGTTCCTCGTCCTGTCTCTGGGCACCACCAAAAACATTTGTGCACACACAAACATGTCAGCAACATAAACGATACAAGAGTAGACACTGAGTAGATTTACTGGCTGCTAATTTTACTCTCTCAGGACACTTTCTTCCTTTTATAGTCTTTAATGTGCTCTTTTATGGACGAGGTCAAATTGTATAATAGTCTGCTGATAAATTGTAAGGTGCCTGTGGGGCAGAAAATCTTTACTAATAATTATCCAATTTTGACACACAGAAAACATTAATAAAGCACCATGAGGCTAAGGAACAACATGACAATGCTGAAAGAGCCATAGCAAAGACTAAGACGCATACAAAATGTTAAATATTCTTTTAAAATTTAAAATTTCCTGCAGTAAGATTTTTATAAAACTTTCCCTGTTTCTTTCTGTTTTCCAATCAAAGTATAAATTTTTACACTGTTTTAAATGAAAAATCTGATAAGAACTTACAGGAAAATTGCTTGAAGTTATGTCTGATACCTGCCTTCAATGAATGAAAATAATATATATCTATTAATATGCAATTTTTTTTTAAGAAAAAAATATGCTGTCTAAAATTAAAATATGTGTAGTAATGTAACAGCAATAAGTTTGGTTCCTTAAGCAGGTGAGTGGTAAAATTACCATTTTATTCACCCTTGCCTTAGCAAGGTACAAGGTCTGTTAACCAGGACTCCCAGTCCTGACTAACTTGCTTCTAGACCAGCTTTTCTTGATATATCATCTCCTGCTACAAGTATAAAAGCCCTATTCCATGTTATTACACATAACAGAAAACAAATAAATATGAATTCCTGAGTAGCTATGTGATAAACCAAGGAATCACAATTCTAAAAGCCTTGGAAATGAGTCAGAGTTACATAGAAACGTTAATCATGGTTAAGAGCTATTATCCTGTGGCCAGAAGACCTTACTTATCCCCATCATTTGTGGCTGGTTTTGAAAGGGACTCAATGATAGGCTTGGCTAAAGCCTTATCATCATGGTTTGTGGTCAGATGGGCCAGCTGAAGCACCAAGCAGAATGTATTTACATACTCAAAAGCAATTTCTGGTGAGATTTCCTCAAAAACAACAGTTAAACCAGCTATTAAAGAAGCAAATGATTTCTAAGGTTAAAATCAATATTTGTGAAAATGACACCATCCTTGTTTGGGGATAGGAACAGTCTGGATGAAATATGACAGACATGAAGACAATGTCCAACTCCATTACTACTTAGCACACTATCAGTTCCTGTGGCAAAGGAATAAATTAAAATAGAAAAATGGAAATGTCCAGCCAACCTATAGACTTTTAGATTGTATATTCTTTTGGCCAAAATACTGGAAAATGCCAATTTAGAAAACTCTGAAATTCTCAGTAGTTTGTCAGGTTTAATGGACATTTCACCAAAAAAAAAAAAAAAGCTTTTCAGGATCAAAAATGAAACTGTAAAACCTGTCTTACAAAAATGCAGAAATTAAATATTTCACCTTGTGTATTGGAGACATGGTTTTGAATTCCAAATCAAGCAGCACATAAACTCTTCTGCTGAGGATCTTCTGCATCTTAAGTATGTGCCCTGGGTAGTGACTCTTTGCTATTACAGATGCAGATAGAAGATGAAATTATTATTCCTGAAAAACCCCTCAAACATTTTGAGATTTTGTTCTGTTGAAGTAGAAAAACAAACAAAATTTTGCCAACTTGAGACTACAATTTTCTATCTTTACCATAGATCCCCCAGTAGAGATTTGTATTAAGGTTAAATTAGTCCTTTTGAGGAGCCCTGTCCACATAAAGAAGAGTAGTTTGCTTTCTTTCCTTGGAAGGAATGAGCTCTGCATCTTAGAACCTGAAATTCAGCTTTCTTCAAGAATTTTTCATCTGTAGCAGCTCTTACCTAGCTGGATGTTTTAATTTATTTTGAGCTCTTAAATTTGTCTGACTCATATTTAGGTGAATACACACTGTAAAATAAATATATATATATGTATAAATGAATCTTGTCATCCTGGCTTAGTGTTGTTTAATTTATCAGATGAACTTTCTCTCTGTGTGGATGTGCTGGAGGTCCAGATTTTTGAGAAATCAAGGCAATTTCTACCTGTGAGAAAATTAGCTCATACATTTTAGATACCACTGAGGCTCGTTCTGGGGGATTTCTGGCATAAATCAAGGCTCCCTGTAAGTCCATCACAACAAACTGTAGCAGATCTGTTTGAACGCCTATGCTCAACGCAGGGCAGTCAAAGTGGTTTCAGGCAGAAGTGTATTCCCAGGGGCCAGAGCAGTTAAAAGAAGCCAAGCCTTGCTGCCAGCATGCCCCAGTTGGCTGATTAGCAAGCACATAGTCTGCTTTTGTGCTTCTGCCATTTCATCTCAGTGTGTTTTCTAGGGTGTTGGTCAGTGTTTACCTGTACACTGTGACACTTGGAAACCATTTCTTTAGCAAGGAGAGAATTATCTATAAACCCCAACTAAATAGTAGACAAAGAGACTTCTGATAATCACCTTACAAATTATTTAAGGAATTCCTAGGATCAAGTTTAAAAATTCAAAGAGTAGTGTCACTATATATGTTTCACATGGACAGAGGCAGTTTGGCATAATAATGTAACTTTGAGAATCTCTTTATCTTTGCCTGACAGAATTCAATGCAACTCTGTAAGTATTATGATTATTATTTACAGAACACTGTGGGCACATATGCTATATTCATATATGTCTGTGAACAACTGCAGCATGCCCATGCCTCATTGAAATTGTGTTCTGTGAAGGAGAGAGAGCTTTTTTGTTTCAGCCTTGTGTAAGGGCTGGCAGGTAGCAGCAGCACTCTAGGAGAAGTCCCAGAAGAACAGTGATGGGACAGTGAGTCAGAGAATTCCCATTTCTTCTCTGTCTCCTAAGGGAGTAATTTGTTTTAGTACCTTACTGATTGCAGTTAATTTCCCTCCTCCACCCCCTTCCCGACAGTTTGCCTGCCCAGTGTGCAGATATCAGAGGACTGGGCTCCCAGTCTGCTCCCAGTGCCTGATTCTTACCTGTGGATTTCTCACACATATTCCTGGCATCCCCTATGGGAAATAACAGCAAACGATGGTGAAGAGACTACCAGTAGAACTAGATGAGAAAATGGAGATATTAATGGCAGAAAAAGACCTATTTTGCATTTAAAAATCAGCAATCTAAGTGCTCAGGCCAGCTCAAGAGAAAACACTGACAGAGAGGGCATCCTTTCATGTAAGGAAAGGAATGTCCCTAAAAAAAGTGTCCTTATACCAATTTTACAGATACAGTTCTGCTGCCTGGACTTTCCAGAAGGCTGAGGTTAAATGCAAGAAAAGCATAGCTCTTTTCATCCTCTCCTTGGTTGTAGAGGTAGGTACAATGGATGTAAATTGGAGGTGTGGTAAATATTTTCTCATTGTTCTTGACAGGTTACATTTCAAAAAGCTACCCAAGGTTGCAAAAACAAAGTCAAATTTACAGATAACAATAGGTCCAGGAATACCTTGCTCCCAATCCCCCTATTAACTATTACCTAATACTCCCTCTTGTGTTCATTCATATGCTGCTTATGGCTGTGTAGGAGGGATGCTCTTCCTCTATATATTTTAAACATTTGTGTTTTAATATAGTTGGGGGGGTCAGTTAGCTATTAGACAGAGTAAAAAGACCCACCCCCAAACCCTTTGCTTAACTTTATAATCATGAGAAAGTGTGCATCAGGGATTGTCCCCTACTCCTAAACACAGCTAAGGAGACAAGTCATACACAGTATTGACTCGGGGTTCAATATAGGGATGGTGTCCAAAACTTGAGAATATATGAATGGCAGCACAGGAAGGGGGATACTGTTTGAAAGGCTAACTTTTATTTTCTAAATTAGCACAGTAAAGGCTATGGAAGAGAAAGAGAATCCAGTATTTTAGGAAATTATTTATGAAATGTAGATGGGCCTTCAATTGGGAATAGGGCTGGGCAAAATGTTAGTGGTTCTTTGTTCTTGCAGCTGGCCTGTCGAATTACACAGAGCCAGCACAGTAAATAATACTACTATTGTCTGCCTGTGTCAGAGACAGACAGAAGGTACATTTGGACTTGGTCCAAACACCACAAGGGCCACTCATAGCCACAGTGTCCAATTACTGCTTGCTTGACTATAAAATGCACTTTTTTTGCAGAGCTAATTTAAGAATGGCAGCTTTTAATGGGGTTTGTATTAAACGGGGACTGCTGCTCTGGCTTTTGCCTGCAGAAAAAGTTCTACTCTGTACAGGAAGCAGCACACACATACACAGTGAAAATAATCAGAGTGTGATAACATTAGCACAGCAATAACAACAGTGATAACAAAGTCAATGCTTTGCAAAGGAAAAAAAGATCAAGCCCTTCTGGAAATGGCCCCGTGCAAAACATGCAAAAACCCAACTAGATTATCTCAAACGATGAAACAAGTGCATGCACTCAGTATCTGCAGATGTGCTCATATTGCAAAACTTTTCTCAGTCTTTCAAAGAATCATTGACCACAATTTTCCCACTCTGCACAGATACTTTTCTTAAGTTTAAGTGGCACTCGTTTTCACTCTTAGTGTCAAATGCTGTGGAGAGCAGCAAACTCTATGATCCTTCTTGCAAATGGTCAAAATTTGTTTTTATTAGAAACTGGTTTTTTTTTTTTCCAAAGTGTTTACAGAAAATTATTCATACAGAAGGAAGATCCCATGGGATTAGGGTTGCAGAAGCTCTCCCCTCTACAGTAAGTGCATATCAGGGCTTTCAGGGCTTTGATTTTCTCTGCTTATCTATTAGCTAGAGATAAATTTAGGTCTCCTGTTTAGAGCAATCTGCCTACAGTGCACAAGAGATCAGTAGTTGTCAATGATCTATGAAGACTTACTGTGTTTCTCTCCTCTGCCATGCTGACAAGGTGTTAATTTCTTTCTTGGAATAGCAAGCAAAAAAGCCCCAGCAAACTGATAAATTTAGGCAAAACTCATGCAAGGACCACATCGCTTTTTAAGGCTTCCTGCTACCACCATTCCATCACAGAAGACTTATAAGTCTTGCATAACAATAATCAATAATAGAACATGTCTTTTCCCTAACTTTAAAATCTTGTTCTGTTCTGCAGTTTTTATACACACACATGCACACACTATGAGTGCTCACAAAAGTATTTGTACTCATGGTTGTAGAAAGGTTTTAAAAAATGTGCCACAGGTACAGAAATACTATCAATCAAATGTTAAACCCTTCATAAGCTCTATGTAGGTGAGTTCATTCTCCTTCCTTTTTATCTTTGGATGTCTTGCAGAGTGCTTCGTTTGGAGAAAGACCTAAAAGCCACATTGGGTAACTAGAAGGGATAAAAGGGTAAACCTGTCTGTTCATATTTGCCAGCCTTCAACATGGAGAACACAGCAAGCATTCTGTCAAGGAAAATGAGAATATTCTTTTTTGCTTCTTTGAATCCTCAAAAGATGCATCTTCTTTGTAATAGAAAAGAAGTATCTCAATACTTAAGTCAAAATAGCAAACTTTTCAAAGGCCAGAAACTTGAAGCTGATCATGCGACTTGTGAATTGCATGCTGTAGGATTGTTTGATATGGCATAAAACAGAGAGAACCTGAAAAATTTTGTCTTCAAAATGATGGATATGGACAGTCCTTTTCCACAAAGCAACCTTCAATTATTAACAGCAGGACTTGAGCTCAGCAGAGTAAAAAAAGTTTTCCCACTATCTGGAGTGAAGCTCCCTCCAACAGTCATGGCTGATTCTCTTATCTTATACAGAGACATTAATTCTTCTCCACCATACCTAAAACTATTCACATAGACAGAACTCTTCACCTACAGAGGAATATTCACATACACACTGTTAAAGTCGGGTTAAGGATGTCACTTACCCAGACACACATTAAAAAAAAAGAGAAATATTCAGTGTTAAAGCACCTGCTTGTTCCTTAATTCATGCTTTTGCAGGCAAACATATTGGTCTCTGGGTTACATAAGCTAACATATAACACCAAGACATTTGTGGTGCTGTGAGTGAGTACAAAGACTAAGGATAGTATCCCCATAAATGAGGCTAAAGGAATTACCCTCATGCAGCTATCTGAAAATCCAGCCCTTAGGATTACATAAGAAGTTATTTTGTCCTCATATTTCATGTTTTTTATGGGATTAAGAAATAAGAGAGGATATTTTGTGTAAACTTTCCTAATTCTTAAAAAAACATTTCTTAATGTAAACATCTTAATTAATGAAGATGTAATATTCAACAATTCCTGTGTATGGGCTGTCTGGTAATGTAAATGCCACTCAGTATGTACCAAGTCCATGTTCTGTACTGTCAAGGACTATGGTACCATAGGGGCTGTTTAGTATGCAAATTGTTGACACAATAGAACACATCAACTCTTTTGAAATCGTTATGTTTTATTGTGTCAGGGTCTCATTGAGGACTCTTTAATCTAAGGATTCTTGAGAAGATAAAATCTAAGAGTTCCTCTGGAGCTATAAAGTTCTCTGATGTCAGAGGCTATTTGGACACTCCTTATTACAGTATGAGGATTATTAATACACTGGCTATAATGATTTTGTGACTCTTTTGTGGTCTGTTGTGACTATCTAGAAATTTATAAGGTTGTGCATCACCATGGTATGTGAGTCCCCACCACAAAAAGTTGACATCCTTTTAGTTCCCTTCTGCCATCTTGTCTGTGATGACACACCAACCAATTCTTGGTCTTTGGAGGGAAAAAATAAAAAAACCGACAACCCACAACACATGGTAAATGCAGAATCTTGTGTTTTGAAACACTTTACCAGAATTTGAGTCAGACAGCCTCACTTTGCATTCAGTTTGGAGAAATTGTTGTGGCCAAATATATTTCATCTGGTGGTGCCAGTGGAAATTTTCCCAGTATTACACTCTTCACAGGCAAAGAAATTTCACTCCCTAATTATTTTTAGGGAAATTACTGGCAGTGTTGTCCAGGTGTCCATGTCTGTGGATGTCAACATGAGTGTTTTGCTACTATTAGCTGCAAGTTTCCTTCCAGAGCAGACACCAAAAAGATGAATAACTAAAAAAGAAAAACCAAATACAGCAATTTGTGTTTTAGACTGATGATCTGCCTTGAAACCAGAAGCTCTGAACTCTGTTCCATCTCATAAGCTCCAGGAGTCCTTGCTGTGTTTCCCCAGTGAATCTGGAATTTGCATAGCTATGGACTGACAACCCTTGGCTTACCCTATCCTAAATCTCTTTGGGACTGATACTCAGCTGAGAGCCAGGATTACTAGGATTTAAATATATATCAAATGCAAGAGTGGGGAGGTGCAGGAATTTCTTCAGCAGCTACATAAGGCGAGCCTTCATGATGTGTGACAACAGAGTCCCTGCCATTTCTCAGCTGGAGAGATATAGCACAGGATTTTTTCATTAGTCCTTAAGTGGACCCTTATGCCTATAAAGCTCCTTTTTATCTTTCTCCTTATTGTTGTACCTTACTCAGCATATGCTGTAAATTTATGTATTTTTCAAAATTTAATTTCTATAAAGTGTATGCTCTAATTTATGCTGATTTCTTTACTATTTCACTCAGGATGCCACCTGAAAACACAGATATTGTTAGATGTTATTTACATACTACAGGGCAAAACTCTTTTTCTGTATAATGCAAGAGCAGACAATCAAAAGATAATCTCAGAGTCAACAGCAACAGGACAAAATGAGGAGGCAGTACTGGTTAGCAGGACAAGAGATGGTCAGAACCCATTAGCAGCTTCCTTGGCTGCATCTTTTTGATATAGAAAAAAAGAGAAAATGCTTTCCAAAACAGAACTTGAAAGAGGACAATGGGAACACCAGAAGCACATCAACTAGGCAGCAAGGTTTTGTGTTCAAGATAAAATAATGACTGATGGAGGAGACATTTTAGGCTAGAGATAATATCCCAAAACAAAAATCCAAAAAGTAGAGGAAACTGTGAGCATCTTTGAGGGTAATGAGAAACAACAAATGCAAAGAAAGTGTTTGGAATAATCCAGAGAAAGAGGGGAGATGGTCAGTGCATTAGCCTCAAAGATAATCTCTGAGGAGTATTTTATTCTATATTATTCTTGCAAGATTTAATCTGTCAAAGCCAGAGACATGTGTGTCCAGAAATGCAAAACAATAGGAGTAGGACTGAGTTTCACAGAGTGAAGAGCAAGGAGAGGGAATAATCTCAGGACATTATGCAACAAGTGTTTGCAAGATTTGAAACATGCAGCTGAGGAGTTCTGTTCACTTTTCTCAGTATCAGCCCTTAGTGAAGTGTGGAGAGATTGGAGAAAGAGTTAAACTGAGCCCTTTCTGAGTGATCTGTAAATCCAGCAGTTAAAACATGGTACTACTGAGAATCCAAGGAGAGAGTTACAGCTTCTCAGGAGCTAATGTGCACTTTGGAAAGCCAGCAATGTGGGTGTCTGCTGTGATTTCAAATTTAAGACAATTTTCAACTGAAGGCTGATGTAGAATTGCAAACTTCTGTATCATCAATGTTCAATAGGAACTGTCAGTGTTTTTTATAAACATTTGTCAATATAGCCCCTAAACTGTATTGCCTTGTAACATATTCACCTAAATGTGCATAGTACACACTAAAAAACATTAGAAAATTAGTGTTCAGTTATAAAGTAGATTAAAAAAGGTTGTATTTTGAAGAAAATTAGTAAAATCCTTTCAAAAATTTTTCAAGCCATTTAGCAGCAGTCAAAGTGGTGTATATTTGGAAAGCTTCCAGAGCAGCAGCATGCACACACTGCATGTGGTGCACTGTCTGTGTAATCCTTATTTAATTTGCAAAGGTCAACAGATAAATTTGTTCTCTTAAAAGACTCAACATATATGCATATACATTTAGGTTCTTTATGTGTCCTATATACTGGCTTCAATGTTCTCAGTTTTCTATATATTGCTAAATAGATATTGCATCACTGAAGTAAAGGCCAGTTTTACCTGTCCTTTCTTTGTCCTTGTGAATAGTTCTGTATAAGCTCAGATTCTGCCTGGTTGTTCAGAAGTTGCCAGAGACAACTTTAGAACCAGGACACTTAAAAAACTTATCCTGCTTTCATGGCAAGCTCCTGATAAGCAGATTCAGCATTTTTTCATACTACTTCATTTTGGATTGTGTTGACACTTTGCTAATTTGTTTTTCGTTGTTGGAATATGCAACTTCTTTTCCAGACAGGGAAGGAACGGAAGGGGAGGGGAGAGGAGGAGTCATCATCTGACAGAATGTGCATCCCAACCACCCAACATTTTCAAAAATTGCAAGAGATGTATCATACACAAAAATTAAACATTAAGAAGACTTTTTTTTTTTAAAATCATACAAAGTGTCCCAGAGGACAACCAAAGTATAACTTCAATTGCATACAATCACCTACACTGCAAAATCAAACTTTTGAAATTAAAACACTGATCTATTAATAAATAAAACCCAGAATATTCCCTTTTGTAACAGAAATTACCTAAATTGGTTGTAAATAATCAGATTAGATGAAAATATTAATAAAAAATTAGAAAATATGAGCAACTAAGTGAAAACCATTCAAGACTATTACACGACACCATATTTCTTTTGCAGAAACAAAGCCCACTGCTAGATACCCTATAAAGTACCTCATCAATAGAACATGGCTCTTATTAACTCATATTTCTTTAAATCTTTGTTTTGAATAAGAACACAGGTTGCTGAGTCCAATCATGTCTCTTTTTCCAAATCTGTGAAGTCTCACAACTCCAAATATAGTCTATCAACTCCCTTTATTCATACTTAATTCTTCCTATCCATGAACTGCTTAGGACATAAAGATTTTTTTTCTCTTAAAAATTACTTTTTGCTCTTACAGCATTACATCTTAAAAGTGCAGCATATCTGAAACAAACAGAAAAGATCCTCCATTTTGATTGAAAATACTCTTATGTTGGGAATTTTTGAGTCAATCAAACAAATCATGAAAGCCACAAAAGTTAGAATGACATAATTATAAAATAATCACATAGTGGCCAATTTCCAACATTAAAAATGTAAAGTTCTGAATTTCTAAATAAAACTTCTAAACCATAAAACATCCCTGAGCTTCAGTTTTGCACATGTTGTGGATTTCAACTAATTATGTGGCATCACAGTAAGCATTCGATTCCTTATTCACTGAGTAAGGCAAGCAATATGTAAAGACTTGATTAAGAGAAAAAGGGATATCCTCAAGAAAAAAAAAAGAAGAGGAGATATGGATGTAATATAGCAACTTATTCAATCTCTAAAAATAAAGAAATATTCTTTCCTTTGCCAATTTTGTATGCAATTATTCTTATTATTTTTACTTTAGCAGTGCCTTAGGGACTTAAGCGAGATCAGATCCCCTTTACAAACATAATGGGAAAGTTCTTGGCCCAAGGATTTTTCAGCCTATAGAGGCTATGCAGACAAAGGGTGAAGATGGGAACAGAGGCACTGTGGTGTGCTCAGAGATATACAATAGGCTGCAGCAGATCTGCCAACAGATTTAAAGTTTCTGCTTCTGTATTCTCAGCCTTGACCAGGTTGGCTCAAGAATAATGTTGTCATACAATGAACTGCAGAAATATGTCAGTGTAGTACTAAGACATTGTGAACTCTGCCTCTGGTGAGAGCCCATATTCACCCACATGAGCAACATAATTTCCACATAATTTGTAGTCATAGACATTTACAATTTAGGGAAAAAAATTGTTACAGTCTTTCAGCATTCAGCACTTCTAGTTTATAATGGCTGCTGAATCTCAAAATGACACTTGGATTTCACAGAACAATTAGAAAGGAGAGACTTGCTTGCAAATAAATGCAAGTGATTCAAGGGGTATCTCTTTCAGCACTGTGTCTACCAGTGTGTTATGTGGCAAAAGAAAGCTTACATATTTGCTTACAAATGGTCAATTCCATAAGTCCCTGCTTGGTCTGAAAGTTCCAAGAGAACAAGTTTTTTCCAGCCAACATGCAAGTTCTCTTATAAAGGCACAGTTATGTCTGGAGATTTTTTGTACTTCATGAAGCACGTGATAATAGGATATTAAAGGATATTTCTCACAGTTTGTACTAAAATTGCTTTATACCATATTAAGCACCAAACTGTGACTCTTCTCTCGCTTTGGGGCCTGCTGTCCTACTGCACAAATCCTCCAGGTAAATTCAGTAGACTGTTGAATATGCCTTTTTCTGAATCAAGGTTGCACTTATTGCAACTTAGTCCTAAATTTGTGCTTTACATCTAGTGTTTTCCATTTTCTAGCAAGATGCATTTCTGCACAGCATTTGTGGTACATGGAGCCTTAAGAATGAACCCTATAATGTTCTAAAAAGAGAACCAAAGAAAGGATTTGTAGGCTGAGAAAACAACCAGTCAGCTTGATCTCACTTGTAGCAAATAGTGTGTTGAAGGCTGAAAACACAAATTAAATAGGGTGGTGTACCTTGCAAACAAAGCTTTTTTATTTGCTTCTTTCGAATATTTCGTTTACTGAGGTCTTTCTTAGGAAGAAAAATTTACTAGAGTTCATTAAAGAAGTCCCAAAATAATTCCAAATCCTGGAACAGGGAAAGGAGCATTTTTGTGCCTGAGCTATGTGCACTGTCATCTCCTGCTGGTTTCAGGGGTGCCCAGAATCAGGAAGAAGATTATCATCACCTCTCACAAATAGGACTTTTTTTTTCACTGGAATGCTGAGGTTGGCTTTCAAGGAGTCAAACTCTCCACCCAGTTACTCCCTGGATTCACCCTACAGCTTCATCTAGAACTGGTTATTCCAAACTCAGCACTGGAAGATAAAGCCTTCCTTTTTTCTTATTTCCCCTGTTAAGTGCTCCTGTGTACTTTTCCCAGACTAAACAGGCAACCCTGACCTGCAGCCATCTACTCTCACACAAACAATTAACTTAAAGCATGTGTCCTAACATGAATTTTGGCTCCACAACAACCTAGCACTCCTATGGGAAACAACCCAAATTAATAACAGCCTTCTGAAATACCTGAAGTGCCCTCTCTTAAAAGAGAGAGATAAGAACACTTCTTTTTTCCCCCCTTTTGGACTAAACCAATTGATTTTTGGCTTAGAATGATCTCCCACAGAACACTCACAATACTTGCTGTAATAAATACAGTCAGCATCTGTGTTCCTGTATCACATCACTGCTTTTCCTAAGAACACAAGAGAGCTAAAACACTAATCTGATTTCCAATATAATAACCCATATTCATACACTTTTACTAGTCAGTACTCTGTTTGGACTGGATCCAAAAGAGATGTAAATGTGTGGGGTTTGTTTCTCCCCACCTCCTTGAAAACTTGAGTCAGATCATTTTGTCATTTCAAAACATATCAAAGTAGAGGGAAAAAAACATGTGTTTTTTCCCATAATTTTGAAAACAGTTTCAAAATTATTTTGCTCCTCTAAATAAGTCTGCTGGCTTAGTTGCATTAGTGGCCTCTCCCATGAGATGAACAAAAAGCTGATAGCTGTATGTATATGAGGTGTCAGTCTTACTGAGACAGATCTCCTCTTTGTGAGCACTCCTTGGTTGCACTTGAACTCACAGCTCAACTTGAGCCTCATAAACTTCACAGGGGCATTGATGTCAGAGAAATCACGTGCTCTCCACTTCCCCACTCTAAGCTATAGAACCTTTTTCTTCTTCATTAAAATAAATTTAAAGACTACAGATATGATGAAGTCCTATGCCTTCAGCTATCTTCAAGTCCCTTTGGAGCATCAACACTTTCTTCTTCTGCTTCTTCTGAAAAACAAAATGTCCTTTGCACTCACCACAGACGAATTCAGATTTACACCATTCTACTGCATCTCTTAATAAAGCCTAAAAATTACCCCAGGATAAGGCAGTAAGAATGTGTAATTTCCCGTTTCCTAGAAGTGTTCTTCTTGCTTTTTCTATTCAGTCTTTACAAACGAAACTCTTGCTTTTTGTTTGTTGAGGCAGGGAGTGCTTAAGGTCTTGGGGCAGTGCTTAAGGTCTTGGGGCATGATTCTCTGAATGTTTGTCTGGGTTATTCTTTGTTCTGCTCTACATTCTGCTGATTTCAAAACTCAAAAATATCCACATGGCATGCACTTCAATGCTCCCCATGAATGGTGTCTACTCTAATATGCAAGACAGGAGAAAAGAGCTGAAAAATCACCTGGAAGTCCCTGCAAGGACACATGTTCCTTCCCTGCAGAAGTCACCATTTGCCATTCTCCCATGACTCAACCATGATATTAATGGTGTCATAAAGGGAAATCATCCATCCTTAGGTGCAGGGTTCTAAAGCTAGTTGTTGGGGGGTGAAAAAGGGAAGGAATTTGGCAGGAGCTCTCATTTGCTGTAGTTGAACCTTTCTCCCAAGCTCACAGTCTAGCAGGGAAGAGAGTCTGTGAACCAACAACTCACTTTTCAGGATGTGCATTGCATGTGTTGGAGATGTTAACAACGTGCATTGAGGTGGCTTAAAATTAGATGGGTTGTGCAACTCAGACAGAAAATAGGTGGAAAAATTACACTTGAATCTTCAGTTCCTTGTTTATAAGTATTCAGGTAAATTCCAGTAAACATCAGAGGAACTCTGGGAAGTAAAAGTTTCCAATTTGGCCTTTTGTTTTAAATGTTACTGCAACAAAGTTACAATAAAGATGTAAAGACTGACTCCTTTTGACTCCTTTGGCAATGTTAATTCATTCAGCTGCCTGAACTTCCAGAATACTTTTCCCTCCATTTCAAATGTCCCACTACACACACCCCATAAAATAAAGTGCATTTCTATATGCCAACTAAATGTTGCTTTGCCAGCCATTACTTTTGTGTCTTTTAATGTCTTTAATTTGCCTATGCAACCTTAAGTTCACATTCCCATATATATAAATATATCTCTATCTATTTTTTTAATTCAACATATTAAAATCCTGCTCCAGGCTTCTCCTCTGATCATCCTCTTCCCATTTATCTTTCAGACAGCAATAAAAATATGTAAATATTAAGCCACAAAAACTGTATTACTGTAATTTTAAGGATGTGACTAACACCCACAAAACGCCAGAGGTTTCAAAGTCAAGGTTGCATGTTGAACCTTGGCTCTTTCAACACTCATGTTAAGTAAAATTCAATTAAAAAAGCTCTGATGAGTTGAAGATAAGATTATTTTACTACCACTACTACTTGTAGTAGTTGAATTATGGGAGTGTTTGCTACATTAGGGGTGTCCATGCACCATGGCCAGAACCCAGTTTGAACTGACATGAATACATCCTGGTTTTGGGGGAAGCTGCAAAACTTGGATAAATAGCCAACACCCCATCTTTTTTCTGTGGTTCTGTAACCCCTGAGCATGGGGTGAGTCTCTTAACACAGCAGAGAACAGCTAAAGGCTGTTCTAGTTTATGACAGATGTTAAAAGACCCAGGAAAACAGAAGGATCAGAAGTCTGCAGGTGAAAGCTAGAGATAGATTGAAGCTCTGTATCACTAGCAGTTATTCACAGGACTTAAGAACTGCAACAATTAAATAGACAGGTTAGGATAATTAGCAAACTTTTCTAATAGCTGTACTGAAGGACCTTTAGGTACAGGTAATGAGAGGACATTAGAAGAGCATGATTGGAAAAGACTTAGGGCTCACATGTTGAGCATTCATTTACACCCATGCAAAATGACAAATAAAAGATTACAATGGCAGTAAGTGTGTGATAAAGAGCAATGCTCTCTCCATAACTATCTCAAATGCTTTACAATATTAACTGATCAAGCCTCCCACAGAACATTTGCAAGTAGGCATCACTATCTGTAGTTTACAAATAGTTTTACATGACTTGCACAGGGTTGCAGAACTAGACTGGTGAAATCAAATACTCTGGCAGACAGTGCATGGCAGTCCTTTGCCGCTTAGAGTAGATGCAACTATTCCCCTTTTTACTTTGAGGTATTTCCAAATCCCTGTGTGCAAAACAATAAATTCCACAAGAAATTATATATATAAGGAACCTCATGGAGGCCAACTAATGGAGAATCTTGCTGATATTTGGGGCTAGGCTGACAACTAAAACCCTGAGTGACCAAAATGTGCCTTATTTATTATTTCTATTGAATTGTATTCAAATTTGGGTAGGTAGAAACCTTCCTCTCAAAAAACATGGTTTTCAATTTTCCCAAGTGCGTTATAGGTAGATTAAAAGACACGCTCCCCTCTTCGCTGGAAAACAACTGTAGCAATCCCCAGAAAATTGCTAAAAATATATGTAGGTATTCAGAAGCATACAACTAGTGAAAATACATTTTTTCATTTACTCTTAAAAGAATTACCAATACAAGCAGTTGCAATTTACTAAAAACTGCCCTCTTCGTTGGAGGCAAACCTTTGCAGAATCAAGCTGAAGATAAACATTTATTGCTTTTTATCAGCCATCATTGAAAATCAGGCCCCAAAGTCCTAATTAACTAACATTAGCAGTTCAGTACCTTATGGGGCAAACAGTATCAGATCTGAATTAAAAATGGATATATGTCTGTCCCAAACCTGTGTTCAACCTCTGATAAAGAGTGACGTTGCAAAGACAGTATTAATTAAAGTAAGGTACTTTCCTTAAATAGTTCTGCTGTATATGTATGCTTAGTGGAAACAGATATTTTTTCTTCAAAGCTGAATGCAAAGAAATTAGCAAAAAACAAGAAAAAGTGGATTTCAAGCAGGAATACTTATCCCCCTATATTTACTTTTTATATTTACAATTTGGAAACACTTTGTGTGTAAAGGAAATCTTAACAATGATGTGGAAGCCAAATATCTAATTCAAAGCAGCCACATGGAACTCTATCTAGTAGTTAGCACATTTTATGTACGACTAGTTTTAAATGTCAGATTCAAAAAGTATCAATATGTTCTTGGAAGCTGCTTTACCCCCCTTTAGGTGGGAAAGGGGCAGCAACACCGATTAACCCCTAGACAACAGAGTGATGCTATTTTCTGCCAGCCCACCACTGCCTAAAAAACCCACCGTTAGCTGAGTCCAGTGGCTTTGCAGGAAAGAATAGAGAAATTACATATTGACCCTACTTATCTATTTATAATTTGCTTATTTACTTTTACACTGCCTCATTTTCAGCAGACAAATCGGCATGCATGTTGTCATTTTGATAGGGAATTAGTATTTAAATGTGGAGACATAAACATAGTGCCAACCAGATATGGACCAGTAGCTGCGTAATCACTCATCTCAGCAAGGAAAATTGCAAGAGCTTCTGCTACCAATGTTCTGGTGCAACAGCTATAGGCCTGTAAGCTATATCAAACACAAGACTTACTCCATCAGTTACAAAACACAGTGTGTTCATTTGCCTTGAAATATAAACAAAATGCATGGGAGGAAGGAGCCAGTTTCTTTTAAATTCCTTCCCCAACAATCCCACACAATGTACAGCTATTGGCTTTGTAGCGGTTTAATCTTGTCTGTTCTCAAACCACAATAAATATCTTGGTCATGACCTTAATAAAGTACATAGTTCTGATTTTGATCTTATATTAACTTTTTACAAGTCAAGAGTTCCTCTTGATTTAAGCTAGTATGCAGAGAGATCAGAGTCAGACATATATCTAGAAATCTGCTATGGATCTCTGGGCTTATTTCAGTACTTCACAAAGACACACAGGTTGTCTTTTGGTTTTGGTTTTGGTTTTGGATTTTTGTTGTTGTTTTTTCTTCTGGCAACCATTGTGGTCTCCTTCATAAAAGGTTGTGAGAGGACATAGATTCAGACATGCTGGAATGTAGTCTAATCTGCTCATTTTGATCTTTAGAAAATTAAGATGTCTTTATTTACTTTTCTTTTTTATACACATTGTCTTTCAAAATATAAATACTTTAAAAGAAGGAGAGAGAGGTTGGAAATAGACACACACACAAAAAAAAAGAAGACATTGTTTTAATTGTCTAACCAGCTCAACCTTTGGGAGAACAACCCTAACCTTTGGACAGATGCCAACAACTGCCATTTAGGTATTTACATCTGTTTATCCTCTCAGTCAAATGTCTTTTGTCTTACATTTGACATGGGATTACAAATGTTCTGACCCCTACAAGCAGTTCTCAAACATTGTATGAAAGACTCCTTTTCCCTTTTTCTAAAAGGATGAACACATACTTTTATCCTCCCTTATTCCTCCTCACCAGATATATGCTTCTGAGGCAGTTGTTGACAAGACCTGCATAATTCAGTTTATGTGTGTGACTAGAATTTCTCAAAGGCTCTGCTGGACTTTGCAGCCAGCCTGTTTATTGTCTACAACTCCATCCCAAGTCTTCAAAATATGCCTTTACTTTGCTAGTACTGCCACATGTGGCATGCAGAAGTTATGTCTCTTTCAGAATTTGGTTGGGGATTGTTGTAAGACCTAGAAGTCTATCCAGAGAGGAGAAAAAAAAATCAATTTAAGTACAATTGCATATGCTTTCTTCTTTAAATTAAAAAAAAAAAAAAAGCTCTGTTCACTGAGCATTGTTTCTCTTGTCCACATGTACTAAAACAGATAGCAAAGGCAGTAAAAAATAATTATCGGAAATGGGAAACTTTGCAACCCCTCTCTTCCCTGGCATCTAACCTGGATTTTTCTCAATAGGTACAGCACCTTGCCACTGAAAAAAGCCATCATTTAAGTACGTAAATAATCATAGCTCTATTGTGGTTTTAAAGAGCTCTGTGAATATCATGTTTCAGCAATCACTGAATGTTTTCTTCAGGTTTGGTATGAAACACAGCAATAAAGTTATCTCTCAGCTTTATAGAACCCAAACTATTTGATGGTGTCTCTCTAAGATCAAATGGAAATTAAAGTCTGCGGAGGAAGTTCAAATGAAGCTTCCAGCTAGAGCTAAAACATAAAAAGCTTCAAGTTAATTGATAAACTCCAGGCAAAGAAAGAAGCCTCTAGGCTTGGCTTGGCTGTTCTCTCAATCTACAGCAGTCTCAAATACCACCAGGCTTTAATCATGCCTGCAGCTGGAAGCAGAACCAGGAGGTCTCCCTGAGATCTGCACCTTTCCTGCCTGATAAACAGGAGCTTTGGTAAGGTTTTTGGTGCTCCTCTCCATGGCCAGTAATTCTCACATTTCTGCCTAGAGAGAAAGAAATAAATTTCTGTCATTGGCAAGACCAAGGACCTTTTGCCAAAATTTGTCAAAGTTTTCACAAAAACAAGAGGCCGCCATTTTGCATATCATTTTCATGAAGAATCATACCCAGAACTATGACAATCACAGGAATTTATTCTTGGAGAAGGATTATCCAGGGGATACTGGAGGATATGATCAACAATTCAATAAACCTTCTTTCTCAGAGAACAGGAGCTGAGTAAGAAGAATTCATAGCATGAACCTTAGCTGGTAGGCTTTGCTTTTTTTCCATTCAAATGCTGAAAATGTCAGTTTACTGTGAAGTTTAGTTATGATATTTTTCATTCTCTCCTATGTACAATATTTATATTTCCCATTAAATTGAAGATGTCAGCAGCAACTATTGACTGGCAAAAGCTCATAAATTTGGTGTTACAGTGGAAACATTGTTTCTGAGAACAAGGTCTTTGGCTATTTTTCTGTGTCTGAACATTAATGTGACCTATATAGGTAATGTCACTGACACTTGCCCTTGGAGAAAAGTAAAAGGGGAGGTTTGCAGGGTGTTCACCCTAAATGACCCAGTGCCCTAGAAGGCCTTTGTGCTCCAAAATAATGTGGAATTTTTATTTTCCTGTTTGAGAGTCATTCTCCTCACCAGGCCATTATGAAAAACTAGAGCTCTCAGAAGTCTTGAGCAATGTGCTGGAGCTTTGCTTGTTTCTTCATTTGAAGTTGCTGCCAGGAAAGGCAAGCTAGTTGAAATGTGGAGTTACTTCTGTCATTTAATAATTAGCAAGCACTCAGAATATATATTATTCATTTTTTGAAACATAAATAATTAAGATGTAATAATGATGCTTTTATAAATAATGTTTCATTCTCTGTGAATACACTCCAGGATTTCCTTACATCCTAAACCTACACCTTGCTCCCAGCTAGAAAATGCCTTTTCTGGAGCATTCAATGAAAGCAAATGGGATAAAGGGATCTCAACTTCCTTCCCATTTAGATATCTGTGGGAACATCTTTAAGAGCTCTTTCCCCCCCATACCTAGAAAATTAGTCCTTTTTAAGCAGCCAGACTGTTAGGCATTCATATTATGCAATCCGAATGAGTTGCAACCAGAATACATCTGAAAGTGGGGTGGTTTTTTTACATGTAAAAGCATTTAATCATCTAACACCTACAATTTTGGGAGCCCAAAGTACAAGGTAAGGAAATGGATGAGTAGTAAAAGTGACTGGTTTATATTTCAGTTGAACAGTTTTTAGCAAATTTGGCTTATTGAGAAGTAAATAGTGTATAAAGATACAGCCAGGCAGAATTCCAGAAAAACACATTCTCTTCTTTTACAATCAAAGAACCAATTCCTGCAGACACTAACTGCTAGATACAGTCTCAGTATGCATCAGCCTCCTCTCTCTTGCACCCATGTAGGGCCACTGAACCTCAAATCATGGCACCTTTCTTACTGCAGCTGTAACATAAGTATACAGAGCTCTATAGCAAAGCTACAGTATAAATTAAATAATCTCAGCTATTTTAACAAACTTATTCTTGATTTATACTAGCTAAAATATAAGGAAATCAGGACTAGTTACTTTCTGTGAGCATTTGGGGTTTTAAATGCTATGGAATTTATTATTTTCTTTTCCAATAGTATAAAGCTGACTTAAAGCCAATGCAAATGTAATTTGCATTAAGCAACTTTCCTCTGTCAGTCTTGTGTAAATGTATATTAGCATAGATGGGTAGCACAAAAACTGCAAGTGCAAGCTTTACCATACTATGCCACGAGCCAATAGTAGAATTTTGTTAAGTTCTCTCATTCTAATATTAAAACAACTTTTTAATACCTAAACAGAAACAAGTAAAAACTGTGGGTAGAATAGAGATTTACCCACTTACTAAAGTGCCTGCAACTCTCAAAGTGCTGAAGACCAACACCAGGAATCCATAAAAATTCCACCTGAAAAATGGAACATAACAGAACTTGCATGCAGGAGACACTACATGTCTCTTTCTGTGAGGTACAAAGGGGACAAGAAAGTTGATAAGTACATGCCCAGGTGAAACCAAGAGCATTAAGGTTAGCAAGAATCAAAAGCAATGGATTGGATTATCATGACTCTCGACCACAATAATGCTTTGCAGAAAACAACAGAAAGAGGCAGTGGAAAAGTTTGCCAATAATCTGGCATATTAACTGAATGATGGCTGCAGTCTTGGTGCAACTCTGTCTAGCCCAACCAAATGGTTTCCTTCACTGATGCCAGCTACATTATCAGGTATATCACTAACCATATCAGTTGTAACATGTACAGAATTGCTGAGATCAACAGAAACCCAGCACTTGGAAAGAGTTAAAACACATTATTAGACATAGGGCCAAAATCAAAGGGCCTTCACCCATCCTACGGGTGGTGCTATCTCAAAGTATAATCACACCCTGGGGTGGCATAAGGCTATTTATCAACTAACTTGCCTATATTTGAGATGGGCAAGACAGAGACTTTTGTTTAGCATGCATTTAAATGCTGCCAAGCAAGAATTGCAGCTGTGACAACTATCCTGTGAAGCTCTCAATTGTGAAGGAAAAAAAAAAAAAAGCCAGGAATGAATCAATTAATAAAAGGTGTGTGAAAATGGACACACAAGGACATAAAACCCCTCTGTCATAAAGCACTTGACACTGAGGGAAGATAAGAATCGAAGACAGCAGGAATATGAAATGCTGTATGAGTTGGTGACCTAAAACTTTTATACATTTGTTTCCATGTGTGTTATTTCCATGGCAGAAGTCTAAAGACCATCTAAATTAATTAGTCTGCTAGCCAATGATATGGACAAGTACCACCCACAACCAGAGTACCAGAAAAGAACACAGTTTCTTATCTTTTTATTCTGATCTGATCTGCAATGACTAAAGGGAAAGGAAACTGTAAGAATCCCTATGCATTTACATGCTACACACAGACTTGCCTCTTTCTACTGGTGTATTCACTTTACAATCAGGTCCAACATGGACTTCTCAGAACACCCCTATTTAGGATGTTCATTGAGAAATGGCTATCAAGACCCCAAAGCATTCAAAGACCCTTTCAGAATTTTGCTTGGAAAGTAGAGTAAGTAGAATGGGCAAGGCTGACAAATTAAGGTATCTGAACAGCATTAGTGAAAACCAACATTTCTCTTTGTTGTGCCTCATAAAAAAAAAAAAAAAAAAACAAAAAGAGAAGGAAAAGGTAAGCGATCCAAAGCTCCTCTCTTTGAACTAGAGGTAATATGCATAGAAGAAAAAGGGACTTGAATTTTCACAGTGAATTGGCATATTGTGCAATTTAATGCCAGAATAGGTCAGTAAGTCAAATACCATAACTGGATTTTTTAAAGAGCTGTATGTTTCATGACAACTAGCAAATTTTGGAGCTATCTGAACGAAGATAATGAGGATAATCGAATCTCATGCTTCATTCTACAAAATGATTACCTATAGGAGTTGAGCAAAGATTTTTTGCCCAAATGCTAAGTACATTGTTGGTAGGTTGATTTATTTTCTTGCAAGGAGGAGGCTTTCCCTGTCCTTTGCTGCACTGGATATGTTCTGTGCTGAGAAGAGGATACCAGTTTGCTTTGCCAGGTATGCCCAACTTGATTAAGGATCTGTCTTGGAAGCGAAATCTACTGTATGTGAATTGAAGTTAATGCATTTATCTCACGAATGGGGCAGCTGAAGAGAGCTTGCACGGTTGGTTACAAGTCAGCTGATAGGCACTAACTTGTTAAACTGCCAGAACACAATTGTGTCCCACACTGTGCCCATATCCTGAGGGAGAGAGGGACAAATAGCTGGGCATGCTGAGATACCATGAGGTAAAGCCAGTGTGGTTTTTTTCCACAGCTTTTGGGATTTTTCACAGACTGCCTACACTGTGCAAGCAAACGTGTTTGTCAGTACTTTTTAAAAGCAGGCTGCTGTGTAATTTTGGAGTCTTCCTGTTCTTCTCCTCTACTTTTCTCTTCTTATAAGTGTATTCACACACATACACATTTTACAGAGATAAACCTTAAATAACCATATTTGTTTCTCAAGGCTGACTAATGTGGTGAATATTAAAACTCACATGGAAATTCTCCTTTGGGTGAATGATCTGAGAGTGTTGGAAATTCTTCACACACATGTCCACAACATCCACAGCTTCACAGACAGACACAGGTAGGCTGAAAGAGCAATCAGGATACCATCTGTGTTTGGCAGAAGATTTCTAACCACTTTGCTGCTCTCTCTCTCTCTTGTCTCTCTCAGTGTGAAGAGACAGAGGAACCCATGGAGATTCAGTGAGAATTTAAACAGAACATATTGAGGGATGCACTGACAACTGTGGATACGAAGTAGATGAAAAATGAGTGGTGGAGCGGGAATGGTGCTATGGATTCAGAAGGGATCACTGAAGTGGCTATCACAGGCACAGCTATAGGGGCTCAACCTGCTCCTCCCTTGCTCCCACATCCACAGCTCTACTTCTGCTTGCAAGGTTTCACTGTTCACAGCAGCTGGTTGCTGTTGATACCAATTTGAGCAACTCTCTAAAGTACATGACAAAGCAAATCTCATGTACCTTCTTGAATGAAGAATCTTGAATTCCTCCACATTCTGGAAATTCACCCCTTCTTCATGCACATTTATCTTTAAAATAGTGCTAGCACAAACTAGATTATAAAGACAGTTGTTTTCCTTGATGTCTGTCATGTTTGCATCATACAAATGTAATTTACTCATTTTTTATATTTTTGCAGGATCTTCTGCATTTCCTTTAAATAATTAGAGTGTGGACTGTGCAGTTTGGAGCCTACTGGTCAGCTGAGGGTCTTGGTCTAGTGGACACAAATCCACTGACATCACTAAAATGATGGTCTCTATAAGTGCAGACATGAATGTGATATTTTGCCTAGGAAGATAGCTACAGAGTTACAGGAAAGAGAACAGTAAGAGGGAGCACATTATCTTCTTTGTGGATGTCTAGAGATAAGCATGTCTGGCAGTCATGGTGTTGAACTCAAAATAGATTTATCCAGCACAGAAAAGGCAAAAGGAGGAAGAACATTCTTATATTCTAAATGCCGAATTTCTCTTTCACAATTCTACCAGCATCGCAATATCACACCATAAACAAGTTAACTCTTAGCATCAATTAGAAAATGTATGCAACTGACTGGTCTGTGTCATCTTTTAGGCCTCAAGAATTCCAGAAAATTAAGCAAAAGATCCTGGAATCCAAGTAAGTCATGGCACATCCCCCTTCCTTCAGAGTCTGATGAGTATTTGTATTATATGGCTCAATTTGCAATTTTGATGGGAAATGCATCCAGTTGGTGTGACTATGGACATCACTGTCACTCAGTAAAAGGAGCCAGAGAACAATAAGATCAAGTTAGACCTTGTTCTGCCTCCTCAGCAAAATTATCAAACAAATTCTGATTATGAAATTTTTAATGAGCAATGCTTTCTTATTTAGTTATTAAGAATATAGAATAAGTGGAGATGGGCTCTTAAAAAATGAGTAAACCTCACAAACTGGCAACAAAAAATTCACAAAATGTTCCTGGGATGTGGCCTCTACAGCCCAGAGTAATACTTTTCTTTCCAAATAATTACTTTAATCACCTGTAATATCATAACTCCTTACTACCCTTAAGGGAGGCGGAGAAGAGAGAAGACAGGAAAGAACAGCTTTATTTTCAAGATCCCTTCCTGAGTTTGCAGAATGAATGATTTGAGAAAGTATCTGTTTACTTACACCCCATAATTAACCCAAATATCTTAGCACTTAGGATACTGCTAAGTATTTTACAGAGATCCAAAGCGACACAACCCAAAGACAATCACTTCCGTGAAGTGAAGCTCTTTAATTTAAAAATTACTGAAAGAAATAAGAACCTCCCAAAACCAATTTTGAGAATCAATTTTTTTTCAGCCTGAAATAAACTAAAACACCACTCTGCATATCTCAAACACATATTAAGATCAGAATTCTAATGATGAAACATCCATGAAGCAAAACAGGTTTTAAATATAATTCCATTTTTATTTTATTGTAAACAGATGAAGGATTGTTAAAGGATGTTACATTTATTTGAAAAACTGTCCAGAATGCTATCATCAGAAATTACAAAGAACTAAGTTCCTTAGTAAATCAGCTGTTCATTTAAGGACCTACATAGGAGTTGAGATTATTAAAACCATTTTGGTCATTTAGCAGATGCAAAGGCTGAAAACTTCACTGAGATTTTACAAGAGACTCCATATCAAAATGGTTTGAATCAGTGGCTTTGAGTTTATTCAGTTTAGAAACCCACTACAAATCCTCCAAGATGAATTAAACTCCCGCTGGAAATTTATGTTTATGCACAAGAGGACTTCTTTTCCTTAGAATCCTCAGTAGTCCAGAAACCAACAAAAGCTTTTGGACTACATATTGAAACACGTATGAAGCACAGGTTAGGAATAAATGACCTTTTCTTGGAGTAGGTGAAGATCACCTGTGAAATTCTGTAGAAAACAGCACTGCTCAACATTCATGGATGACGGGGAGTAAATGCTGCGGTTATAAAATTTGATATATGTAGATAGATATAAAGGGAAGCACACTGGGAAAACTTGTCTTACATTCACACCATTACTACTCAGTGGAGAAAGCAGATCTTTAAAATATTAAAGACACTTCCATGAAAACTATCAAGTCAGTAGTCATCACAAAAGTAAATGAAGTGTTCAGAATTCTTAAGAGTGGAGAAGACAAAAGAAAACCTCATCATACCACAGCTTCTGCTGATTTCTATCCACAATTAGCCATTCAATGGCTACAAGGAGTTCAGATCCCATCTAGTAAAAATTATAAGTTATAATGGGAAAAGTTTCAGATATATGTCTGAAGGATCTCAGCATGGAATAGTTTCTGTACAGGAATGACTGAGGTGATGAGGACCACTCTATCTGGTCTACGAGTGGCCTGAGGAGCTTGGGTAAGGACCAGATACCTGTGTTTATCTTCCAGTTCAAGAATTAAGGATCTTTAAAGAAACAAGACTCTAAACATACAAAAAGAAGGGTTTGTGCAGAAGATATCAGCCCAGTTGAGCTCCTTGCCAAAAGAAAAGGATGAGGAATATTCACATGGGTTCCAGAGGAAGAACTGTAGATTTCTTAACAGACAAACAAAATCGGACTCAGGAATTCCTATTAACAGAACATAAAAAGGATGTTTGAGGAGAATGACAGGAGAAGATTTTATATCTTTACCATGCCTTTTCCTGCTATGTCCTTGCACTTGCACTTAAAGATACCATTTGGAATGGACACTGTGTTGGATGAACCCCTAGACCAACCTAAAGTGCATACATTTTTAGATTCAATGAATTAAATGGGAGGAAATAGCAGGCACTGTCAACGCATTTCATCAATTTGCACCTATAAAAGACTTCCAGGGACAAAGGACTTCATTGGTCTTTTGGTCTATGCAACAGAATGTACAAAGGAGTGTCACAAAATTCTATTTGTTGAGAATATTGTGGATGACTTGTGTCAGACACACAAAAGGCAAACCTTTTGATATCATGCTTTTGTTCAAGCAAAATTTATGTTAACAATGAAAAAAATAAAAGAATAGAGAAAAGAATGAGAGGTGTTTATTGTTAATATAAAGCGTGCTTTATTGATCTCCCATGGCTAGGCATCACAGCAGTACCTTTCATCTCAGACTGTGGTGGAAGGAGCTAATGTCTTATACAGAAGAACAATTAGTGAGCGAACCATAAGGTGCTGTATTTAGCAATGTTTTTGTGCAAAGCTGGAACTTGGCACCTCATGGGGAAGGGAAGAATTTGTCTTTGTACTCATTGGGTGCATTAAAACCCATTGAAATTTTTGTGCCACCAGTACAGTAGGCAATCAGGTGGAACACAACAAAAATGTTTCTAAATAGTATATTTGTTCCTGAATAATTTCTCCAATTTATCCACTTTTCATGGATTTGAGAGTAACTACAAAAGTTGAACAGCCATGGGTTTCATGTCATCCTTGTATTCATGAAATAGCAGCTGCATAATACTGCCTGGTATTGCAACATGTAATTGAAATTAGTTCTTAGGAATACATTAATACAAGCCTTTGTTTTAGTTCATGGGCCAACTTCAACCCTGATGGAAGCCCAGTGAAGGCAGTGAATTTGAATTGTGTCGACATCAGGTGTTGATTTAAAAATGTTGACAGGATAGCATTTCAGATATCAAAATGTCACAGAAGTTGGAGAAAGAGCTCTGGAAATGTCAAAAATTGAGAACTGCCAGTGTTCATTGGATTAGCAACATTTGCAAGCCCAAATCTGGCCAACAAGAGGCAATATGAGGGGAATCTGTGATTAGAAGAAACGTCCAGGCTTAGTCAGCTAAAATCCTATGTGGAAATGACAGAAGATATTGTTCATGAACTCAAAAATGCTTCATAGGTCTGTGATGGAAAATAACGACAAAGTTGATTTCATTTCATTCAGTGTGGATTGAACAATTCCAAATTACAATTAGGCTGGGGCAAAAATATCAGAGTAGGAAGTGAGTTTGAATAAGCTTCAATTTGAAAATATAATAAAATAATTGTCTGAGCTAAGACACTTAACCAGATTATGGGAATGCCTTCTGCCTATCCCCTTGCTATCTCACAAATATGAGGTTCCAGATTTACAAAGAAACTTGAAAAGTGTGAGGTTAGGATTTCACCTGGCTCTGATGTTGTTCAAGTTCTAAGCTGCTGGCACTACTCCCTTGCCCTCCTCAACCTCCACTCATCTAGATTGCAGGAAAAGTTAAATTACCATACTTGAACATGCTAGAATAGGAATGTGTATTTGAACATTTAATTTCCTTTGAAAAATTACAGTATAAAGTAAGAGAGTAATTATCCCCAAAAACCCCCACCAAATTCTAAATGTTACCAAAGGTGCCTCTTCAAATACTCCATAATTTTCTCAATTATTTCATCTTAACACATTTCATCATGCTGCTAAAACATGATGGACTTGATTGTAATTAATAGTAATATTCCAATGTTTCTTATCTCCGCATCCATTGCTGAAAATAGGAAACATTTTTAGTGTTGTGAAGTTGTGTTTTAGCAAGAGAAACAGTAAAATAATCATAAAAAATACACATATATCTGTTTATATTGCCTCAGTGAGAAAAAATAAAATGGTGTGCAGGGAGAGAAGAATTATAAAACATGGTGGTTAACCCACCCACCAAGAACTTTCTAAGTGCTCTGGTTAATTAGAGAAAAGCCAATTGTTTAATGTGAAGGATGGGTCATTATTTAAGCATGAAAAAACCCAGAAAATGGTTAATTAGTTTACTTAACCAAGTGTACTTTTAGTTTGTCTTATTCTTTTTGTTCTGAAAGATATTAAATGCATTTTATTTAATCCATGCAATTTTATTATTTTTTGTTATAAAGTATCAATGCAAATCAATGAATCATCTAGATACATTTGTCTCTTTTGAGTGAAAAATAAGCATAGGAAATAAAAGTAATTTAATTTAGCATTAATAAACTGCAAACTGATGTTTACAGTAAATCAGCCACTACTACCATGCTTAATAGCTGTGAATGAGACAAAGCAGATGTGGATATATCCCTCTTTTTCTTTTCCTTACTCTTAGGGTGAATCTCTCCTACACCCTTCTAAATGTTTGATTGTTCAAGTGGGTGTATAAAAGGACCATTTTATAAAATAAGAGCCAAATAAGAGACAAGGCCAAGAGTCTTTTAATTCCTCAGGTTTGTTTTCTTACCAGAAAAAAAAAAATAAAAAGGAAGACATGGTTGTTCAGTTTCCCTGCAACATTCAAACAGATGCGACAGTCTATAAACAGAAGGAAAGGAGAAGAAAAGAAGAAAATGTCTTTACAGGTTAAGCATTTTCATTCAACTTCTCTTTTGTATAGTATCCTTATGCAATATTCCAATCCCCTGGAAAAGAACTGTAGCTGTACAAACATTATTAATTTCATTTTACAAAGGTCTCCTGTGTTCTTGATTTTCCACAGGCTTTATTTGTGATTAAAACATTGTGTTTCTGATAAGCTTTTCTAAACATAACTATAGCAGTTAATGTTCTGGACATATAGCAGATGCCATCTGCATTAACCACTGTGTCTCTGCTTCAGAAATCAGTCATGAAAAATAGTGGAACCAACTGAGAAAGAAATCCTCTCCAAAAATCCTTCACTATCCCCACACTCAGAATATCCAGAACTCACCTTATGTTTCTACAAGATTGCTTCCTAAGTAGCTTCATCTCTGGAATTAAACCCAGGATGAGTTAAACTCTCAGCATATTTTTAGAAAGTTTATAAGAGCTAAGAAAGGCAGAGAGGAGGAGGAACACAGAGAAAAAACCAAAAATATTTTATGCTTTTGTGAGTAATTAATTCCACAATATAAAAGTCTGAAAAGGAAATGGGCCTGGAGAGCAAATCTGCATGCTAATGCACGCCAATATTTAAAAACTACACAGCATTTTTTATCCAAGAATCTTAGAAAAAATGGGTATCACAGATACTGCATTTTGCTAAAGGTCACTCAGCAAGCTGAAACATGAGCAGAAGTGAGGTGTTCTGTCTCCTGTGTCTGTATCTACCCACCAAAAGACACCATAGCCCTGTTAAGACAAACTGCCATGAAGAGAGCCTTTTGTCTGATTACTCTTTTGTCCTGTCAGGTTCACAACACCCCTTGCAAAATTGTAGTTCAAGGTCTTCTGATGTTTACCTAACATATCAGCACTTATTTCTCTGAGGTTTTTATAACTCAGGCATGAAAAATTTGCTCCAGGGTGAAAGCTGGCATGAAAGTGTCTCCAGCCATGAGTACAGCTTTTTTTTTTCTTTCCTTCTCTTTTTTAAACTAAATTTAGGCTAAGGGGGGCAAAAAGGCTAAACTATTTCCAAGAGCTTGCAAAGCTGGAAACACAAGATCATTTACTTGAACCAGTTTGCCCAGACCTAACTGTAATGAGAATCATACCATGCCTTAACTCAAAATGAACCCAAAGCATTGTTATTCACTCAGGCCTTTTTTTCCAACCGAGTTCGGTGGGATTTGAAGGGGGGTTTGGATATTTTTAGTTTTTTTGAAGTAGTCCACTGTGGTAAAACACTAATAGCAGGAATGTTGTGAGGGCTTAAAGTCCCTGGAATTTCCAGCTCATGATGATTTGGCTGAACTTCAGATAAGAGGACACCCACTTCACAACCCTCAAATTAGCACTCAAGTTCACCTGCAAGTTGTGAATCCTACCATAGCATTAGGGAGGGTACTAAGACTTGCCCCTGCTCCATATATTTCCACAAGTGCTCCAAGCATCCTGCAGCATGCAAGGTATCCTTCATCTCAGCTATGGGCAAAGTGCTTTGCCCAAGGCTGGAATGGAAACAAGTTTTGCTCTGATTTAATTTTCTTGTGTTTCTTGGCTGGGCTGCTGCCCAGTCTGCCTCAAATTCACCACTATCAGATGGTCTTTCCATAGTCTATAGCTGACCTTCTCCTGCAGACATGGTGTGAATGATAAAATGCAGGCTTCAGAGGTTCCAGAGAGGAAAAGGGTCTTTTACAAAAGCTGCTAATATGGAAAATGTCCTACATGCAGAAGTATTAGATCACAGATTAAAGATACCCTATCTGATTACCCTACCCCACCACGTGAAGTGAAGTAGGCACTACCAGATAAAAAAACATGGCCCCTGTACAAAGAGATTAAAATCTGACCTAACTCACATGGATTGCTGGCAGCATATGACTATTTTTCGGTCCAGGTCTCAACTACACTAGCACAAAATGTACTCCCACACCTTCTTACACACAAAAAGGAGACTTTTCAGTGTAAAAAATGTGTCTTTAATAAGTGTCCAATGGACTTTTAAGTCTCAGGACTTCAGACTAGGGAAGTCTGTTTCCAATAATAATAACTATTGAAGGAATTTTAGGTAATGTAAGGGAATATGGACATTTAGATCTTTGAAAAAAATGGTCTGCATTTCCTAATTTTTAAACTGTTTGTTTACCTTTTTTATGTTTTCCTATCTGACTATTGTATTGATTTGATTACCAAGGCATCAAGATCCTAAGAAAGAGAATTTTACAAAAAACTCCTGGCCTGTCTAAAATGTGGTACAAGATTTCACACCATTGAATAATGGTGTTGTCAAAGTTAAAAGCTGTCTTTCCTCATAAAAATATCTTTCTGTCCTCAAAGAACTGTAGGGCAATAATCTCTCTTAATTTTAGTGTTCCTGAATAAGAGTCTAAAGATTTCCGATTCTTTTTCTTTAGGCTACCTTTTGAAAGATCTGGTGGTGACAGGCAACACCTAAGTGCCTACAGGGACAGCCAAATCTTCTACCTTTTATTTGCCTGAAGATTACTGCTTTTCCTCCTCTCATCTTTCTTCCTTCAAATGCCATAGGACTTATCCACCCTTACCTTGTCACAATGGCTTTCACAAATGCCTTCCAGGACTGGCTCTTGGCAAATTAAAGACTATTTACTTAATACTGGAGGAGGTACAGAGACAAATTTTCAGGTAATTTGATATTTACAGGGCTGGAGCACCTTCCAGCGACAATTGTTTAAAATTGTACAGTTATATAGTAGTCTGAAAGGGAAGAAAAATAGTTGATTACAGATAAAACAGCAGTAACTTTATAACCAGTTTTAGAGTTAGAATGCAGTTTCCAGCTGTGAAAAGTTACCAGACAGGGAGAATATGGAGGCCTACAAATTGTGAATTTTGTAGAAAGATTGTAATCCTTTTCCAAAGTAAAGTCATCAATCAGGGACAGATTAAGCACAGCCAGTGGGTGCTGTGCTTTTGACACCAGCTTCAGTGAAATGAGAATTCACCTAGACCCTATTTTCTTCAGCATCAGGATCTGCAGCTGTTTCTTCTTTTACAGATTTTGAAAACAAAGCTTTTTAATTTGTATATGTATAGTCTTCAACATTGAGAGGCAACAAGAAAAAATCTTGGAGTTGCTGATAGATTTGCAATGTAAGAGCTTATAGGCATCTTTGTATTTTTTCCTGCCTAATAAGTTTGGATTACTTCCTGTTTACTGTCAGTGCATCTAATGCATGTGTCAGCTTGGTGCAGCACTGACATGATATATGCATTAGACCACACATTGATAGCAAAGACAAAGTTACTCGATTCTGACAGGACAAGAAAATTACCCACAAGCAGTAAAATATAGGGTTGCCATGTGACTGTGCTCTGCTTCAAAACCATGTATCACATGGTGATAGCACAAGAATTAGGGGATTTTGAGAGCTGCTGGAACTGAAAAGTCAGTTATCTGGTCCCTTTGTTTATATGTCTCACACATTAATATGCACACCTGCTTTAATCTCCCTTGTGTCTTGATGGGCTGCTGAGTTCTGCTTGGAGTTTTTGTGCATTTCTTCTCACCACAGTCAGCCCAACTGCTACACACCTCGTGCATTGCCTTGTTTCCCTTGCAGCCCAATTCCCTTTGTTGGTAATGACTCTGCTGCTCCTACCTCCACACACACCTTCTGGTCACACTGCCTGCCCTGCTCTAAATCTACCTAGGAGAGCTGAGGTGCCCCAGGGACAAAAGGAAGGGGGCAATGGGCAGTTTACTGCCATTGCCAGTGGTTTCATTTTCTCTTCAGAAAATGAAGACTTGCAATGAATTAAGACTGCAATACCTTGAAATCTTATTGATATTCTAATAACAAATCTGAGGCATGCAATTCACCAACTCAGGGAAAATGAGGAAGAAGCAAATTATCATCTACAGATAAAACAATATGGTTAAGGTAGTTGCAATCATGTGTTTTGTTCTCTAAGAAAATTCTGGGGTTTTATTTCGTTAATGTGAGATTCTGAAGGGTAAGTCATTGGTTAAAGTCCTATATGTGTATTTCTGCCTTTACTGCGATTTGCATAAATGCCGACTGTGCTACCTGAAAGCGTTCCTGTTCTGATTTATGGGTGTGCTTGTATTGCTCATATCATAAATCTTCTTCTCTAGGACACTTCTGTTCTGGTATTTATTGACCAAAGACAATTTGCTTTAAGAATGTTTTGAGATCTTGCCAGATATGCACTAGGGGATATTTGAGAAAATATTCAGTACTCAAGTGAATGAATCTAGGCAAGCGTATGATCTCACTACCCAGACAAACATTTTGCCATAATATTTTAGTACCCTATTTTATTAAGAGAAACCTATGTTTCCATATGCATCTATTTACCATAGAGTCAATTCATTTAGGCCAAATCAAAATAAGTGCTGGAAGAAGATAATTTAGGCTAGCAGCCTCAGGCTGGTGATTATGGCTTAGCAAACAAATCTTTACGTTCAGATCTTCTTTTACTAAATCTAGCTCAAGCTTGAGTACTGCCCTGTATTGAAACAAAATGCCCAAACATGCCCTCTGTTACCTATTTCTAGGAATTTTACTTAGAGGAGAGAATTCTTTGTTACTAATTATTATTATCAATTCTGAAAATATGTAGAAATCTTTGATTGAAATGAACACTTTGCACTACTGGAAGATGTACATCTTCACTGTAAGAGAGGTAGACACCTGTATGAAAAAGGGGAGAAATATGTTAATAAGAAACTGAGGCACAAGGAGATGAAAGAGTGTTTGTGCAAGGCAAAATCATCTCTGCAGAATCTTTTGGCTTAATGGTACATTTTTTGGTGTTCATCCCATGACACAGCCTTTGTATGATGTCCCCACCTGAAGCTGCAGTGTTAGGAGCACAGATTCACCCTCTTCAGGGCTTTACATGGCTTGATTTAGGACAAAGTCAACCTTTCCCCTGGGATCAGGCACACTTCCTTTGAAGGGAAGAAGGAGAGAGCAGGAATTCCCCACATTCTTTTCTTTCCCTGGCTGGCTATTCCTGTGGAAGACAGGGTCTCAGCACCCACACTTCAGCTGGGGGATGCTGCCATCTTTGGAGGATCTCCGCATGCCTGCTGCTCCAGACTCGGAAGCTGTTGTGGGAGTCTTCAGTCCCTCCTTCCAAATCAGTTTCACTTTGCAAGAAACATCTAGAGATTCATTTGGCCAAAGAGGGAAAGCAAGACTGAGCATGAATCTCCATCCTACAAGTCAGGGCACTCACCTGGAAGGAAGGATGCCTGGGCTCCAGTCTCTTGTTTCAATGTGTTTACATGATTTATATTAAACAGCCATTGGATAAGGTACTTAAATAGTTATTAGGACAGGGATAGCAGCCTGGGTCTGCGCCCTTCCCTTCCAGGTGAGGGCCCCAAACCGCCAGAGTCATGCTCGGTCTTGCAATCTCCCTATCTCTTTCTAATGAATCTGCAATTATTTGATGCAAAGTGGAACAGCTTCCACAGCAAAGATGGGGAGAGCACCTCCCCCTTTCCCCTGTTTTTAGTGAGGAGGGATCAAAGGCTGCCAGGCAGAGCAGGAAACCCCTCTAAAATCCTGGTCCCAAGCTATGGGTTCAGTGTGGGACTGGTGGCACTGCTCTGCTGGTAGCTGTGTACACTCTGAGGTCACCTGGCAGACTGAGCCCCTAAGGGGACCACACACAAAATGGTACCTCATCTGCAGATCCCCAGCCAGACAGGCAGGAATTAGGCACTGAGCTACCTGGGACTAAGACACTTGGTGGCATGCCCAGACCTAGAGGCGTAGGGGATCTCCTCATCCCAACAAGAGAAACACTGGGGAGGTGGCAGGTGAGTGGGGGCTGGAAAGGTGCTCTCACAAGACTCAAAATCTCCCTGTCCTCACCTAAATCTAGCCCTGGGTCACCTGCCAAAGACCACCCAGGGAAGCTGGGGAGGAGCAAGCCTCGTGCAGCCGTCTCCTGAGGCAGAGCCAGGCGCCTCTTTGCTCTTATGAGCTCCTATGCAATTTCCCAAGGAAGAAAATAATCTGCAGTGAGGGTGGACGAGGCAGACTGTTCATCACCCAGAAAGATCACGGCGAACAGCCACTGCCATTTCCAGTGGATACAAGTAATTAGCAACCATTCAGTAGGCAGTCCTAAATGAAAATCACAAATAGAGCTAGTGAGCTCCTGGTGGAAAGATTTAGTTATCTTTCCAAAGGAAAAAAATATGTCTGTGTGTAACCTTTTAACCCTTCTTCTCTTTCCTCCTCTTACTCTTGCACTGGATAATTATTTAATTTGTAGCTTAATTAGCTAATTATGCATGTGTTATGATGCTTTTAAGCAGAAAGTCAGTTTGTTTAGCTGTTGGTGGCATGTGGCTTTTGTTCAGCATCTGCGATGTCAGTTTATAACATAATCATCTTTACTTGCAGTGGTCTGAGGTGATGGAGTCTTTTCCCTATGGTAATATTTTAATTATCAGAGTAAAGTTTGAAAAAGGGCAGTGACTAACAGGGAGCTTCTTCATGTGGGTAGAGACTAAGTGATAAATTTGCGCAGGTCCTCAGCTGCCTATCTGTGAGGCAAAGTTGTGAGGTTCCCTTTTAGAAGAAGATCCTTTGAGGCTTTACACAAGGTGTACTAAAAGCTACTAAGAAGAATTGACCAAATCCACCCAGGAGTGGTGGATTTTCTTTCCTGGTTATCACTGTGTTTTCAGAAACATAAAGGGACTTGAACAGGATCCCCATCCCATCAGCTCAACAGTGAAAGCATCTAAGTAGAAATGGTGCTTAGGAAGAAAATGCAAAGCAGGGTAGATTGCAGGGAGCCAAGACAGGTTATCTTGCTGCCTGCTACAGCTTCACACAACACCATAAGTTCCAGCTGCCTGCACACAAGCAGTTCCCTGTACATGCAGGCCAGGTGTAAAAGGTCATTTCAAGAGTTAGCACCTTCGTTTCTTATCAAATGCCCAGCCATGAAAGCAACTACAGCATGCATCAGTGGTTCACCCCCACAACTGTCCAATTCTCTAGTTTGTCCGATTCAGAGATATCCAGCATGGTGCTCTATGCCAGCTCCAAACCCTGACAAATGTCTTTTGTTTGCATTTGGTTGTCAGACATAATGTATGCAGCCACAACCTGCAGTAACATTTATTCCTCCCTCTTCTAGAAAGCTGAGTAAGGCTCTTAGGCTCATTTCCCCAGTGGTAAACCCTAGCTATTTCAGTTAGGAAACTGGTCTCCCTCAATTCCTTATCTAGTCAGCTGAGCTGCTCAAGAGGACTATGAACATATGAATTAGTTTCTCCTGAGAATTACACTTTAAAGAGCTTGTCTCAAGCAGAAACAGCACAGCTACTAGTTCACAGTACTCAGTGCTTGAAAACCCTTTCATATTCACAGATTAATACTCTACACATTACTATATGTTTATATATTAAGAAATAAACTTTCCTCTAAATCTATTAATTTGTCCACCCGAAACTGTGCCTGCTACCTGATGATTGCAGAAAGAAAAAGGTATAGCCTTGAGTAAGTCCCCGAGAAACCATAACATGTACAACAGTTCCTACATCGGCTTAGAGACTGAAATGTTGCTCTATGTTTTTAAACTCCCTGACAGTTTTATGATTTAGAGGCATTTTTTTCTGTCGCTTTCCCACCCTCCCATTCACGTATTCTTCAAGGTGGTTCCTGTGCAACAACACTCAGTAATAACTCCTTTCCCTAAGGGAGCAAGGAAGGAAATTCGACAAGTCACTGCCTATTCTTTTCTCTCTTATTTTTTTTCTGGGTTTTTTTTTGTTTGGTTTTTTTTGGGGTTTTTTTTTTTTGTTGTTGTTTGGTTTGGATGGTCTCTGAAATGGGCTGGAATGCAAATGGAAGATATTTGGCAGGTTGACATTTGTCTGCAAAGCTAGGCACCAAGCCAGAAGCATGGAGCAAGCTGGAGTGGGTTTACATAAAGTGGGAGCAACAGTGCCAGAGCACACCAATACATTTTCCGCTGAGACTCATAGGCAGCCCACTCAATTCTTCATTAAGGTTGAAATCCAGCACTATTTGAAGAGCCATAGGAAAGAGCCTGTGCACCAATTAAGTTCTTGAGGCCTCTGCACTGGTCTGAATTAGACCCAAAAGAAGAATTGTTCACTGAGGAAAAGATGTTATTACCCAAATTACAGTCTGCTCTTGTGAGCAAGAGAGACGGTGTTGGCATATGGTTGGAAGCAGCACAATCCTTCTATACAATCCTTCATAGATGATTCCTTGCAGAATATTCAATGCAAACACTCTTGTCCATCCATGAATAAATCTTACAAGGTGGAAGAGTTTAGGAAATCAAAAAAGCAGGATATTTCCAGGAAGAGAAATTTCCCTAGAATCAGATATTTCTTTATATGGGAATACAGGAGTCACTTCTACACTTCAGGGATGTTGCAGAGCACCCAGGGCTGGCTGTGGTGAGGTGGCTCAGAGCAACATGCCACAGTCTGTTTTACAAACCCAGGTATGAGCTCTTCTCAATCTCTTTCTGCATGAATACAGGATGAACACAAGGGTGGCAGGCACAATACAGGATTTACCACAGATAGGACGTGTCTGGTATCATTCAGTAGGCTGGAATAGTTTTTGCAAAAGAAGAAGTTTGCCTAAATTATTCTCTTATTTATAAGACAGGTAAGTATTTAGTGGCTCTCTACTGCAGTAGGAGGTTAATCTCAAATTGAGGATATCTTTCTATTAACAAGGTCAACACCATTATTTCGTATGGCTTGCATGAACACTCATTTGTTTGCATGCAGTGCAAGGAACACTGAATATTTTAATTTCTAAACAATGGGGTGGCACAATGTCAAAGAGACACAGAGGGACAGGGGGAGCATGGGGAATTCTTGTAAAAGCCCCAGAGCCTTTTCACAGCAAACCAGTGATAATATAAGCTAATGGTTTCTGTAATATGAACCAGGATAAGGTCAGTTTAAAACTAATTTTTAGCTTCCATCAGAGGGCATCTGCTCCATAAATAAGTCTCTTTACATAGTGCATTAGACTGAAATGTAGGGTTGAATACTGAATGGTAGAAATATGGTTTTTTAATTAAAAACCTCTTCACACTTACATAGATATACCAAAGAAGCTGAGTACAGGGATGGGGACTTACCAAACAATTTGTGAGTTGAACCCATCAATTGAATACTAGCCCCTTGATGCACATGCTTAACTCCCATTAGTGCCACTGGGAGCAACAAGACTGCACCAATGGAGAGAATTGACCCCACAGTCTTTACGCAAATGCATATGCTTTCCATTGAAATTACGGTGCTTTTAAGAATGTGGGGTTAAGAAAAATACAGTCTGCACAATGAAACTGAATCAAATGTTTACATTATATAATTGCTTTTGCTGGCTTTGACAAGGAAAATTAGCTCTGTAAAGTGCCAGTTCTAAAATGCATACTTGAATATACTTGATGAGCATAAGATCCCTGCACACCTAGGGCTAGATTGATAAAAAAAAAATCACGTATGCAATTGAGCTCAATTTTTTTTTTCCTCCTGCAGTTCCTGTCAGGAACCTGTGAGCTCAGGTGGTAATTTCACAATTTTCAAAAGTGTCAAATGAAAGAAAATATGCTCTAGCGTGTGGGCACGGTGCATCCAGCAAGAGATGGATTAGAGAAGGTAATAGAAGTGTTCTTGTTCCAGGCCAGCATTGTGTAGCCCTCAGTCAAGATTTTGGATTTCAAGGTCAGAAATTGTGATCATCTAAGATACATTAAAGAACTGAGGTCTTTCTCAAATTAAATACAGAAAAAAAATCAAAACATAAAAACTTTCTTGGATGGAGAATTCACTACAGCATATAATTACTGTCCTGATCAAAACAAGAAACAAACAACTATTCCGTCAAGATGTGTATCATTGAAAAGGAATATGTTTGGGTTTAAGCATCATATTTTATTATAACCTGGTCTGCATAACTTAAGAACTCTCAGCATAAAAGCTGAATGAGACTTTTTTCACAATTGTCTAGACAAGAGCAGAGGGAGAGAGAGGACATTCCTTTGACAGGTGGGACAGCCATGTTACATCCCAATTTTGCCTGAACTGGAGTTGAGGGATTTGCGCTCCATTGCCACCACAAGACACTGGGTCCACTGGGGACTGGAGTAGCATCCAGCCTGCTGCCCACTGTAATTGTGTCAGCTGATAAAGCATTCCCTGGAGCAGGCTTGAAGCTTTTCTACATGGATGGTCAAGGAGGTTCCATAAAAATCCTGGACAATGGTAGAATTGCACTCTCCATCAGCAAGCAAAGCTGAGGAGGTGCAATCATGAGCTCTTCAATAACTTTAGCCCCAAGGTTATGTTTTGCAGTTATGCAGTGGCTTGTTTTCTAGGTCTGCCCACAAACACTGGCAAAAAATGGTGCAAATTGCAAACAATGAGTGGGAGAAGTGTATGTACATCCTACTGTATTTTCTTCACAGGTTTCATCTGTGCCTGTTTCCTCTGTGATGTTTTGTGAAAGCTTTCTCCAAGGTGACACAACCTGAATATTATTTGTAGTTTTATTTGTAATGTATTACCTGAGGAAGTAACAAAATGGGGATAAAAATTAAAATGAAATCTAACAGGTCCCAAAACATCAGGAAACTGTATAATTGTTTTAAGTCAGAATGGAAGCTGGGACAGAGATCTTTCAAATTTGGGTGGCTCATAGAGAAAAAACACAGATTTGTGCCAGCTATGGAAATGCATTGCCCTCAGTGGGATCACAAAAATACGTGTAGAGAGACACAATCCATGGATGGCTTATTTAAGCAGATGGCTTCATTTTGGGGGTGTACTGTTTGCCTAGCACATTATAACTCTAGCAAAAGAGATTTGTATCACTTTTCTTATCGAGTTATGACCTGTATTTTCAAATGTGGGTGCTTACAGTTAGCAGTTAAATAAGTGCCCTGATTTCCAAAGCCACAGAAGAGGCATAAGGATGCCTCTTTGTTTTCTTTTTTAGTTTGTTTGGTTTTAATTTTTTATTTGGGTTTTTTGTTTTGAATGCTTAAGATGTCACTCAATCTTGTAGAGATTAATGAATCATCAGGGATCTTGAACCTCACTTTCTTGACCAAAACAATCACTAAAGTTTCATGTTTAGAGATATTATTAGAAGCAGGGGAATGGGATAAATTCACCACACAACAGTTAGGATCATTTGGCAGCAGTGATTTAATATGCAGGTAGAAAAAGGATTGTGTCTATGTTCCCAAGCACCTTTGCAGAGTCTACACTGTTTTAACTCCATCTTAATTATGGCTCCTAACTTTATTCGTTGTTCAAAGCTTATGGTCATAGAATATAGAACAATACCTTGAGAATTAGAATCTATCAAAATTAGCTTTGACCAGTAAATTGGACCAGATGACCTCCAGACATCCCTTCCAACCAATATTATTCTGTGATTCAAGTTAAACCTTTTGCAGCTTGATTATGAAGATGATTTGGAAGAAGTTAGAAATGTTGGATGAATGATGGCAGTTCCTGAGCTACCAAGAAGCTTAGAAAACTCCAAAGAGGCTTTTAATTTTTTATGGCTAAGAAAAGCAACAAAAAGGACACTCAATCTCATCAGATAAGTATTAAAAAAAAATAGGTCAAAGCATTCATAGATGGTGATGGGTAGGAAGAGAAGTCTACAATAGCCTTCCAAGTCAGTGCAGTGGCAGCAAAACTCCTGTCAAAAGAGGCATAGTAAATTTATCAGGGTGAGGTGGGTTGACCTTGGTTGGAATCCAGGTTCCCAACAAACTGCCCTATTACTTCCCCTTCTCATCTGGAAAAGGGACAGAAACTAATATGGAAAAACTTGTAAATTGAGATAAGGCAGTTTAGTAAAGTAAAAGTCAATGGTTGTGCTTCCACAAAGAAATATCCAAAGATTTTTTTCTCTACTTCCCATCAGCAAGTGATGTCCAGCCACTTCCCAGACAACAGGGCTGCAGCACATATATTTAGATTTCCCAATCCCAGTCTACTGGCTGAGCTAGGGGTTGAAATGTTGGAAACACAGCATTGATGCTGCTGGAGCTTTCCTCAGCAGTAGTCAAAACACTCATGTAGATCACTTTTCTAGCTACAAATGCAAATCACAGCACTTGAAGGCTGCTATGGGGAAAAATAATTGTATCTCAGCCAGACCCAATGCACAGGGCAAAACACACTAAGGCACAATGAGATGAACTTCACAGGTATTATTGGTATCAGAGCCCTTAGGGTAAAACCTCACTACTGAGATGATTACCCTGGTCAGAAATCAAATAGAAAAACCTCCTGGAAAAAGAAAAGCAGTAAGAAATAAGTAGATCTCCATGGAAGTTCAAGAAAGTAAAGTGTGCTTCTCCACAGAAGTCCTCAGTGCTATTTGAGCTGAGAAACACCAGTTCTGAAACACAAACCTCCCCGTAGGAGAAACAAGGCTGCCGAGTTCTTCCGGATAAAGATCAGTGCAGTGTGAGCCTGGCGATCAGAGGGGCTCTCCCTTCTCTTATCCAGAAGGGATGTGGCAATTCAGATTATGGAAAAAGATAGACTCAGAATCAAAGCAGGAACCTGGGAAGAGATATTTGTAATGTGTTCATTGCTCCATATGCTCCCATGAATTTCAAACTCCCTGCCACATATTTTACACTCCTTAATGTGACATCTTTCATTAATGGAAGGCCAAGTCTCATTCATTTTGCTCATGTGACTTAGCAGGAACTGTTCTATTTATTCATGCATGAAAAGTTTGGCCTCATAAATTACCAGAGAAGAAATCAACAGGTCTGCATTTGGCTTTCTACAGCCTGCTGTAGGATTACACCAGCTTGAGAACTGAGTCACTAGTCACAAGGAAGGTGACTTTCGCAGTCACAATCCTTCAGAAAAAAGAAAAAATAAAGAAAAACTAAAATCTTTTCCTTTGAAAAAAAACCCCAAACACATGAATCCATGATGAGTGCTAGAATTTCTACACATCTCTGTTAAGTATTTTACCATTTATGATCATGAGCTATGTTATACTCTGTAAGTATGGCATGTATTTTATCTCTTTTATATAATTTTATTCCATGAAACTCCAATATCGTAGTCGTGAAGGTTTTTTCAGAGAATTCTATGACCATTAAAACATTACAGATCAAGTTTATGCTGTTGAAAGATATGAACTCAACCTTACATTAACCTAGAGCTTTTACCAATTCCTAGAAGCCATGGCAGGAATTAGACAGATGTAACCTGACTCCTCTTTACTTGGATTTCCATGGAAACCTCTTTTCATTACTAGACCAGGTCCCAGAATCACTTTTTTTCCAAAGATACCAAGGTCGAATCACAATAAATGTTTAATCATCAGTAATGATTTTCTTTTAAATAAAAAACACAATACTCCTTCTAGTTAAAAAGAGAAAGAGAGTGAGAGGTTGACTAATATGCATTTATGACCATTTAATATTTCCAGATCTAACAAAATAATGATAATTTTTGCAAGCAATATTAAGTACAATCACTGATCCAGTCCATGTTGAGACAGCAGATGTCACAAATATTTCTATATCTAAGTTTATTTGAAATTTAAACTCAAAAGAATTGGCAATATTAAGCATGCATAATCAAGGTTTAAATGTAACAGGTATAAGTGTCGGAAGCATATTTTTCTTCTCCCAGCACTTCTGTAATATTCTTAAATAAATCTTCTCTAGGTATATCTGGTTTTTTGGCATAATGCTGATGAATAAACTTCTGGACACATTTGGTTTGCAGTCACATTTTTGCTATAGTTAAATACTAGTCATCTCTCTTTAAAAAAAAAAATATAGTACAATAAGGATTATTGAATTCAACTTTTATTTTTTTGTCCTGGTTCAAAACCTGCTGAGATTTATCTTCAAAAAGAAGTAACTCAGTGACAAATCTAAATATGCTTGGTCTGTTCTTTTCTGAAGAATCACTCAGAAGTTCAATTAAACATACTGCAATCAAAGAGAGATGTCAACTCTCTTCAAGGACTTGAAGTGAGGAATTTTGTTTGCATGTTTTTCTTCTTACTTAGATTGTAGCTTTCAGAGGCATCTGATTTAAAATGAGAGTTTTTGTTTGCCAAATTTAAAAAAAAATTACATCAGGGAAGGATTCTCAAAGGGTGTAAATTAGCAAAGTTGATTTAAAGTTGATGGAGGAATATTCATTTATATAAACTGCCATTCTGACACAAGCTGTATATATTTTAACTGGTAAACATTCACAATTTTACAAATTATTCCATTTTATATCTTGTGTTTTTCATGATTAACAGAGTTGTCTCATATAATAGAGGCTGCTGTTTTTCTTGTTGAAGAATATACTGGTTAAAAGCATCACAAGGAAGAAACAATATCTTGATATAAAGGAGTTCACTTTATTTTCTTAATGGCTATTACAGAACCCAGCAGCAATAAGGCACTTTGAGACTCCACTGTCCAAATAATATTAATATGCAGAGGTGGGAAATGAACATCAAGTTACTCAAAATCAACACTGTCCAGGCAGGAACTTGCATCTCAGAAAATAAATTACTTGTAAAACTAAATGTCTATGTGAAATATTAAAGTTTAAAACCATTCGGTATTACCCATTTTAAATACAGTCACCCAACTTATGCTGCTTCTTCTCCAAGCATATCTGAAAGTGAGCAGGCACACTGCATCAATCAAAAGAAAACTGCAGTGAGAAAAATAATCCCCCATCAAAGCAAAATACATAAATACATAAATAAAGCCAGTGTTACATAAAATATCAGCAGTACTGAAAAGTATTTAAATGAGTGTTTAAAAACTTAGGGGTGTTTTTCTCTTCCTCCTTCTGCCTCTCCCCATTCCCTCTCCAGCCTGGGCTTGTTTTATTTGGTGCTTAAAGAGTCTGGTATATTAGGCAAATATTTATGAACTTGACTTTAACCAAAATCCTGTTCACAGCTGTACCTGAGAGTTACTCCAGCCTTGGATTGGAGCAACTCTTGGGGATCAGCAAATTGTTTGCACAGCCACGGACAGGGAATTAAAAATCTTGTTGAATCAGGATTAGCAGTCTGCATGAGGAGGAGGAGGAGGAGAGCTCATTTCCATAAGCTTTTCATCTCCCAGGCTGCTTCTCAACTCTCTGTGGCCTGCAGACATGTGTGACCCAAAAATGGGAGAAAAAGAGAAAAGAGTGTACGATTGAGAGAGAAAAAATGAAAATAAAGAAAGAAGTGTCTTTTGCAATGACTACAACTTTGCTTTTTCTTCTGGGCAGGGTCTGAGCCACCTTCCTGCCCTTTCAAACAGCCTCAAATGACCTCCCACAATTGGAAATACATAACAGCATTAAGACAGATCCCAACAGTACAGCTGAACCTTTGATCCTGCCACAAGCAGTGTTGCCAAGCAGGTTAAACTTTGTGGGGCCCTGTTTTTTTTCTGTGTTCTGATTAATGGTAAAAAAGCTGTGTCTGCCATGGGAAGTTCCACATCTCACATCTCTTGAGTCACCTACCTACCTAAGCCTCCCAAGGCCTGGACAAGAGCACGCTCCCTGATCAATAGGGGCCCTTAGCTGCTTGCTATTTGCATGGGCACCAACAGCATTTAAATCCAAACCAAAATACACCACTGTGGCATGTATGGGTGTCTTTCATGCAAGATGAATGGATAAAGCTGGCTGAAGTTAACAAAATATTCAATGACTTAGAGTTGCCCTAAATTTGGAGAGAGCTAGCAGTGTAATCATGTGAACTCCATTCCCTCATTGAGAACAGGAGCACGAGGTCCCTGACTCAGTAGAGTAAAATACACATGCCCACAACTGTCAGGAGATGCATTCACTAAAGCCTGAGGCTGGGAAGGGTATGGGGTCTCTATCACCTACTCAAATTTCTTCATGACCACTGCCACTACTTCCTCTCCTGACTATAAGCAGGATGATTGAAGGGTACCAAGTTTATTTTGAAACAAACCAAACCACAGGCAAACGAAAAATGTACATATTTGAAATGCATATATTTGAATTCTATTGATTATGAAAAAAAAGAAGCACAATGTAACAAAGAAAAGCTTTGCAAAATCCAACTCAAAATGACTGTGGATATGTGTGTAAAGCCAGACAAAAACAAATCATGTTTTTCACACCTAGATTTTTCTTGTGCTTATACTTGCTCTCCCAGAAGAGCCAACTGAACAACCCCTTCAGCATTAATTGGCAGCTATATAGCTAGATCTCTGCTATGCTCTGTGGACCAGACCATGTCCTTCTCTGTGACAGCTCAGCCATTGATGGATCTTCTAACAACTGCAATTGTAGAATCAAAACAAGAAATCAATTTCTGAAGAGCTCAAAAGAAAAAAATCACATATGTCCCAGCTATGTGGTCACTCCAATCAACCGTCCTTCTATAATCTGCATTAGGAACTTCACCTAGAGTTTGAACAGCTTAGGTTTATTGACTTTGTCAGTCTCATTTTTAATCACTAGACTAGTTTGAAATTTTTGAAAGAAAAATGTGTGCAAATTTGGCCCATTTTTAACACTTGATTTTTTTTTTTTAATACTGCTAAAGCCCATTAATATACTTATGATTTGACAGACAACTTTTCTGCTCTCTTTTCCTAATTGAAAGTTTTTCTTTCCTGCCCCATAGAAGCTGCTTTTTCATGTCCCTAAAGTGCTCATTTGAAGTGATCTTTTCCATCACACTTCCCCTTCTGCTGCCAACACTTACACATTTGAAGTCCATCTTGGTTATGACTCTATATCATTTTAAGCACTTCTGCAATCTTCCTGCTCCTAGACTGCTCTGAAGGCTGAAAAGACCCTTAAAATCACTGAGAAAATCCTCATCACCTTTTAAATTGCAACTGCATGTCCAGGCTGTCACACAGGTCACTAAGGCTGTGTTACACTTACCTAGGATACTCCTACATTTGCTGTCCTGGATCTGATGGCTTTTGCTAGTTGGAGACATTGAGAGTCATCAGGCCTTTGTCCACAAGAGAGTGCCAACATGAAGGACACATCCCAGATATCCCCACCCAGGATGCTGCTGCCAGTCTTTCCACGCTACATATTGCCACCCTACTTCTCCTTTTAACTGTTGCAGCATCTGTTATACCCAAATCCATGGAGGAATCTTTAAGATTGGTGTCTGTCATTTCTTCAGTAGGAAATTCTTAGTTTTAGTATTCCTTTACACTCTCCTGACCTTTTTTGCATGTCTCACTATATTCTTTCATTTGGTATAAAGTACCTGAATTATAGGAAAGATTGTTATAACTCCTCTTTTTTTGTACTTTCCTTCACATTTCAAATCTCTGATTTCCTTCTGAAATCTCACCTCTTCAAACCTACTAACCAACAACAGGCAACATTCCCCTACACCGCCTCCACCATAGCACCCCATCAGTCTGGTCTTCCCAGCAAGAAGTGGAAATTGCCTCTCCCCCCTCACTGCAGAGAAACCTCAGTTTCAAGCTTTGGTTTGCCTGATGCTGCTCAGGGAATATCCATAGAGGTAGATCACACCTTCTCCCTCCTATATGGTTGCTTTTCCTCCAGCCACAGCAGCGACACAGCAGAGTGGCTGAGACTCAGTGTCTGGCAGTGAGTGCACTGAACCCTAACAGCTGATGGATCCAAAAGTTTTTTATGCAGTCCATACTGTTTTCTCAGCGGTAGCGCCAAGGTGACAGGGACGTTGCTCACAGTCATACCAGAAATAGATAAATTGATACATACTGCAGACTGGGCTACAGGTCTTCAGTCGGTTTTTGCAGATTATTTTTTTGCTTTTGTTGTCTTTAGGACTGGTGCAGTGGCACATTACATTAGTGCAAACTGGTGCTGATGCTCAGAGGCTGTGCCCACTCTGTCAGTATTCAAAATATTACTGCAATCTGCAAGTAAGCAATAAGATATGACAAGGAGTGTGATACAGTAACATAACAATGTACCTCGAGGGACACCTGTGAGGGAGGAGGTGAAACTGAGTGTATTCAAATGCCCAAGGTGTGATTTTTATCTCAAACCATAATGTAATAAGATGTGATAATAAAAAGGCACAGAGCTGAAGCAAACCATGCCTTTTTAGAATGTCAACCTGCTTATGTGGTATGCAGGAAAAATTCTTGTGTGATTTCCTGCCTTCTAAATGGAATGCTTAAAGAATTATCTGAGATAATTTACATTAGTGTGTTTCTTTTTAAAAAATCCATTAGCCATGGTATGCCTGGATTCCTTATGTGGATTCTGCTTCAAGAATACCTTATGCATCCAATATTGTTTTGCCAACGTATAAAAAACACCAACATGGGAGAAATTGGCTCAATCCTTTGTTTCATTTTAAATATAAGGGATTTAGAAGCACCAGAAGAAAAATGCAATGCACAACTAGTTCTTTACTTTCATAATAAGTCCACTCCTTTTTTGATGATATTTTGCAAGTGTGTCACTAACACAGATACTACACATGCCTCAAATCCTCCCATGTGATAATAAATTTAAAGTTGCTTAAGCAAAACTAAAACACAGGAGCTTACAAACTCCTTGGGGATAATTTCAAGGGAAACCATGCTCCATAATTTAAAGTTTTTGTGCACCTACAACACAAATCTGGGGTTCCTAGTTGACAGAAAGTTGAATATGAGTCAGCAGTGCCCTGGCAGCCAGGAGACACAAATGTGTCCTGGGTACATCAGGTCCAGCATCAACAGCAGGGCCAGGGAGAAGATTTTCCTGCTCTGGTCTTCACTGGGGCAGCCTCACCTTGAATGCTGGGGGCAGTTTTGGGTACCACAATTTTAGAAAAATAAAAAGATTTTAGAGTGCATCCACATCCTCTGGGATTCAGTGAAATCATAGGTATAAAATAATTTTCAAACAAGGCAAAGATGCTGCCAGAAGACTTGAAAGGTGGAAAGCTCATGGTGACCTGTTACCAAGTAACCTTAGTTCTCAGTGACTTAAGTCTCAAAACAGACATCATGTTATTACATGGTCAGGTAACTAAGGATGGAATATCTTGAACAGCAGGTGATAGCTCCTCTATCAAATCTCAGAACTGTTTCTTTTCAAATCTTAATTCAAGAGTTTTCCATATAATCCAGTGCTATTTTAGAAGAAAAATGTATTATTCAACTGAATGGACATCACCACAAATGTCTATTTAACCAACACAGCAAGCCTCAGTCTTTACCCTCTCCAAAATATGCCACTGATTGTATTTCATTAAAATAGAAGAAAACTTCATGCAAATACAGTCCAGCCACCAGCAAGAGATTTAGTCTAATTGTTGTGTAGACAATAACTATTGCAGGTCTCATTACGATTATATGCAGTACTTATTGAAGCATCGAGTTTCCATTGAGATGAAACATCTCAGCTGCAGAAATATTCTGCATCTGTTACTGGCCATGCCTGAGACCATTTTTTTAAGAGTATTTGCCCATAAATATTTCCCCTGAACTGTTAAGTCCAGTTGACTTCAGCGGTAGGACTCCCAGGCACAAAGCTTGAGATGGAGTTTTGATTTGGACCTGCTGTTATTTCTGCTTGCCAGTATTTAATGATGCTGGTCTGTTTGAGATCAATGGGAGAAGCTCTCTGTCCTTATTTGTGGTCCCCCCAAGTGTTCACATGCATTTCTCTCCTTGCTTTCTAGCCCACGTAAGTCTCTAAGTACTTGTACAAAGCAAAACTTATTCCTGCATTGTATTCCTCTTACAGGGGGTCTGCTACCACAAGTTCAGCAGAGCAAGCATGTGTTCTCCTCAGATGGGAGAACCATTTGGGAAAAAGCACCAGTTTGTGCCTTAGAGCATGGTAACATTACTTCAAATCAGAAACAAAGTTGTGTTTCCTATGGACTGTGCTACATCAAATGTCAAAAGGAGAAATAAAACAAAGGTTTGGGCTATTTTTCTCTATTAAAGGCCTTGTAGTAATTTCCACAGTACCATCCCCAGTGCTATGCCTGATTTCAAATTGAGATAATTGCATTTTACCAAACTGAATTTCTGTTTTGGAGCTCAGTTGGATAGACTAACTTTTCTGCTGTCAGAATTCAAATGTTTTTTAGGGATACAATCTGCTTTTAAGAAATTTTTGTTCTGCTCTCCAGAGATTCATAGTAATTCAGATACTGAAATGGTTAGATTAGAACACTGCATATAAATAAATAAAGGAATTTCAGGAGTGGTTGAAGTGATTCCTATGCACATGCACACTCATGACCCTTCAAGATGAGATGCAGCATATGAGACACTGCACTGTAAGACACTGAGACGTTATTACGCTTTGTATGGAGGATGCTATATAAAATATTAATGTCTTTCATTAAAATTACTCTTAATGTCAATATGTAGTGTGACTGTGCCATGATTTCTTACGTTAGTAGGTGCTTTACTAGAAGTTATAACTTTACACTGTTCAACCACAATAGTCTCTGTAGTAAATGTATTGCCTCTGTTATCAACTTTCTTATGCCCCATGCAAAACCATTGCTATGGTGATGAGAATTTTATGGCACAGTATTTGCCTAATTATAAAACTGTTTCCTAACAGAAACACTAATGTTATCTTCAACAGCAAAATCCATTTTCAAAATTAAAATATATGCAAATCATTGATCCGTAACTCTCATCACAGTACTTTTATTGATAATTATTTCTGTGTATTAAAAATGTTCACAGCAAATGTAAAAGTTATTGCAATGGGTGTTTAAGAGACCTTATTTCTACAACTCTAGGGCAATGTGTACCTTTTTTATTTGCTGATGGACTGTATGCTGTTAAAGTGAAAAAGTTACAATCGAAATAAAATTATTCTGATTGTCTATGAAGCATAATCTCATGCAAAAGAAAAATGCAAGATCTGGGTTCATTAAGCATTTATTTGTAAATAGCATCATCCCTTGAAAAATGACACATTTAGTTCTCTGACTTTATTACCAGTTCCATGAGGCTCAATGTTTTTCTTCAAATTATTGTGATTATTATACTCAGTCTGAGAATGTGACACCTGCTGTTTCAAAACTTGATCACAAATGTTTCAGAATATACATCAGATAGTACATATGAGAGGCAAAAGACTCAGACTACAATAATGTAGGAAGATTTAAAACAAAAAAACAAAAAAAACCCAAAGCCAAAATTGTTTTTCCCCGTAAATAAAATCAGTCAAAACAATTATCTAGAATATGAAGAGAATATGTTAGGTGCATTTAAATTAGTATAATGAAATTTATAATGGAATGGTGAGGAGAAGAAAAAATATCCCACTAGCAGAGGATATAATTTTGGTTGAATCCTGTAACTGTCTGTAGGAAAACAATACTAACAGGGATACAACTGAGAGTAGGACGGATAAGCACACGAGACCAGAAATGCTTGAATTAAGAAGAATGGAACATCGTTAGATAAAAATGGGTAAGAACAATGTGTATGATATTGTACTTTACTTTTCATTCATTATTTAAGTGGTAAAAAGACAGGGCACCTAATATAGATAAACTAATATAATTTAATATCTACTGTGTTACAGTGAACCTAATAGTGATGTTTAATCTGAAAGTCTCTATTTTTCATTCCTTTTCCTCTTAGTTTATTCTTCTCTTTCTTGTATTTATAAGTGGCTGGCTTAATAATTGTACTGTTAACTTTGCACAGTATTTCTGAGATGCTTGCTTATAACAGAAGCTTCAGTACATAAATCAAAACAATGGAGAGCATTGTATTGATGATTATTCAAATAACATCATCCATTAACAGCCTGTGCATCCTGCAGGTTAAGCAGTGTTTCAATTTGATAAAGCAATTAGATGTGATCTTAACTTTGAGCATGCACTGAAGTCTGTCTGCAATCACATAAATATTTAGGCATATACTTCAACTGGAATGAAGTGCATATGTAGGGTTAAACAGATGCTTTGCTGAGGCACAGATTCTAAAACTGTGAGCCTGATCCTTGATCTATTGAAGGCTTTCAACTCTGCTGGATGTTAGCTCTTTTATTATGTGTAAAGCTGTCCAGGGAGGATGAGATACTGACCCTAAAATGAATAACAGTACATTCAGCCAATGTTTTTGCTCATGTCTGCTTTGAATAGAGATGGAATAAAATTAATGTCCGAAGTCTGCCTTATTTAAGAAAAGAAGTAAAAAAGGTCAAAACTGGGGGGCCTGCTCTTGGATACAATACCAGTTTCTGTCTTTTATCTAAAGGTTATTGATGTCAGATACAGGTAAGAGCTGATTCTAGACTGCTTTGGTTTTTATTTACTTAGGGTATTTTGCAATGCATTGTATTTCTGCAGCACAAAGACTGGTGCTTGCATAATTTCTTTGGGAAAACAAAAATAGAAAGGAACTCCTGTGTAATCAGGTCCACTTTGTGGCTAAGGGAGGCAACTAGGTCATATAGTTCTGATACTAAATTTATCAAGCTCTTTGTTTAAACCTATTAGATTTTTTTTACCCTTCATTGCTCCTATCTGAAAATTGTTCCAGAACTTCAGTCCTCTGCTAGTTATAAATCTTCTCTTTCTGTCCTGGATGTGTTTACAACCAATTTATACCTATTTGATCTTATGCCAACATTGTCTTGGATTTTAACCCCTCTCTAGTTGAAGAAACATAACAAAATTTTAAAGGAGAAAAGGGAATTACATGGTTGAAAATCCGTAACACTGATACTGTTAAAATATAGGAAATAGAAAATACTCTCACATTCTGGTTTTGGGTACTTTTACTCACTTTCAGAAGTAACCATCAAAATCTAAAACAAACAGAGTTTGCTTTTTCTCTTGAAAGACACAGAAGTGTGGACATAAACATGTAAGTGTAGACACTCCTAAATAACAACCAAACATCTATCCCGATAATTGATCACTCCTGAATAAAGCAGTAGCTGTTTTACCTTCTTTCTAGCCCTACTTAGCAGTTATTTTGACAGGACACTGGTCAAACCAGAGCTCTCTGGGGGTAGCCTTTGTTTCTCACAGACAGAAGACTCAGGAAACTAGTTTCCAAAATATTCAAGGTTTCTGGATTGTACCAGTTTAAGGCTATTTGCACAAAAGCCATTGTTCTGAGGGCAAACACTGGGTTTCTTCCTATCATTGAAACAGGAATTTTCATGTAACAGAGTTTTTTGGGGAGCTGGATTTTTTTTTCAGGGGTTTTGGCATTCTTGTTTTAAGACAAGTTAGGCTAACATCTTCTCCTCCTGCTTGGGTTAGGCACTGTATTATCCATTGGCCCTTTTCCTAGATTGTGGAGCTCTTCTGTCATTTATAGCCTTGGCAGAGTATTCACAGAATATAGGTACAGCCCTGGGTAGAAGATGAAATATTTTCCAAGAGGCTTTTGCTTCTTTTTTTCAAAGAGTCTGAACAGGCTACCTGCAGATAATCATCTATCTTTTGATTACAGAAATAAACATATATATATATATATATAAATACACTTACAGATACAGATAATTTTAAATGCACTATGAATGCAGTAAAATCAGATTTTTGTTTAAGACAGTGAACACACACAATGAATTCTCAAGGTATACAAAGCAATAGCATTGTAAATATTTCCTCTAATGGCAAATCCCGTTTATAGGTTTTGATTTCAAATACATAAATCTTGTAAAAAGATGAAGACTTAAAAACAGAAATAATTAGAAAGCCTTGAAAATTGTGAATATCAAAGGCAGAAAATTATTTTATATTTGAAGATCTGCACTTCACGAGTCTTTTTCCAAAATAAATAAGGTCAAGGAAAGAAATAACACCACATTGCAGCTTGAAATATTCACTAAGAACTTAGTTTTTTTGGACTACCAATACCATTATTTCTTGAAAACAAAGATTTTGGGTTGGAAATACTTGTATCCAACTTTGCTGTAGACTATAGGAACATATAAATTTTATAAATATTGAAAGGCCCTGATAGGACACTGTCAATTTTCGAGGATATCTTCAAGATAAATACGCTTGGCGCACTGACTTCTTCTCTTTCTTTTCAGGCTGGTATTAAATCTTGTAAAGTTCTACTTTCAAAGCATAGGAAAGGGTTTAAAAATATCCCATAAATAAGAAGAATTAAAGATGCTAGTGCCCAATCGTATTGATTTCACTTACAGTTGAGGGCACTCAGCACCTTGCAGGAGGCTCTTGCAGCATCAGATGATCAGGCCCTTATGCAGAAGGAAATCTTTCATTGATTGCTCTTAACTATAAACGGTGTCATTTCAGAAGAAGCAGCACAGAATGTCAAATGGGTGACACATTTTTAGGCCCACTCTTGCAAACATTCATGCACAGGGGAGCAAGTACACAGGTGAGACGGTTTGATGAGGTCTGCCAGGCACAGGGAGGCAGGAGCCACTCTCCCTTGGCTAGCCTAGACAGAACCTTACAGCCAACACAGATGGATTTTCTCCACTCCCTCATTTTCCTCTGTGTGCCTCTTTGAAGGCACGTGAACTGGGTGCAGAGATTTACTCCCTTACAAGTGCTCTCAGAATGTTTCCTCTCCCTCCCTTTCTAAGTCACTTCATATACTTTATTTCCTTTCAGTGAACTTTCCAATACGCCCAGCACCTGTCCCTTTAATATAGCACACAGGGTTCTTTCCTTCCATACTGTACATTATCCTCATTAACACATATCAGTCAAAAGCACTGTTAATTAAACTGGCAAGATGATTACACACGCCTCCATGTGCCCCCTCAGAGCATCCGCTTGCCAAGATTTTTTCCTCCCTCATCTAAAGTGGGTGGAGAAAGCCCTGAGTAAACCAGAATTTAATATTTAGGAAAAGGATGCCAGTGCATTGTTTTCTTGGAGCAAAATGGCTTACACATTATCACTACTGTCCCAAATAAATAAATGCAACACTGACACCAGTCTGTAAAACTAACACATGCATATTTGATCCATACAGGCTCTGTATATTATGGTGTTTCCTTTTAAAGCTCCTTTCCAGATAGAAGACACTGGCATTAAAGTCTGGTCTGATAAGGATGTCATAAAGAATTGATTAAAGCTGGGCAAACCCAATAGGTTAAGAGGATTGGGGTGTTTAACTTTCTTTTTCTCTTTTTTTTCCCTGTCTTTGTAAAAATCTGAATTATTTCCCAGATTTTCTATTCACTTCCACTTGTATGTGACATTTTCACAAGGAAATTCATTGGCTTCCAGCAAGTATTTCCACAGCATTTCAAAAGTTATAACCATTTTTGCCACATTGCCACAAAACTCTTTAGAGAGTTTGCAATTCTGTAATGTGCTTTGGATCAAGCTCTCTTCAAGAATACTATTGGAATGACAGGGCTGGAGGGTACAGTAGTGGAGTATAAATAAAGGCAGGCAGTGGTGATCCCTGAAGCAAAGATAATGTACTTTTCTAGTACACATACACAAGCTTGATAGCTGCAACATAAGCCATCCAAACATCTCCCTAGCAGAATGCAGTTCTAAGAAGCTGTAAGAAAATACTGTCCTGCAAGGAAGGAGATGAATTTGCAGAAATCCATCATTGAGACTAAAGAATTGTTTACTCCATAGCAGAACATGAGCACCTAAGCTCCTGTGAGGTATGGACTGGTATTCAGCTGACTGCTAATAACAAGAGATGTCCTTGAATGCTGAAGAGAAAAATATAGTGTAGATCAACAGCTCTTTTGCAACTGACTTTTCTTCTCCTGTACCAGGTCAAGATTTTGAAAATTATTGTGAACTGGGAAAAAATTAGGGGAAAGAGAAGCATAAGTGAGGAAGATGGGATTTTCTCAAATTATTTTGAATTGTTTTGTTCAAAAGTGTCTTTTGTAAACTGAAAGGTGGTTTCATTTGTAAATAAATACTGACAGCTGGAAAGTAGAAAAAAGATATTTTTTTAAAAAGGAAATTCAAAAAAGCTTCCATGTTCAACAAATATTTCCTAGTTTGACTATTCGATAATTACCAGTACAAAAATTTGTAAAAAGTCTTGACCTGTGGAATGGGACTTTGACACATGATTTAACAATATTAAACCTACCTTGACAGAATAGAAAAGAGACACTCCTTATAAAAGTTGTCAGGCTGACCATACACAGGTCAGTAAGAATTCTCTTATTTTCTCTAAACTTCAGCCACATTTAGCTAAAGAGAACAAGACACTCCTTGTGTGACATAAAACAAATTTTCCCATCAAAAGTCCTCGCATATACTATTGAGAGGGGTAACATCTTATTTGTTGTTTCAAAGGGTAGCATAAATATCTCTGTGTCATGATTGAAGATCAGCAACATTTAATAAGAAATTATTAATTTAAAATTGGAAATGGTTATTTAAATTAACTTTAATATATAATGCATTTTTAAAATTTAATTATTAATTTATTTTTCTTTTAAAAGTGAATTCTGATCACTTAATTTTGAAATTTTTTTTGCTACCTATGTTCCACACTCTGGACTTCAGCTAAATTTCAGTAATCCCATTTAGAGAAAAGAGAGGAACATTAGGTGCCCACAAAAACATACATGCACACTCATGCACAGGTATTGAAAGATTTCATCATACACAAAGAAGATAATCAAAAACCTCGGACCACACAGATTATAGCTTTGCTCCACGACAAAATTTACAGCTCATTTTTTCTGCTGCTTTAAATTGAGATGCCTGGCTCTGTTGTACTGGGCACACCTTCTCAAAGTGACCTTGGTTATTTTTGGAGTGGAGGCAGGGTTTGCCAACCATCCCTTCCAGTCCAAGTCTTGACAGTTGCAGCCTATTTGCAAGCAGCAGGCATGCACTGCAAGCACTGCTGGACCCAGATCCACCTCCTTTGAAGTCAACAGTACCCAGACATTGAGTTCAGTGGGAACCCATGATGGAAGTTAGCCTGATATTGCAGTGGAGTTAGTGCTGTCACTTGTTACAGAAGCTGGGCTAAAATTGACCACCTGAGCTTCCCTCTTCTCCAGTATGATCCCTCCACATCAGTTCTAAAATATTGAGTGCTACATTTATTACTCAATGGAGCATTTTGGATCTCTGAAATTGGCAGGGAAGTGCATAGATGTCACTAGCTTCAGTTTTTATTACTTACTAGCAACGATGAAGATAACATTTTCCTTGGTAATTAGGGAGAGCAATGTGCTAAAAATGTAAAGGCCTGTTTTGATGAAGCATCTTTGTGCTATCTGGCTTGTACATAAGAGACCAACTGTGGCCCTGTATGACAAGTAAAAAACTCATCTCACCAAGGACAACCTAAAGCTAAGGTGAATACTGATACAAGTCACCCAGCAGATAAAAGAAGAGTAGAGAGGAGCTAATTTCTTCATCACAAATCCTCCTTAGGCTTAATGTGTGTGTTGTGCAGCAACCACCAGCATAAGAAGGAGGTGACAGGACTCACACCATTGAAAAACCCAAATTCTGATGATCACTGCTAGGTAAAGGTTATGTTTTTTGTGGTTATGTTAGACCAGTCAGTGGTCAGGATTCTTGTCAATAAACCACTGCTTCAGGACACATTGCATGAGTAGGAAAAAACAAGCTAAAAGCCATAGTGACAGTCCATAGGAAGTAATGGAAGTAACAGGTCTGATATAAACATGGATCCCACTGAAAGTGATTTATAGCTCTCTAAAGTATGCTGCAAGAGATGTAAGTCTTAGCTTGAGCAATTGCCCTTCCCTCAAAATCTACTATAAATATGTTTACATGATGACAAAAGCCTCTTAGTATTTCTGAATTACAGCTGGGGAAAAAAATGGGAAAGGAAAATATAATAATCCAACCAAACAGGAATATTCCAATGACTTCCAAGGAAAGCACATTGGAAAGTAGTTTTGGAAACATGACAGAGTGATAGGAAGGGACTTCAGGCATATAGGCCACATCTACCATCTGTTAGATTTTCCAGTTTTACAGGGCTTGAAAAAGGCACTCGCCCACTTGCAGTAATGAGTGAGAAACAGTCTCTGAGGAGAACAGGCAGCATCAGGGTGAACTTCACAAGACTGTGTCTGCTTCCTTGAAATGCTCAGAGGCTACTGCTAAAGAAACAGATCAAGTCTGGGTTGGTGGAAGAGGCTTCCCACCACTCTAAGCATGAATATCATGTTACTAGAAGAAGTAGAAAATGACTGTGCAAATTAGCCAACAGATGGAATTCAAGAATACTCTTTATTCTTTTTTTCTGAAACATCTAGTCCCAGGAGATGTTAGACAGGACACTAGGACTGCTGGGTCACCAATCTGATTTATTGTGGCAGCCACTTCAAATGATTTGAAGACATATTAATATACACTCACTGCAACAACTATGTTCAGGTTCTGAGTGAGGAAGCAGCAAACAAATTTTTTCTAAAAACCTTGGGAAGCTGAATTCCTTTCGTTTCTTTCATTTTTAAGCACGTGACAAAGTCCTGCAATGTTGGTCACACACCCTAGGCCATAGTTTAGTGACAAAATCATATCACCCAGAGAAAGAAAAATATGTCCATTGTTTGCCTCTTCAGCTATTTTTTACTCAGACACTGGCTGAAGAGTGCCAGACTTGGAACTGTGTGATACCTTCCTTATAATAATAGTATAGACAGGGATGGAGGAAAGCCAAAAGGTTTCTCATGGAACTGGAAACCTGCAGTACAGAGAACTAATTTTCTTTGAACTTTCCATTAAGGATCAGTTGACGGTCAGTTGGCTGAATTTAAACTATGGGAGCTGTACACTTCAAGTATTTATGATCTTTTCAGCCACAGCCAGGCACATGGCTTGAACAGTGAATGTAACTAACCATTGGAAACTGGGAGATGGAGCAGATTTTCCATCACATGAACTTCTTCCATCAGTGTAGTCAGTGTTTTCCCTGCCTCCTACTCAGTCAAAAAATAAGGGTTTGATGCAGAATAATCCTTCCAGTGAAATTCTCTGGCTTATGTAAGCCCTTTAAGGTTATTCTTGTCTTGCAACCCATGCTGTGTCTTGAACACCAAACTGTTTGTTAGAGGGTAGACTGAGTTTGACCATTCTGTATATGTAGAGGTGCTCACATCTTTATCTCCTGTCTTCTGGAAAATTATTTGCTAGAAAGTGTTGGAATTGAAAAGGGTACTCAGTCACTCTAGAAGGAATAAATGAAAATAAAATGGTGTAAAATTCACAAAAAAAAAAAGTCTAGCTTTATAAAGCACTCTAAATTTTCATTAATCAGAGCTTCAGAACAGCATCTGAGTCTTGACTTTTGTGAGATTTGAACTTTTCACCACTGTTGGTTCTTCCAGTGTATATCCTCCCTATTGAAGAGACATGGAAAATTATTCAAAATCACCAGGTGGTCCCACAGTCAGAAAAATTACCAATTTCTCTCAGTCTTCAGGTGTTTTATTCCATTTTCTCCTGACTGTCTTTACTATTCTTAAAAGTAACTGGCATATGATGTCATAATTCTGAGTAATTTCTACGTCCTCTGCAATTTAAATGGCTGAACCACTTTTGGTACATTGGTCAGGTGGAGTCCCTCCTTACTGAACCTGTCAGCTCTCAATCTTATGCAATTATCTGTTATGAATATACAGGCACCTACAGACACAGATTTTTTTTTTCCCATTGTATGCACACAGCCATTTTTACTGTGGAGTGACTAATATCTCTAGATCATTTAAATATTTTTCAGTCAGTATATTCATAACTATAACTAAATTTGTGCATTAAATTACATTGGGTTGTTCCAGAAAGCAGCCTAGCAGTTTTCATGACAGACAGAAATAAAAGGCAATGAAATTATGCTGATTTTTAAACATAATTTTCCAGTAGTTTAAGAAGAATAAGTTTTTCATTTAAAAAAGCCAGCAGGATCAGCAGGCAACTAAGTTCTGTTTTAGTTGAAAATCAGTGGGAGGGAATATAAAGCCATATTTTTTTTCCTAAACGGAACTGGAGCAGCAGCAAAGCTAACAAGTTGTAATCAGCCAAGATTTTTTTTTAACATATTGCAAAAAAGGTACTTTTTAAAAATCCATAGTGCCCTGGTGCAATATAACAAAGCATATTTGCTTCAAGTATTTATTCTTGCAGTAGAAAGCACAAGCAAGGAACATCTCAGGGAAGATAGGAGAGGGGATTGTAATATCCAAGTATAATTGGGGGTGTTCATTTATATTTACAAAACCCTCAATAACCATCTATCTTATGCTGCATCCCTCCCAAAATATAAATAATAAAGAAGCTTCCCTCTGATGATAGGTGAATACTCACCACCCTAATGTCAAGAAAACAAACAAAAGATCCCTCCAGCTCTCAGCTCAGCCTTTCTCAGTAGAGTGGAAATAGTGAAGTGGGTTTTTCAGCTTGGTGCAAAGGTTAAAAAATCAGATCAATGGTAAACCAACTGTAAGAGAGAGAGCTCTGGAGAAATCATTACTAAAGATTGTCCTGCTAACCTCCCTTTCCACAAATGTCTCCATTGACTTTACTGGGCTTTGGAGCCCACCCAGAGTGATTTGCTGCCCACTGCTCTGTCAGCTGAAGAGAGAAAATCTCTCAAATAGGCAAATCCTAGGCCACTAGGGCACTAGGGACTAATGCCAATAATGTGCACCAGCCAGAGATTTGCTGCCTGCCAGGACACATCCACTGAAAAGACATGTTTAAGCAGATACCAAAATTCTGCACTGAACTTTTGCTACTGTTTCCAAATGGTCTCTAAGGCTATATAACTTTCTCTTTTACAGGAATTAAGAGTTACAGTGGCTGGTATAAGCATCAGAAACTAAAATGAAGGTTGGCTCACAGTAAAGGCTCAGGCATTGCTGTTTGCTAGGCTGTGCTGCCTTCTCAAAGAACAACACTCAAATGGAAAGGTGAAGAACACTGTGATGACACAAATTTTAACCTCTTCTTGAAATATTTCTTGCCTCTACCTATTTCTCTAAATATACATCAGACTGCAACAAATTATAGGCTGAAGACACATGCTATGAGACCTAGGAAGAGGTTGAGAAATAAAATTGAGACTTATTTGATAGTTTAGCAGTAAAATTAAAAGACTACAAATCTTAAATATTTTCAGGATGTTACAGGGTCATGAAGAGGTGTTTGAGATTCTTGAAAAAGTCCTTGAAAAACTTCTTCATGTGGTTTATCTTTGGATTTTACTACATACTGCTTAGAGTGCTCTCCATGATACAAAAGGTGAAGGATTCCTGAAAGGTGCTTAGTTTATATGCAGCAGTATTTCACCCATGGTACAACACAGTAAATGGTTGACACATCATCCTTCATTCCACCCTCCACACCATCATGCCTTCACTGGACATGTTCTGGTCCAGACCAAAATTTTGCCATCTCTGACAACTTTTTATTGAAAAACTCGTCCATTTGTTTGTGAAAACAGGACACGACAAAGCTGTGAATCTCTCCAACTCTGATTAGTTATTGCTGCTCAAGTCCATTTTAAACTTAAATTGGTGTCAAATAATGTGACTATATTTCCCAAATTTGTCTCTAGCAGAAAATGAGCACCACTGATAAATTTTAGAACATAATTTCTTTCTAAAGAAAGGCAAGATTATCAAAGATTTCTATTGTTATGTTATAGTCAAAAAGAGGTCAAGAAAGACAGATGACCTCCAGATTTGATATTTGACTACAGCTGTTCTACAGTCTGGGGAATAATTGGCATGTAAAAGAGCATTAAACTATGGGCAATCTGATTCCCTCACCCTGACAATAGCTTTTCACATCATTATGGTGGAAGAATGACCTGCATCACTGACCAAACCAAGCCTCAGGTCAGTTCAATAATTAAAAAGATAGGTGAGATCAATAACAGCAAACGGAGCACTTAACAGCACAATGACTGGTTACGGGTAGTATAACTGGCAGTAACAACCTCATATTTATTAGGGCTGGGTGAAATTAGAAAGAGGAAGAGAAAAAACAGTCAAGTGCTATTGTACACATTTGTTTTCTGGCCATCAATATTTAGCTTGTTCTGGAATTTCAGTGACTCATTGATTGAATGTGGAGATGTGTAATCAGCACACAGATTTTATTTAAGCATTGATCTTTCAGTCAAAAACCCCATAGCAACTCTCCTTGAGAATTTCTGACTTGTCAAGGCCCGGCACTACAACCAATACAGGCTGTGCTTTATTCTACACGTGTGTGGATGATCAAGCAGACTTCAGGCAAAATGGGGTTCAGTACTCTGATTTTTTTATTTTTTTGGGGGGGAATAAAATATTTAAAGCAAATTTTTTTACAGACTATTAAAACTCTGTCCCTCTACTTCTTGTGAACAGCCTTCTCTCCACCCGAAGTATCACGAAGTAACAAAATCATTGGCTCAGTAGTGTATAGATACAAGACTTAACAAAAACCAACTGATTTTTCATGGTTATCCAAAAATGCAGACAGCTAATAGGGTGGAGGAAATCTCTCATCTCATACTTGGGCTTAAAAATAAACCCAAATTTAAAATCTCTCATTGAATATTTTTTAATGTTAAAGTTAGGTTTCTTAAAAATAAAACCCATAAGGACTATTTTGACAATATTTAGAATGTACATGCATTAAAAAAGCAAATGCTAATTTTACATACCCACAGAAAGCTCTCCCAGGCTTACATCCACTGGCTATGTGTATCAGTACATCAGCTGGCATAGATTCCAATACTGTGGCTACACTGATTTTTACCAGCTGAATCTCTTCTCCCATGTTTGTAGAAGGCAGTTTAATGGGCAGTGCCAGGAAACTGGAGTCAGTGGGAGTCACTTCAACCTACTTGTCCTGGGGGAAGATTTCTACCTTTTACTCTGTTTTCAGAGCCTGTGTTTAACCTGTTGGAGTTGTCATGACAATAACCTTCTGTCATTAATTTAAACTGGGTTTTAAGTTGCTTGTTGTTCAGCAAAAACATCATTGTAGACTGTAAATGATACCCCTCAAACTTTAGCCTTTGTTGTCTGACAGACCTCTTGAAACACAGTACACAGCAAAACTGTATCAAGATTAGGGAGCATGACTGGTGATAACTTTCAGTGTTATTATCTTAATAAACTTTCTGTACTTGATTAGCCTGGATAAAGAAGATATAGATCAGCCATGATAGCTGCAAAACTACAGATAAGCTGGTCATCCTTTCAAGATAAAAATGCCCATCTGTTCTGAGATTGTAATCAAGGACCCTTTGCTGATATTTAGTCTATTCCTACATGGCCTCAAGCTAATTAAATACTAAGATGAAATCCATTGTTAATGCTTTTTCTTTTCATTTAACTCTCTTCATTGTACCCACTTGGTGCTTTTTTAAAGATCACAGAACACTAAAATCCTTATGGAAGGCTATAAAAGCCTCTTATACCTAGTTGTCTCTTACAGTTGAAGGGTTCAGGAGCAGCAGGGTTTATAACTCACTCCTCTTTGGTGAGAACCAGAAACATACAGTAAGAAATTTGTTATAACAAATCTAAATTCACATAATTCCATATACCAGGGGTTAATGTCCAAATTTCCATCTGTTTTGTTTGGGTTTGAGGTTTTTTCCCCAAATATTGCTTTTCTTATTCCTGCTCTAGGCTCTTTTCTGGTTGACTTTGTGAGGTTTTTTTTTAGAACTTCAGGGGTTGTGGGGTTTGGTTTTTTTATTTCCAAAGTTGAAAAAGACATTAGCAACATGTTACTCTTCCAGAAGTGTGAATGAATAAAATTTAGGACTGAAAAGGATTATGTGTGGAGGTGATTCTCTGCCAACATTCTCTATTTTGCAGAGATATATTTGAATGGATTATGGAAAAGCAGCAATCTTTCCTCATTAAGATTTCTGGTGGTACAGCTATAGTATTGCTTCTCCTCAGTTCTTCCATCATGGAGTTACTTCTGACAATATCTGGACATATAATTTTTTTTCCTGGTTAATTTTTTAGAATTCTATCAGTCTTCTTGATTATCTGAAGTGAGTTCTAAATTTGCAGCACCCAGAACTACTAGTAGCTTATATGCCTCATCTGATCAACTAGAATCTGTTGTGCTTTGAACACAGAAATTTTGTAAGGTACATCTTTTTTATATCAACTGTTAAGAAAGTATCTTTTTTGCTGTCTTTATTCAATGCTCTATGTTGACCATTTATTCATTCATTAATAGAGAGCTTCCAGCCTACTTTTTTAACCTTAAAACATTTGGTCCACAAGTCTTTTTTAAGCTTCAATAAACAGATTAAACCCTCATTTTTCCACAGGAGGAAACCAGCATCAAATGTTGTACTTTGTATACTGCCTATACTGTTTACTTGCATTACCAGTACAATCTCTGCTATGAATGCAGCTCCCTTCCACTGAAATCAACCATTCTGCCTGGTGTCCTACCATCATTTTCTGAGATACAAGCTGGCTTTGTTGTGTGGTGATTTTGACAAAGCTGTCCTGAGTGATCGAGGCCCTGTGGCATTGCAACATTCTGCCACTTCAAACTTCTCTGTGTTGACCAACATCCTTCTTTCAAGATCTATTCCATTAATTAATTTCCTCAAAATTATACTAGGAACTTCTGTGTTTGCTGCACTAGATTTTTTCCAGCCACTAATATCATCACAAACAAGTTTCATTTCTATTTTAGCACCTTTTGTTACAGTTGCTTACCAGGTCACACTTTCAAACAGCTTTCTGTAGCTTGTATTATAACCCAACTTCTAGCTGTGCTTTTCTACACTGCTTCTCCGTCTCTCTTTTTCAGTTCCTGTGGCTCTTCTTTATCTCAGCCCCTGCTATGCCAGGTGTCCTCTCCACATTAGTTCCAGACCTTCCAGGCATATGTGTTTCTATGTCCCCATCTTTTTGGGGGGAGGAGGTAAAAAGGAAAAAAAAAGAAAGTGAAAAAAAGAAAGGGAAAAAAGCAATTTCCATGCAAGCCTTTGTACACTATTTTATCTTAGCCCTACAGGCAAGCAGCCTTCTAACATAGCTTTAGGAGCTTCTTGTGTGCACCTTCTCTCTAGAACTTCTCCCGCTTCCACAGTGGTGAACCCAAGTGTAAGATAAGCATGCTTTCTTTGTTCCTATCCTGATTTCTCCCACTGCATTTTTTCTTTCATGCCTCTTGTCTTGCTGTACCAATTCTCCTTGTAATTTTAATCCATAGTCTCAAACCCACCAACAAATTTCACACACTTCAGATTAATTCATTAACATCTGTGCAATCATACTAACATAAATTAATCTTAAAATATCAGAACTTTCTATATTATAGAAATCTTAGCAATTTCTGAGTTCTAATGCAACATTTTTATGATATTATTAGTGACATTTTATCTTGACAGAAAAATAAAAGCTAGGCAATGACCATATATTGTTCTAAGGACTTAAGTTTTGCAAGTGTCAAGAAATATGCAGGAAATCCAGGCAAAATATAGCATTATTTCAAGTACCAAGAGGTGATGAGCAAACTGTACTATCAGATGTGTCCAGTTGCTGCTGAGCAGTTTATTTTGTTTCAAGCCATGGGTGCTAGGCCAGCCACATCAGAGCACCGAAGACAAATGAGACCTGCTATTCCTACTGCTCTGTATATTCAGTCATCTCATTGCTATTTTCAAATCAGTGACAAATATCCCTCAATAGACTTTTTTTTCTGCAAGGTTCAAAAGCCATCCCTTCTTTCCTAAGCGTACTTGCATACAGCTCTTTTCCATTGCCTGACAAAAGCCTTCACTGGCACCAGTGCCAAGCATTTGTGAATAATTCTGCCTGCAGATACCCAATGTACAAATTTATACTTCTGCTTTTTATAAACACTGCTTTAGCTACACCATCTGAGCATAAGAAATTAGTTCAATATACCAGGGGGTGTTGTTCAGTTGGACATAGATTCACAAAATCTTTTAAAGATTAGATTTTACTTCTACTTTTCTAATGATTTTTGTTAAGGAGGAAAGTGGAAGGAGGGAAAACAGAGTGGAAGCAAATTGTTCTCAGCCTACAATTAAGATTCACAGGAAAAAATAGGCTGTCCTATGTAACTTAATATTTGCTTCCCACAAATAAATTCAAATGCACTGGAAAGATGGAGATGACACATCACTTTCATTCATCTTAAGATGTCAGGCCAGCCAACTCCATTCCTGCTGATGAAACTTTTATCTCATCAACAGCCTTTCTGTCATTCCTATTTATGTTTTAGTCTGATTTAGTCTTCAATGCAGATTCTTGGTTGTTAGTTGTTGGTTAGTAGGATTTTTTGCAACAACCTACCTTCAGTGTGAGGGTAACTTCAAGAGAATGCTTTCTTCATGCATTGTCCTTAATTGTCTTTGATTTGTAAAGTCATTTTAAGTGTTTTACAACATAGATAGGAAGTAGGACTCCAGAAAAGGAGTGTATGTGCTGATATTGTTATCTCTCTTGTATAACTTTAATTTTGCAGTTCTAGAGTTCAGTATGATCTGGTTGTCCAGGCTTCTCTGAAACTGGTGAGGGAGAGGAGCAATTTGTCCTGCTGTAAGGTGGTATGTGAAGACATTGGTTAAAAAAACCAACAATTTGGAGCTTACACAGGTTTATCACAACATGGGAGAGAGACCAGAAGATATCTAACTTTTCACTGCTAAAGTAATGTATTTTTGTTCTTTTAAATTTCAATTTTATAGCTCACCTTACACAGACACGTCTCTTCTAGAACTTGCTGTAACCACACATTTGTCCTGAAACCTCATTCTGTCTATTCACACACAGTTTCCTAGAAGGTTTTTCTGCAAATAGATTCTAGTTAGAAATAATAGGGAAAAGAACAAACAATCTGGCTGCTAGTAGCATCATCTCTCTCAAAAGAGAGCATTTCTCCAAATCCATTTACATATATGAATTAACAGTGCAAATATTTCTTTCAAGACTTGAACACTTAGACATTATTCTTGTTGAATGACAGTGCTGCAGGTTAATGCTTTCCATAACCACACAGGTTAGGTCCTCATTGATGTAGTGCTTTCTTGTTCTACCCAGTAATGAGCTGAGCAAGGGGTACTGCAAAACCATGCCACTCCCTGGAGAGGTCAGCGAGTTCCCGAGGCAGAAGCAGGAACACATCACCTAAATGGCCTGATGTCCATCTTCTGTCTGGGCCCTGTCAGCTCTGCTGAGCCTCTGATGACATTCCTGTCTACTGAAAACAGGACAGGATCATGTGCAGGATATGAAAAGTGAAGGTTTCCATCTGAACACTTGAAGGTTTCCAATGTGACTGGTTTTCAGTTTTAGAAAAGAATCAGTAAGAATTGGTTAATAACCTTGGTTAATGAGAATACAAATGCAGCAATGTTAGATTGGGAGTTATGAAGCTGAGACACAATTGGAAAGAATAAAAGTTAATTAGGTGTCAGGCCTTGCATTACTGGGCAAGGGCAGGCAGAGGGATGTGACAATGAGTCAAAGCCAAAAGGGTGTTTTTTGGATACCAGAATGCAGTAGCTAATCAAAGTTTTTCCCATATCAAAGTAGTCTTCAGCCCTGCCCGGTCTTTTGTGCTACAGCTGTCAGTGTCCAACTTTAAGATGATTAACTTCTTTTAAAATATAATTTAGTCACTGTGCATGTTTTCTTTTTCTTTTTTTTTTTTTTTCCTGGTGACAAAAGGTAAAATTCTTCCCTGACCATTACTGGTACTATAATCAGCTTATGTCCTGAAATGTATGATTTGATTATCCTTATTATCTTGCCTTTCATAGCTATAAAAATGTTATTAGTGATCATAAAAGTATCTGCCTCCTTTTACTCAAGTCAAATCATTTTAGTTGGTTACTTCCTGTGGCAGTGTACTCAGCAGGTCAGACATATATTGAATATCTGAGCTTGTACAGAACTTTATGGTCCACAAATGAGGTTTAAAATTTTACAAATCTCATGAGAGCAAGGCTTACCAGTGACTTTGATAAGTAATTCCTGCTCACTTGAGGATGATAAGAGCAGTGCAAGAATGCTTCATGATGCTATACTTAGTTCTTGATGAGTTTTTAGTGAATCCTTGAGACTCTGAGGTGCTATGTTTATTTAAGCTACTGGAGAGTAAGACCAAAAAACCAAGTTATCCTAAAGGAACTTGATATTGCTCTTCATTTTCCAAGCCTGTATCTATAGCGGCATATCATACTTATAGGCAAACATCATTCCTGACGCCCTGTGGGGGTGAGCTTGTTGCCAATTTTAGGAGCTCCCTAAACACAGACAGAACTTAGTTTAGAAAGGAGGTGTCATTTATTCTGCACAGAGTGCAAGGTGGAGGTTCCAAAAATCGAGGACACCATGGGGTAAAAAGTTACATCTTCTATGCAGTGAACATTTTGACATGAACCCGCCTATCTAATACATGTTATCCACCTCCCTAATGCAGATATACTTGTGTGACACAAAGTTCTTTCATTTATTATGCAGCTTCTATTGTAGAAGTTATCTGATGACATTAGCTATGTTTACAAAAGGTGAGAAAATTACATCAGTTTCTTTTGTAGAAGTTATCTGGCGACATCAGTTACGCTTACAAAAGGTGAGAAGATTCAGCCTGGGGACAAATAATGCGGATTGAAGACATCAAGCTCACTGACTTGGGCCATTTTGGGTATCAGAATAAACACCTGAAATTAAATTTTCACAGTAGCCCCTCCTGACTTTAGAAATTGATGCTGAGAATCAATTGTCTCCCATTTTCTCTTGACTGAGGAAAAGCTAAAACCCGGGGTAGGAGCAGCAATGTCAAACGGGGCTGATTGGTGGGAAGGCATCCTTCCCCTGCCTGCTGGGACCCCAGCGGAGCCTGTGCAGAGCTGGCGGGGAAGGGTTAAACGCGGCGACAGAGGAGAATTAATGACCAGTGTCAGGAACAGCAAACAGCATTTGAGAGGCCAATACCCCGCCGGGCACAAGCTCGACCTCTCGCCGACCCGCGGCCGCCGGGCTGCCCGAGGAGCCGCGGCCGGTGCGCGGCGGAGCTGCCGGCCCGGGGGCGCCGCGCTGCCGTGGCACTGACCTCCGGCTGGGATTTATTGACTGGCGGCTCTGCCAGCCCCGCTGGGGCCCAGGTCGCCGGTGAAAGGCGTATTGATTACACATTAGTCTGCGAGGACGGGCTGGCATCACCGGCTCCAGAGAAACGCGGGCCAACTCTCACACGTTATTAGGTTTGGCATAATTCTAAGAGGACACATAAGATGGTTTTATTTTACCTGGCAGCCGTGACATCCACTGATATAAAGGATATAATCACAGAAACTGAGTAAGATATTAATGTGGAATTTTGTTCAATAATTCTCGGAGCTCCAGGCTGGAAATATATACACTGCTTTCTAACATGTCACCATTTAATTTAGCATCCAAAACACTCTATCTATGCATATTTTCTCAATTTCTGTCAGATGAAGCTCTGTAACAAGGGCTATAAAAAATTCTGGATACAGTGACCAGAAATACCAGAAGGAAGTATAATTCTTTAACTGTTTAGTTAACTTTGCCTTTTATTTATGAAATTGTAGAGTTAGGTTTTGGGCTTTTTTTTTTTTTTTTTTTAAGACACATTGATAAATGTAGTTTAATTAACACTAATCTGTAATGTTTATTGTAAAACTGTTTTATTTACATATTTCCTTTCAATTGTGAAGTCATTAGTTAAAAAAGACTTGTTAAGCATCTGCAAAATTGAATGTGGGTGACTGTTAACAATGACAATCTTCATACTCACTGAGTTCCCAAAAAATGTGGGTTTAGAAATAAAATATATGATCTCTGTTCCAAATCACAACTCCCCTGACATCAATTTAGGTCTTAATACTAGCCTGAACTCCTACATGGTTTTAGAGAAACACCATTTAGGTGAAAAATCATTTAAAAAATTGCTATCATTATTTGAGAACAGCAATAAACATCACTCACGCTGTTTACTTTATCACTCAATTCTCAGCACAGTTTGTCAGTGCTGACCAAGGCAATGAAAACATCTAGTTAAAGAAAGAGAAAGGCAATTTCTGAAGCTTTGTTAATGCAAGCAAACAGTACAGATGCTCTTCCATCTTCCAGTCAGGGTGGGACAAACCATGCCTCTTCTTCTGCAGCCATTCCTGAGCTTTTGAGGTGCATCATGCTGGGGCAGAGGTACCTGCCTTGGGGACACCTCACTTGGCAGCCCAGTTTTCCTGTGGGGGAAGGGATAGAGCCCACAAGGCCTACCAAAGAAAAAATGTCTATAAAATTTGTCATGTGCTTTTCCCTGCCTTACCCTAAAGTGCACATTTCAGAGATAGTCCCTGGGTGAGGAGGCACAGGGGTGACTCCCAGCTACCTCAGATATACAACCAGTAGGCTCAGATTAGCCTGCTCCTCAAATCCCCAAGCCCCTCAGTAAAGATCCTTCCAGAACATATACTGAGAATAAGTACCTTTTTTCTCCTATTTTTTCAATTCATAAGATAAACAAAAGTTGGTTGAAGGAAGACAAAAAAAAAAAAAAGCCAGGTATATTTAAATGGTCTGGTCTGATTTCTCCCTGCCTTGCAGTCACTTTCCAGTGATTTAGTGAAAACAGCAAATAAAGGACCAGCTTTCCAGAAAGTTTGAATTATAGCTAATTGTGTTAAGTTAATTTTGGTCTTATTGAGCCCGTAGCACACTTTATTGATTGTAAACAGAGTAAATTTAAAAGCCAAACCATAAAAGCCTCAAGTCTACAGAAGGAAACATGATATGTATGCTTACTAGCAGCGTATTACTCATTCTAATTAAAACAAAAATAGTGTGCTAATGGCATAGGGGCCTTAAAAGGTGTTGTTCAGAGATGGTGAGATGTTTGCTTTTGACTGAATAACACAACTGAACCACATCATCAGCAACTGTTAAGAGAAATCTGGATTTGCTGGAAGGAGCATCCAGTTGTGGCTCATAAGGATCTGAACCAAGATAATGAAAGCATGAAGATTCCCCATGGTGTACTCCCTTATGTTTCATCCCAGAGCAGGAGTTCATATTGCCTGCTTTTCAATGAGAAAATTTTGACTCAAATTTTCCAACACATTTCAAGGCAACCATTCACCTAAAGGTTAATATTTATGCAAACATTTTTGGTTTGTGTGCCAGATAGAACACTTTAACACAAAATGAAGACAACTTTTCTGATCCTCATTATGACAATAGTAATTGTAGAGTTTAATATTGGAGGAAGAAGTAATTTTCCATACGTAATCCAAGCAGCACTGGGTTGCATCATTAGAGATGACAACCATAACTAAGGATGAGCAAATCAGATTCAGACTGCACCAGATAAACTGCCCTACCTCACAGCAGGACAACTCAAGATCTGTTGATAAAATTGCATGTGTAATTCTGTGCAAAACTACTAAAATGAAAGTAGGAGCCACTTTCCACAACACGCACAAAAACTTTTATTCCCCTAAAACAGGCACATAAAGGTGTTATCAACCACATCATGTCAGTGTGTTACATAGGATATAGGTGAAACATTCATCTCAGTTTCAAAAGTAACATCAGTGTCTGAAGGAACTCTTTTTAATTAATAAAAGAGCTATGGCAGGCAAGAAAATGGTCTTGTGCAAAGATGAAAATTGTCAAAGTGTTTTGTATAGCATCCAGACTTCACTAAACTTTTAATTCATTCTTTGCAATACAGCACATTGTTTTATATAAAAAGCACCAAAACATGCCATCTACCAGGAAAAAAATTCTGTTTCTAAGGCACAAGGCAAGTTCCTTCTCTGAGGTAGAAGGCTGTTGTACCACACAGGGAACAGCAATTTACCAAGGCCACTTTTCTTGTTGGTTGAAGAATGGAACATATTTGTTAAAGTTCTGCACTGAAGCAAAACATATTGAAATGATATTGTAATGATCAAGCTAACAGCGCTGCAGATTTAAATGAAAGTTTCCCCTTGTAAAAATAGGAAACACATATGAAAGGCATAATATAATTGAGCACCTCCCCCGGGCCTCAAAAAGTAAATAGACTGCAGCAAACACCGACAAACCAAGCTGATGCTTGTCCCTCACTCCTTCTGGAGCTCTAAAAGATGAAGAACATTTATATCCAAACTTCACCACATGAATCAAGAACATGCTAAAAGTTACTAATGTATGGAAACCATCAGGGAAGCACTGGCTTCAGAGCTCACATTGCCACACTGAGAGACACACAGTCTGGTCCTGCACAATAGTGCAGTACCCTGGGTAGCATCACCTGTTCTCCCAGACACGGGACAGCCACATGTAAGGCACTTAGCAGAGCACTCACTGGGTAAATATACTATGTCCAGAACTTGAACAACCCCACCAGGTGAGTCAGAGCTGAAGGGTGAGAAGAAGACATCGAGATAGATTTGCACATCCAACAACCAAATGCACTGATCTGAAAATTACATCCCCAGTGGAACTCTTCAGAGGCAGCCAAAGTGTGACACAGCTTGACCCAGCTGCCTCCAGCTGGCAAGCACATATTTAAACAGAATTAGAGCTGAATTTCTGTCCATATTTTTAAGAAATCAAAGCCTGTGAAGCCGTAGCTATCAACAAACCAAAAAATGGTTCTTCTGCAATGAAATAAAAACAAAAATTTAAAAAAAGGAAAGAAAAATAAATAAAATTTTGCATGATAAATAACTGCACAGTGTAGTGAAATTTCTATTTGCCAGTTATGAAGTTAAAAATTTTTGCTAGAATGCATCTGGGAGCTGTGAATTTAACTCTTTCAGATGGTGAGTGCTGTTCCCTTGGTTTAAAATATAACTGTCAGTAGGTAACCTGAAGGCTTGCTGTAAATCAAACCTGCACTGTATAAAAACTGTTATTTGTGTCCTAATGGGTCAAACAGAAGAGGTGCCCTCTCTAAAAGAGCTGGATACCAGATTCCCCTTTCATTGATCGAGGTTTCAACTCTGGGTGCTTGAGTTTATGACAAAAGAGTTCACAACACTGCTGGCAGGAAGTCGATAGTTTGATAGATACCCTTTGCAGTTGGTCCTGTCTCTAGCACTTTAACCACGCTTTCACTCTGACAGTTATTACTGCTGCAATAAATTCTTCAGTAAAACAAATAGGCTCTCTGAAAATGTATTAGCCCAGACAGACTATTTTACTTAATATAACAGCAAGTCTTAAACAGGTAACTACCATAGTAAATAGGCCAATATATTTAGAAAGAATCATGTGTGTGTGCGTGCATTTACAGTAAGTTACCTAAAGTTCCCTTCAGATCAGGTTGCATGGTATTTATTACACCTTCAGGTTATACTTTTAAAATTCACAGGGTAACTGACAATAGCAGAGGCTTTTAAAATCTATTTTATAAAATGCTGTAAGAATTCTCACATGGTTTGCAAAATTGCCTGGACAAGTTTGCAGCCTAAATCCTTACAGTGACCACTAGACCCTTTACTATTGAAAAACTGTACTCCTTGTACTCATGCTTGGCTTATCCTCCAGAAATCAAAGTGCTGTTGCCATTTTTTTACAAGATGCCTAATAACAAATGGCAACAGGTTCTGATTGGATCAGGCTGTGTCCAAAATTCTTCACTGGAGGCCATAGCAGTAGCAATTCACTTACTCTCCCTTTCCCTAGGCCATGTGTCTTAGGAGTCTCAGCCCCAAAGGAAATCTCTGCAGATTTTGAATTTTGAATTCTCATCAGCTGTATTTCATGGTTTCATCAAAATAGTTTCTAGAAAAATCTGCAAACATTTGTCCACTGCCATCAATAATTATAGGCAATATGAGAAAACTGTTATTGTGTTATTGATATTCTTCTGTGTTGTTTGGTTGCACTTTTTTTTCTATCTGCATTCATTAGCAATTTTCATCAAACATGTTTAATTAAATTATTATTAAAGGTAATTTGTTAGCAGCTATACCAATTTTTCTCCAGTTACCCCACAGTCAGAGAAAAACTGTCTACATACAGAACCCTTCAGCACTCCTCTCTACATCCACAGACTTTGTGTCACTTAGGGAAGATGTCTTGAGACATCTATCCTTCAAGATTAAATGCATCCCTTCTGAGTGGCAGTTGCCACAATTGAAGTAAGCATTTACTGCTAGTGCTCAGCCATGCAGCTAACTGCTCTGTGGCTGTGGCCTCTCAAGGTGTAGGACATTCATGGGGGAACACTGGTAATTTTGTTTTACCCTGCAGGCATGCAGTTTCTGGCTACATTGTGAGGAAATATCGTTGAGTCCATGCTGAGATTGCTGTGCCTGCTGCTCAGAGCTCTCATGAAATGAACTAAAAGGATAAGAGCTCTCTTGACCTTTAAAGTCCACTTATTTAGGGTGATGGATCTCCCAGACATTAAAAAAAAAAAAAAATCCCAAGCCCATTAGAAAACAAGTGAGGATTGGCTGAAGAGAATGATCAAAATTCCATCTGCTAGAACAAAGAGAAAATCTGTGTTTTAAAAAAAAGTGGAAGTGGGTTGGCAATTAAAGTTCATTTCCACAACTTTATCACTAAGTCTCCCACTTCTTCCCATTCTACTTCTGCCACAAGAAGAAGTTGAATTCTTTTCATTTCTTTGATGTCCATTCTGTTGTTGTTTTTTCAAAACCAACCTGTCTTCCTTATTACCAGTTATCAAATCAGCCAAAACATTTGCTTGTGTAAAGTATGCTGGTGAAATGACACAGAAAAAACAGATTCAGTCAAGTTCAGATATAATTCCTGGGACAATCTTTATGACCAGAAATCAAAGCAAAATATTATGAGGGGGGAAGAGGGAAAAAGTTAACAAAACCCTCAGTGTCCAGGGCTTGATCAGGTTGACTATATAGTGTTCTAAAACCGAGGTAATTTCCCAAATACTGTGTCCCTCTGTCTCAAAGAGAGTTTTTCTCTTTCCTCCACACCCACATCTCCTCAAGGAGAAGCGGGATCCACTTCCTATGAAGTTAATTCTTTATTCACCAAAGCAGAAGGTTTTTAGCCAGTAAACCATTTTGTGCACACCAACAATCATGTGAATATGCTATCTAAGTTACTGAGGTATTTGCCAGTTTAACCACTTCTGCATCTGTGCCCTGGCTGAAACCCTGAAATGGTTTGCGGAAGATTTGAAGGAGCTGTGACTGTTAGAAGTTCCACAAGAATATGACTCCACACTGGTCAAACGTCTTGTTGCTCTTAGAGATTCACAGCAGGGAACAAAAGTGATATGGCCCTAAAGGAAAAATAAACAGCAGACTCTTCTTTCAGTGTATTTATCAAACAGATGAAAATAACATCTGACACAATGGCATGGAAAGGTTTGCAACACTAATCTATTTCATTTTTCTAACAGCAGCATTTTTAGTTGCTGTATTTATCGACTGAAAGTTCATTTGAATTTAACAAGGTGGAATTCAGCTCTTTCAGTCTTGGCATAGGATAGAACGGGCCTGAACAGAACCACGAAATACTTTGCCCCCTTTTATGTTCACATAAATGGCACTATTGTTTCTGATAGTCCATACCACTTACACTGCCATGTATGCTCCAGACAGAAAGATGGAAAGCACAATAGGAACTCCTGATAAACATATAAACAGACTGAGCAGGGGATAACAAAGCAGGAAGAGAACAACCGTGCTGGGTCAAAACAAAGTCCTATCAGGCAGTGCAGCCCACAGAGGAGCTGACCATTTAAGCAGAAACAAGTAGATTTCAAATCATCAGGGCCCTCCTGGTCAATGCCCAGCTCTGAATTAATATGAAGGATAGCAGAATGGTGTGGCACAGAACCTGGGGCGAAAAAAATCTGAAATGCAGAAACCACAGACACCACCAGATAAGAAGGGAGAAAGAGGGGAAAAAAAAAAAAAATCCTGATGGCACTGAACAAGGGACTTTCCTTGTAAAACAAAAGGCCAAGTTCTACAGCAGAGGTTGGGCCTTTTCCAGCACCATTGAATCTCAAATCTGTAGCAGAATGAATGGAAGGCTGAGAAAAAGTCCACCATTGTCAATGCAGTATTTATAGAGAATAAGTTCCTGTGTAGCATGTGATGCTATACTCTGGTGTGAAAAAGGAATCTAGACTAGCATCAAAAACATCTGGTTTATGACAAGAGAAAGAATGTTACCAAAAGGAAAGGGTGTCTTAATACCCCACAACCTCAACTTAAAAAAAGACCAAAACAGTTCGATCATTACCAAATGGACATGGATGATGAAGAGTAGGGCAAACAGGCTTCCAAGACACTTCCAGTTAATACTTTCCCAGGCACCAACTGTTTTCAGTCTGGGGATTCCAGACCTGAATGTGATTTCTACATATTTAGTGATCTTCAAAGGATTTGTCTTTCATAATATTGCCCAGTTGCAGAGCCTGAACATGAGCCAGCAATGTGAGCTTGCAGCCTATAAAGCCAATTGTATCCTGGGCTGCACCAAGAGAGGAGTGACCAGCAGATCAAGGAAGGGGACACTGACACTCTGCTCTGCTCTGGTGAGACTCCACTGGGAGTGCTGCATCCAGCTCTGGGGTCCTCAGCACAGGAAGGCCTTGGATCTCTTGGAGCAAGTCTGGAGAAGGCCACCAAGATGATTCTGAGGGACGGAGCAACTCTAGTAGAATTGAGATTGTTCAGACTGGAAAAGAGTAGGCTGCAGGATGTCCTAACTGTGGCCTTCCAGTTTGTGAGCAGAACAATGAAGATGGAGGCACTATTTACCAGAGTGTAGTGACAGGACAGGGGGGAATGGCTTCAAAAGAGTAGATCTAGATTGGATATTAGGAAAAAATTATTCATTGTGTGGTTGATTATGCACTAGAATGGGTTGCCCAGAGAAGTTGTGGGTGCCTCATCCCTGGAAGCATTCAAGGACAGGTTGGGTGGGGCTCTGATCAGCCTGGTCTAGTGAAAAGTTTGGAACTAGATGATCTTTAAGGTCCCTTCAAAGCCAAGCCATTCTATCATTCTATGTTTCTATGATATTATGTCAGTCCCAGACACATCTCAGCCCCTCTCCAGTGCAACAGTATGCTCTTCCACACTCCTGTCTCCAAGGAAGAAGGTACTATTTAGCACTCTTGATTACACTAGACAGTGTGGGCAACTGGAATTTTAGTGAAGAGATGCAGTAATGGGGCTGTGTGCTTTGTTTCTCCATCAGTAGGAACTGAGGAGTAAGTCTGCAGTAACACTGCCACTGCTTAGCTTGTGCATTTAGATGCATGATCTGCCAAGATTCAGACAGTGTTTTACTTCTTCACAAAGACACAAAGTTCCTTGGAAGGGTGCACTCTGTGTACGAGGAAGCGTGAGTAGGCATGTTTGCAACTAATTGCGGCTCTTGCGCCTTTCAGACTTTCGGCCTTTTTGGACCAAGTCTCTCATTTGTTTTATACATGCATTTTGCATGAAACAATAGATTCCTACTGTCTGTGGTAGTTACTAAGTAATAATGGTGGAAATTCAATCAAATCATATGAATGGATACACTCTTCACATAATGGTTATGGTTTCCTTAACTATCCAAAACCAACACTTCATAACACAGAGCAATACTTGGAATCATCCTTCTTTTCACAAGAATTCCTTTGTTTAACATAGGAACTTGAAGCCGTTTCTGATGGATTAATTCTTGAGAATTTGATATATAGATTTAGTATTTTTCCTCAATCCTATTTATTCACTCTTGCAGAGTCAAGTTGGAAGAAACCAAGAGGAGAGTTACTAAACAGATTTTCCCCTGTCACTAATATTTCCTCTTGTTTTCCTTGTCTTGTCCTGTCCTGCTTGCAGAAGGCCAGTGCTCCAATTCATGCTCTTGCCCTGTTTTCCCAGTTGGACACAAACTTTGCAGTTCACATCAAACATCAGCATATTGATTTTTCTTTTCTTTCCATGAAGCTTTCTCCATTCAGTCACGTTGCTGCAGAAAACCGGACCTTGGCTCTTTCCCCAGCCACACTGGACACATATTTGCTGACATGTCGTTTCAATTAGACTACCCAAGAGCTGCACAGAAACAGGAAACCACTCTCAACCTCAAACCAATCCAGACACCGGAAACCAGGGGTAGACAGAAGTGAGCTGCAGTTTCATTAACAGCAGTCAGAGCAGCAAAAAGCAGTACTTGCAGAAGGACAGCAGACCTTGTGGGGAGGTATGCTGTTCTGAAAGCCATTAGTTAAACTCACGAGTTAAATCCTTCCTATTTTGCTGTCTCAGATCCATTTCAACTCACAAAGTTAGCACTAGCCATCAGTGGCTAGGGGTTCATCTTCACTGAAGTCACACACAGTAACAAGTTCATTGCAATGAAAGGACACACAAGCCTCTTCAGGTCCTCTTGGCACTGTAGCCAGACCATTTGGGAGCTCAGTGAGGAAGAAACATAAGCAGCCACTGAGAAATATACAGCTGTGGCTAGACAACTTTTTACTGAACTAGAATGTCTCATACCTGACTTAGCTTTCAAGTAGCAAAACCACTATATTACACTGCCTCCTGGTATGCAGATATACTCTGAGAGATGAACAGGAATACTTGTGAGGAAATCACTGTCATTCTCACATAATCATCTCTAGTGGGTACTTCAACCAAGAAACTAAATTTGGCATGTAATATACACAAAGTTTATTTTTCAAAATAGACAATTTTCAACCTAAGAAAGCACCTCACTGAAAATTTTGCCAAAAAAACACTGCATTGCTAATTCTTTTTCTGAAGCAGTGTATTTAGGGAATATATATATATATATATATATATATATATATATATATATATATATATATGTAAATAAATTCTAAGTATTGTTTCTGGTGGACTGCAGATCTGGCAAGATTGTGTTGCAACCTAAGAACAGATGTCAGTGATGATACAAGTAGTAGAGCATGGGAAGCAAGTTTTTAAGCATTGCTTAAGAAAAGCAAAAGATGCATAATTGGAGTGATGTCTTCATTATCAACATCCTTCCACCTGACAGTCTGTGGACACACTGCAAACTAGTATGATTTATCAAGACATCAGGAGTGGCACAGCGTGCTAGCCCCTCCCCTGGCTTTGGACTTTGGAAGTCTGGTCCCTGATTGCTTGTTTGACTCATAAAGTAATGAATGCTGTTATTTGCTTGCTGATGGATGGTCTTTAATACATAATATAACTTATAACTTGATTAATATAAAGTATAATATTTGTATAATAATATGTATTATTAAGTATAATGCAACCTTGACACCCAAAGCAGCGGAGGGAGGAGCAATATCTTCATCTTGACTTACAGCCATCAGTTCTGTGGTACAGACTGTGCAAGGCACCCCAAAAGGCACACTCAACTCCCAGAAGTCTTCACCATTCTGCAACAAAGATTACTCTGTCATTAGCAGCCATGGGGAGCTTTAGCTGCACAGCAGGACCTGGATGCAGGCCTAATTCCATGGTTTGGATCACAATCCAACAGGTATTAGAGATGAGAGGCCATTCACAAGGACCACATTTTTTTTTTCTGAGATATGTAGCCAGACTGGCATCTAGTGGGATTTTGAAATGTGCCTAGGAGCCTAACTGGATTTCGGAAACCCTCTTTTAGCACTGATCAACAGTTTTTTGGTGGCTAAAATCTTCCAGGCTGGCACGTGGTTTTGATTTGTAGTCAATCTTCTGCTAGCAAAGCAATTCAAATCTTAAGTTCCAGTTCTTGTTTCTCTCTACTTGATTTGCTTTTTTATTTGGGAAAAAAAAAAAGAAAAAGGCTGTTTTGCTCTTGGACAGAGCTAGGAGTGGCAGCTGAATGTGATAAACAGGAGACAAATGCATCAGCTAACAGGGCTTTTTTTAGAAACTTCAAGTATCACTTGAGAGAAGATTTGGCACAACATGTTTTTATACAAGTACCACGTGTTGGATAGTTTGGTGTGATTATGTTCTCAGCAGACATGGAGAGTGACAATACATGCTTTACCTCTCATTTCACTGGGAAGATAGCCCTCCAGATGACATGACAGCGCTGATGTTGTTGATCATCTGACACCCAAATGATAATTTAGAGAGACTTTTATTGAGCTGACCTGTGTCACAGAATGACATTAAAGCCTATTGGTTATCGCTGTTTCAATGAAGAGACTTAGCCTGACACAAGTGTCTCAGGATTATTGAGTTTAGGTAAAAATATTGAGTACTTTGATGATGGTTCATCTTCACATGCAAATCAGATGGAAAAGAAAAAATGTGGTCATAACTAGAAACACAGAAAAAAACATGGATACTTGGTACGTATGCAGAGACCATCCAGTTGTAAATTATGTATTTCTTCTAAGCCCTTTATTCAATTAAACACCCTTCAATTGCCAAGAGACAGTCTGCATAAGATTCTTGTGTTGAGAAATAAAAGCAATTAAATTGTTTTCTTTTCTTTTTATTTTTATTCATAACAATTTAAGTTGGTTTTGGTTAGGAAAAAGTTTGTTCACCAGCATTTTTGTTAAAAGTATCAGTTTGTGTTTGCATCTCTTGATGTGGGATGTTATATTAAATTATTCATTTTTACAGAATGGAAATTAATTATTGTGTATGAAATCCCAAACACATATGGTCACAGTGCTGGTTAGATCTGCCTCCTGCTATGCTTTAGAGATTCAAATTTGGAGGTAGTATGTTATTTTCCATGCCAAGACCACCTATGGTTTTCAAGATATAAGTATCTGAAAATTAGCATTTTCACACTGAGCACTTGTTCCAGCTTTATTATACATTGACGACTACCATCTTGTAGCTACATGCACTAGAAGGGATGTTAGCAATCTATAAATGTAATTTAAGTTCTTCAGAATTTCACTGACTGACTGCATTTTCTACATCTACCTTTAGCACCATGTAACATCAATCTCTTCTTTTGAAATCTCTCAGAATGCCTTTTGACTGATAGCAGTGATTGGCATTAATTAATTTCAAGGGTCAGTTGTGAATGATTGGTTTGTCATGGTCGAAGACTGAATTATATACGATCAGGAGAGCGTGCTGAAATGGTCAGTCAGTCAGTGAAAATCAAAGAACATAAGTTCAGATGGAAAACAATTCACAGCTCTGTTTATGAATGCAGCTAAGACACTTTACATTTGAAATTAAGGGGTTTTGGTCTTGAAGCTGCTCTTAAGAAAATAGCCCAATCTCTAACTGAATTTTTGCCAATAAAATGGATAAAAAAAATTCTATTTCTCTCTGTGAATGTCAAGAAAAGTCCTACTAAAAAGTTTCAGAAAATCTGTTCTTTATTGCATATTTGTAAAATAAAATAAAATCAGATCAATTTCTGTTAGTATATAATAAACTTCTATTTCTTAACTCTTCATTTATGCATCTTCATATTTGCTATCTAAAGCAGAAAGATTCCAGGAGAAGCAACAAAAAATAATGATCCCTGTTGTTTTTTGGGGGGTTTTTTGTTGTTTGTTTTGTTTTTACTCTACATTCTCTTTTGCTTCTGCAATTTGTAGCTAAAGGGAAAGTGGAAAAAAAATATTATTAGAACAGAATATGTTTGAGGGAACAAAATCTTTTTCCAGAAAAAGGGTCACTCATGATTTTTTGTTAACCTATTTGTTGATAAAGGTTAATCTTGAAAGCATTCTAATCAAAAACATCAATGAAGGATCATTGTGAGCAGCTTTTAGAACAGTGTAGTAAATACTTGAACTCATATGTCAGTACTTATGGGAACTTATGGAATAGCCATATTGGGGAATATTTAGTAGATAAGTATTTATATCTTAGTAGATAAGTATTTAGAAACCTACTGACTGCTGATGGCCAAAAGGGTAACTCAATTTACTCAGCTTAACATCTCAATTGGTGATGGTACAGATGAACAATTATTCAATAACAATATTATGAAAAAAAAAAACAACAACACAATTTTTTTACTCATTTTATGTATCTTACAAGCATTCAAGTCAGAAAGATGCAACATTTATCAATCTATATAAAGTCTTGATTCACCATCTGATGTTTCATGGCACATTACTAATACTGAGCTCATCAGTACTAGTTCTCCTGATCTTATTCAAGTTTTACATTATCAGTGGTTTCAGTCATAAATGACAGATTCAAGAGAATTCTAAGATAAAAATTTCACTAATCTTTATTTAAATGGGCTTCATTTGTTTGTATAATGGCAATTCTAGTCATATCATTGCTGAGAACACTCTATGTTCTAAACACAATCTCCAGGCTAAAACTCCATTAGAAGAACACAAAACAGTTTTCTAGTACATCTTGTTGACTATAAGATGGTTCTATGAAGCAGGATCTTTTGAGAATAGTAAAGTCACCATTAACTTGCCACAGAAATGAGAATAGTCCAGTGAAGTGCAAAATTTCACAATATTTCACTCTCAAGAAGCCATATGAATGGGGCCTATGACAGTGAGTGGCACCTCCTTGTTCTCGAGATTGTCATGGTACACTAATCCAGCATTGTTTGTAATAAAAAATTGTAAGTACGATAAATGCCAGCTCTTCCCATCTGCTTCTCAAATCGAAACAGATCCAATTTCTTAAAGGTGTTGAGCCAAAAGTGGACCTTTTGTATTTGTAAACTAAACTGGATATAAATTGTTTTATTTCTATTGTTACAGTTATAAATTATTTCCTTTTTAGTTTTAAAAACATAGAGACCACTGTCATCATAATAGTGTCATAATACAGGTGTGTTTCATAACACAGGTACATGGTTTTTGTTACCAACAAAGCTGGAAGTGGGTGTTATTTATTAATCAAATAGCACCTAAAGTTCCAGCCCTGTTAAGTTTTCAAACAGACTAGGATCTGCACAATTATAGTACTTCCAATCTGTGTATGGAAACCATGCCATCAATAATCCCACACATTTAGAATATTCAGTAAATATCAAACTTCTGTTAAAGAATCAAAGATGGACAGCAATGCTGAAAAATATGGAATGAAGAGAGAATCAGGATTGCAAATCATCATGGATATCAGTGATAAACGAGGTGAAGAAAAGTTAATATAAGTAAGCAGTGCTTTTTCCCCAGTAAAGTTGATAGAAAACCAGTCTTCCTTTCAAAAATAGGGGGTATATAATTTGTACCAGGCAATTCTGTTCTTGAGACCTCTTATATACATTCCAAAATATTTAAAACTCGTGAGACCCCACCTGGAACATGGCACCCAGCTCTGGGCTCCTCAGCACAAGAAGGACAAGTACCTGTTACAGTGAGCCCAGAGGAGGGCAATGAAGAAGATCGGAGGGATGGAGCACCTCTCCTACAGAGACAGGATGACAGAGCTGTGGTTGGTTAGTGTGGAGAAGAGAAAGCATTGGACAGACCTCTTTGTGGCCTTTTAGAACCCTAAAAAGGCTTAATAAAAAGAGACACAGAGACTTTTTATACAGGAAGACAGTGGCAGGACAAAGAGCAATAATTTTGAACTGAAAGAAGGCAGGCTTTGATTAGATATTAGCAAAAAATTTTTTACTCTGAGGGTGGTGAGGAACTGGAACAGGTTGCCCAGTGAAATTGTGGACAACCCATACCTGGAAGTGTTCAAGGCCAGGCTGGATGGGCCCAAGCAATCTGATCTAGGGAATGGCATCCATGTCTCTGGCAGGGGTTTTTGAACTAGGTGATCTTTAAAATCCCTTTCAACCCAAATAATTTAATTCTTCCATGATTCTACTGAGCAGTATGAAAAACCATGGTGATGAACACATTAAAAAATACCTGAGAGAGGAAAAGAGAAATAGGCTGATAGAAAAGTAACAAGGTCACATGGCATGAATCCACAGTGATGTGCACTGGGTGACAGCTGGTACCTGGAAGCATGCAATATATTGTTAGGCTTGTTTTTTTACCAGAAAGTTGGTGTATTTCCAAACATTGGTGAAAAGCAGAAACACAGAGATTGGGTCAACCTCCCACAGTTCACATCTGATCCATTGAGAGTAGGATTAATTGTGCTTGCCATAAATACTCATCTATTGCCATGTAAACTGATGGCAACATATATAAACAAAAGTAGCTGTGTGTCAGTCATTTAATCAGGTGTCACAACTTTATTAATTTAGTATGTACACAAGGACAGAAGTTTTCCAAGGAGAGTGAAATTTCTGATAGGGTAGGTGTATCTCTGATTTTTTTTTTCTTTTCTCAAGAGAAAATAACCCTACTTTAGACCCTCACAATACTAGTGAAGTAGTTTAACAAAACATCAAGCTCTGCAGGAAGAATGATCAGGCATTAGGTAGTGATCACACTAATGATCAGGCAATGTAGGTAAGTGGAGAACTATCAGTATACAGCTGACACAAGAGTTGCAAAGAGCTTACCCATCCACTTTCTCCCTATTTATTTAAAAAACTCTAACAGAGACAGTGCAGATCAGTGCTACCATATGAGTAAACTTAGGGGATGACAGCCCATGTTGAAAAGTGAAATAACCTACAATTTGCTCTGTTAGCATTTTGTCAGCCAAATGGAGAGCAGAGTGTGCAGACAGTTTCTAATTCCAGTACCAGCAGGTTATGGCTCCCAATCAGGCAGGAAAAGAAAAGGGTTGAGAGACTACCTACATTTACCCAGACAGACTACCAGGACAGGGGAACATGAACTAGTAATTTCCCTGGCCTTCTTTCCTTCACTGTATTCTTACAGAGATTGTGATCTCATTGTGACTCTAGAATAGTCTGTTAATTATCAAGTGGACAAAAATTAGGGTTTCTCCTCAAATACAGTGTACTGGTGTCAGACCCTTAATAGAGTTTTACTATGAAGTTTAAATTTTGACTACCTACGTTAGCAGATACCAATAGTAAGCTGCATGGGTGCATCCTACATGCATACAATGCCAATAAAGCTCAGGAACTGAGTTATAACTCAGGACTGTTTCATGGTTACAGTCCATCAGTGCTGTTGCTGGGATTCAACACAGTCATTTGGAAGTTAAATTGTGTTGAATTTGCTTGTTGAAAGTTGGTGCTCACAATAGAAATAGATAACAATCTCTGGATATTGAATCAAGAATGGATCATAGCTCTAGCTGTGTTGGCTCCCTACTGTCTCAAAAAAAACCAACTTTTAAAGTTCTGTAAAGAGACAGGAAAATTGAAGAAGCAACGCAAGTCTTTAATGGATCATTTTAAGCCTTTAATGAGAATGAGGGTACATCTTGGACACAGGTCATAAAACTGGCTCAAGACTGACAACAATGCATAATGACTGTGCAAAGGAATCCCCATTATCAACCTAATAGTCAGGAAAAGATAGATTAGGATGGCAGAGTGTTCACACGTGGCCTCTTGGGGATCATTTCTTAAATTAATTCTTAACACGCAAAGCTGTAAAAAGATGATTTGTTGAGACTTGAGGATGATTTCTTTCCCAGATATTTCCATGGTTTTAGCATGGCTGATGACATGTTTCCTCCTTAGGTTGTGTGCCCAGAAAAAAAAGACAGGAATCTATTAAATGGCATAAAAGCACAGTTTAACAAACTGAGCATCTTAAACTGTATTCATCAGGATTCATATACTGCAGGGCAAAAATACAGATTGCTTTGAATCTTTGATAGACACAAGGAGAAGTGCTGAATACAGGTTTTCTCTACAAGAACCACTGAGCTTAAAAGTATTAGGGTCAGAAAACTCCTCTGTAACATCATGGCTGGAGCAAGTCTTCATTAATCTCAATGGCTGTCAATAATCATGTGAAAATTTTTGGTGGATTTTTTCCCATTTAAAACATCAAAGTTTTATATGGATGCCTGTTAACATGGACATCACAGAAGGGGATCAGCCTATGATGTTAAGTTACAGACTCCATGTATTTGAAAAAAGAAATCTTCCTGTTCATTCTGCCAAATGGTGGGTGGTATCTGCCAAAAGAGCACCAAAAGACCATTATATCAAACTCTCTGAGGACACTTTGTGAAAGGATAAAGAAAGTATAAAGACATCAACTTTGTACAACCTTTCATGAAGCAGGATGACATAGCAGGACAGCAAATTGCCTCCATTGTGTTCATGTGGATTACCAAAGAACAAAAATAATCATAATAAAAGAAGTTGGGTTATATTTATTCCACCATGAAAAGGCTAATAATTACCTGGCCCAGAGCTGACACAGAGAATTAAAACATTCAGCAGAAATCAGGCTTATGCAATCATGCTGCTGATTTAACACCTACTTCTCCTCATGACAAGTTTGAGTCCATTCACCAGTTTCTTTGTCCATATCACCCACTGGCTTTGAGCCTTCAGCGATGAATGGTTTCCCATTCCGACATACTTGTTGCATCCCAGCTCAGTTTAGAAGTCACAACATTAATTAGGTTTCATAAGAACTTTGAAAATAACACCTGAACAGTAGAGAAATGCCACATCAATTTTTTTCTCAACAGAGAAAATTCCTCCTGTAGTTTGGCACTATGTCAAAAACAGATCAGCAGTAGAACAAAAGAAGTGGGATGAGACTCTTATGAGATCTAAAGATAATGCTGCAGGAGGTATTATAGAAGGCCCAAAAGGAATCCAAAGTTTTTGCAGTGAGTAAAGCAGATGACAGATCATATGCATCTGTGAGAAACCAAAATCCTTTTCTGGTTTTAAATACTATGAGTGGTCCCTTCTGTACCTATACAAGTAAGGATGTGGAAAGGCTTCCAAAACTTTTGTTCCATGTATACAATAACACGAAAGCCATATGCCTTGTCACTTGGCTGAACTGGGATACATTTTGCAGAGGGACAGAATTTGGTGTGGGGTATGTGATGCTTTGAGTCAAAGTCAACTAATGTCAATGGGGCCCCACCTGCTGCCTTCAGCAGACTTTGGATCAGGCTCATTGCATCCTGATAAAGATCAAGCAAAAGGGGGCCTTGAATTCTCATTCTGATTTATGCTGAGTAATTGAATACGAATATAAAGACAATAAAAATAACTTCAGAAAGGTCACTTGGCTAGTCAGCCTAGGAAATAAATTTAGATGTCTTAGGTAAATGTTTAAACTACCAGTGAAAACACTTTTTGAAGGCATGAGGTTTTATGGGGGTTTTCAAGAATTACAGGCATCATTCAAAATCTACATTTTTTTACATTCCTAATGTAATAAACAATCGATAGGGCTTTTCAGCTCCTTTCTTATGGCCTCATCCTTCTATTGATCTCAGCTCAAACCCTCACCTCAGTGAAGTCTCACACATATAAGGACAGACAGACTCAGCCTTAATGAGTTCCTGTATCAGCCTCGTCCATGATATATGCAAGATTATACATAGATCTGGAAATAGTGTCTGACAGCCATGTGCTGCTGCACAGGAGTGGATGGAGACAACACTCAGCCTACCTGTGTGACCCACTGAATACTCTTTGGCAGTAACATATAAACCCATCTGTTAAGTAGTCCAAGAAATGGGGTTGCCAATATCTGGATTTCATTTTCAGAGGGAAGAAAGAGGAAAATAAATACATATCCTTTTCCTTTCTGATTTGACTCTGCTGTTTGTCTTCTAAGAGTCATAAGATTTTCTCCAACCTGGAGAGGTCATCCTGTTCTTACTTGCATATCTTCAGAGATGATCGGTTCCCCAGATATTATTTCCAAATCCTACAAATGTACCAAGGAAAGTTAAGTAAACTTTGTATTTCCTGACCTGATGTGAAACAAGCTTTGGGGGATACCATTATCAGGGTCCTGAATGGTTTAGATACCACAGGTTGTATGTGATGACATTCCAAATCAGGAATATTTGTACTTGCACCAAGTATGTCATGGCACCAAGGCCATGACATTTGCTGCACAACCATCAAAACTTTCCTCCAGGTTACATTAAGGAGTAGAGCCAGAAGCATGTTAACAGTCTAGGGTCCTGCTGAGGTAACTTAGCTTACTGAAAAAGTTGTGATGTGATTGTAGAACATCTAATCTAAGTACTGATTAGGTCACTTATATTGATAATATTCTATAAAGCTGTAGTCATGTCACCAAATGAGTTGAAAGCAACACTGGAAGACAGCAGCGATCTTAAACCAGAATAACCCAGATTTTCCAGATTCTATTCCAGTGTTCTATCTACTAGGCAGTCACTCACATCCTTGAGTTTACAACATTAGACTCTCTATGCTGCTTACCACAGTGAATTCCAAGCATCTATTCCCTATTACCTGCAAAACTACAGTTTACTGATCCATTCCCTCAACAGAAAAATTTGTTTGCAGTGCAAGTCCCCAGTCTTGCCCACAATTTTAATTTTATTCATATGACATTCCCAGTGATAGAAATGGCCCTTTCAAGGTTAAAGATAAGAACACAATTGTTTACAAGGCTTACTTTTGACTTTGTAGCTAATACAAACCTACAAAGTCTAAAAGCTGGGCAATCATTCCTTCTGTTTCACCTATGTGGGGGCCATGTTCCTACATGTTTAACTACATCTGCTCCCTGATTGATACAATATATTAAATTATTAATTAATACAAAAAAATCAGCCTTTTAATACTCTTAAATAATATAAAAGGAAGGTATGTAGGTTTCCCACTCCATCAAAGTCATTTTGCCTTAAACTATGTTCTTGGGCACCTGACAATTGCCTGGGAGAAATTTTGCAGGTCTGTCTTTCAAGACAGGAATCTGTTGTTCAGGTTTTGGGATTCATTGTGTGCCGTAGAAAGGAGCATTGTTTTGCTTAACTGCATTTTCTATGCCATGCACAGAAAGGTCATAGCAAGTCCAAAACCAGTGGGAAAGGGAAGAGGGAGGGAAAAATGAGAGGAATGGCTACAGGAATCTGGTGTCTTATTTGCTCTGCCCTTTAAGAAATAATATTTTTCTTTAAAGAAAAGGTGGAAGTATCAAGAGCTGCAAAGAAAGAGGAAATAGTGTTGGGATCATAGGAGTGCAGTAAGGAGAACAGAGCTGGTGTTTGGGGCTGGTCAGGAAATGGAAAGAATCCAAGATTCCTTCCCAAGGAAGGGAAGGATTCCTCCCAAGATGAGTCAGGACCCAGCCTTTAGGGTTGCTTTATATTCATTAGGTAAAATTGATAGAGAAACACAGAAAAAGTCTACAGTTTAAAGAGGTCTTCAGTTCACCTGATTCACTGGCATATTTGAAGGAAAAGAAAATTTTGCATAATAATTTTATACCAATACATTCCCTTTTAATTTTCTGTGGTGGATGTAAAAACAACATTATGCCAGCTATGAAGAAAGTGACTGCCAGAATACATTGGGCTGCTATGCCTCCTCCTATCTACAAACCCAAATAACCCAACTGCATAAGTCTTTTTAAGAAACATTTCCATATTTGTGGAAAGGAAGGTAGGAAAAAAAAATTACCCAGATGCCTCAGGGAATACAGCTCCCTCTGCTTTGACTTATAAAAATATCACTGTTAACATAACTGATAATTCATACATGATGCCACTTAGCAAATGGGAACATTTACCTCTTTAACAGCCCTGTAATACAGGCTGTGCTGGGTCAAGTTCAGCAACCCCTGAAGTACATTTATGCATGATGAGCTTGAACATTTCTCTCTATCTCTTAAGTAGAAAAATAAAGTAAATAAGTGACTGAGAACACTGGAAGGAAAGCTGCAGCCAAATTAGGACAAAAGCACAAGCAATCACTGCCCTTTCTCTCTTTACAGTGAGCTTTTTTTTGATCATTCCTGCTTTGTTAGGGAAATATTAAAGGTTTAATTCCATAACCCTGGCTCACACAAGCAAAAATACCCCATGAGTTTAGTGAAGTTAGTGCTGCTATATAATGGGATCATGAAAAAGGACCCAGGTGGAAGCGACTGGTAGTAGATATTGGCCTCGTACCTCTGAAGGATAGTTTTTGTGTCATTTTCCTTGTTACTGAAAGCCACCCATGAAATTAAGCTATGATTAATTGGAATCTTCAGCAGTGTTGTAGAAGGCCTGCATCATGCCCTCTCCACTTTAATGATTAAAAACATTACACCTTGGTCCTTATTTACAGCAGACAATCACCATTTTCCATAACATGCAATCAAACCTTCTGCATTGCTGTTTGAGGCACTACTGCAGCACAGCTGGGACAGGGAACTTCAGGAATACTTGCTCAGTACTTCTCTGTTTCTGTAAATGAAGGGTCCTCATTTTCTTCTGCTAGTTGTGCAGGCATGCCTCACTAACAATTACTGAGGGTCACAGGCAAACAATTTCCACACCTACTGTACATAATAATTGTCATGAGAAATTATCTTCACAGCCTTCTAAGCTTCCATTTGCAAACAATGATCTATATGATAATAATATCTCTATAGCTTACAATGCATACACATTAGCCTGGTGTATACACAGCACAACTTTCCATAGAGATGTCCACATTGATCATCAAAACTTTATTCCGTACTTCATAGCTGGGAATTAAATGCTTGGCATGTTTTTATCAACAAAACATTCATTCTCAATGCCTCTGGCTGCACATTATTCTTGACTAAATGGACATGCTACAAACCTCCTACATTCCAACATATGGCTTTCTTGCATACTTCAGAAAGAGAAATTAAACAGACATAGGCATTAATGCTCTCTATTGTGCTAAATGAAGAAGGTTTGGAGTAGTATAACATGGTTGTTTCAAGAGATGCCTCTTTAAAAAACAGAATATATTTACATTCAAAATTAAGTATTATTTTCTCCCTATTTCTCATAATCCTTTCATATGGCAGACGTGCACCTGATCATGCTGTTTCCCATACAGCAAAGCATGTTTGTGTGCTGCTAAGTGGTAATGCATTTCATGTATATGATACCTGCTCTGCCAAGTTGCCTCTCTTTCTCTATGCATGCTGCAAGAACATTTCTAATTAGGTATTTGCCATTAACAACATTTTCATACATGCATGCTATTCATAAGAGGAAAACAAATAATTTTGCTTTGGATTAAGCTCAGTTTTAAATAACAAACTGTGTTATCAAACCTCCCCCCTTCCTGAGGCAGAGGCACATGGCTGTGTACACATAGGTACACACACCCTCAGAGAGCAGAGCACGGCATTTTCCCCTGAGTATTGCGTGTCCCCTGCAGCCCTTTAATGCTTAAGGCTTAAATGCTAAAACACTAAAAACAGGTGTACCTTGACCCTCTGAAGATCTGATAAGATCTGACTGGATCAAAGGCCAAGGTCACTTGAGTCATGAGATTGGCTGAGTGATATTATTTTTGTCATGGTTCCAAACCGTTGAGAGGTAGGACTCTGATTCTGGCACATGAGAATCAAATGATATGATAGTCTAGTTATTAAATATGACAGATAGAGAAAGCTGTATGTTGCACAGCTACTCTGTGATTAGTAGCCTATATTTTACAATGTCACTGCTTTGAATGCTGTAATACTTCCAAGACTCTTTCAAGAACTAAGGCTTTTGAATTTAAAAAGAAACAATAAAAGAAGATAGAGATGGAATCTGGTAACAGTTCTGTAAGATTTCACAGCTTATTTTCCCAAACAGCATTCTATTTCAATAATTCAACTGTAAAACAAGTTCTCTACCACCATTTTTTTTTCCTTAGGATCATCTTTAAATCTTCTATTTTATTTTATTTTAATCAGACAGATGAATAAACTTCCATGGAACATTAGAGGAATGCAAAACAAGAAAAGTGAGCTCTATCTTCTCATTTTCATGTTATGCTTGCAAATAGATGCAGCATTTTAAAACCAGCTCATTCTCCTACAGGTAACCTATCTTAAGAATTAGGGAGGAACCCTAGCAACAATAAAAATGCCCATCTCACCCATGTATCTCAAACACTATCTTTTTAAGGTAATCAAAAGTGAAGTAGTTTGATGTTTAGCATAGCATATCTATACCTTACACATCCTATCAGTTCATTCATCTGTAAACTAGATATACTTTTCTGTCTCCCTGATGCCTAGAAAATTATTTTAAAGGCCTTTGAGATCCTCTGATGAAAGGCATTTTAATAGCATGCAGTATCATTGTCATGGGCATCTTGAGTGCCTTCTTGCATTTTGAAAATGCAGCCTTTTGTCCTTAGAAGGCGGCCTAAAACCCTAATTAAATCGGAAGATTTTTGTGGACTGAGGGATTGTGCAGTATTAGATAAGTTAGCAACAAACCCATCAAGTAGTCCAGGGGGAAAAAAAAATAAAATGCAATCAGGTAATCTTACAATCAGCAGATAAAAGCTAAATAGAAACATATTACATAGCCTGTAACTATAATAGGCTAACACTGCATTATTTCCAAGACCTAACTACTGAACACAATCATGAAGAGAGCGAAGAACCGTGAAACGCTCAGTGAAAACAGGATGAGAAGGGAGAACTTGCATTCAAAACTTGGGATTTTCTGCTGTTTCTTCTCAAAGAATGGGTGATTGCTTGATATAGATAATATAAAAGATGATATTAAGGCATGTTTGAACAGGCAACAGTTGCTACTGTGCTTAAGAGCAGAGCTGGAAGGAATGACTCTTTCTGTTTTGAGTAGAAATGGGCCCCCGGTCTCTAAGAATGTGTGCATGATGTATAATAGATACCTGTCTGATATAATTAATTATATTTTTCCTAAATTTAACATTGCCTGAAGGGCAAAATCATTTTGCTTGGTGAAATCCCTCATGCCACACAAAGTCTGTGCACAAGTCAGATTTAATTGCTGTGATAAAACCACAAGAAAGACCAGGTTTGCATTAAATCTATAACCACATCTAGTGAAGAATAGCTTTAATCACCTTTGAAATGGTGACCACAAGATAATTAAAGGGAAAGTGTTCTCATTAGTAATTATCCAGGAATATCAAATCTCAGTTTATCTTGAAGTCCAATTTAAAATGACTTGGCATGGTTTTGATTTTTTCCTCTATTTCTGAGGTTATGAATCTCCTAGAATTTCTTCTGTGAGGGTGGGAAAAAAATCGAATTTGCCCTGTGGAATTCCACAATCTACTGTCATGCTTCCTTTCCTGTGTCTGTGCTAGTCAGGTAACAGCAGTCACTTCTCATTGATACCTTTGCCATTTTCACATTCCGGACAAACTGAAAACTGAAGTTTTTCATTCTCAATAAAGACAGCATTACTTGTGTTGCTAGGAGATGATATATCTCATTGCTTTTATTACTAAAGCCTCTTTGGGGTAGCTTCTCTGCTCCTGGTAACAAATATTTGATCTCTTGCACGTGTGCTTCCAGTGGAAAAGGGAAGCAGAGCCTCATGTGAATCTGAGCAATAACTTTCTTTAATTTGCACGTGTAAATCAGCCTTGAATCTGAGATTTTCAAACAGCACACGGGACTACCCCAACTCTCCAGAATCAAAGCATAGCTCTGACTCCAGGCTTTGACAAGAGTCACCTGTGTTATGAAATGACCCTAATCAAAGAACAGCACAGAGAGCAAATTCTCCTGCTTCTCACATTGTTTCCTCTCTGAAACCTGTTTAACAAATCTAACACACCACATCTCATTAGGCTCAGCCTTTACTTCACTGTAAAGAAAATGAAGTTGGAAGACTATCTTTAAGAACATCAGATAATGCTAACAGTACAACATGATATGTGTAGTAGGATAAACCATTCTTTCACAGGGACTTATTTCCCTCTGCATACTTTCTGTGTTTTCCTCCTCCTTTCCTCTTTACACACCTCAGCAAATATGCCAGAAGGGGGGATTCTGATCTGAACTGCTGCCTATGAAATTTCAGACAGCTTGATTTTTGGCTTGGCAAAGTTTGGTAGGGGGCACTTTCAATATTAGGCTTATAATGAAAGGATTGTTGTAACCTTATCTGTGTTATGTGGAAGAGATCAACATCACTCAATCATTTAAAAAAAAAAAAAAAACAAGAAAGCAAAAGGCTTCTCTTTTTTCTTTGAATGTAATTTAGTTTTCCTTTCCCCCTTTCCCAAGTTTCATTGTGGGTTCACTGAGCTACTCTCCCCTTCAGGCAGAAATGGAAACCAGAAGAGTTGCATTCCTTCAGTCTGTTTCTGACAGCGAGTGTGGCTGCATCAAACTTAGCAACTAAGGGCTTGCCCTGCACTCTGTAGTGCAGCTGTGCAGAACTTGGCTGTTTCAGATCACAGTGCTTTCATAAAGACTTTCACAAAGGTTTTACTTGGCTTGCTGCTGCTGAATTGCACTTTGAGATGGGCAAACACCACAAAAATAAGGGAAAAAAAAAGGTATCAAAACACTCAGTGAAAAACCTTGCATTTCATCTGTTCCTGTGTTGAAACTGCATGATGCTATGAGTTTACATGATAGAGAGAAATAAAAGAATTTTTTGAACCTTGGCCCTGGTTTGCTTTGAAATGTTCACAGACCATAGCAAAACTTTCAACTGATATAAAGTGAGATTCACGTTTCTAATGAAACCAGGCCATTTTGCATGGATTCAGGTTTCATAATGCAGGTCTCTTACAACTGTACTCTCAAAGGAATATATTCCTATCTCAAGATGGGATTTACATACTGTATGTAACTCCCCACATGTCCCGGCAAGATTATTACTTTCTTATATAGCCGTAAATCCTAGAGCTTTATGTTATGTCAAGGGAATGGATAATCCTCTCACTAAGGGCCAAATCCTACCCCTTGAACAGGCATGTCAAGGCCCAAGAGGTAAAAGAAACCCTATTCTTTGAGGAGATAGATTAGCAAGGCACGCCCTCCGCAGCAGCACAGAAGATGCTCAGTTCACACTGGTGTGCCAGGGTCCTGAGTAAGAACACAGTCAGCCCCAGTAGCCACACACAGAGCAGCACAGGAACCAGCAGCCCTGCACCAAACAGATCAGGCACTAGTTAGGTTATGTCAATCAGGTCCTGACACACATTATTCCTTTACCTAGAAGCATCCCTGCAACTTAAATTCAAAGAATACTTAACATGGGTAATGTTAAATCTCAAACTGTGGAGAGGATAAACAGAAGACACCAGGTTCTGGACTCAAGTGCTATTCTCTTGCACTAAGGGGAGATGGGGTTTTTGAGTGAATGCAGAATAAAACTTTACAGTTGTGCAGTATATTTTATTTTAGGGAAACCAGACTGGTGTTTTTCAGAACTTGAGTGTTCTTCATTGCAATTTTTCTAACAGCAATGGACAGCCTGAAGAACCCAATTTTCTCTGTACGTATGCAGTTCTCTGTATACATACCCCCAGCACTCCCTATTATCTGCAAGTTTTATTTCCACAATTTAGGATTCCTCCTGCTCTGCCCCCCCCAGGGGGCCCTGAAATGCATGTAAGTGCATGGCATGATAAATCGGTACACCAACAAAAAGAGAATTTCTGCATGTCCTAAGGAGTATCACTCTGGGACGTGCCAGGAAAATTCCTTGTTCCAAAGGCTAAGAACAAACAAAACTGTCCCTTCTCAGCAGCAGCCATCACATAATGATAGCTTGTTTGGGCCCTGCCTAAGCACTGCCCACATCAGGCGAGCCCCAGAGAGCAGGACACCGCCTTGCTCAGACCTGATGTCTGACACTGGACCCAGCTTCCTTCCTTTCCCCTTCTCCCTGCCAAGCCAGGGCCCTTCCAACACACCCCTTTATGTTGTGCAGGGGTGGTGTGTATAGGAAGCAATTAACTCCCCACAGCTGGTCTAATTCCTGCAGGATGGAGAGACAACTGTAGTCCCTTTTCTAGACTGCTTAAGGATTAACTCCTTTTTCCCCAGTGTCTCAAGGGGGTGTGCACACTCTCAGGAGTTAGAGTACAGCTCTGAACATATTTGACTTTCAGCAGCAGTTTCACATCTAAAGGGCTATCGATCTTTAAACAAAACATATTATCAGTAACAGATTAAAAACAAAGTTCTGTTAGTTTATATTATCTTTTATCTTATATCTGCTTCAAGCAAATAAAATCATGTCCTGTAGAGATTAACCAAAAGTATAGAAATGGAAGCCCACACTGTAAAATCTTATTTCTTTCATGCAAGTGATTAATATATAATTGAATGATAATATTGCAAATAATAATAATAATACATGGCACTTATATAGCACCTGCCATCTGAGGATCTCAGCACTTTTCAAACAGCTACAAAATCTCACACATGCTAACAACATGGCTTATGATCTTTCCTGCCTAACCTTTCAAAACTTTACATGCCATATGAGCGTGTTAAAACCAGGAAATGAATATGCCTGTGACTTCACAGAATTGGACAAGGGTTTAGGTCTAAATCTGGTGCAAATATGTGCCCACCCTAAGTGAATCTGATCCCAGCATGGCTCAGTTAGGATATTATTGGGGTGAGGTAGATATGTGTGCATACATATTTAATTACTATCTGAGTTTTCATTCATTTAGGGAGTGAATTGGTTCAAGGAAAGGGGAAAATCTTGGTTCAAGGAAATCAAAAGAATTTGTACCACCAGAGGTTATCTTTACCTTATTCTGCCTCAGACACAAACACACACACGCAAAAGAGTTTGGCCAGGTTAGACAGAAGACTCATTAATGTGCCCTTGATGCAGTCTCTACCACAGGTGCTCACATAAAGCCCAGCCAGATGTAAAATCTAGATCAGAAGTTAAATTTCCTCCTGCAGGTATGTTGGCAAAGGCACTTGGTGCAGAGCCCCACACATGTACACCTGATTGGTGACTGTGAGGAGCTGTAGGTGAATGATGAAGCTACATAAAACAAAGATTAACAGATTCAACCCATGTGCTTGGCAGATACATTAAAGTGTGCAGATTGTCATTATGTGCGGGGTTTGGAAAATGCAACAGTAACTCCTGTCAAGAGGAATCAAGAATTAAAAGGGCCAGACCCTGCTGCCCAGCTTCTCACATGGTCTCAAGAACGTGCACTGGCTGAAAAGGGACAGTGGTGGCTCATTGATATGGCACAAGTTTAGGAAGCTGAGGTGTTGGGATCTGCAATATGGCCAGTGATCACCTCTGTCACCCCAGTTAAACAGGTTCTCTCCATAATTCTGCTTTCTTTCCACTTCAGAGTAAACTGTCATTATAAAAATGAGAAGTATTTTTGAGGTGATGTTTAGTGCCATTAAGAGGCAGTTTTAATGATCTAGTGATCTGTGTAATACAAGGACACCCAGGTATGTGAGCCCAACAGCTCTTCACTAATCTCATTCCTGGCAAAGCTGCTATTATTGATTTGGTATCAGACCAAATAAGAACTCACAAAAAACTCTAATGAAATTAATACCTTAATTTCAATATTATGAAGTTCTATTGAGCCCAGTAACACATTAATTGAAGATTTTATTTTTCAGATATGTCTTTATCTCAACACAAAAATATTTTAATAATGAGAGAAAACATTCCCTCCCTCCTTCCTCCCTTCTTCCCTTCCTTCCTTCCTTCCTTCCTTCCTTCCTTCCTTCCTTCCTTCCTTCCTTCCTTCCTTCCTTCCTTCCTTCCTTCCTTCCTTCCTTCCTTCCTTCCGCCACTTCCTTCCGCCACTTCCTTCCGCCACTTCCTTCCGCCACTTCCTTCCGCCACTTCCTTCCTTCCGCCACTTCCTTCCTTCCGCCACTTCCTTCCGCCACTTCCTTCCGCCACTTCCTTCCGCCACTTCCTTCCGCCACTTCCTTCCGCCACTTCCTTCCTTCCGCCCCGCCACTTCTTTCTTTCCACCACTTCCTTCCACCACTTCCTTCCTTCCACCACTTCCTTCCTTCTTTCCTCTCCCCTCAGTGCTCTTCTAGAGACATTTAGTCCTCTTCACACTAAACTCTTGACTGAAAATCACAAATAAAGCACCTACTTCTAAAAGACATGCTATCCAATCAGGGACCAGAAATAAACCAGGTGAACAGTCACACACAAGGAATAACTTAAAGTAAATAATCATAGTGTTCAAATTGCAGATAATTCATAGGGTACAGTTTGCTCACAAAAATAATTCAGCAGGCAATTACAAATAATGATCTAATTTGGGAAAATCACAATCAGCTTGTGTGCATTACATTTACAGAAGAACTGAATTTGCTGGATGAAATATTTGTTATGAAGAGTTCAACCAGCTCCACTATTTACTTCACAGAGTAGCTAAATCCAAAGAGCACACAGTGGAAACTGCTGCAGAAGGGAAATATTTACATATTATCTATGTTAGAAGTGTGCAATGAAAGTTGGAGAGAATACACAGCTAAAAAGGCATGCTAATCACCCTGGAAATCATAATGCAAAATTAACATGCAATAGATGCTAAATGGCAAGCAAATAAATGCAGACATGTGACCAAACCAGGCCCAAAAATTCTAGATCAATATCTTACTTCCCCACTGACAGTATTTATTTCATAGCTAGGGGAATAGAATGATGTTGCTACTATTGCTGTAGAGTACAGACCTAAATTTCACACTCATTTGGCTTACACACACACAAGGATTCCCAATTTCTCTCCCATAGACACTGACTGGTGTTACCAGGTTCATACTACAACCTGATGGAGTGCAAGGTGTTTGGAGATGACTATGCAAAAATCTGTTGACTGCCTTGAAATTTTGAGCCAAATTTAGCAAAACAGAAATATAATTGCATTTCACAGTAACCACATTTTGTTTTGGTTCTTCCAGAAGACAAGGCAAGAAATGGAGCAGGATACACAGACACTGTTAGGAGGTCAGATTTAACCCTCTGTCTGGTTGAATTTGTCCTTGGTACATTTTGGGATCTTTCTTTGCAGGGGCTCGTCCTGTCTCATCTTACCTAAGAGCTGTCAAAGTACACCTTCCAGACCAGAATATTCACTTCTGACCTAGCTTGGGCCAAGTTTTAGACCAGAGGATATTTATTAAACAGCTTCACAGTTCTAAACAAACTTACATTGTTCCACAGCTTTAAGTAGTGAATTTCTCATGAACAATATCATGTCTCAATTTCACAATCCCTATTACAGACTTTATTTATAGTGCCTTGTGGAAAAATATTCTTAAAGCAACATTGAAGAAAGGGGCTTAAAATGAACATATGTTGAAGTTAATAAATTATAGCATTTCTTGTTCTCCTTTTCCCCCTTGTTTTGTTTCCCATGTTTTGGGACCAATCCCATGCAGACCAGGTCCAAATAAAACTGAATAAAGATTTAGGAGGCTGTTTGGGATCAATCCCATTTTAGCAGTACTATTCTAACCACACCAGGATGTTATGTAGTATCATTTTTTTCTCTTTTTGAACGTTGGCCATCCTTTCAGCCTCCAGAATTTGACATGCAAGTCGCAGAACTGTTCCAGATTTGGTTTTGACCAAAAAAAGTGAGTTTTCTAAGGACCCCATAGCCACAGGATTGGTATTTCCTACACCCTATAGTACAAGAATACTCAGTGGGAGTTGAGGCAGTAGAAAAATCCTGGGTGAGGCTGCATGAAGCTACAAACACCATTTGAAAACTGAGTTGTCTCACCACTCTGACCAGAGAATCTCCACAAACCACTAATAAATGTACTCCAGACCACAGCTGGGGAAAGGCTGAGATAGACAAATCATTTAAAAACCAGAACATGTTCTTCATTCACAGGGCTTTCTTTAAAGGGGAATGAAAATGAGGCACAGTGACTGACAAAGCATTTCCTTTAGACAATACAATACTTACTTTTAATTTATAATCTAGTTTACTTGGCAAAAATGACTTTTCCTTCTCATTTCATTGCTATGTACTTTCTTGCCTCTACAGGGAGCCAGCTGGTCACCACTTTCTGCCCTAGAGGTAGCTGCTTTTCACTGGTGCTTTATATTGTTGTGAAGTGCTTAGGGATTTACAAGATGGAAGACACTATAAATGTGAGAAATTGTGGAGCTTGTTAAAGTTATTACAAAACTTCCACTTTGTATTAGTCAAATCTTTTCACAGCCACTTTACCACTGAAGTCATCAAAATGTCATCCATCCTTTCAACTAGGAAAGAGGGCTCACCAGATGAGCCCTCTCCATTTAAATGGCATTATCCATCCTAAAATTCTGTTCAATTTGGATGACTGATGCCTGCACCCAGCTTATCCCACTTTTGCTCACGCTCTGCAAATTTCAAACTGTACAGAATTTGAACTCTCCCTGAAAGCAGTGTTTGTTAAACCCATACAACTATATATACAACTATACCATAAAAAAAAAAGAACAAAAGGGAAAACAAAGAAACTAAAAAAAACCCACACTAGTTTGTTCAGACAAATCCATGTCTTAATTGCCCTTTACATCTCTCTAGATCTTGCATGTGTCAAATCATGAATGAAAAAATTTGATTTACAGCTCAGGACACCATAGATAAAAACAATCATTACAGCATATGCACGTACACAAAACCTTCATCAGTTTAAGTTAGTCCAAATGGTCCAGTGAGGAAACAAAGAATTAACTAATTCATTGTGTGAGCAGCCTGCTGGTCATTAGCAGCTCTACAGAATGAGACGTCAGCTTGACTAAAACATTATTGTTGAAGTAAAAAAAAAAAAACACCACAATTATGACATTCAATTATTCTATTAAGTGAAATTAACTATTCTTCTTGTTCTTTGAAAAGAGTGAGATAAAGCACAGGATCCAAATAATTAGGTCAGCGGCAATGAATTCTGAAGAAAAGCTGTCTAGACTTTTATTTTCGTTTTCAAATTTGAGTGGTTGGGTTTAGTGTGCTTGTGTGCACTTGCTGCTTTGAATTCTCAGGGTGGTCACGTTAATAAGTTTGCCCCAGCAGGTAGAGTGAAGCCTGGATCAAGGTGTGGCGCTCCTGCTTTGATGTCGGCTGTCACGCTCAGCTGCCTCTCGATCTCTTTGGCTGCCATCAAGTCTGTTGTTGTGGGAGACCAGGTAAACCAGGGCTGTTCTGCTGTGTGGCACAACTCAAAGGAGGGTCAGTTCAGGTATGCTGTGAGAGGTTATGGTCCTCAGCAGCTAAATGTACAAGAAGATCATAACTTGTAACAAGCTTTTTTTTAAAAAAGGCATTGATTTTCACTGGGCTTTTAGCAGAGGCCATAGAATGCTGGAGCAACAGCAGTTACTGAGGTCTGTTTGTAAAAGGTCCTGAAAAGGGTAACTATACAGTGGAATGGCAATGATGGACCAAGATAAACAGTGAGTTGGCAGGTATTTAGAGTATTAGAAGCACAGTTCACAAAAGGGTTATAGAAGAAAGGTGTGTGAGGGGGTGGAGAGTGGAATAAGGCTTTCTTCAACTGGGAATTTGTTGGACATTCCAGAAACAGAACACTTTAAAAGCAGTGTTTTCCCAGCTTTTCTGTTCCTACAAACACTAGTAACTAATAGCAACTGCCTGCAAAGCAAGATGCAAAACTGAATGAGCAGTTTAAAAGGAAGAATGCATACTAGCCTTTCCTCGAGCACAGGGAGGTCTGTTTCAAAGGGAAGCTCAGTAGGTGCAGTCTATTATTTATTAGTGTGACTAATGCGAGGAACTCCCATGGTTCACACAAGGAAGTTCTTCCCTGCTTATCTCAACATTCTGTAGGATAAAACCTTTCATGCATATTGTCCTCAAATGTCAAAAATGTTTTCATCTGAAAAAGAGGGTGGAAACCAAGTAGACTCATCCCAGAAGCTGAATCATCACACTGTATTTCTGACATGGTGCTATGATGTAAACTGTAACTGCTCTCAGCAGCACTGAATGCTGAAGATTTTAAAAACTCAACATTTTAACACAAATGTGAAAGCTTCTGTTTACCAAAGACTTCATCTCTTGCTCTTATTTTCTAGCCTGTACCCAGGCTGGTAAACTGATGGAAATTTTGAAATGACAACTGAATGAGTATAGAACTTCTGAATTTGGTCTTTTGCACTAAAAGAAAGTAACAGGGGGAAAATGAAAAAAAAAAAAAACAACAAAACAGCCAGTATCCTAATGCCTTTCTAAAACCAAATGCCACAGCAATGCTAATGCATTTCTTCTATTTTGTCGAAGTTGCCACCTCGAGACAAACGTACAGCTAAGGTCAAAAGCAGCCTTGCAAGGCTGCCTGAAACAAGCAAGCACATTCATCCAATGCCAATAACTTCTGAGGATTTGTGGAGGAGTATGAGCTGCCACATACAATCCAAATTGGAACTCATCTTGCTACATGGCTTTTTTGACAGCATAGTGAACAATACCAGCGGTCACAATAAAGCCTACAATTTGAAAACAAGGCTGAAAACCCTGCAAACACCAGTCAATTTATTAATAAACTCTGAGGGTACATATGGTAAAGCAAGGAACTGGCCTGCTACCCAACCACAAAGTCCTGCCCATGGAGGCTCCCTCATTTCACAATTGCTTCATGCTCCTTATCACGGAACCTACAGTTTTGCATCCTCCTGCTCCATGGCTCATGCAGCTTGGACTGTCAATTACTCATTTTACATTTAGTGATTTTGTTTTTGCTTTTCTACAAACCCAGGCTGTCACTTGGGACTGGTATAGTGGGAGATTACTTGGCATGAGAGGGGGTCTGCTATAGAACATGTGGAGGTGAGTCAGATGGTGCAGCCCTGCCATGGTGTAGCAATAAATGAGTTTCCAGACCTTAGAGATGTACAAAATATGAGATTTTTCATCAGTTTCTCAAGGAAATGCAACAAAGTTTTCTGAAAAAAAAAAAAAAAAAAGTGTGTCATAAGGTCAGCCTTAAAACACATTTTCAAAACAAAATTAACATTTCAAACGTGAAGATAATCCATATCTAACATTAAGAACAGAGAATAATATACACCATTGACTTAGGAAATGTGTATCCATCCTCAATGGCTTGTAGGAAATGATCCCGTGATTCAGAGTGAGATGAGAAGATGTTACAGAGCATGTAGTAGCACAACACCACTTTAGTAGTTTGTTTTTTGATGTATGTTTGGAGTGAACTGCCAAGAGCTCTTCAGCAAGGTTCAGCCTTAAGATACGTAGAGCTATTACTGTGGTCAGTTCAGTTCCTGAAGTCTATAAGTAATCTTATTTGTACTTTCTCCATTTTTTTTTTCCCCCTTGTGGACTGTAAGTGTTCATTATTTTATCAGTGTTAACAATGGAATAGATGAGTAAAACTTCCAGAGGCATCTAAATGACTTAAGGACAATAAATCCCATTGGCTTTGGATTCTAAGTCAATTAGATGCATTTGAAAATTTTACCTTTTATCTGCATGCTTCATTAGTCAGATTTATTAACCAATCATTTAGGAAGGAAAAGGCCAGAGCAAAAGGATCCCCAAAGTGTAAAATTTACAACACTGCTATCTATCCTCACCAATTGCCCAAGTTTAATTCTCTAATTTAATTCATTAATTAAAGAATATGCTAATTGACTGAAAAACCCAGGCAGAGGTTTTTCTCTGAGCCCTTTCCCGTTGAGAAAAATGGATCCCAGTTCCTAACAAAATACACATATCAAGCATAAGGACATTGAAATTCTTTTCAGATCCGAGCTCATGTTTAGCACAGGAGTACTTATATGTTGAATATACTATTTCACCTGAACTTTCCCAAGCAATGGGATTCTCATAGCTTGCATTACTCATTAGTTCTCCAGCCCATTGCAGTCCATTGTCAGCAAGTTTATTCCAAATATTTCATCCTGAGTTATTTTCCACTCATTTAATTTCACTCATTTTACTTGATCTCTATGCCCTAGTGCTACCTAAAATAATGCCTCAATGCTTTTGCCAAGACTGAGCCAAAAGGAGGAAAAGCCTCAAGGACCAAGAAAAGCATCTCTGCAGAGCCCAGTGTTTGTGCTTCATTGTAATTCCTTCTTCCATACAGCTGACATCTCTGCAGGTACCTTTTTTGCCTCTGGGCAATAGGGTCGTAGGTTCATAGCACAGCAAAGGGGGAAGGCTGGAGAACTTCCTTTCCTCTTGGCCCAACACAGCTATGCACTGTATTTCTCTACTGTTCCCATCTGCTACATAAACATTTAATAGCCCACAACTGTGCTGAAAAGCTGATAAATTCTGACACATTGGCCCATTTTCTCATTTAAGACTACCGTATGAAATAGTATATGGCCTTTTCAGTGACAGAATGCATTCAGTTCCCATCTTTATTTTTAAAATGTTTTCAATATAAAATATTTCTGATTCAGAGACAGATATCTCACAGAAACTATTGACCTCACACTCATGATAAAAAAGAAATCAAAAACCCCCAAAACAGCATGGGGATTATTTGCCTGTGAATATTTCTGTCTATTTACAGTAGATCAGAATTAGTAAGAGAGATAGAATGGAGGTTTTATATCATCAATTTAACATTAATTACCTAAATCTCTTTGAGGACATGTAACAAAAAGCCCCCGACATTTGTGTCACAAAGATTATTATAACATATTGCCAAGTCATAGCATTGCTGCACTGGTTGATAGAATTCAAATTCAAATCCAGGCTAAAGATGCTACAGCTGTCACCCTTGCCCAGAAAAGCCCTCTTAGGTTCAAAAGTTAGCCGTCCTCCTGCCTGCCTCCACCAAATCAGCTCCTGATCCCTAGAGATTACTAATCCCAACTTCTCTGCACATAGTTGACAGGAAGAATAAAGCTATTGTGCCGTCCTAATAATTCAGGCTAATCACATATTTATAAAAGAAAATTAGGAAGAAGTGATTAACTCCTTCCAGTTCAGCCATTGATAGCATAGAGTTTATAAAGAGGCAGCTGGAATAGCTTTAAAATGTGTTTAAATTTTAACACAGTGTTATAAAATAATAAATGTTTAAATAACTATGTTTTGGTTTAGCCTAGTTGCCCAATATTGTACCAGTGTCACCAAGGAAACATGGAAAAGGGAGGTGACAGAGGCTTGTGTTTTGGATGCATGTAGTCAAACTGAAAGTTCAGCTGTAATGCATGGCAGGTCCAGTTCAAGTGTCAACCCTTCTGAAGGAAAGTTGCTTTTCCAACATGTTTCAAACAATTGAAACAGAAAATTCATGAATGATGTGATTCATGTAGGATATGGCTTGAAACCCTGCAAGTCTGGAAGGATTCTCATCCTTGTTTTTTGTGTGTTTTAAAATGCTCTGAATTCTAGAGTGATTCTGCACACAGTGCAATACAAAACAAAGAAAATGGCCACCACTCTTCAGTGTTTGCATTCCCTAACAGTTCAGCAGTAACAGAGTTCAGGTCGATCAAAAAATGACAAACCAGAAAAGCCTCAAAAACCCCAGAATCCAGTGAGTTGTCATGGGCTTAGAGAGGAGCTGTTCCCTCATCCCTGGCATTTCCTGCATCTTCCCCAGAGGTACTGGTTCAGTCATGATTTTCTCAAGTTCCCATTCGAGGAGAGGCTGGGCACTGCTCAGTGACATCAATGTGTAACAGAGTCACAGGCACACAGCACCTTTCAAGAAAAAAATCAGTGTTCCAGCAACTGTGGCTTGTGGCATGAAAGGTCCTCTAGCAGGGGAGCAGGAAATGGCATATTTAAAGAGAGCAATATGCTAGAAGAAAATTATTACTGAAAACACCCGGATACTGCCCTGTCCCTAACTGCAAGCAATTTAAAACAGTGTCTTCTCTGCAGTAACACCTTTAAAAATAAAGTGACATGCACATTTTTGTTTTTGCTGAAAATCTTTACTTTTATCAGGCACCACACACCGTGAATATTGTCAAAAACTTGTAACTTTTAGATTCTCCGCTTTATTCTGACAATCTATTCATCCAGATGAAATGATGGAAACTTTACTAATTGTAAATGATGAAAACTTTAGTAATTCTTTGAATATTAAGCTTTAATCTTTGTCAAAAATATAATGAAAATTCAATATTTCTATGGAAATCGCAGTATGTTTCAGGCACTTCCTCCTCTTTGACCCAAGTCCATCTCTATTTCAGCTTTGTTATTGAAACTGTTATTTAAGAGAGGGGAAAAGCAGGAAAGACAGACAGCCAAAAAGGAGAAAAAGCCCAACCATATTCAGAATTTCTGCTCATGGCAAGGGAGAGCAGAGGTTGTGGGTGCAAACACAGGGCCCTATTGGCGAGGGTAGGATGTTTGTGTGGGATGGAAGAACTTCAAGTTCAAATCCTTCAATCCTTGAAATGCCTCAATTTCACACTGCATTAGCAGAAATGTGTTAATATTTTTTAAAATGTACTGAAATTTCTGATTTTCAGTCTAATTTCAGAATAAGATTTGCAGCACTATATTTCATTCTACCTGTTACATCACTGGACAGAATTATAGCACTTGTCCAGTGGTGTTTAAGAGAGAAACACAAGGCTCTGACATCCTACCTCTGAATCAAGATATGCTTTATCTGGGAAAACCTGTGTGTTTTTAATGAAAGCTAAAATCAGTGAAAAAAACCTGACAGAGCTCTAATGCATTTTAGCTTGCAGAAATAAATTTTATTTGTTTATGCTGAGCAGTTAATGGGTTAAAAAAATGGTTCAGCACTGTACCACTTGTTCTGACACCATTTGAAGAATGGATTGTATCTTTCATTTTTTTTTCCTTTTCCAGTCACCTCAGAAGGCTGAATTCATGTGTGAATGTATTCTTCCTTGTCCTTTGCACTTCCCTCTCTTTGCTTCTCTCTCTTCTTTTCATAGACCATGCAGAGTGCTTGTCATCTGTCTATCGGGTTGTTTGGTCATAGACATAAATGCCTTTAAATTGAAGGAGAGCAGGTTTAGGTTAGATATTAGAAGGTAGTCCTTATTCAGAGGGTGGTGAGGCACTGGAACAAGTTGCTCAGAAATGTTGGGGATGCCCCATACCTGGAAGTGTTCAGTGCCAGGCTAGATGGGGCTGTGAGCAACCTGGTCTAATGAAAAATGTTCCTGCTTGTGGCAGAGGGGTTGAAAACAGCTGACCTTTAAGGTCCTTTCCAACCCAAACCATTCTATGATTCTATAATTCCCAAAGAAAATAGAAGACATTCCAAAATAAATTATGAAAACTAGAAGCTTGCAATGACCTCTTAGTATGAATGAGCAGGAGAAGAAAGTGAATGTTGAGGAAAAAAGTCTTGTTTACAAACATTTATCTTCAATTATTAAGTATTTATGGAGGAAAATAGCCGTAGATACATGATTGGCAAATTGGCTTATGTTTAAATAATGTGTCTAAAGTTTGACTGAGCATGGAAGTTCATCTTTAAATAAACAAATGGTACCATAATGTTACAGTCATGAAATATAAACAAGCTGCAGTCATGGTATCTGCCTGCCACACTAAAGTTGTGCAGAAGCATCTGAGTTTCCCTAAGCTCTTCCAGTGAACTGTGAAGAGGTTCGTATCAAGGAAAGTCACTGAAGTGTGTTACACTCACAGCTTTTCCTTTCATTGCATCTCAGTACCAAAGTCTGCAGGTGAACTGAGGTTGCTGGGAATGGAAATAAAGCAGCATTTCCTAATGTTACATGAAAACCAGGTAACTTTATCTCTCCGAACACTCCAGTTCTTCAGCACTTGTTGTGGAACCACACATAATGTGCCTCAGATGCAATACCCTCTTTGAGGTTCCAGAGACAGTGTCAGAAACACGCAGGTGAGCAGGGAGTTTTGTTTGGCTGGTTGGCTGGGTTTGTCTCTGTTGCTGAGCCTGTTATTACAGTGTGAACTGCTGGCAGCTGTCCATCTCTCTGGTCCCCATCCCTCATGGTAGCACATTCGCACTGCCAAGCGTCTCATCCCTATTTCACTGTTATGAGGGCTGATAGTCACAAGAGGATTTTCTACTTGCTTTTTGGAGAAAAGGGTAGAAAGGTGATGCATGTAAATCTGGAAAGATTTGGACTTGGCAACTGCATTGAGAAAAATATTCTAGAAAAAATGAATTAATGCTCGTTAGCCCATAACCAGATTTGTCCTGTGACCAGAACCATGAGAAGGAAAGCTGCAGACTTACTTCAAAGGATGATTACTAGCATGCTCAGTTATGTAGGACTTGGGAAAGAAATTGATTCTGCTTCTTCATGTCCCCTTCCCCTCTTCTAAACCTTGCTCCTGTAGCAGATGGAGCTACCAACCCAATATTACCTACCTGCTCATGTCCATGGTAGTCCATTGCTTTGTTCTGGGCAACAGCAAATGATTTGAAAGTGTGAAGAACACAAGGAATCAGATCTGAAGCATTTTAAGGACTTACCAGACCACATTGCAAACAATGGAGTGTGCTATGGAAAGCATTTTTAGCTGGGGAATGCAGATGAGAAAACGTAGGGATCGAGCAATTAAAAGCCTTGATTCCCCCCTCCCACCTCCAGCATATGGCAGGAAATTGGACCAGAATCAAGTGATGTCTCTCCTTGGTGGAGTCTGACTTCTGACCTCTAAGACAATGGAGTCACAAGCTATCCTGAGGCTTGATTGAGAAGCCACTTCAACATTTCCATAAGTCATTCTGCCATTGCAGATCTGTCACAATTTTGTCATAAAGTTTGCAGAATTCTGTTGACATTGTGTCATCTCAATAAATGCAAAGGGAAAAAAAATGAGTCGGGGCAGGTGCGAGCACAGATTTCAAGTCTAATGCGTGGGCTGCTGCATGTCTTCTGACATAATCTAGGCTCTCATACTTGATGTTTTTCTGGAGCCGTGGTGAACTCTTCCATCCTTTAAAGCGATCAACCTCATTTGACTAATTTGAGAAGAAAAAAAAAAGAAAGAAAAACACTTCACTTCCCCTCTCAAAGCATCCTCGGCCAACTTGGATCTTTAAAAAAAGTAACTTAACGATTTGGGGCCTGATTGTCATTTACATGAAGGTCACTTCACACTGATCTGGCTGTGTAAATGGGCCATAAGTTACTTCTACACCCACTTGAAAGACCTCTTGTGCTTGCCAGAATGATGTAAAATAGCCTCAATGTAAGTGAGAATTCAGGCTCTTATTTTTAAAGCACTATCCCTTTATGGCAATGCATCAGTCAAGCACATTATATTCCACTCATTATCCTAATGGAAGCCTGAAGCTTGCAGAAGGCAAACAAAATGGCCACTGACAGCATTACAGCAACAACAGCCAGGACAGGCATGTCCCACTGCAGAAGGACACACAGCTTCCAAAAAGCTAAATAACCCACTGGCTTTTAACATCTGACTCACTCGATCGACCACTTGCTTCAACACATCATCACACTGGTAATTTCTGGCCCCCTTTTATCAGAAGAAGGTGCAACTCACCAAGATTCAAGACATCTGCTACTATAAGCTTGGTCCTTTCAGACCTTTCACTAAGATGGCAGCCTTAGTGATTGTGCTTCTCCTGAACTTGGTCCAGCTTTGGTGGGATAGTATGTGTGCAGCCAAGGGGACCAGCACAGGAGCTAATAGCTGCAGATACTGCAGTTAACAATTGGGTCCACAGCTGAGAGGCTGTTCATGCCCTTCTGTACACCAGCAGCTCGGTTCTCTGTGGCTCAGTTTGCACAGAGGCCTTGTCAACTGTGATGGTGCCTATGGATTGTGCTTAATAGGAAACAAGCTGAAATTACCTGTATTGGATGGGCTAATGAATATGCAGCAAACAGGAAGAGGCTTCAGAAACTTTGGAACTGGTGAGATTTCACACCAACATGAATGGGTTTCATTGCTTTTTACCTTACCCTTCAGTTATCCATCTGGTGGTGTTTGAAGAGAGATTTAATATTCTTAGTAGAAGTTGCAATTGTGACCTGAATGCTTTGTGCGAGAAACAGAATGAGGTAAGGTAGGAATGAAATACAAAAGGCAAGAATTGAGAAAATAATTTGTTTAGGTAGAGTTTGGTGGCTTCATTGCATTTAAATGCACTCTAAACCCCAAAGAGAGCTCAAAGGGGTTAGAAACAGAGAGCTCAAACTGAATTGTGTGAAACATAATTTGAGCCCAGTCCAGACTTCAGTTTTTGGGCCCTGGGAGAGCTAACACATTTAGATCCCCAGGCAGATGCCTCCCAAATCTCCATCACTAATCCCCTAGAAGCCTTCTGTTATTCTCTCATCTCCATCAGGCTGAAACAAACCTTCTCACCTTTATGTAGCTCCCAAAGCAGGCAAACCAAAATTGTCTCTTAACTTTTGGAAGGAGATGGCAAAAACAAAATCTACATTAACTAGCTTTAATCAGTGTCTTCTATTCCCACTTGTGCATCATTTCAGTCAATGACATGGTATTTAATAAAAAATATTCCATTTAATACCACCATACTGCAACTTTTAAAACTAAATATTTCTATAAAAGGACAAAGACAAAAAGCCAATTTGTCCTGACATGCATCTCAACCATTATGTGTTTGACCTTTATTCCCCTTGCTCCTAATTTAAAGTCTCTTCTTTATCTCCCTAAGCAGTGGACTGGTATAACTCAGATCCCATTCCCTTAGATGTACTTATCAACAAAGGAGTTGAAATTTTGATTTAGACTTCTTTATGTGCAAAATATGAAAAACAGAAGATCCACATATGTACCTCCAAAGTATGAGTGTTAATACCTTAGAATATTATTAAATACTTCTTTAAGGCATGATGGGAGCTGCCTGACAACTGGGAACTTTCAAGTGCCACTGTTGCATCCTGTGGCCTTTGAGGTGTCTCAGCCCACACGACCAAGAGCTGAATGGAGCCAGCAGGATGCAGGGAAACTGAGGAAGGAGACATCCCAGGGACTACCACAGGAGCTTTCCCAGCCCTGCTCCCCAGTGCAGCAATGGCCTATATCAGCTTCAACATGTGGGCAACTTCCAGCATCTCACACCAGCCCTGCCCTCTGAACCATACAATTTTTACCTCATGGCTCTCAGCTTAGAGCTATGGCTTGTAAAGTGCAGGCTGTAGGGTAGGAAAATTTAAGGAGCTGTCCTCAGCCAACCAGAAAACCATTCTTTGTGCAATCTTCTTTGTGTAAGTGTAGATTGTCATGCCCAGAAATTACTATCATGAAAGTCCAGCAGGCAAACAGAAGTAGAAAGGCATGAATTGTCATAAATGACATCACTGCAGCACACACTGAACATCTCATGTCATCAAAGAGGCACTTTCTTCCATTTCTTTTATCTGCTGAGAGTCCAAAGCCAACTTTAATGCCAAGAAGTGTTTTTCTTTAGAACTGCTTTTATATTTGAACAAGAACAGTTGTTGGAGTAAAACACTCTGCTTAAATTTGCCAGGACAAAACTGAATTTCTTATCTGGGGTAATAGCTGAGCTTTTAATTCAAAGGCTGGAAGGGAATATGCAGCAATTTCACTAAACTCCCCCAAAATGAAACTCTCTAAGGAGCATGTTATCCCTTCTTTCCCTTCTCTGAGAAACAACTGCAGTTGCATCACACACTTCATCAGTGTTTCTCAAATTCAACATATTTTACTTCAGCCTCATCCAGGCACCTTCCTGCCTATCAGAACACCCTTCTCACGAGATCAATACAAGTTTTGACTGAAAAAAAGATCATCCTGAGGGGATTATTTATGCTTTGTAAATAGCCATGTCGAATGGTTAATGTACATAGACAATAAAGTTACTTCCTATTGCCCAGCTCCTAGCAGAAGGACAGGTGCTTCCTTTCCTTCTCCTCTTTAGTGTGTCCCTGACATTCCCTAAAATGCTCAAGAAATTCCATGTCCAAATTAAAGTGCCAAGCAAGGGAAAAGAAGGTAGGAAATAATCCAAAGAGAAAATGTAGCAAGAACTGAAGTCATCTGATCAGTGTCTGGGCAGTGAGGCTGGGAGAGGTGTAATAGATTGATCTGCTCTGCAATACAGAATTCATATACCCCATTAGTTACTGCACCAGTTTGTGCTGTGTCTAGAAAAGGTGCTGGAGGCTTCTGTTCTCCTAGCTTTTCTCTTTTGATGTCCTTTCTGCAGACACAAAGAAAGAAGGGAACAGAAAATATCAGTGCTGGGAATGCCAGCATGTCATTCATATTGTTCATGCAGTAAGGTTGGCACAGACCAGAATTATGAGAAAAACTGCAGAATGCAAGATGGGATAGGACACAGGCAGCTTGTGTTCCAGAGCAGCACCAGTGTCACCCTTTCCTCTCTCCCTAGCAGGACCACAAAAACAGCCCCAGCTGGCCCTACTCAGATACAGAACTTCTGGAAGCAACAAGCAGCCCTGGACACTTTTTGCCCTTACATATATAAAAACCAAAACCAGAGATATTTTTTAAATGTTGAGTGGAAGTGCAACATCAACTTCTTACTCTCATTTTCACTGAGAGGTCTCATGAACAGGCCTCAGCTCCCTTCTGGGACAGGATAGAGAGACAGATATGCCCCTCCAGCATTTTTTTCAGATATCCAGAGGATATTTGAAAAACACAATTTTCTCCTCTCACCTTAATTTTTTCACCCGTTTTCGAAATCTGGGACTCGAAATCAGCTTATTCCAAGGAAACAGAGTTCTGATTTTACTGACAGTTTTCTCTTACTCAATTTACCTGCTGCTGCTCTCTCTGTTATTGTATCCATTCCTGTTTTTCAATCAAACACCCAAACAGCCAGCCTCCCAAGAACACACCACTCCAGATTCACTTACTGTCATGACTTAATAAGCTCCAGCTCCAAAAGGTGTTTTTCTCATGAGATTTTTTTGAATCAAATAAGTGTCTTCTTTCCTGCTAGTGCTGGTGTGATTTGTAACTTCACCTGTCATAGTTCAGACTAAGGGGCATCTATCTCTCTGCACAATCAGAAGCCTAGCAAAGAAACTCAGGTTCCAGCCCTCTGCTACTTGTGCAGCTGCTAGGACCATCACCCAGACAGGAATTAGCAGCAGACTGCACAAAACAGCAGGAAGTAAAGTTAGTGCTGATCATAGCAAATTCCAATGCCAACAAAAAATAATGAACAGGGCATACCCTCATCACTCCCTGGGTGAGTAGTGCTAACTATCACTAAGATCTTACTGGAGGACATTACACCCTATTTTGCCTCATGCTTTCTGCCCACTGTTCCTCCCTTCCTTTTTCTGGGCAGGACAGGACAGGGTAGGATAGGACAGAACAAGACTGGTCTCATAGCCAATTAAACCTTGTTGTTTATGCCACAATGCCTATGAACTTGGCAATCTTTCTGCTGGTAAGTAGACAAGTTGTTAAATTACTTTTTTCTTCCATAAAGGTTAGCCATAGGTGGACAAAGGTGAGTGAATTCTAATATTGGCAGCTGAGTTACACATGCTATGCACACACACATGCACAAAAATCCTCATTATTAAATCACAAAGCAATTAAAAAATTAAAAATTTCATAAGACCCCACATAAAAGAAATACAAGTGTTTAATGATGGATTATAAAGTGAAAGTGAGAAAAAAGTAAAAGCTCAGCTGTCTCAGGGGCTTCCCTTGCAGCCTGTGATACTGATTTCTGTCTTCGCCCTCACACAAGCCGCAAGAGCTAATAAATTCCTGGCTCCCCTGCCTGGGAGCCAAGGCCGATTAATATCTGCCTACCTTGTTACCTAATTCATTATGGAATAGCAGTTAATTTGATTTGATATTATTTTAATAAAATTCTGTAATATATTAGATTGTTTCAGGCTATCAAAATAATTTTCCAATTATTACGGTTACTCAAGCAAGTCTTTTTTTCCCTTCATGAGCGGCAGTTGGTCTGACTCAGAATACATTAGCTCCTACAGCTTCATCCTGGCCAGAGGAATACGAAGTATATGCATGATTACACCAGAAATATTATTGCCAGTAATGTGAGCCTGCAGATCAAGGCACAGAGTCCAGATTGATGTGCAATTACAGGCCCCCATGATGTCATGACATTGCTGATTGCTCTTAATCTACAAATGAGTTAATGCATTAATATACATATACATGGTTACACGTACACATATGTGCAAGCGTGCATGCATGCAAGTCTCTGTTATTTTCTGTATCTTGATAGCAGTGTTTGAGGTGCAGCCCTACATGAAGGCAATGAAGGATAGATGCTGCATCTCACAGGAACTTGTGTTACTTACTCCTGTCATGGGCAGTGCCAATCTGACCGGCCGGAGAGGGTGGATGAATTTTGCAAGCTGTGGGATCTGCCTTTTCTTGCTGCCATTACTTTTGACCTCTTCAACAGATACCAACATAGGTATTACATTCCTACTGAGGAAACAAACATCAGGCTGCTCTTTTCTCTTTCCCATTTCTCAAATGCCTAAGAGACAGAGAAAAGAAAGAACATGGGTGGAACTTGATTGAAATAGGAAAAGGCAGCCTAGACAAAAGAGCAGGTGCAAACACAGCCATTCCATTTGCAGATGTGCTGAATGTCATAACATTTCTGCCTGGGTGAGAGCATCTTCGTCATATGCTTATGGGGTTGAGAGGGTGGAATACCAAGCACCTTCATGGCTTGATCCTGGTCCCATTGGACTGGCTCATCATCTTCCTTAGGGGCAGAACTGGGTCTGCATTACTAAATTTATAGAGCGCAATCACCAGCAATAGAACTGATAGGTGCTATGTCTCACCCTTTGTACAGCAGTTCCTCAAGGGGCTTCTGCTCACATGAACATACAAAATATCTTCATGTTGTGAGCAATAGGGTCCTGAATTCTAAATGGTTCTAAATGGTAGAAGATGTTGCTCTTTTCTCAAAAATAAGAACTGATGGGACCAGTTGCCTCTCTTTTAGATCACCATTCCATGAACACCCTGAAACAATCCCTGCACTCCTGAAGCAGTCTCTCACCCTGCTGGGGCTCATCCCACGTCAAGTTCATGAAAAAAGTTCAGGAAGGATTACCATCCTGCCATTCTGTTTTACCATTTCCTTGCCTGGACTGAAAAAATAAGTGCAGGCAACTTGAGTTTAAGCTGACGATCATTTTTAAGTGATGGTTTTCTGCCTTATACAGTGCATCACAATTTCTTTTTCATATTCTGCTTCCAAAAGTGGTTATTCCCATTCCATTCAGTGCTCTTAGAAGAGTGGTGGCTGACCCATGGGATGTATGTCAAATATGATTTACAACCTTTTTCATGCTTCAGCAGAACTCAGCAGAAGCATAAATGGATCAGAACACACCATACATATGTGAGGAAATACAACTCCTTTTTGTTTTGATATTTGTAAATTGTCTTATTATTGCCATTGCTTAGCTATCATTAAGAGCATGAAACAGCCTTGTTAATCACAGGATGTTGCAACAGCAGTTATTGTGCAAAGAGTTTATTATTTTGAATAAACTATATGCAACCTCCAAGTGAAAGCACTATCATATCAAAGACAGAGGTTAGTGCAATTTTTCCTTCTACACATTAACTTTTATTAATTTATGTTCATATATAATTTATTTGAGTGGATTTAAATTGCTGCAACAAAAATTATATCTTCTACCAAAAGGATATTAGTGAAAGATGAGAGGATGGTGCAGATGCCAAACATGGGGCTATTTGTCTCTCTAATCCTGGACAGCAAAAACGTTTCTAAGTTTTCCTTTTTAAATCATTGCATTTTTCTATAAACTACATTTTAGCTAACCCTTCCAGGATAAAAATATAACAAAATTATTATCTTGTCACAAAATTCAAGTACACAAAAGATTCTGGAAGCATTCACGGTTTTAAATACATCAATTTCCAAAAGAAAGATTCTCATACAGCACTCAGTGACTAGAAAGCTGGCTTAGAGTCTTTCACCAATTTTTTTTTTTATATGCAAGCTTTTATAGATGAGTAATATTTTTTAAATATTAATATGTTTTAAATGTATCCATCACATTTTAAAAACAGGCGAAAAGACTTACAAAGGCTCCTGACTTTATCTTTTAAAAATATCCTGATGTCATTAATCATAACTGAAGTTTTTCAGTCACTCAGTATTAGTGATGCTGAAGTGAATTAACTAAAAGGCTTTCATGCTTCTTGATCTTATATCCCATGCCTGAAACCCTCATTCATTCAAAATCTTTCTTACTCACGTAAGTTGTCCTATTGAAGTCAGTGTATCTCAGCATGTAAGAGGGGTTTGAAGAGAGGCCTTTGGTACATAAAAGTGGGAAACAGAGTTGGTTCTCATGATTCTTGCATAGAAACTGGTAGGTTTACATTCTTTTCAACATCTCTAATGCATAATCATCTAAAATGATTTTAGATCCTCGAAATTGCTACAAGATGGTTATAAATTCTTTGTGTGGACAACTTTTCCATTTGGTGGTAAAACTGGAAGGCCTTATCACTCTTTTATAACTTTCTATATAATTTTTATGAAGGCAAACATAAGGCATCAAAGACTGCAGGCTAAAAACTCCTCTGATCCAAACCAAGTGGCAAAATTAAGTCCTGAAAAAGTTAAGAAACACATCTGGTTTATGGTCTGTTTAGGCGACTTGGCCTGAGAACATAGCACAGGAGTAGATTGATGCAGAATAAGGCTCAAATTTAATAATCAAGCTTGGTTACTGAATACAGCTATAAAGATGGATAAAATGAAAAGTTTGTATTACATGTCTCCACTCATCACTTAACAAAAGAACATGAAATAAGGGGAGGTTTTGAGACGAAAAGAATGGTCTGTGCTGAAAAGGCATCAGATGTAAACAATATGGAATAAGACTTAATACAACAATAACCAAGGAAGAATGTGGTGTCCATTGCCTGGTAATGGGAAAGGGACCTTAGGCCCAGGCAGCTGTCACTCTGAACATGTGCTTCTTTTTATGTAAGTGACAGAAGATCACAAAATCCTTTGTTACTTGGCTTCCAGGAAAGGGCTCTGCCAGCATATTGCCATTGTAGAATCTCTTTTCTCCACCCTTCTTCCTCAATCCACCCCTCTTCCCTCTGGGTAGTCATTTTCTTGGCTGGCCAGCAGAGTTGGTTTGGTAATTCTCTATTCTTCTTGTTCTTCTCTGATCAGAAGTCCTGCAATGCAGTCCATCCTAAATGACATACAGTAGAAGGGAAAATTTAATTGAAAAATTACAAGCTGTGCTACTTCAGTAATTATTATTATATACATTCTTTGGCTATTACGTCTTCTGTGAGTCACAGGACTGAAAATCCAAGAAGCATCAATAAGCCTGGGATCCTCAAAGGTTCTTCCTTTGAAGGAAGCTTGAATTATGGGAGCCAGGATGTGGAGATTCCCTGATAGGGGGGAAAATCCTGAAAGTGATATAACCCTGGGGAAATGTTCTCACAATAACTGATGACAACCCCAGCAGGGAAGATTAAATGCAATTTTATTCCATGGCTGGGCTCTCTGAATTGTCCTGTGCAAAAGTGTGGCCACGCTGAAGATTTGTCTTTCTAGACATCCGTCCTAGGTGTGTGCATGACTACCCAGCTCAGCACCTGTGTCCTGCTTTGACATGCAACATCTGTGGGCAAACTGACCTTCCAAGCATCTTTCCCTATGAACTACTAGGTAACATAATCAAGGAATATCCCTCACTGGTGTGCTCCTCTCACTCTAACTGCTGTTGTACTTGATGCAACACAAGCACTCCACAGTCCAGGCTGCTCAGAACTAAGTTCTCTTTATCATATGAACTGGCTTGGAGAAATGTTTTAGATGTTGTTGCACAGTATTCCTGCTAAAAAAGTGCCACAGAATTTTTCTGTGATTCTGGGGGTTTGGTTTGGTTTTTTGAGATTTTTTTCTTATGAGCACATCACAGTATTTTCTTTCAGTAACTTTCATAACACATTTCAAAAGTACATGGACTCAGTTTCTCTGTTTCTCTTTTGTTGTTTTTTGAAGACTTGAAATAGATAACTATGTACAAGACGAACAAAACTCTGATGAGATCAGTCTGTATGGAGAAAGCTTCATGCAGTATAGTGATTAATGCTTAAATTTTCTATAGAATAACAAATATAATCAGCATCCTGATTAAACAAATGGTCAGATAAAGGAGAGTTCAGAACACATCCACAAGGAGGGAAGATCAGAATACATGTTAATTAGTTCACAAATGTTTCCTGACCTCTGAAAAACAGAAGTATTCTCCATGTTCAGGGACCTCTACAATTAACACAAGGAACGTTCTATGAAAACAAATGGTGCATGTTCCTTTTCCATGTACTGGGGCATAAATTATGGTTAATGGTTGAATGTGTCAGATGCAAAAAATAAAAAACTGTTATAAAAAGAGAATCAGATTTTCTCTCATGTTAAATTTTGATTTTTTAAATATAGGTTCTTAAGGAAATGACTAATTTTATCTGTTTATCTAAGGCTGAGGCTTCAGGTTTTAGAAAATGTACATTAGAATAAAATGCATACACAACTGACTTCAGATAAAACTGTAACAGAGCTCTTTTAGTGATTCAGAGAAAACAAACTAATGAGGGTTAGCAGCACTGTCAAAGATTTCAAGAAAAGAAACTGAGTGCATGTTCTGCCTTAGTCTTTCTGTGTAACTTTTGACAAGTCATTGAATGTCAAGTTTCCCAGCTGTAACATGGGGGCAATACCATTGCCATTTTCACGTGGGTGGTTAGAGGATGGACAGGTTGAGATAATGACCTGCCCCTGAAAGGGGCCTGCAGAACCAGTTGTGCCTTCAGCAGTTTGTCCTCCTGCTCAGCAGAAAAGGAGAGGCAAGGATCCTGGAGATGAGGGGTTGCACAAGAGACATAAAAGTAAGGTAATTAAAAATCATTGGGTAGAACAGTGATGAGTAATTCCATTCTCCTTACTTAAAAAATAAATCCCTAAAGCTTCAATTGGAAGTAGGATTTTTTCCTTTCATTAGAGGACAGCAGGTGTTGTGCCACATTGCTGTGCATTGTTAGCGAGTTGCCATGTTTCTCCTTAAACATTGGCAAAGTGGTTCCCTTTAGCAGGTAAAACACTTTGTGGCTCTCTGAGGTGAAATATATTGGTGGAAAATCAGCCATACCTGGAAAGGCCTGATTTCATAGGAAGGCTTCCATGGAAGGGAGCAGCAGGACCTGGTTTCTTGTGGGAGGTCTCAAGCCCACTGCCAGGGAGTGCCGTGATTATTTCCTTGGTGGAACAGACAATCACATGGATTTGTCAGTACCCAAATCTGTAAGTTTGGCTCAGGTAGAACAGTTGCTTTTGACTTCAAGTCAGTAAGGTTTGTTCTCCCAACACTGTCCTATAAGAGGTAAACTCTTGAGAGGGGCCATAGTAAATCATCTGGAAAGAAATCAGGAAGGAATGCCTGAATCCATTTCAGCCATTTGTAAATGAGCCCCATATCTAAGGAGTGAGTATTTTCAGGACCCTCACAAGCTCTGTGTCTCTCTTGGAAATCTCCAGGCATATGGGGAACCCTTTAATTCTACCATAAGCAGTTACTGGTTTTATTCTGAACTTATTCTAGAGGTTATGCTGTATCTCAACATACAGATCTATGAATGAAATACTCTGCTTATCTTTAGGGCACAAACTGACATGAAGCAAATTCACAGCTTATTGAATAGGAGGAACTGAGCAAGAAGAGCAGGACTGCCAACTGAAAAAGGAGCTCTTTCAGCTGACTGCTTCCATCAAATATTTAGGTGGGAAGACAGCACTGTGGAAAATATTTTAAAAATTGTTTCTTCTTAGAAAGAAATTAAAGTTATGATTTCCCTCCAGAGAATGAGTAAGTCTTCTTGCATAACCAAGGATTGCTCTCTGGGTTTGGTTTTTTTCAGCAGGGAATCTGCTTTGGACAAACCTTTCTGCATGTCATAATTTCAATTTCCTTTAAATTCTTTTCCCATTTAGAAAATGATCATATAAACATGTAAAGTCACTTCACCCCTCTGTTGAGGTTTTGGTGATTTGCATAGTAGTTATGGTTGTTAAAAGAGGATGGGCTGAAAACAGGTTCTTCATTTTTACATTAAACATTAATCATAAATTAGGAAAATCAGAGCATAAAGAAAAAAAGAAAGAACTCCTGGAACACCTGTAGTCTTCAAAAACTAGATTTCTCATCAGCCTATTTTAGTCTCTAGTTTCTAAACTCACTTGCCAGCATAACACCTGAATGTTACATGAGAACTAATCTCTCTTGTATTGCTTTCTCAGGCTTCGGCCATTCTGGTAGAAAGGGAGCTGGCATATATCTGCATGTAAGGAAACAAGTCCCAGAAAATCTGTGCAGGTAAAAGAGGAGGTATCAGAATTTGTGATGATTCCTCATTCCCCAGAGTTTATACTGCAGGCTTGGTGTAAAACCCTCACAACACATGAAAAGACATTAACTTCCACATAATCTTATGTACTCACATGACTTAAGCTGGTCATTCACCAGCAGAGAGTTCTAGAAGTGAATAAGCATTAAATAAGGCAGGGTGGTACCTCCACTTAACTTTTCCATATCATTTTCTTTTATAAGGAGGTCAAGAGAATGATAATTGGACTCAAAAGTGAATGAATAACAAAAAAACCACAAGGGTATTTTGAGATTTGAGTTTTAAACACCAGAATGCCAGATCATGAGCTTAGTTATAGCAGAGTATATCTGAAGTAAATCCATTGACATGAAATCAAAACTGCAGTCACTGAAGTCAGTTACTCTGGATTTAGGATGCCATGACTGAGATTAGAATTTGGCCCATGCTGTTTAAATAAGGTCAATATATATGAATGAAAGCAGAAATCAAGGCTGCAGAATGCAGAGAAACTGAGGTGATAAATAGAATGGAAGAGTTTACAGATGAGAGAATTACTTAGTCTTAGAAGAATAATAAAGATGATTAAGAGGTGACAGGACTGAGGTATTTAAACTAGCTGAAGATTATTATAAAATTAAGCTTGATGATCTATTTGAGTTTGTTGAAGATACCAGAACTTGAGGATTTAGGTTTAAGTAAAGTGGGAATATATAGAAGAAGAATTTAAGGAAGTACTATTTTACAGAGACTGATAAAAAGATGGAAGGTACTTCATATTCAAATGTTAGAGACATGCTGCATTAATATTTAAGCAAATGCAGTAAGACTATCTACAACCTAATGCAGTTAAGTGGTATCAGTCAGTTTTCTACTTGCAAATAACCAATCATTTTTACAGAGGGCTAATTTCCACTGATTACTTCTTCACCCGAATGGCTAGATCAGATCAAAGATACAGAGCTTACAGCTGCTCAGGTTTTTGGAGCAGTGTAGGTTTCCACAAGGTGCTGACCTGGTCCTGTGTTTTGCTTTCACTATCAAGACTGGCAGACTTTGCCCAGCTCCAGGAGCTTGGTTGCATGCACTGTCAGGGTGGCATGAGGAAGCTGACACTTCTGCGGTCCACACATAACCTGTTTGGTGGGTAATTAAAGGATTTTAAACTCCAACACAGTCAATCTGGCACCTTTCAACAATTCAAACTGACAGAAGCAGGGGACAAAAAAGAAAGAGCACATTTAATTCTTGTTGAAGCGGAAAAAAAAATAATTATGTGGAAAAGATAAATAAGACCTATGAACAGTGTATCATTGTGGTTTTTTTTGTATCTCTGAATCATTACTGAAGAAGACAAAGCTCAGCCTGATGCCAAACATCTCCATATATAATCTTCTGCCTTCCCCAATTCGTGCAACCCGCTATGACTCTGCTTAAGTACATTTTTCATGAGGGCAAATGACAACTGGGTTTAATCAGTGCTGTTCATGCCTTCAAGTCAAAAGGTAAATCTGGAAAAGATAAAACAAGGAAATAACCCAATGGTTTCTTCCATAGTCCCACTTTACGTTTGGTCCTGCTCCCTTACTTTCCCAACTCTACAAGCCTTACAAATGGGATTAATCAAGGGAAAGTTTCAAGTCACTTTAAAGAATGGCAATAGGAGACAGTGTTAATATTTTATCATTTTCTCTCATATCAGATTAAAATATAAGACTCACAGGAAGTATTATGTCAGGCAAATTTAAATTCTCAACCCAGTTCAGTTCCTTCAGGATCACCTTTTAACTCAGATTGTAGGGCTCCAAAATTGTTATGCAAACGTGTTTTACACAACACATTGGAAAAGTCTTGTCAAGAGGGCTTCATAAAGGGCTGCTTTTGGTAAGGAAACATGCAATTCCAATGGAAGGTTTGAGGTTGAATTTCCCCAGGACACAAATGCTCTAGACCCTGTTGCTCACCAGCAATTGCTCTAACTCCTTTAAGCTATCACCACTCAGATCAGTTTGAAAAATTTCAGCCAACCTGTCATTCACAGAGAAGGGAAGGGCAGAAAAGAGTACTGCTCCATGAATCCAAGCTTCATGAAGGGGGAACTTGCAAGGTGGGCAGAAAAACTGAGGAGACAGACGGGATTTCAAATTATCTGCCATTATTTTCTCCTTTGTGAATCTACGTTACTGCCTACTTTCTTCTGTCCCATTTGGTATTGGCTCCATCCTATTTCATTTAAGGAATTAACTGAATGTCAGAAGCAGTGTCACTCTATATTTCTCACATAACTGATGAAAAATGCTGACTCTCTTCATAGGAAAATTAAACTTTTGTTCAGCTGGGAGGTAAACTGCCTTTTACACTTGCACTTATCTTTCCCCTGAGCACACAGGAAGACTACATTGGCTGTGCTTCTAAATCAAATATCTGTTACATTTCTAGTTAGACCCTTAGTGTGTGATTGCTGAGTCCAGTCCTGAGGCATCTGGGTCTTTTCAAAAGCTGCATAGTGTGGTTTGTGAACTTGACTACTGGAACTTGACACCAAGAGTTATGTGAAAAATACCTTGATAAGTACTTTTGTGAATCTTTCCCAGGGTCATAGAAGTTGTTAGTTGAATTCATTCCACTCATAACTTAGGTGATTATGCTAGCCACTGTAACATCTTTCTCTTTTTTGAAGGTTTTTTTTTCCTTGAAGAAAGAAGATTGTTGGGATTATGTGGGAAGGTTGGCTTGCTGTCCCCACCCCTGAATATTTTTTCTCTCTGAATAGATCCATTGACCAATTTCAATCACATGCAAAATCATAAAACAGTAAAGTTTCAATGCGCTTATGAAAATCAGTATGTAGAGTAAATTAAAATGATGCCTCCAGTGAAGAGAAAAATAAAAAAATAGTTCTTTGTAAACTCTGTTTGACAAAGGTCAACAGGCTAATCAATGACAGAGCATGATGATTTTGCTCAATAGATACTAAAAAAGCAAAGGCTGTAGGAAAACCTTCTACCATTTGCCAAGGAAAGGGAAGTTTGCAGGACAAAGGATTTTTATTCACCTATATATTAAAATTCAGACTGAATTTGTTCTATTACTTATGAAAGAATTTTTTTTTCAGTATGAGTGTGGTAGGTATGATTGTTTCTCACATAATTTTTTTTCACTAGAATTTACTAGGTAAATATAGGAGAAAACAGTAATTGCCTGAATAATTTTTTTTTTTAATTTTGTTTACTTGAGTTTATTTTTGGATTCGCACCTAATTATAAGGCAGCAAATAGATATTTCTTTTTGCACAGCTCCACTTCTGTATACAAAAGTTAAAAACGGAAAAATCTATTTCTTTGTAAACTACAGTTGGGAAGACAGCAAAAACAGTTTTAGGGGCATACTTCATGGATCAAAAATGTTATTACTTCTTGAGGCAAAATGCAGAACTAGTACAAACTCATTTGGCCAATTCATACTTGTTTGATATATTTCAAAAGCATGATTTTATGCAGGATCAGCTATCATTTCTCTTCCTGCAGCCGTCATCAGGCCAGGATAAACACTGCAGTGTATACTCTGATTAATTTGACATAAATACCGTCAAATTCTCACACCTGAGCCAGATCATGTTTTGTACAGAGGACGATCCAGGTGTGCACAGATCTGGTATTAATGAGCACAGAAACAAGGTTTCAACTAGATCTTCCCTCTCAGTGTAAGTAAGAAATGGTAACCAAGTATAAATTACTGGTTATAGTTCTCCTCTGATGATGGCCAGTTTTCCATATTCAGTCCAAGTACATGAGCATTTTAGAAATATATCCATATGATTCTCACTTTCCATTGCACTGTCCCAAATATTGCACTGAGCCTGCTTTACTCCCAGATGATTATACATAATGGGCAATGTCTGGATGGAAGTGTGCTGCAGGGATTGTGAGCAAATGAGCTGTCTCAAACTTACAATGTGGGACTGCTCTACCGTTAACAGAATCTTCTGACATTATTTCAAGCAGTGAGATTATTAAGTGTCATATGGCTAAATAGGATGGGTCATTCAATGGAAATATCAGCAAACTCAGTCATACAAAAACATAGTACCAAATGCTCTGTGTGACATTAGCCCATATCCCCCATCAATCTATAGAAGACCTCATTTATTATATAAATATATATTATATCATTTTATGTGTGGCATGGTAAAACAATGCCAACTCTGTGCATAACTGCTTTTTCCTGCAGTATGAAAGTCTCCATGCTTGGGCACTTGTTTCAATTCAAGAGACAAGAAGGCCCTTTAATAAGGCAAATAAAAAGGGGTCTGTATAGTTTAAAGGATAAATGGTTACTAGACAGCTGGCAAGACGTAGATATCAAGGATATTCACATCACACAGCTGATCATGAACATTAGCTCACCTATTTATGTCTGATCAAATGGCCTCAAAAAAAAAAAAGTGAAAGGCAGAAGATACCATAATCCTAAAATATCAAAACTGATACCTAATCTCTTCTCCCTGGGCTTCAAAGAGGCAGCTTCAGATCTTGGTAAAGCCTGATCTATTTACAGTATAAGCATTGTGCTTGAGGGGATGGGAACAAAATATAGTCCAAGATAGTACTCTGTGGAATATCCACCTACCCCACCCAGAGTACTGCATATAGCTATGGGGTTCCCAGCATAGAAAAAACATGGGTCTATTGGAGAGACCCCAGAGGAGGCCACCAAAATTATTAGAGAGCAGGAGCACCGTTTCTATCAGAAAAGGTTGAGAGAATTGGCATTCTTGCACCTTGGAAAAAAGGCTTTAGGGTGGCCTAATGATGAACAGTGCCTGAACAGAACCTAAAATAAAGATGGAGAGAAAATTTTTACAAGGGAATGAAGTGACAAAAAAAGAGGGAATGGCTTCAAATTGAAAGAGAGTAGGTTTACTTAAGATATTAAGAATTTTGGGTGGTGAGGTGCTGGAACAATTTGCCCAGAGATGTTGTGGATGCCCCATCCCTGCCAGTGTTCAAGGCCAGGCTGGATGGTGCTCTGAGCAATCTGGTCTAGTGAAAGGCATCCTAGCCCATGGAGGGGGGTGGAATTAAATTATATTTAAGGCCCTTTACAGCCTAAACCATTCTACGATTCTAATATTCTATCATTAACGTAACCAAGCTGGAACACATTGGATGACAAACACCAACTAGACAAAGTGGTGCCTTCATGACAGTAAGAGTCATCTCTTTCACCCTGCTCACTCAGTAAAAGACCAAGAAAAGCAGAGAAGACTAAGACAAAGGGAAATAGTATCTTGTGGATAAAATACTAGGTTATAACTCGGAGACACTCAAATTACTCTGGGCCCTATCACCAGCCTGCTGTGTGAATCTGTTTTTTTCAAATTTGGCTTCCTGTGTCATACCCATCTTTTCCCATTTGTTTGTAGTTCCTAGTGCAATGTAGCTTACACATGTAGCTAAAATCAATAACAGTGGCATGGGATAGTGTAAAATCAGAATTGTGTACAGGAGGAAAGAAAATGTGTTGTGATGGTCTGCTCTACAATGAGACAGTGTTCCATGAAATTAAACTCATTAGGTATTTGGAAGGCTGGAAAGAAGACAATGCTAATGTCAAAAAGTGTTGATGCAAATAGTTTGATAAGATTATTTTTATTGGGAGCAAAATGGTTAATTCCTGTTTGCCTAGCCCCATCTGTAAACAACTGTTGATGTGAAATGCACTGGGGAATTGAAAGCACTGAGTCCTTTAACCCATTCAGGAGGTTCTACCATTAAAAGGATGTAACAGAGCTGGATCTTATTTGCCAGTATTGCTTTGGAAACTGAGATGAAAGAAAGGATGCCTTTGTGATGAAGGGGAAGAATTATTCCTACAATTCAGGCAGTTCAGTTCCAGCCTAGTTCACCAATTCCCATCTGACCTTGTGCACATTTAAGCTCAGCCTCTCAGTGTGGGAGCCAGAGTTCCCCTATGGAAGGTGCTGAGGACAGAGGTGTATTATGGGTCCAGAGAGGGCTTGACTCATGCAGAGAGACTTTGCTTTAAACATCACGGTCTGAATGACCCGAGGGTTTTCAAACAGCATCAAATCTCAGTACAGAAACTGAAAGGATGTACCAAGGAAAGATCTCTTCAATAGTTGCTTTTTCCCTATGCTTTCCTATGCTTTCATTACTGCCCCTGCCAGAGACAGGATACTTGAAAGGTTGTTCTTCTGCTGAGGAATGGTTGCTCTTCTGTTACAGCTATGTTTTGATATAGATGATTCAGTGCAGGTCTCAGATTCAGATCTCTGCGGGTCTCGGTTTTTCCCGTCCACCTTTTTTGTCTGTCTTCTCTAATTTGGCTGTAAGTTTGAATCCCAGCCCCACTGATTTATGGGAGTTTTGCCATTAGTTTCACTGAGCAAAGATTTGCTCTTACATTCTTTGAGCCCAGGACTGTCTTTTATTATGTGTGTGCCATGTCTAGCTCACTGGGGTGCTGAAGTCAGTTGGGACTGCCAGATGCTACTGTAATTCGAATAAATGTTAGTATACATGGAGGAAAGAGAGAGATTGTATAGGTTTCCTTTCAACCGTTACATAAAAATCCTCTCAAACTTAAAGGACTTCAAGATATTACATTAAAACCAGCTTTTTTATTATTTTTTGCAGGATCTCCAGCATTTTTCATGTGCAGACTGATGGCTAACAGCTCTTCATGGTATTTACAGGAAAAATGCATAGTGCTAAATAATCGCCACATGCCGTGGGAGTAACTTCTGTTTTTAATAAAACCAATCTGGTCTGGATCAATGATAAGGGGGCATAATTTCTTCAAATGGGAAGCCAGCTCTTTGAAAGGAATCTTACAGTCTACATTGCTCTCAGATCAGGGTTTGCAGGGTAAGCAGAAGTCAGGGCCTGACTGTTTTTATGAAAAAAGAGTATTGTCCCTGTCTGACAAGAAATTTTGGCAAAGAGATTTTACTGGGAGAAAGAAATTTTGGTGAACAGAATAAAGTGGTCTGGAGGATGTGGGGCTAATTGCTGCTGTCTGTTCCTTTAGGTCCACAGGCACTCATTCAAGAATGCATTTACTGGACAGTGAGCTCTTGCATTGGTGCTCCCTTTTCAGGGAATGAATCCTCCTTGTTGCAAGGCAGGGAGCAATAACTGAGCAGGATTGCTGCCCACACCGTGATTGCCTTTAGCACTGACAACCCATATATCATACATTATCACCTCTATTCCCCCTGGCAGCCCATCTCTCCACTTTGCATGTGTGTGGGTGGCCCAACGCAGTTGACTCAAGCATCACTGATATCCAGGGTGGTTTGCTTGCACACAGAAGTCCATCCTACTTTAAGGACCAAGTAGCAGGACTGATGTCTCTGTCTTCTCCCCTCTGCTACATCTCTATCTTGCTGCTGGATCAGTTCTTACAGTCTCTACTGTTCCTGCAAACACAGCGCTGGTATTCTCCTCCCTGCATTTCTCTCCACAATACAATCAATCTAATCTTACTGTCCATTGTTTCTGAAATTAATGCATTGGTGCGTGACAAATTGCTAAACAGAGGAGAAACAGTGACTTGTCTTTGGATGGTATGGATCCCAAACAGAAACTGTAAGGAGGAGAAGAAAAAGACAGCAGGTGTCCAAGCAAACCAGTTGTTGTCACTGGACTCAAGGATGACATTCCAAGAGCAGATCATTTTTAGCAGCTGTCCAGCCAGGCAGATACATTTGCTTCAAACAAAGTGGTTTGCTACTCACTTTTCCAAATATAATAGGTGAACCAAATCCCATTGATTTTCCTCAGTCTTATTATGAACAATAAAAATAAAGGTATACGTAGTGCCTTCATCCCACTGATTTTATGTGTTCTATAGGCTTTAAGCATTCTTCTCTTAGAACTAAAGAAGAGAGAAGAGTAGGCAAGCGATTTGCACAAGGTCATAACATAAATCATAAATTAACTGAAGGTTTCCAGATTTCAGGTTTGCATTCATACCAATAGATCTCAGTTGCATCTCTGGTAGGAGACAAGACCGAACAGGCACCTACTTACTAGCTAAATTTATTTTGTGTAAAATGGAACTGTACAGAAAGTTAGAATACAAAAACATCCAATTTTGCTTTAATCATATGACTGCTTTTTGCCAGGGTTTTATTGGTTATTTTTTTCAGCTTTAAATGCATGTGCTGCAAATACTTCCTTAGTTGTGCATTATTACATGTTTCAAGCAGTAAACTCTCTAAAATGATAGAAGAGTTTTTCATTTCTGCTCTGGATGTGACCACCAGAAAGACGAAAATTTCCACGGTGTTGGAAAAGCAGGCAAACAAGTCATACAGCCAACCAAAATAATTACTTTTTGGCAAAGTGCTTAGTGGAAAATCTCCCATTGTCATTGCACAAACAATGCACGTTCTCCCATGAAACAGTGTCAGAGTGTTTCTCATAAACATATGCACCATTTCCTCTTCAGAAAGGTCAAGTAAAATAGCATCAAGAGGAGCATTTATAAGCAACCCACCTGTTATTGCCAGCCAACAGCTACTCAGAGAAATGATGCTACTGTATCTTGGGGAAAGACAACTGGGTCTCTGTCTGCAGTGGATTTTTATGGTGTAAAAGAAGAACACATTGGTTGAAATTCACAATCCATTGCTTTAAACTAGCTTTGTGAGGCACAATAAAGTCACTAAAGATAAATCATTGAGGTTTGTATTAGATGCTTCAATGGAAGTATTGAAAAGAGACATGCTAGTGTATCAATGGAAGTCTTTGAGCCTTTCTATGAGATCCTTCCATTTAGGGGGATTCACTTTTGAAACAGAAATTATTGCAATCAGCAGATATCTTCTAAAAAACGACAGTGCAGCTCAGCCAAAGGTTATGTGTTAGAAGCATAAAGGGCTGGATGAAATTCTTCAGTCCATTTTATATAGGATAATAGACACTATTGTCATAATGATCCCTCGGACTTTATTAACCACAAATCTATACCACACCTTACAGCACGTGATCTATGCATCTCTGATCATCCATAAATGATATCTATAGATATGGGAAAGAAAATGGCAAAAATCGAGGTCATTTTCACTCTACAGCATGTCATGGTAAGGAAATTTCTAAAGGAGAGGGGCACATCACCAGAAAAATATATTTATGGGTCTTCCAATAACAGAAGGTTAGCAAATAGTCATTCCCAGATAAACAAAACTTTGGGTCTTTCAGTCAGTTGTGACCTTAACATTAAAATCAATTAAACAAAACGAACAAAAAAAAACAAAGCAAAAAAAAAAATTACAAAAGTATCTTCCAGGAAAATGGGTCCCTGGGATATGATTCCAATTTTCAGTCTCCCCCCACTATTCTGAACCACCAATGTGAGAATCCTAAGTATGTATATGTATATGTACATGTACATGTATATGTATTTTTATACCTATGTATATAAATTCTTTGAAGAAGGTACCCTTTAGAAATCTGGAGTCAAAGACACTGAATGGTTCAGAGGAGAACTATGTCAGGGTTGGTACAGAAGAAACAGCACTGAAAGGTTTCTGAGTGACAATAATGCATATGACAAATGGAAAGGGCCACTGAAATCTGAAGTCTTACAGAAGAGAAGTTTAATATGCAGGTCATCAGGGAGAGGAGGAAGAATTGGACAACTTGAAGGGCAAATCATGCTAGAATTCTGTGCAAGCCACTGAGCACAAATGACAAATACACCCAGAGACAATACCCATGCGCACAAATACGCCGTATAATCCCAGACACTGTAAGAAACATGTAAACATTCAAGCTTGCATTTGCATACATTCTGAAAATGCTAGAGGACGTTTTTGCAAGCTATTATTTAATTTATTCACAAGGTCGATTTGGAAACAGTGTTCAAATGTTTTGGAAATACGTCAAGAACATCGTTTTATTTCATGGTATTGTGGTAGCATCTCATTATAGTAGTCTAATATGAATGCAGCACAATGAAAAAGCTATTGTGATTGTATTGTACTAGGCTAAATAGATAGAATGTTATTACAGTACTGTAAAAGGAAAGATTTATAGGTTAGCATTTGCATTTATGAGTAAGAACAGCACATGCAGCCACATACTTGGCTATTTGGACTCCCAAGGAAACAAAACCTTTTGTTATATTCAGAGTTATCAGACATTTGAGCAGTGAATGACCCTGCTGCTGTTGGGAAAAGCAGCAGCAAGGGAGAATAGGTGTGTTGACCCTGCTTCTGGAACAGTTTCTGCTGCCATGCTCCCCAGAGGTTTAATCCCCTTTCAACAAGAACATCAGGGCCCCAGACAGAATAGGATCCAATTGCACATCAAAGAAGCAGCATTTTTTTTTTTTTTTTTTTTTTTTTTTTTTAGGATGGACAACTAAGAGGCACAATTTTAATTTCTACAGAAATGCATCCAGCATGGTAACAAAACTACCCTGTATGAGCTGAGGAATGTCTTTGCCTTCTCCAGGATATTTTCCACTGCTATTAGAGCCAGAGGTGATGGAGAAGAGCTGAGGGGATTTTTTGTTTCCTTGCTAAAAACATTTTGCCAACTATGAGAGTATTTCAGTAGGGCATCCCTTCATCCCCTTCTCTCCCTTGCTGAGTTTCAATTGATGAGATCTATGAGTTTTCTATTTAAAGGAGAAAGTCCCTGTTTGCTTCCAACTTAGGTGAATAAATATGATCTGGAGAGAAAAGAATCCTGAAAGCCAAGTCCTTGGTGTTGTAATCACCACAGTTGTGCTGACAAGAATGGAACTACACTGATTTGTATCAGCTAAGGCTTTGGCCCAATACCATGAACACATCTTTGTAAGCCACTAAACATCTCCCCATGCTGTCTTTTGAAAGAATAGATACTTTAGTGGCAACTGCTTCCAACTGGAAATCTAACACAATAATGAGAAACCTTAAAAACAGGAAATAGTACTCAGCTGTGGAATAGGGGCTTGATGGAAAGCCTATGGAAACAAGTGGGAATGATATCATGGCTTCACACAGGTTTTGGATAATTCTAAAAATGAACATTAGAATGTGTCTGAAGGAATCAGGTGCTTCATTCTCAGTAAATACTGCTGTAAAATTAGATGTTAACTTCTTAGACCCTACTGAAAAATCACAAATAAGATCAAAAATGTGGAAGACTTCCACATATAAGTGAATTATAGATATCAATTTCTACTATGGAACTTCCAATTACTCTGGACAGATTCTGAGTGCTTTCAAGAATCACATTCTCCTGTTCTCTTTGACATTGATTGATTGTCAGTCTGGAAGAATGGCTTTTCAGTCTTAATTTATGGGGCAGGTAGCTGTGTTTAACAAGGGACACCAGCTTGTGCACTGCTGGATGTTTGTTGCCAGGTGCTGAATGTCTTCATCATTGTTAAAAGTGCTCCATATCCTGCTAAAGCTGGTCAGCAAGGCAGGAGGACAGTGCTTGTTCAGAAATAAAATCTGCCCAGGAATCCATGATACAATACTAAAAAATAACTTTATATATATATATATATATATATATATATATATATATATATATATATATACACACACACACACACACACACACACACATATATATATATATATACACATATACACAAAAAAAATTAGAAGGTCTGTCCCATGAAATCTTTTTTTTTTTTTTTTTCAAAAAATCAGAAAAGAGTTTTTAGGAAGCTTACTAAAAGCTTTATCCAGCCTATTGATTTAAGTAGAAACCATTGGATGTTATGGAAAGTATAATATATATATAAAATAAATAAATGGTTGAAAAGTACAGACTCAGAGAGACAATTATTGCTTAAAACAGCAAAATAAAAAGCTTTATATACCTGAGAAAAGCCTTTTTCCTTCTCCAAAAATCTATTTATATAAATATAAATCTTTCATATGCAATGTCCTGTGGGATCAAGAGTTCTCTGATTTTAGCAGAATTGTAATATGAATAAGAAAATGAGTTAATGCAGGAGAAGAGTTCCTACTAGAGCAAGAAAATAATGTTACTGATCTGCCTCTGTAAGTAACCAGTGGTCAGAAGTAAAAATTAATTCCAAGTAACACTTTAAGCAAAAATGTTGAGATATTTAGTATTAAAAAATTTAAGACCAATTCAGTCATGTTAAAATTATTTAAAAGAAGTACTTGGAGTTTTATCATCACAGAATCAATCTTTATAGGCAGACTGAAACAAAATAAACTTCTGATTTTCCTGCCCCTATATTATTCTTGTTAAGCCTTGTTGTTGTTGACTACCAAATTACAGATTTTTCAAGGCTGATGATGAAGTTTAAAGCAGTGAACTATTAGGTGTTAATTTTGCCAGAGAATTTCCATCCATTTGCTACCCTAAGAGCTACCAGAGGGGGTACCAGTGTGGGTTGGTTCTTCCCAAAGCCCAGTTGCTTTCAGTCAAAACATATTTGGAAAATGTGGAGTTGTAGGAACCTCATGGCAGAAGTTGCCATACAAGTCACTGTCACTAGGTGCTTACTCCCAGAATAATCCATAAATTACAAGTGAAAAGATCCATGATCTTTAAAAAAAAAAAAAAAAAAAGCACTATAGCACCATCCTTAGTTCATAAAGCAGCAGAACAGCAAAAAACTAGAAAGTGCACTGGCTGTTGCTTGGTACCATCTAGCTGTCTGTGTCTCTTTCCTCAGCACCTCAGATTTTTGTCTCATTTTCTGCTTATTCTCATTGACCATTCATGAAAACTACTCAGACAATTTTAGCTCTACAAACCACCTTCTAAGATCAGGACGATAATTTTTTACCTAGTAGGTGTGTGAACATAAGATATTTATATGCAATCTTACTTTCAAAATGTAGAAAAAAGTCCACTGACCTATTTCTTTAAAAAAGAGGACACGTGCTTAAAGTAAGATATCTAGTTAAATGTCTTGATGATCCAGTACCTTTATGTCAATACAGAAAATAATAATCAATTTCTCTGTTTCATACTATCATCCCCCAGATGAATTCAACTCCTAGAAACTTATTAAAAGTGCCAAGACATTTTTGTTTGATACTTCTCAGTGGGCCACGTCCTCAAAGAGCAATCATGATAAACATTTGCAAATAGAAATATTTGTTAAAGCCAATGTTCATCCCAAAGGGATCTCTCCTTGTGAGTGCAATGATGGATTTTTGCCTTTTACAGGAAGGTAAAATAGGAAGTAGTTTATTGTTCAATACCGGGCCTGTGACAGACTTCTAACTGGAGAATTGGAGACCATAAAACACCAAATCATTATATCTCTCAGTCCTGCTCTCATGCCTGAAAGGAAATGATTTGATTCATTAAGCATTCCGCAGGTTAAAAACAAATTATCTCCATTTGTATTTATTTGCAAATCTAAAGAGCTATCGAGCTCACAAACCTCTTCTGGCCTATTAAAACCATCCAGCACCAATTTTTAAGAGTGCTTGGGAGGCAGCTTGCAAACAAGTAGCACCCAAAACCATGGACAGACTTTCCGAGAGCTCCATCTACAACACATTGAGTTTATTTTGGGACACAAACAGGAACCAAGCCCTTCTGAAAATCTGTGCTTCATTAGGAATTCTGATTATTATTAAAAATCTGGCACTCATTGAAGGTGCTGAGTACTTGAAAACTCAGTGCTAGGTTCTCTTGAATTTCCTGTTGGAGAGTTGTTGTTATGCCAGGCAAGGTTTTTGAGTTAGCAATATGTTTAAGCAAATTTTGAGATACATATCCAGGTACAAGATTGCCTTCTTAAAATATGTTTAAATCACTGCTTTAGGAAAAATAGGGTGATGTGCTTGTGTAATGACATCATTACATCTCATGCATTCAGTGGCTTCATAGAGCTACAGAAATAAAAATGTAAGCAATTTCTTAAAAAGACCTGAAAATAAAATATTTTTTGTCCATTTTCTGATAATTATAATATTCTCAGAACAGACAAAAACTCAGGGCTATTTCTATTGATTAAAATGCTGACATTAATTGCTGACATGCCATAGTGGTAGAATTTAGAGAAGCAAAGACTCAAATTTAGGGGCCTTACACTTTAAAGCTGCCAACAACACAAAGGGCTGTTCCGAAGTCCAAAGGCAGTTATAGCAATGGTCCCCTAGGTCTGGGAGAAATGAATTGCATTGGGTAAAGCAGTTCAGTACCCAGCATTCGGCTTTATTTTTCCCCTCTGGGCCACACCATTGTTCTGTCATTTTGAACAAAAGAAACATATTTTAAAAGGATAATATTTCTAGGTCTTACATACTTGCCATCTCTCCTTAGCTCTTCACAGGAAAAAGAACTATGAGATAAATTGCCCTGTGAAATAAGAGAAGTTCTAATGGGTAAAATACTGCAAAAGGGATTAGACACTTCTGGGCTTTTGGATAATCTTCAAATATTCAAATATTTAATGTCTCAAATTTTAAAAGGCATTTGGACAATGCCCTTAACAAGATGATTTACCTTTTGGCGAGCCCTGAAGTGGTCAAGAAATTGGACTAAATGATCCTTGTAGGTCCTTTCCAACTGGAACTATTCTATTCTACTTCATTCTATTAAGTGATCATCCTCTATGGAGACCAATGAGGCCAATGGGAAACATAAAAAATACTTAACTTTCTGAAAGGATACAAAAAAATTACCAAGTCTTTAGGGAGGACACCACTGGGATTCACCAGGAAGAATATACTACAAGAATGTTATGTATAAAAACACAGATAAATCAATGTGTAATGTAAGCAAAATACCTTTTAAAAGAACAAGAGTCAATGTTTCAAATTTATTCCTCAGGTAGTTGGCAATGTCCTGTCTGCATTGTAATCTGCGGAACATCTGGGTCTGATCTGAGGCTGCTATTCCACCAGATGTGCTAAAAAAGTTGTCCCTTCTCAGGTGCAGCAATGTGGACACTGGCTGCATAATGAGCCTGCAACCTTCTGTCCCAGATGCTGGTTGTGGCAAAGGCTCTGGTTCCTCTTCCCTAGGATGACTTATGATTGCTTGTTTCCTTCTTTGGCCTCAGGTGGAAGCTAAAAGAATCAGGGCTTTTGAGGGAGACCAGCAGTGCACTTCCTCCTGCTGGTGGCTTTTTGGTGGATGAAAGCTCCAGGGACAGTTCTGGTCTGGCACAGCTGCAGAAAGGTGTCCCTGGAAGGTGAGAATAAGTCTATCTCTCAGGAGCACCCTTTGTCCCATCCCCTCAGAGCAGATAACTCCCATCTGCAGCTAATGCAGGGTAACAGGGAGGTGGGACTGCCATATACCATGAGCTCTGTTTCATTTCATCTGGATCAACCCAGTGAAAAACTAGTCTTACACCCACCAATGCCCTTAAAGGGATATGCTCCTTCTAATGTGTGAGATGAAGAACAGGAGGAGGATAAGAGATGAAAGAGAAGAACTCTGATAACTGTGGGATCTAGAAGCTCTAATGCTCTCAATTAATTAGAATCTTCTCTTGTTTAAAAAAATGGTCTCTCTGCGCACATATTTAAAAACTGGTAATAAAATATCACTTCTGCACCACTATGGAGTCTCTTTGAGATGCTCAATGAAATACTTGAATTACAAAGTAACAATTTCTATTGTTAGAAGTTGCTGCTATTCTTTTTTTATTGATGTCATAAAGTAGGTATTTATGAGATGAGGTTATTAAGATCAATAGTATAAATGGAACACCTAATTCTCTCTTTTTCAGACCAGCACAAAGCATTCCTTGGGTGGAATATGTGAGAATAAAAGGTGACTGGATACTGTCAGTTAACCCTAATCCAAATGCAAAGAGCTCACCCTATTAACAATGAGTCATTTTTTACGTGTTTCTTAGATCTAAAACCATCTTGTCCCTAAGTAGCCTTTTTATGAAATGTACAGATTTGAATTCATTGCAGGATTGGATTTGCCACATTTACAACCAACACTGAAACTCTATTTTTGTCTTTTTTAAAATATTAAAGACAAGGCAGAGTATTTTATTTTAAAATCCATTTAGTAGTGTGTTTTTAATAAATATGATCCTCCTTTGTGAAAAATGCCCTTTCACAAAGAACAAAAATCTCAGATTTTAACACCGATACCAAGTCTTCTATCTACTAAATAATGAACTGCAAAGACACTATGGTATGGACTGAGTTAAATCTGTACACTAATGAGGAATTTAACATATATTTATAAAATTTCATTGCTCAGACCAAGTCACAAAAGACAGTGTTTTTGAGCCAAATGCAGTCACCAAACTCTCTCAACTATTTCCAGTTATCTGCCTCTTGTTTTCATTTCCCATTTTCAGAAAAGCATCATCAATCACTACTAATCTAAGCTCATGATTAAATAATATCAGCTTTGTTTAGGGGTCATCATTCAGAGAAAGCATTTGCCAACAGCTGATCATGTTGTTGCTCTTAATGACCCTGCTCCTAGAACTCTATTCTATAAGCACTTGATAACATCAGTAGGATTTACACATAGGAGCAGGGTTTGAAAAGTTCACCAGTCATGAGATGCTGCAGAAGACAATGAGTGCTCTCCATTGCCAAACAAAGAAAAATTTTACAGAAGATTTTTTTTCTCACATTTATGTTAAACAAAATACTTGAGAAATTTGGATAAGTTCAGTAATAGAAACAAAAAAGCCTCAAACACTTTTATTAAATAATCAAAGCATAATATCATTCTAATATTGCGCACTACCCAAAAATAATAGTATGATTTAATTTAAAAGATGTGCTTTTCAAAAATGCGCAGCAACAATTGCTATAATACTGTAAAACCTGAAAAAGCACACTGAAAAATCTTCAACATCTTATTTCACAGAGATTCACTTCCCTTATCTTAATTGTTTAGTTTGCAGTAGTGTACAAAAAGAGTTACTTGAAACAGTCAGCAAACTGAGATGTGAGCTTCTACTATAGCTCTTCCCATGGGAACTGTTGAATGAGAAAAAGTTCCAATAACTCACAACTTTCCTATGTGACTACACACAAAAACTTTATTTCCATCTAACTGATTGTAACCAGACACAACAAATTTGCTATGAAAGTAAAAATACATAATCTGATGCATCCCAACACTAACAGTAGTAATTGACTGGTAAAGTCTTTTCCATGCTACTTATACATCTCTGAGGGTTGGGAAAGCAGAGAAAAGCTATCTCTGGATTTTGCACCATCAGCTCTTGCCTGTCAGCCTGGCTGGTGGCACGGAAGGGTGTACATAGCAGTGCTGGGCTGGGGGAGAGCTATGGTGAAACTCAGGTCTGTGGTGTGTCCCCAGATGCAGCCCCCCATGTGCAATGAGCTCTTCTCAGCCCTCTTCTCTGTCCTGAGCATGTTCCTCCTGCACCTGCAACCAGGGGCTGTGAAACCTTTACAGGGCTAATACAAAGCTCACATTTGTGTCATGCTGAAACGTATTTGAGGAGGAAAAGACCCCTGCTTGTCTGCCAGGCTGTCTATTCCCCACACTGTATTCAAAGCCTCTTTACTGTTTTGCCACAAAGGTTGAATCAGAGAGAGCAGGGAACAAAAACCTTCTAGATGGCAAATCTGAGTAACAACGTGAGAGCGACATACCGTGCAATGCCATTATATGACTTCAAATCTTTTGTTCTAGAGAACATTATATACCTATTACATGCTTAAATACAGGCATTGCTATGGCATAATTAAAATGTTTGTGATCACAGAAATAAAAGGAACAGTTAAAAAGCAAAACTGTATTACCTCTGTAGGACTGCTGAACTTTGGCTGTAGGCACAGAAAGAAAAGCCATCAGCATGAGGCAAGGAGTGTAGAGGCCTTTGGCTCCATCTGAAAAAACAAGTTAATAGGTATAAGGGCAATTCTCTGTTGGTGTGTAGCTGTAGAAAACCACTTTCTCTTAGCTCTGCAAGCATGGTTACTTAAGCAGTGTTTTCATACCTGAAATGCTCCTGTGGACATGCTTCAGGGCACTGGCTTTAGTGGGAGCTGTGTAATTCTACAGTAATATTTGTTAACCTGTACAACCTGGTACTTGCTGTAGTTTCTTCTCTACTGAAAAATACTGTACATTTGGTCAAAAGGAAAACAAAATGTACAACTGCTAAAATACTTCAAATGTTATTTTGAGACCTAGGGCTCTTAAATGTATTGGGTTTGAGGTTTTTTACAGGAAAGCAGACACTAATTTTCATTTAGGGAAAAAAAATCCACAGGGAAATGTATAAGTGAGGACTTGCAATCAGCTTTATTCATAGCATTGCAGATAAATTGTTGCAAACACCATGCACTTTTATGCTTTGTTTTGCTTAAGAATTCTAGAGAAGTCCATAAGTGAGATTGTTGCCACAATTGGGAATCCTTAGTTTAGCTGACAAAGACCTAGCTAAAGTGTTCGAGGGATGTAGAATTAAATGAGAACTTTGTCCTTCTTTTCCAGTCAGATCCCTGAAGATGCAAGATTATCTTCTATAATGTGTTTTGCCACAGTCTCTAGAGAGGACCACCCCCTTAAATAGACAGCATAGTAATCTAATAAAAATCCAATCTATGGAGATCCATTACTGTGCAACTGAGAAAACCAAACCAAACAAGAAACAAATACAAAACCCTCAGAACTCCTTGGTGCATTTTATGTACTACAGCATTTACAAATGACCACATGGATCGTGTAATATCATCTACTGTGCAGAGTTTCTTTTATAGGTCCCCATGGACTGAAATGTTTAGACACAACAGAGTTGAGCAGAGGGGCCAGTTGTAGATTTAACCGGGAATTCTTATGGTTTTATGGGCTTGTATGTCAGCCATATCATTGCTTTAAAAATTGCTTTTGTATTTAATAGTAGGGGAGCTTGACCTGAACATAGTAACAACACATGTATCCCTTTAACTGAGCTCTGTGAAGGATTGCAGACTGAAATGTAGAGAGATACCAGCTCTGTGAGTTAAGATGTCATTAGCTGCCCAGGAAGGGTAACTTTGTCAATTGTCATTAACACATTTATTACGCTGGTGCTTTAAAGATCAGAAGTGTTAACCTGGAAATGGCATTCTGATTTAAATCTCTTTAATGTCTTGAAGGATTGGTCATTTCTTTATACCTCACTGCTCTTTGAGGAGAGTCCTCCCTTTGTTCAGTGTCTGTAAATTGCTGGTATGTGGATCTCACTTAAGAAAGAAGGAAAAGATCCTGACTAACTCAGATCTGTCATAAAACTGTCACTTTGGATTATTGCTTAAATGTTGGCTGCAGGCTGAAAACTGTATGTCCATGCAGCACTCACCAGTTCAGGTGGGGTTTATAAAAGAGAAATTGTTGCTCTGCAGGGAGATACCTGTTAACCTTATTCATTTGTAAAACTGGTTACATATTTTGGCACTCGCCTGTGCAGTCTGACACTGACAAAGCTTTCGACAGGATGAAGTAGATATACGGTATTTATGTAATGTTCTCAGAAAGTGCAGCTTCAGAGCAAACTTTATTAACTGCACCTAAGCTCGTTCTATGTCAGCCAGCAGCTCTTTGCAGAAAAGCCTTCAGATCTTCTGCCCTTTGACCTCTAACAAGACACAAAGCTGGGTTGCAGGTCATATATGACTCTCAATTAGAGGTTCCAGCTTTACATGCATTCTTCTGTTTTGTGATTCAGATGTCTTTTACCAGGCTACAGGTTGTGTGGGACAGAAGTTGGAAAACAAGGGGCTTGTCTTGAGAGGTGTTTAGCAGCTTCAGTTCCTATGAACACCAGCACCCAGAATAATGAAGGATTCATCCTGCAACTTACTGGACTAGATTTTGTATGACTGTCTGCATTTTGCTATATAGTCATGGATTACCTTCTATATAATGGCAAACTGAAATTAACAATATTGTACATATGCTTGCATACATAACTTAATTAACATGGCTTACATTCACATTTAATTGTATTTAATCTGACAGGTGTTTTTCTACAGTTAGCACAGGAGTTTCATCACACCAGGAAATTCAGTGAGGAAAACTGCAAAAGACAAGAATTAAATGGACTAACATGTATGCATTTTGTGTCCATTGTGTAGCCATTATCATTATGGAGGGTCTTGTTTAGAATAGAAAAAACATTGATTATCACCAAAATCTGCACAGATTCCTCATACAGTAAGATTCTGGCACATATTTGAAGAAAAGAATTAAAATCGTGTCAGAGATTTTGTTATTACCACAGTTTTCCAACTAGAGAAACAGTTGTTTTACCTGAGCTGTGTAGTTTCCTGGGTAAGGCACAAGAAAAGGGCTCTAAGAGGGAGAAGAGTGGAAATATAATAGCAGGTGATGAAAGTAGGCACTCATGGGCCTGAAGCTGAATTGAGTTGTGGTTTATCTCCAGGAGCATATTTGAGGAAACTCCATCAGAGCTTTCTGAATACTGAGATTCTCAGCAGTTTCTGACATCAGTCAGCCCAAGAGGAGTGGCATCTCATGGCATTCAGGACCAAATACCCTCTGGTATGTCTGGCTCACCTTTGCAGTGCTTGAGCAATTACTCCAAGATCTAGGACACATTACACCTGCTGCACAAGCAGCTCACAGCCAGGCTGTGGACGTGCTATAGATCTAGTGAGCCATCCCTGCTGCTGACTAATGCTAATATGGGCAGTCATATGAAACAGTAATAAGGATTCCTGGGATTTTGTTTTGAAAGCAGAAGTTGCCAGTGTCTTAAAGAAGGTTTTAAGGTAATCTGTTGCAGCAGTTAATTTCTCACTGTTTTTTGAGCAGGACTAAAGTCCCCAGAGCAACACAGAACTGTCTCATGGTGTATGTATTTGATATGCTACAATCATTGCACCATGGTCACACGGTCATCCTCCTCACCATGTCATCATAGGTTTCCTTTTCAGGTGTGGTATACTGCTGCCTCACATCATGCCTTTTCTTGGACGCCCCCTTCTTAGAAGATATTGCACAGGTTCAAGCTGTTGGCTTGTCTAGGGATTTCTGCTAGGACAGACACAGAAAAAGACACTTCACCAGCTTAGCATAACCTCTGAGCTTCCCTCTGTACCTCCAGACAACCCATATTTTCTATTCTACCTTCCAACCCTCCTGTGACACAGCAAGGGACTTGGATATTTCCCCTGATTACATACAAGCTTTGCAATGTAACTGCTGTATTGCAGGCTGGGATTTCATGTATTGTAATCAAGTATGATCAATTCACTGCAGGTGCCATGGCAGGCAGAGGACATGCAGTCCCTGGTTTCTAAGTGCTCCAAACCTAACCTTTAAATGTTGCTACCAAGAGGGGTGATTGGCAGTGCCTTCTGTACTGCAAGGAGATAATTGTGGTGCAATGGTATAATCAAGTGAGACTCATTCTGTAGTTTTGCTATCATGGAAAAAAAATTCTGATAAGAGCCATATGGGGTAAAAGACTAGGGTTACAACAATACAATTACAGGGTTGTTTTATCCAAGTGTAAGTGTGACTGAGACAAGAAGTGAACTTTTCTACAATATATGTATGCAGTCAAAGAATCTGATAGACTGTGGACTCTATTTCTAACTCAACTTCCTGAGACCACTGAAGAACAGAAGAATTTTCAATGAGGAATTAATGTTATGAAGAGGTTTAATATCATATAGCTCATGGCACACGAAAGATCCTTAGCTCTTAGCTCATGATAATCCGGATAGAATTTAACCTTCAAAACTTAAAAGGTGAGTCCGCATTACTTTTAAGACGAGAAAAATATCTATCTAATGCTGTCATTCAGGTCCAATTCAAAGTTCTTAAAGTTAACAGGTCTCTTTCCCTTGCCTTCAGTAGGCTTTGGATCAGATCCTCACAGTCATAACTCCAAATGGTGTGATATGTAAAAGTGCCTTTTTTAAGTGCTCCTTGCAATCAGATAAAACTCTTTCCTAAACAGCATCATTCAATATACAGATTGTAGCAGGTAATTGTAATTGTAAATTACTGTAGCAAGCTTAGAATCAACTATTTAAGTACTCACCTGGCAAAACTGCAAAAGGTAACTTTTTTCCTTCTTACTTTTCAGTATATATTTCATTTTTCATGGCTCCCTAACTCAGATATTGCAGTGGAAATTAGGATTGAATCTTGGCATAGACATAGCCTCCAAGCAAATATTTGTCATTTTAAAATCATGGTTCAGTTGAGTAAAACTTGGCAAACTGTTCTAAAACTGTATATACAGCAGCTCTACTTGCAAGTATTAATGCAGCGGGTACAAACACTGGCAAAGCACACTCCCATGCATGTGTGTGCTAACATACAAAATACACAAATATAATTTCCCAGCACACAGGAAATCTTCAGAATATCTAACATTGGAGAGATACTAAGCAAGTTCACAGATGATACAAAACTGGGAGGAGCTGTTTTCTGCCTTGGAAGTTGGGAGGCCCTGCAGAGAGACAAATTACAGGACTGGGCAATCACCAGCCATGTGAAGTTCAACAGGGGAAAGTGATGGGTTCTGCCCAGGGGACAGGGCAATCCTAGATGTATGGACATGGTGGGGAGTGAGGTGCTGGAAAGCAGTGCCATGGAAAAGGACCTGTGGTTCGGGTCAATGGCAAGTTGAACACGAGTCAGCAGTGCCCTGGCAGCCAGGAGGGCCAGCCCTGTCCTGGGGGGGATCAGGCACAGCATGGCCAGCCGGGCAAGGGAGGGGATTGTCCTGCTCTGCTCCGCACTGGGGCAGCCTCACCTTGAGCCCTGGGGGCAGTTCTGGGTGCCACAATACAAGAAAGAGGTAAAGCTGTTACAGAGCTTCCAAAGGACAGCAATGAAGATAAAGAGCCTTGAGGGGAAGCCGTGTGATGAGTGTTTGAGGTCACTTGGTCTGTTCAGCCTGGAGGAGATGAGGGGGGACCTCACTGCAGTTACAGCTTCCTCTTGAGGGGAAGAGGAGAGGCAGGCACTGATCTCTTCTCTGTGGTGCCCAATGATAGGAACCAAGGGAATGGCCTGAAGTTGTGTCAGGGGAGGTTTAGGTTGAATATTAGAAAAAGGTTCTACTCCCAGAGGGAGGTGGGTGCTGGAACAGCTCCCCAGGGCAGTGGTCACAGCCCCAAGCCTGACAGAGTTCAAGAAGCATTTGGACAATGCTTGTGGCACACGGTGTGACTCTTGGGGATGGTGCTGTCCAGGGCCAGGAGTTGGACTCCATGGTCATTGTGCCTCCCTTCCAACTCAGCATATTCTGTGGTTTTGGAGTTGCCTTCCATACAAAAGATTACTTAGTATTTTATATTCACTGGCATAATAGAATCTAATCCCTCCAAAAGGAGTCTTAATAACTAATATTCACATAGGCACACATTTTGAAATCACATACTTCAGAAATATGGAAATAGAAGCATAAAAGGTAAATTTACAATTTCACACATAACAGAAATTATAGAAAATTAGAAAAATAGATAATAAGCCTTTTTGGAAATATCTCAACAACAAGGAGGGAAAGGGAGGGAAAGACAGAGGTGTTGCAAGATACTTCATAATACCTAATGCTTAATTACTTAATTATAATCACCAACTTATAGTTTCATCTTGCCAGCTACAGAAGCACTGAGAAGCCTTCACTGTTGTTAAATTTAATGGGAGTTGTGGCTGACCAGCACCCATCAGGACTTCTCAAAATTGGTAGGACTAACCTCTTTGAACACATACTCTTGATGCTTCATGATCAGTAAATGAGACAATGAAATGGGTGGGAGGAACTCACAGCCAAGAACTCACTGCCTAAAGCTGAGAAAAGAATTAGGGATGAGAATAATAATGAAAGGAGACGTTCATGCCAAACCAAACACAAGGGGTTTAAAGCCAGCACAGTACCAGAAAGAATGACCTAAAAAGATCACAGGTCTACTCTCTGTCAGTGCAAAGATATTTTATCAGCTTCCTTCTTCAGCAGCTCTAAGTGACTCAATATATTAACTCATATGGCAGACACTACACTACAATAAAATATAACCAGTTGAATTTGTGGCAGATTGGAAACTTTCATTTAAAAAATGTCCATGCTTGTCAATTCAATTAGATGAGAATTTACTGGCAAGGCAAGCTAAGTAAGTCTTGCCAAAATACAAGAAAAAAAGCAGACTCATCAGATAACTGTCTGAAGCAGGTACAGCTCACCAGGCTTGGCATTTCCTTCTGCTTTAAATGTTTCTTCCACTGCATCTGTATGTTAGTATTGTCCCATCCCTGAACTGGCAACAGGTCCTGCTATTCCAGGTTGCCTGTTTTGCTGTCTTGCTCCTTTTGACAGTCTAAATCCTTTCTCTTTTATTCTGATGTGACAGTGGGATGCAGTGAGGTGTTCATTTTTGCCTATCATCTAGCTGCCAACCCGTGTCTAATGAGAAAATCAGAGTATGCCCCAACACCCAACACAGATATTCCACAGGTGTCGGTGAACAGACCACTACTATCAAGGGTCTCTCCTGAAACTCTTACAGTGAATGGCATTGGGTTGGCATTTTGGTTTGAGTTTCTTTTGGAAACTTTATGTACTAATAGAAATTGAGCTGCAATTATGTGATATGCCTCTAATTAAAATGTGCTATAATTGTTGAAGTATTTTACTGAAGTGATTTTCTTTTTCAAGCAACAGGTTTGCCAGATGACAAATGTGGTTTCTCTGCTTTTGCAAGGAGCTCAGAGCTAAGTACAGAGGGTGGGGTCAGCCCTGGACATCAACCCCCACCCCAGGAATGGCAACATTTTTCACTAAGCTCTCATGCTCAAGGCTTAAGTCAGGCTTTTTGCCAAACAGTCAAATCCAAGACAAATAGCCTATGTGGGTGTTTTGTGCACAAAGATTACTGAAGTTCATTTTAACTAGATGGATAAACCTTTAGAAATCTGGCTTGTTAGAATTAACTATAATATAGATCAGAGTTAGCTGTTTATTGAAAAGCACAGTGAGAGGAATGTAAATTACCCATGAATCAGAATGACCTGATGGTGAAGTACCAGCAGCTCTTGGTGAATATGTTGTCACCAAATCTCACAAAAAATGCAACCATTTATGTACAGTAGATTTTTTTTTTTAATGACCATATTCTTGTTCTGTCTTTTTAAGTTTTCCATTTTTCCATTTAAAAATTAGGTACAACTCTATTGAATTTGCAAGGAAAAATTCAAAATTCCAAAACATCTTGTTTTTAGTTCTTTTTTAACATATCTATATTCCATAAGGCCTATTTTGGTGGTAGGGCTGAAATTTCTCTGTGGGTGAAAAACCTAAGTGATTCTAAGTCACACTTTGACTCTGGCTTTATGCACCAGAGGAGATTTTTTGATTTATTTTATTTTATTGTCAGAAGGTGAAGCTCTAGTTTAGTAACTGGTCCCATTCTTCCACAGGTTGCCAGCAAAACACAGAACATTCCTGACTCATCTTCAGGTATTCTCTAACTTGGTTTTCAACCTTTTTTCCATTCCAGCAAAAAAAAAAAAAAAAAAAAAAACAAAAAAAAAAAAAAACCAAAAAAAAAAACAGGGTATATAATTGTTCATAACTCCCCAAAACTTTGAAACCCAGAAAGTGCAGTCTAGGATGTCACCTTGTATGATAAAGCAGGGGAAGGGAAATCATCTGCAAAATACAGCATCTCTCACATCAAAGGCGTTTCCCTAAGGTATTAGACTACACTTAAAAGTTTTACCTTTTCCAAATGCAGTCAGTATTCTCTCTTTCTTTCTCTTGCCTAGAAAAATGGCTCTGTTTTCACTCTGAAAGTCATCTCCTACTTCAGTTAACAACAAAACCAAAAGAAGTTGTACTGTTAAAAGGTACCACAGTCTACCACGCTCTACAACCGTGATGAAAGCACAGCCTGGAGAGCAGCTCTGTCAGGTATTTCCATTGCACCATCTCACTGCTCAATCCTGCCTTCCTTCCCGGGGTTGCCAGTCCTGTTGTTAGTTGATCCATGTTATTTACCACCAGGCAATGTCGTGAGGGGACACTCCAGTGATTTGAGTCAGGATCACAGGCAGAGCAATCAGGTTAGCACACAACTCCACTAAGTTGATGTATCCTGTTTCTCAGCATTTAATTTGATCAGACTTTACCCTGGCTGTGATTACATGGGTATCCTTTTGCTGCCAGGCAGTGTCTCTGCATTGCACACATCAAGCAGGGGACACACACTTCTAGGATTGTTCTGGGATGTAAGCCTGCATAGCCTAAGACTTGGGCTGACAACCACCTAACTTCACATTGTAGCTCAAAGCAACCAGAAGACTGTAAAAAGTTCTGTTTAGTGATGACTCAGGCTTCATTTTATCCAACAGTAATGGAAATAAAACCTGGTAAAAATTTGGTCTTGATTGATAAATATGGTTCTTATAACACCCTAATTGTCAAGTTCCTATAACACCCTAATGGGTGTTATAGGAACTTGACAATTTTTAGTTTTTATGGAGCACCTCTATGGGATTTGCAGAATTATTCATTCTGCACATGTTCTAATTACAGAAACAAGAAATACCTTAGCCAAATGAAAAAGCACTTTCAGGTAAAACTGGCAAGTTTTTGTATGGTAAATGCGGTCATAATCCACCCTATTGATCAAAATGCATTAAAATTGAACAGATAAAATAATGGAAATAGAAAAAATCTATGAAACAACAGCTTTTTCAATAAACACCACCCATTCTCTGTTCAGAATAAACCTAGATCTTACAGGAAAACAGAGAGACAATTGCAAAATGAATATTAATATAAACCATATTCATAAGTGGGTTAAAATTAAAGTTGAACAGTCAACTTTAATTCTGAAAATACCTAAATCTGATTGGTTTTACTTTTCAGTAATTAATTACTGCTACCATAATAATAATAATAATATAATAACAATACTAAATACATATTGGTTTAATTTTATTTGTTGTTACACTATCTAGAGGTTACATTTTTTGCAGCAGTGGCCATCAAAACTCTGCCCCTAGAATCGCTACAGCAACCTTTATGTCTTGTAAAGTAAATATTTCCAAATAATCAACAGCAACTATATCAAGATACACATCACATGCTGAAAAACAGACAGGAATTTGGCATGTGTTTCCTTGCCCAGCCATGAACAACAACCATGCAGCACATGGCTGATGTCACCCTATGTGCTGTCCCTGTCCCCCCACCATCAAGGTGGCTTTCAGCCCTGTACAGTTGCTAATAGGTCTGTTTCACAACTTTTTCTTCAAAAGCTCCTGTCTGTTACACTCCTGGCATCTGTTTCTTCCCCCAAAGAAGCTGCTTAACCTGGGTGCATAACACTGTTTTATAGAGAACCCAAGGCCTGGTCCAGCAGCCACTGGAGTCTTAACAGAGTTCAGTAGGGCTGAACAAGCCAAAGTAAAGGATATAAGGAAGACAGACACGTCTTACTGACAGGTTCTTCTAGAGACTGTCAGAAGTGCATCAAGAGGCACAGTGACAGAAGGACCAGGGCTATCAGTTGTGTTATCCATGTGCTTGTTTGCTGTTTGCATCACATCAAGCAGCAGGTTGTTACAGCCTCTGTGGTTTCTCTCCTCTGTGCCATCACTAACCACATTATTCCCTTCTTGCTCTCAGAGAGAAACCCTACTTCATCCCAATGCATCTCTGGAGAAAGATCTTGCAAAACGTCCCCATGGCATTACTGGACAGTGGATCAGGCTCTTACACAGATGAGAAGCAGCTGAGTCAGGTGATTTTTACACGCAAACTTTGACCCATTTCTGTATAACTTGAGACTTTTTTCCCAAATATCTACATAAATTGCTTTTGGGTCATGCTGCAGGTCTCCTAGCACTTATGTCTACACAGTGGGAAATGAACCTTTGTTTTTGGATTTGACATCTGATCCAGTCGTTTTGCTGTACAACATCTCTGTGTTTATGGTTGTAAAGCTGGAATTGCTACCTCATTTTAAGGCTCTTCACCCGAAGCTGTACAAGATTTAGGGTTTGAGCAAGTCAACCACAAGCAGCTGGGGCACAGCCCTCACCTCAGACTTGATAACTGAGTGTATGCATACTTCTAGACTGTTGCAAAGAAGAAATGAAACTGGTTGCCTGAAACCAAATTGACAGTGGATTTAAGCCACTTCCTGGGTAACTTGAGCATATTTGGTTTTCACATGCATCAGATGTACACAAACATGTCTCAGCAGAGAGGTCGTGAGTTTAAAGATCTACCTTTGTCAGTCGAAGCAAATGTGAGTTGTTTGGGACAGGTTTGTGTTTAAAAAACTTGTGTGATGAGCCTCAGTCCATTACTGATGTTACCAGGTGCCAAACTGATAAACTTTATAAGGTCTATAATACATTAATATTCTGGTGTTGTGGATATAATTGTAACTAATTCTTTTTTACTTGAGAGGGTTATTCATTAAGGTCTGAAAAACATTTGGAGGTCCCTGTAAGAAAGGAGTTAAAGAAATGCAAAAGTGTTGCTTCGGTATTGTGTTATTTATCAGCTGTCTGGTTAGCATTTGTGCTCAGTCCGCAGGTTTCACATGTAAATCAAATGCAATGACTCCATGACAACTCACAAGATTTACACAGATGGGACCTGACCAGCCCTCTCTGAAGTCACCGGAGGTGGTCTGGGTTCCCTAATGATTGCAAATAGGACACACAAACATAAATATAATTTACTTTTATAAAACTTTTAATTAGGTTAATAAAATCTCTCAGCATAAAAGCCTATAGCTCATAAAAACTCAGACCCTGTGCATAGCAGAGCTGATGTGGGTCAGGATAATAGCCACAAAGAATTGCATTACCGTGCTAATACAATAGGGAAGTCTCCTGCCTCTCTTTTGAATAACCTCTTATGCAAATTTCAAATGTTGACCATGACACCAGACCTTCACAGGGCACCGAGCTGTGTTTCCCTGTGCTTACAATATATTTGATTTCAATGCAAAACTGCAAACTCATCAAAACTACACCTTTCTACCAGCATTCAATTATTTAAATACAGAATATATACAATGTGGGGAGTTTGCCTTCGAGTCTTGTATAAAGTACTCCAGCCAAGCTTACAAATAATATAATATGAAAAGGACAAAAATCTAAGTGTAGGGAAATTTTAGCCATTGGGATCCTTTTTTACCTAACAGTTTCCACCTCTCCTCACCCTTGACCAGTTGTTAAAAATACTGATTCTAAAATGCATTTAAGCATAAGATAGATATATATATATATATATATATATATATATATATATGTATGTATGTAAATATATATATATACAAATTGTCTCAATATAATGAATCTCTACTAATCTTGAATTCAAAGACAGTTTTATTTGTAATTTGGGTCATTAGCTGCCCACTTGCTAAATTTTTTTGACCACATGCTAAAGATTTAAACTATGCAAAGTTTCATTATTTTGTCCAATTACAATGTGTTTGCTTTCACATGCACATAAAGATGGACTACTTACAAATATACAGGTATTTAATATTATTTATTAAATATTATCCACAAAATCACAGAGTAATACATATATAAGAATATTCCTTATAAAATACACATAAATGCTGTTAACAAAGTGTTTTTTTATTTCATGTGCCATATTCCAGGCTCAGTTCTTAGAAATCACAATGCCGAGGAAACGGTAAAACACATGTGATTAGTTTCAATCACTTTCCATTCCAACACACAAAAGTTAATTTGTCTTGTATAATGGAACAATTTTACACTTCTTAGGGAGAAAAGAATTATTCTTATGTGTGTCTAGAAAAATCCCCCAAAATATAATATTTACAGAAGAGATGCATCCAGTTTTATGTTCAAAAGTGTGATATACTGAAAATAAGAGCAAATCTATTTCTTAGAATAGCTATCATACCCATACACCTTTTTTTTCCTCTTCAAAATCTAAAAAATTACCGACTTTATACTTTCACTTCAGCACCATCAGCATCTTTCTCTGTGCTGTCCCAAAGAGAATGTCTCTGAAGAATTAAAGGGGCTGCCATCCCAGCTGTGATTGCACTGCACTCCTGATTGCCACAGCCCAGCGTTCCCGGACAGGGATGCTTCTGACACCCACTGGCTGGAGGGTGTGGAGGATTGCCATGAGTCACCAAAGGCAGGATATGGCCAGATCTGCATGTCCACACAGACTGCAGCTCAGGGGGATGTTTAATGGGTTCAGTGAATTCCTCCTCCTGGCTAAAACACTCCCTGCTTCAACAGGAAGGAGGCACATCATCCGAGGAGTGGGGACCCACATCCTCTGGGACAGGGGTTTTACACCTCCACTAGTCATCCCTGGGGCCTTGTTCCTCTCTGCTCCCAGTGCCCAGCCACATCCAGGACCCCTATTTCTCCTTCCCTCTCATCCCAAGAGGAGCACTGTGCAGGACCCAGTGCCAGAGTTTGAACAAACCTCACTGCCCACTTTGAGCTGGATGCTGCTCCCTTCAGACCTGTCTAAGAGCTGGTTGAGTCAGAGGGAAAATCTACCCCAAATTCAGTGGATTTGAGGTTGGATTCCAGACCCCAGACAAGTTTTGATTCATAAGAGCCTGGAGTCTAGAATATAAATCTATGTATTTGTTGCAGACCTAACTGTAATTTGATTCCAGCAGTCATGAATAGGACATAAGAAACGTGGAAATATGTGCACATGTGCCCTGCTCAAACAGTGGGTGCCATTAGAAAGCATAATAGTGTTCCGGGCTATTGATTTTACCACAATATTTCCTTGCTTGGTCTGTTTTCCACTATGAGATATTTGCACCATGCCATGGTAAATGTTGTTTTTAACAGAGCTCACTGCCGTTTTTTTTGAGAAACTATGTGAACAATGTGGAGTTCTCTCAGTGCTGAGTTGTAAGCTGGGCTGTCTGATGCTCTATTTGAAAAAATGGGCAGAAAGAGCCAAATGGAACATAAAGCTGAATTGAAATAAAATATATATATATATATATATATACTGAAAATACTAAACAGCAAAGCCCCATGAAGTAGTTTAGATACTAATGATATTAAATAGGGGATTATATTCATAGGTAGAGTTCAGGTTTTTATTATGTTTATCTGGAACAGAAATAGACAGCCAGACCTCATTTCTCTTCCAAAACAAATACAGCTTAAGTCATAAGATGTGCTCTTTTTTATGCCACTTTTCAATTATTCAGTTATTTTGCTAAGAGATTCACTTATTCCACTCTAGGCTAGTAGGAGAAAACAAGGGGGATGGAGAGTAAGGCAAGAGAAAAGGAATTCATGTAAACCAAGAAGCTGAATATGCTTATAAGTTACAACCAACATAATTACATGTAGATCAGCTGTCACAATAAAGTCCAATTTTCATTAAACAAAATTTGTATAATTTTTGTCCTTCAGACCAAAATTAAGTTTAAAACAAACTGATCTTTGCTGATATGAATTGACCTATATCCCTTTTTCTGCATCTGAGTTCTTAATTACAACTTACAACAGCTATGTTTTACCAAATACTTACAGTATGGGATGAAAAGCAGGCAAATAAAATATTAGTGAAACTTAACTAAAGGAGGTAAATTTAGTGATTTCTTCTCATCCTGAATGGGTTCATTGAATGTTCTGTGGGGTCTGTCATATGTTTGGCACTAATTTGTATTTCTTTTATGACTTGAAGATAGAATAAAGTGTACTTGCAGTAAATTAACAGATGACATGCAGCTAAACCACATTTCAGACATGCTGGATTAGACTTCAAAATTGGATGAAATAATGGCCTTTAAAAGTAGGCTACAACAAGGACAAGGGTAAAGTCAGGCTTAAGAATACTCACCTGGAGTAAAGTATGACTTACTCGTTGTGGCAAAATGCAAACAATATATACCAAAAAGTGTCAACTACAGGGCACACAGGTAATATACAAGCAAAAATGGAGTAATGTGTCCAGTTGTCCTCTCAGCTTGAAGAAAGATGTGAAGTCATTGAAGTGACTGTGGGACAGGGCAGTATAAAACAGCAGAGAGTCAGAAAAGGACATTACAGAGCAGAGTGGAATCACCTGGTTTCCATCTGTTTGCTACAAGGCAAAAAATATTGAGCCGGAAAACATTAACAGTATATTTTGGTATCTAAAGAGATGGTTGGAAATTCCTAAGAGCAGGTCAGATATAGATGACAAGTCCAGTTTAGGTACAGTTCATTCTGTTCTGGGAGACAGAGATCTAAGCTTTTTAGTTCTCTTTCCAACTTATTTCATAAAAATGTACCTTAAAATTCTATTACAGATATGATAGAAAGAGCTTAAATGAGAACATTCAGCCATCTAAAATCATCTTCACAGGAATCCCTTGATGGAATCATTTTCATGGATACGCTGACAAATACCCTGTGTCTTTCCTGAGAAGCAATATTCCTGTTGGGTTCCCAGGAAAACAAAGGACTGGACTATTCAGAAGCCAATATAACTGGAAAAGGAAAAGCCAGACTTGTTGAAGAAAATTAGCTGCAGGCATACATTTTCACTAAGGCTGCAGAGAGTTGTCTCTGAGAAATTTATCATTCTAAATTACCATGGGATCTACATAGGAAATAAATCTTCACAGATATCCACTTGGAACAGGAAAGGAAAAAAAAATAAAAATCAAGTTAGCTGTACTATTTCAGGATGTATTTTAGCATTTTTTCTTGTATAGACTTCAGTGAAGATTTTGCTTATAATGGGTAGTGGATGACAGCAAACATTTTATAATTTGCTGCTGGGGTTTTATTTTACTCTGGTTTTTGTGGTTTTGGGGTTTTTTTTTCCAAATGGGGTCAGCCAGAACCTCAATTTTTTAACCTGAAATTCAAGGACTTGCAGATATTGAACCATAAATGTAAAAATATTTTAAGTTTTCAGATGTTAGATTTTTTTGTTCTACAATGAAATTATCTGAAAAAAATCTGTCTTTTTTTAAATGGATACATTAAAAAATCTAACTTTCCCAGTTGAAAACGTATGCCCAAATTATGTGCATTCAGCATGATTCCAGGGTACAATACTTTTTAATCCATTGTAGCACCATGATTTCTTGACTTTTAGAAGCTACAGGTATTGAGTATTCACTGGACTTAATTATGTCAACAGTCACTAATCCTTCACAGAGTGCATAAAAATTAACATAAAAATTATTTACAAATAATGAATTATAAATTTACTAATAATTTTAATTTGATTTAAAAATGTACCAAGAAACTAACCAAAACCTGCTTGATTTCTGCCTTGTGTAATCTGGGGAAAGAGACCAGATGCCATTGAGGAGTTGCCATTTCCTCCACTTTGATATGTACCACTAAGTTAATGGCTGTTTGGACTACCAGGCACTTACTGGGCTCCTCAGTTTTCTTGTAGCTGGGAAGTTATTGTTTAAATATAAAAGGAGGCTAGCTCTCACTTCAGCAAGTTCCCAGAGCTAAACAGTTCTCTACTGGCACACACTGCTGGTTTGGAAGAAGAGTATAGTCTGGTTGTAGAAATTCTAGAACAGGGAAATAAGAACTATCTAAGAACCAGAAAGAATTTCTAAAAGCAAAATGGAAATCCTAGTCCACTGATACTAAAATGAGAGGGCAGCCCAACATACAAGCTTGGTATTGTTCAGAGATTTGAGGCTGGTGAAAGAACAGAGGAGGAATACTCTGCAGAGTTCAACCACTGCCCTCACAAAGCATGTTTAGAGGAAAGAGCTGGCTCTATATCATCATATCATATCATATCATATCATATCATATCATATCATATCATATCAATCTCATATCATATCGTATCATATCAATCTCATATCATATCATATGGATATATTCAATATCCTGCATTGAATTTATTCATTCTTAGGAAAAAGAAAAAGTTCAGTATAAATAAAGAGACGTGAAAGATAAGAACAGTTTAAGGGAAAGATGGAATTGGAAAAGAAAACATGAAGGGGAAGAATTTCAGAATGCTTTTGTGACCACAGCAATAAAAGCACAGATCTGTATATGATATTATGGTAATGTCTAAATCAGGTCAAGAGATGTCTACTAATGATCAACTACTGTAATGAGGTAAATTTTGCATTTATTTGGAATCTGTTGCAAATGCCAGCACATTCCACCTGCTTGGCACCATGGTTACATAAAATATTGCAGAATTTCTGAATTTAAAATCTCCCCCTGTTCACTTCCAGCTGCAGTTCAATCTGACATTCAAGACATGCTTCAAAAGGGACCTCACCAAATGAGATGCCACTTTCTTTTCAGTATAATACTTGATGAATAGATCCTTACTTGAAAACTCTTGATCTCAGTTCACAAGAATACTTTTTGAGGGACCTATGGCAGGTCATTCTGAAGGCCAGTTCTCAAGTTTCAGGTCCTGGTTCTTCCACAATTCAGGTCAGTTCAGAATATTTTTTTTCAGCTTCTTTCTTGTCTTTTAAGATTACCTCCTCTTTCTGGACAAATGAATTATTAGAATGTCTGTGAGGTCCTTAATGCTCAAGAACTTGAGAATGGTTCAGCTGAGAAAAATATCAAAATCTCCCAACTGAGTTTGAAATTCAAATATGTAAGGCTTGGAAAAGTGCTCTAATTATGGTGAAATTTCTAACACTTGATCAGTATGTCTGAGTTAGAAGAACTTTTTTTAATCTAATAAAAAATTAAACTTCCTTACTCCATGGACAGTTTATGGTAAATAATGTTTTTCAAGGTTAGTGAAAAGCTGCTATTTAACTGCTACAGCATCAGTGTCTCTATAAGTCAGTCCAATAAGCAATTAAAAATTTTCCATGTCTGTAGGTTTGGCGGAGAAATGTCCATTAATGGTCACCAAACACTGCTAAAATGCAAGTCCACTGCTATCCAATGCTAGCATTCAATGGTAGAGATGTATTTCACACAGGAAAATCAGAATCAACTTACACGAATGTTTGAAGCAAAAGTCATGCCTAATCCACTGTAGTGAAATGAATATCAGAGTCAGTGGGTTCCAAAAAGAAGAAAGAAAAAAGTAGCTATAAACTCCACAGAAAGTGGAAATGCAGGCATTGTTACACAGACCTCTAATCTCTTGTGCAGCGCTATACGTGGAGAGGAAAAAATGCCTTCCTGACCTCTCCAAGTGATCAATTTATACTCTGAAGCCTGAGAGCTGATGTGTATCTATTCCAAATTAAGTGGAATTGAAAGAAGCATGAGGCTAAAACATAAAGAAATAACACTGTAGAAAGCAGAAAGTACCTTATTCATCAGTACAAGAAGGGATGCCATTTGCTAGCAAAGGAGATATCTTTCTTTTAAAAATATGCCTGTGCCAATTTTAATATCAAAAGTACCTCAGAACTCTCAGTAAAAATAATCTCTGCAGGTACTGGTCCAAAGCCTACAGAGATCAATAGGAATAACTCCCTCCAGTGCAGTGGAGTCTGGATCAGGCCCTTTCTCTATAACAAAGGTTCCTTCCATCACAAGGCTGCAATGTCCCCTTCCCCTACCCCCTTACAGTACACTCAAGTTCTGTTTTGAATCTCACAGAAAAACAACACAGATTAACATAAGTGGGAGTGCCTTTTCAGATGGGGAAAGATATGGAAAATCCCACCAGCTTTATTCAATGTTAAGATAAGATGTTATGTGACCTACAATCCAATGCACTATATGTGATCATCATGTAGTATAATTTTATAGCACCTTTTTTTTTTCCCCAGGTCTACTGAAGTTCTGGTATTTCCAAAGTGTTAAAAATACTCAGCTTGCTAATATAAATGATTACAATTGACAGTGCATTGTCAATCTATTGCAAAGCTGATTTAATTAAGAATGCCAAGGGGCATCATTTGGGGCCAGGTATCTGAGCTGCAAATTTTTTTTTGATCTCAACCTCTCCCTATAGGACCGTCCACACTGGCACCAAAGGCTGGAGGGCAAGAGAACAAAGGGAATTTTATGTGTCTGAATTCAAATTCTTTCCCTTTGAAATGAAGCGTCCAGAATGGGCAATAAAACTGTGAAAATGGATTTCTGGCCGCATTTGATGTTAAGCCTTTAGTGTCAAGAGCCAGGTCTTTTTTTCTCTCTCTTTCTTTTATTTTTTTTTTTTTCCCCTGAATGGTCTTGTGGGGAATTTGTCCTATAAATTATTTCTTGCAGTTTGTATGCATACAGTATGGCCTTGTCTCATAGTTAGAACTCAAAAGTAGGCTATTTTGTGTGTTTGTGTTTTAATTAACTTGTGTTTCCAGTAAAAGTGCAAGAGAAAACATTGTGCTAAAGAGGCCCATTTCATGTGGCTTTTTTTTTCCCTATCAGCGCATGTGTGAAACAGGAATGTTTATTATTATTACTTGTGTGGAAAGAGTAACTTTCACTCTGGTCTTCCTTTTTCACACCCAGGACTCATAATCCTTTGTATCATCTCCTCCATTCCCATAGTAGGATATTGCAATGCAATAAGAAAAGCAGAGGATTAGGCCCACTTAGAATGATCATGCAGAGGGGTCTATTATAATAAAGATTACAACCATTTTATCTTTAATAGCTAGCCACCGATGGAAGGGCAAGGGGGCAAAAGAGAGAAAGAGAAATGAAAGGAATTTTGGCATGTTGAAATGATGTTTTTCCTAAGCTTTGATTGTATATGAAAATTGCTCTTTGAATATTTATTTGTAACAAAATCAGTTGGCAATACCTTATTAAACCTGGCTAAATTAATTTAAATTGTTTCAGATCACTTAAGCAGTGTATTCTTCCTGTCTGAAGAAAAACAATTGTGCACATGCATGGGTATTCATGTGTTGATGCAGTGCTCTAGCCATTTTTTTGCAGATCATGTTCTCATGAAGCAAGATTACAAAGATTACCAACTCTTTTTCTACCCTGGAAAGTACAGGTGTTGAAAGCAAAATTTAGCTCCACAAGTACATACAGAGTTTTTACCAGGAGCCAGACTCACAGGTTTTCAAAGAGAGAATAACAAATGTTAAAAACGTCATACCCATACGTTAAAAAACTTTTTGCCTCTGTTAAGTAGAGGCATGGTTATATGAAAATATCCAAACTCAAAAACCAAAATAAAAATTTTCTCTTTGGTGAGTTCATAAGCTTAATCATCTCTAGCCCTACACTTCTCCTCTTTCAGCCCCTCCTTTTTTTTCTGATATCCTTTTCTTGTAGTTTTCTTTCTTCAGGCCTCCCTCAGGCTTCCTGCCATCTATCCAGACCTATTCCCTTTTCCATTGACTCTGGTACATTCTGATCTTTTTTCTTTTGTTTCACACACCACATTGGGCTCACTTTTCCTCCTTTCTCACATACAGTTTTCCTCTGCCTTTTCTGCTTTATTTCTCAGTCCTTGTCTATATTTCTAATTCTCTGATTTCTGTATTTTTAAGAAAGGTTTTCAGCCTGTCATATTTATATATACCCATGCAAAATTGCAGTCAAATTACTTCTTCAAGAATTCACTTCAATCAGTATCTGAAGCCAAGAGATTTACACTCACAAACTGATACACCAGTGTCTATCCTACCAGAATCAGGGCCAGAATTCTTCAAATGAAATTATTAAAAAATAGAAAATTTTGTACTTTCATATTTACTGCTTTACAGAATCACAGAATGGGTCAGGTTGGAAGGGAGCACATTGGGTCATCTGGTCCAAACTCCCTGGTCAAGCAGTCATCCTAGAGCACATGGCACAGGATTGCATCCAGACAGTTCTGGAATATCTCCAGTGAAGAAGACTCCACAATCTCTCTGGACATTCTGTTCCAGTGAATGATCTTTGCACAGTAAAGATGTTCTTCCTCATTTTCAGGTGGAATTTCCAAGCATCATTTTCTGCCCGTTGCTTCTTGTCCTGCTGCCTGGCACCACCAAGAAGAGCCTGGCTCTGTCTTCTTGGTACCCTCCCTCCAAGTACTTATGGACATTGATGAGGTCCCCTCTCAGCCAGCTCGAGGCTGAACAACTCCCTCAGCCTTTCCTCGTAAGAGAGCTGCTCCAGTACTTTAATGATCTGATATCCTCTGCTCACTCACCAGCAAGTTAATTACAGTACTGAGCATCCTTGCTGACCTCTGCTAACCTCAAGTCCTTCATGACTTTTATGTGGGGCCACAATACTATTCTATGGAAAACACGGTCTATCCCAGCACAAAAGGAAAAGTGTTAATATAATTTTTAGGCAAACCGTGTTTTCTCTGATCTATTTTGTTTTCAAAGGAATTCATCTAGAGTTACCCCATCTAAGTCCAGTAGTTCCCTGAAAATCATTCTTTTTCTGGATTTCAGGGCAGTGTGTTCAAAAACCACATGGAATTGTTTGGCAAACTATGAGGCAGGACATTTTTTAATGTTTACCATCCTGACTTTGTTTACAAAAGATTGTATGATATTACTGAGAGCAATACCCCTCCTTTTTTCCTGGTTGTAAGAATGGAACCAATCTCTCACTCACTTAACATTCAAAGGTATGCCTTGTATAAATAAGTTGTCAAAGCCTGGAAGGATTAAGGTCTTGAGACATTTTGGGATACTTGTGGGAGTGTGTTGAGGTCATGCCTTGCCCCATAAAGCCAGTGAAGTGCCCCACATCCCCCTAGAGCCAGTATCCCAGCCTGGCAGAGATGCCAATCATTGGCAAATCAGGAAATGCCCCACACTCCTTCTCTGGAGTTCCTGGCCCAGTGTCTGAGTGGCCAAATGACTGGAAGTCCCACCTGGGAGGAGGGCCCATGGAGGCTGAGGGATATTTAGGGTTGAGCAGCTGCCAGCATCCCTCTTAACCCTGCCTCCTCTTGGAGTTCCTGTCTGAACAGTGCTGGAACCCAGGAGCTGGTAACTGTATGTGTGGTTTTCTGTGTCTTTTCTGTCTTTCTTCTTTTTCTAATTCCCTCTTCTTTGAACTTTTGAGGTGTAACTTAAGATCAAATGGGTTTAAAATTTGCAAAGTTAAATTGTCCAAGTTAATGCTGAGAGAAGTGTTTTATGTTGATTGGAAGTTGTACTAAACCTTTTGCCAAAGTTCCATCATTTTTCTAAAGTTTGACAGTAAGCTTTTGTCTTTTTTTGACCTCTTGAGGATATCTGGTTGGTGTTACTACCAGACATTTAACCCAGAGTACATGAACCACTGTAAGCCCTTTCAGTGAGGTGACTGGGACCTTACATAATTCTATGTATTGTGTATTAGCACAATTGGATATTAGTATTGGATATTATTTCACTTGATGCCTCCCGTAGTTTAGGTCTGGTTTGGTTTTTTTTAAATATATATGAATAAAAAGTTACACTCCTTCTCTTTGATCACCATCTCTACACTCATCTCTGGGAAACAAAAAATTGTAGGACTGAGCCAGACCTGCTCAAATCTCCTTCATCCACCAGTTTAGTGAAATACATGAATGCTACAGCTTTGATTTATTGACCAAGTCCTACATCTTTCAAGTTAAGCATCTGTGCAAATGCTTTGTTAAAACATAATTTTTGCAGCACAATGAAAGCTATACTGTGGCAAATTAATAGGCAGAGGAATCAAAAATGGAAGGAGATAGCTTTTTTACTTGTATCTACAGGTCAGTTGATACAGATTTGCCAAAATATGCTTTGGTATATTTGCATGTACATCTATGCAAAAACCAACTGTCTTCCATTTAATTCAGCTGCAAGTAAAATACTGTGTCACCTGATTTACCTGGTACAGAAATCCCAGTTAGACACAAGAGCTTAGGAATTCTTATCTCCCTTGCTGCTTCTAGAACAGACAAACCAACTCCTATGAACATTCAAATTAATATCTAAACATTTTTCAGACACATACACACCAAAAAAAAAATAGCAAAACCTTTCACACAAAATATTCCAGTTTCATAGACACTCTGTGGAACAGAAAACAGGAACATGTCAGATGTTACACATGGCTATACCAAAACCTCAGCCAGCATTCATGGACTACATCTGTTAGCCAGGCAATGCTCTGTCCTGTCCAAGATGTGGTCAGATTTTGACTTAAGACTTGCTGAAACAAGTTTCCCAGGATCCACTGCAGCCCTACAGCCTCGGGCTTTGATAATGTGAGGTTTTGGAAACTAAGCAGGATAGGGCTTGGCCTGTAAATGGAGAGGAGAATCCAAGGAGAAGCCAAAGCACTGCAAAATGTTTGGCTGCTTTTCAGTTCATGGTGGTTTATACCTTCATGCTGAGATGGGCAAGATGTTTCTCTGGGGGCCCTGGCAATGTGTCCCTGATCTGTGGTTTCTTCATCCTGACCACGGCAGGGCATTGGACATTCTTCATTGCTGGTTTACATTTTGTAGCTTTCTCACCCCACCCAGCCTTGCAGCCAACTTAGAATGGGAAATGAGTGAACAAAGATGCAATTATTTAAATAGGGTGTATCTTTCACATCTTCCTGAACCTAATGCAGGAATTTGTTACTCATAGGCTAGCATAGGTTCACCTTCACCTCAGTGATAGGTACAGTTTTCTGACAGTGCATCTTAGGAGTCACTAAATATTAATTGTCACTAAAATATGCTTTTCATTATAAAAATCATGGGTATGCTTTTTTTGCTTATGGCTGGCCCCAGCATGAATTCTCAGCAACAAACACTTTTCCTATGTTCCCCCTGCATGTGGCAAAGGTCATCTTGTGGTACTTCAGTACCAAGCAAGTAGTATGCATACAAAACTGTGAAGTACACAATAGTTGCCACAAGCTTTCTGACCCCCTTTTCCTTCCCCCACACACTCAAGCAATCACAAGGTCACTATCACATCCCAGGTTCTGCAATATCAGATTTTTATATGTTTTACATTTTAGAGATATAGATTTTTATATGTTTTCCTTGGGAGTTTGCTGCATTTAATTAAGACACTAAGTGAGAATCTGTTTTCATTATTTTGAAAACTTGAAAATATCACCCACTTATTATGCAAAATTCAGAAAAAACAAGGCAAGAAATTAAAAATAAATTATTGCATTCATTAATATCTACTCTTATTATTTTTAAAGCCAGTTCAGAGGTTTTATTTTTCAAGGGATTAATTTTGAGGAAAAAGAAGTGAGTATCAGCAGGGAATAAGCATAATTTTTAAACAGTATGTAAGTGAGGTTTTTGACCTCTGTTCAGCCACATGACAGTCACTCTGCTGCTGTAAGGAAAAAAAAAATTAGATTCTAGCAGAAAATGTAGGACATAACATAAAGTCTTTTCTTGGTACCCAAGTTGTCACTAGCTCAGAACCCACTCAGCCTAAACTCTCTGTAACACTGGCAAAGTGTTCTGTATTCCAGTGGCATATAGCAAAACCTCTTTAACACTTTGAAACTCTCTACAGGGCTTTAATCAGAAAGGAAAATCTCAGAGATTTCAGACAGGGATCCCTCTGACAGGCTGTTCTCAGACCTTCATGCAACCCCAGATCCTGAATCCATCAGTCAGGCTATGAACTGACCAGCTGAGTGCTACATGCAGCAGCAGAGAGTGTGGATTGCCCAGAGGTGCCCCATGGGGGATGAACCCTGTGTGCTCTGAGCTGGTGCTGACATGCAGCAGCAGCTTGCAGGTGCACAGGTAGATGAAGTCTACCAGATGTGGTCACAATTGTAGAAAACTACACAAAATATGGGGGTTTTTGCCAGAGGCCTTTGCAGCAAACTCACAAGTTTTTTGGAGGTAACTTCACAGCTTTCAACTTGCTGGACAGATTGTAATGGTAATTCACTGCTGGTATTGCAGCTGTAGTTATTTCCATTTTTGAGCTAATTTCATTTACTTTCTGTCTTTCATAACTGTCTGAAAGTGAAAAATAATACCTGATGATTAGTTAGATACCTTTTGGGTATAAAACTTCAGAGGAGAGAGTAATGATGAAAACATAATAGTCAAAGTTTCCTCTTAGATTTATTATTACTGTGACTATTTTTCAATTTTTAGAATGCATGCCATAACAAAAATTCAGGCAAAGCTTTCAGGTTTTAGCATTCTACTTATTAACAATAGTTCCATTTAACGTGCATAAACAGCAGATGAAATTTTAGTGAAATCCACAATCAATAAAGCTACTCATATTCTAATTCAGGTATCTTGACCCATTATTATCAATTCTGATTCTTGTGATTATTTTGTTTCATTACAATAGTAAGTGCCAAGTGCTTTCTGAATTAAGATTCATGATAATCATTCCAGCCATGCTGAAAAACAAAGCAATTTTAACCTTGTTATCTAAATAAAATCTTGTGCTGGACAAAAAATTTTTAAAATCTATTTTAAAAATTTTTAAAAATCAACCCTTTCTTGATATCTTCAGTAAGAATTTCCTCAAAGATTTGACAGCATGATATTTAAATGAAATATATTTTTATACATGCACAGAATTTATTGATTGGTGAAGCTCAGAAAGTGCAGCTAAGGTTACTGCTTACTTATCATTCCAAGGTGTGCTAGGAGAGGTCACAATTATGAAAAGTGAAATTTTCCTTTTGAACTATTGCAGTTTCCTTTTGAACTGTTACAGATAAGTAAGGCTTTATAAAAAAGAGGCCTTGTAAAATCATGGTTCAGGCCTGTTACTTCAGCTAAGTAAGAGGAGACTATGGGAGAAAGACTCAGCTGAATTAGGGGTAGAACAACATGGTAAGTAACCACCACGTGTTCATGTCATGGTGTGTGGTGGTGGTTGGATTGTTATGATTTGAAAGCATGTAACTGATAACTGGATAATGGCTTAAAAGGATGTTTTTTGGAATAAAGCATCTCTCCTTTGCACCTGCCCGGGGACCCTGCATCACTTCAGTCCCTCACCTCACAGCTGGTGCCTGAAATGATCTAATGGCCAAATCCAAAACCAAAGAAAGTCTGAGATTTTGGATTTGATGAAGGAAGCCATTATGCCTTTTCATGGGCACCACACTCTGCTCCAGACACACAGCAAAATCCACCAGGGGGTACATGGCTAAAGAAGTACAGCCATATTCCTAATGGGGATAGGAATATCCCCTGTCTCCTTATTTCTGATCAATATTTGTTTATCACCTTCTCTGATTAAATTGTACCAAAAAAGACACACATAGGGAAAGCCATGTCCACCTTGCAAAGTTTTGCAGGGTGGACTGTCATCTGGGATTGGGCACACACCATACACACACACCTCATTAAAATCAGCATGTAGCCTTTGATGAGAATTATTTTGTATTCAGTCATAACATTGTCCCACTTTACCTGTTTGTGTGATCAAATTTGTTGGGCACAAACAATTTATGGGAAAACTTCAGTTTGACAATTTAGTTGCATTTAAGAAAAAGACTTAGAGAACTTAATGATTAAACTGCACTGAAGCTTTTCCTTCCAAAAGTCAAGTCTCCTATTTAGGGAAGGGAGGAAGGGACTTGAAGTTTGGCTCTGGAGTGGTATTTTTATGGATAGTTTCATAAAGAGCCACACAAAGGATTAAAAGCTAATTGTGTCAGAGAACTGATGAGCTTTTGTAAAAATAGACAATATTTGGATTCAAATATTTGTGACAGAAACTGCATCACAATGCATTGTCTTTACAACCAGAACTTTTTCAGCTGAATGAGTATGCAGACTGGAGTCAATGAATTAACAACTTCCTTCATGTGAGCCACAGAACACGTCTCCAAATCTGTAGCTAGATCTGGAGATCCAGAGTGGACCCTCTGAACTCAGCCAGTGGTTAACCCACACAGTGGCTCTTTCCTTAAGGGAGGCTTGATAATGTTAGTAACTTCTTTCTACTCTGCACAGCTATCAGTTTTCATAAAATCCAAAAGAACTTGGTTTACTGGAGATCTTTTCTCCTACCCTTGCTTGAGTTTAGCCACCATGTTCTAAATGTCCTGATGTACTGATCACACATGCACCTGGTGCAATCATAATTATTTCTTTTCCTCAGAAAACCAGGCTAAAGCCCACAGAAGGAGAGCCTCTGAGACTCTTCCAGACCTCCAGCATTAAGTGCAGTGTTGCCTCCTAATGTATACAACACTCATTGTTTTGTCCAGGCCAATCCTAAATTACATCATTGATTTGTGAGAAGAGTACCTAGTAATTAGTTGTTTTTTTAACGGTCATGCCATTTGACATATTAAATGTTGTACATTACTTAAACAATAGGGTAGAAATATCAATAGTCTGGTGCCACTGTGTATGGCTCCTTTCCATTAGAGTGCATATATATGTGTGTGGCTGTGAGTAGTAAGGGATTGTTTCTCCATGATATATCTGGTGAAGTCAGCATTACCTTCTTGTACAGTAGATCTCTAGGGGTAGACAAACATTAGTAGGGTTTTATTTATCTTTCTGTGGCTTGATCAGAGGATTATTTTCAGGTTTATTATGACTTTTAACCGGATTTTACCCGGAGAGATTCTTTAGCTGGACCTCCTCTACCATTTTTCTCACTGGCAACGGGTTCAGTAGCTGTTTTCTTCTCTCAGGACTCTCTGTAATGCAAATGACAAGGGTTATTTTGGGTCTCCGTTGCTGTTGTTTTCTCTTTTCTTCTTCTTCCACCAGTGCTGCTGTGTAGCCTGGAGAAACAATGATGTAAGAGGGAACTAATCCCACTGTGAAGGTTGTTGGAAGATAGAGCCAGATTCTTCACAGCAGGGCACAGCAGAATGAAAAAGAGTCAACAGAGATTGAAACACAGCTCTATCCCTTGAGGTTTTTGTAAATGAGATGGACAAAGTCCTGAGAAACCTGGTCTGAATTCAATGGCCCTCTTTTAAGCAGGACTAGAGGCCACCTTCCAATCAGAATTATTCAATCTTGTTGTGATTCTGATGACATTTTAAATTCACTTTCTGTACAAAAGCATACCTGAAGACACTGTCTTGCCATAAGATATCAGTTGAGTGAAAGATCAAAGAAGAAAATTTATGTTTAATTGATTCTGCTTTAATATACTTTTGAGTCTGAGATACTTCAGTCAGATAGTTCCTGTGAAATGCAATGTCCTATGTAAAAATAGGGCATTGTCCCTCACTGACTTTTGGTAACTGTTGCTGACTTGAAAAACTGCACTGGATAGAAATGGCCCCTAAAGTACCTAAAGCTGTGGTTAGACTTTCATGGCTCCTTTGGCCATCAGACCTGTAAGCTTTAAAGCCTGCTATAACTTTATATAAGTGTGAAGGAAACAAACAGTGCACATCTCAATTCCCTAAGATCTCTAGATGGTCATACATTCACATGAAGAACAGAAATGTTTTATACTGCTGGTCATTGGATGCACTTGGACCTCACCTGGCTTTGGCTGATTTCTTTAAAAATATCACATTACTGAGAGAACTTGCCTTCAATGAAGTTTTTGTATTATGGGGAAAAGTTATTTACAACCTTGGTGGGTTCCCCTTTGAAGTCATTTGTCTTGTTGAGAGGGGAAGTGGAGCTGGCCTTTGAAGAGTCTCATTTCATCTTGGATCTCTCCCTTTGAAGTACACTTTACCCTGAAGGCATTCCCTGTGGAAAATCTCTCATTGTTCATGGGTCTCCTAAGAAAATATTCCCTAGAGGCACACTTCCCTGAAGAATAATTTACCTTGGAGATAGAAGCAGTGATGTATTTTTCATCCTTGCCAACAGCAGGCAGGGTCTAGTTACACCAGCTGCACAAATGATTACATAAAAAAAATATAGGGGATTGCTAATTTAATATGTAAGGGGCAGTTGCCTAACGGTGTCCAAATCTTGATAAACTGATCTTCCTTAATGCTACTGAAAAAAAAAAATTAGTAACAATACTCTGCCTTCAGACCTATTTTCTTTTTGAGTCTTTGATGCTGAAATCTTCTCATTCTTATGCTCCATGAGAAAGAATTCTCTGAAAGCCTGAAGAAAATCCTGTCAGCCATTTGCAGGCCTGATGCACGTTGTTTGATAGTGTTCAAAGGTAACCATTCTGAGTGTGATAAAATCAAAAAAGAGAAAGTATTTTTTCTCTTTAAAGAATTTTCACCTTTTTTTTTTTTTTTGTTATAGAACTTCAACAACTTCAACTTTCAAATGGAAAAGAAAACCTTGCTTCGTGGCTCAGTGCTCATTGAGGTCTAGTACCTCAGTGAGGTTGCAAACTACAAATTAGGAACATAAACACAAACAAACAGCCACACCTATGGTCCATAAAAGCTTTTCAACCATTAAAGCAGCGTTGCTTCTGCTGTATCCTACCATTGCCTAATTTCAAAGGCATAATAAAGGGTAATTGCTGTGCAGACAGGATCAGCTCTAGGCATAACCAAAACAAGCAACTGACTTGGACAGCAAATTTCCAGAAAGGAAATTCAGCTATGGCTCTGCTGCCTATTTTGTTTATACCACAGCCTGAGAAAACCAGAAACACTGCTGCAGCTGCCTCGAGGTTCATGGTACACAGGTGAGGGGGGCAGGTGGGAGCTCTCCCAGAGGCACAAATCACTGCCCCAAGACATCTGATCCCCTGGCAGCAGGAGCAGTGGATCTGACCTTGTGTGACTCCTCTTGGTGCCTCATTTCTCTCTTTTTCTTCACTGCAGAACTGACCTATTTTTGGTCCCACAACTTCCTCTGAAGGGGTGCAGTGCTGAAAGCCTAAACCATCTGTGTACAGTACAGATAATTTTTAAGCACCAACTTTATTCTTTGTTATCAGCAAGCCTACCATTTTACAGAGCACTTACATCACTCCGGAAATCTATGGTAGATTTAGGATTGTTGCAAAAGTATCAAATTCTCACATTTCAATCTGAATACAAAGAGGAAGACTCGGTGGATTGCAGTGGATTGCACTGGATTGCATAGCATGCACAGTTTGTGGGTTGTTTATATATATAAACATCTTTTTTAAAACTGAAATTACCTCTGGAACTGGAAGATTCTGAGAGGAGATAAGAGCTCGGTCAACTTGAGTGGTTCCTTTTAAAATTATGTAATTGATTTGGGTGAAGATAGTATGATATTTCCCATTGCACTGTATTTAAGTATTAATGGATTTTTCCTATGAAATCTCTATCTCTCTTCAAAGGTTATAAGGTAACCTTGGGCCACCTTACTTGTTTGATAGTATAGTCCTTTCCATGGCAACAGATTGTGATGTCATGCATGACCAGATTATTAGGTCAAAAAGTACCCAAGTTAGATTTGAAGGAAGTAGGAAAGGTGCTAAAACTGCATAAGCACTTTTCAAATTTAGTATTCAAAAGAAGTGGAAAACAGACTCAGAGTAATTGCAATGATTTTTTTTTGTCAAAAAAGATTTACAGCTGTATCAACCACTATTATTATTATTATGACTGTTATTATATCAAAAATAATAGGAAACATTAGCAAAGACCATAGCACAGCCAAAGAAAAAAGAGCTCTATATAATATCAATTCCATTTTATCATAGCCTATGTTCAAAATTTTTTTTTAAATTACTGTATCAACAGTGAAACTTGAACTAATGAGAGTAATGGATATACACATGAAAAACAAAGGTGTGGATTTGATGTTTTCCCCGTCGTAGGGTTCCAGGCATTCAGACCCAGAATTTCAGTTCAACTTTGTTCAGAGAATGGGTTTATCCACATATGGTTTTAAACAATCACAATAATATGTTTGCATGCAAGGTTTTTGCTCTAGTCCATGAACACATTAAATACCTTTGGATGCTGTCTGTAAAAGTTCTCAACAAATTCATTTCTCCTGCAGGCCAAGATTATTCATACATGTCTATTCTCTTACCATTTGATAAAATTTGCTAAGTTACAAGGGATCATTGCTTTTAATGTTCCCTATAGTTGATCTGATTCCTCCCAGGATACACTTCTCTGAAATCTAATTGCTGATCCAGGGCAACTTGGCTCAAGACAAGCATGGTCATTTAAACAAAACAAGCTTGTTTTTGCAAGTCTGGATAAAACCCACCAAATACTATGTAGGGAGAAACAGTGCCATAGACTTTTCCAACAACCACAGATTTCTTTAAAGCCAGGTCAAATGTCTATTGCAGCCCTGAAGCTTGAGGGTTGCAGATACCATTCCATACATCAAATCATCACTCCATAACCCCACATTTTAATACATATAATACCAACATGTAAGGGTATTAAAATGCTCATTCACAACACAGGGTAGACTGAGAGAAAATAATCATATGGGAAGGTAGAGACTGGGAAAAAATAGTTCTATATTTACTAGCTTCTTTGTGTTTTCCTCTAGACATGTGCTATTGACTCCTCTTTGGGAAAGAATATTGAACTAGATGAAGCTCTGGTCTGCCTGAGGATGTAAACTCTTGTGTTTACCTTGCTGTAGTAAATGCTGCAAAGCCTGAAATCAAAGGGGAAGTATTATGGCTTGATTGTACTTTCATAATAAAGTCCATCCTTGTTAAATAAAGAGATCACCAAGTTCGAATGAATTCGAATTTAAACTGTGTCTATAAACATAACATTGTTTACATCTTTCATTTATGATGGTATTTCAACTCAGTTGTTCTGAAATTGCTCTGCTTTTGCGCTATGTCATAAAGTGGAAGCATATATTACATTAAGCAGTAAGGAGCTGTATCTCATTTAAAACACATAACCACATAATTTCATAGATATATATCTATATATAGATATATATCTATGAACAATGAAATTGCCCCAAAATTAAAACCCTCTTGGCAGTGTATTTGTAAACACAATCAGCCTATAATCCAATAAAGACACTCTGCTTTGAATTAATGTGAATTGCTTTTCTATTCTGCCTTCACAAATATAACTTTTCATCTGAACTTCTTCACTCTCTCTATTTGTTTCACTAAAAATAATTGTAGTGATTTTCTTCCTCACTTGTAAACAGCAGAGGAAACATTTGAAAAGTAGAATAAAATGGAGTTGGAAAAAACATGAAAAAAAAACCAAAATAAAATAAGCAGACATAATTCCTTTTATACCTGCAAATAGAAAAAGCAAATCTAATTTCTCAGAACTTATGGCATGAAACAGTTTGCATGTTAAAAAGAAACCATCACTTCAATCATTTTTTTATGATTCTGATAATGAAAATGAAAGCCAAATTGTTAAATGGAAAGTGCAATAATTTTTTTATACACACAAAAAATAAACAATTTCTTTAATTCTGATAATTTAAAGCAAAATTTTAGAAACTGCAACCTTTTAGTTTTAATTCATTAACCTTTCAAGCAACCATATTCAGGACAAAAGCTAATCTTAAGATGTACCAATGCAAATGAAGTATTTAGAGGTTCATCCTTGTCAAGACAAGAATTCAAAAGGAGATGCAGGGCATTTAATATTTTCTGAAGAGAGTTAAAAGGAGAAAGAAAGAAGATCTTATTCTCAACATAAAGTGCACAGAATTTTGAAGGTAAATTGAAGATTCATATACCTGGTACATTCAAAAATAAGGTTTCATTTCTACTTTAGGCTTTTCTTCAAGTTTCCAGGTACTTAGTGATACTGAAAAAAATTTGATGAAATTACTAAGAAAACTTCACCTAGTTGTGAGGATTTTTATTTTTATAACAGGAAGACAAAGAAATTATTTCTAATGAATTCTTAATCAGCTATTAAACTTTGTCTGCTAGACATGATAACTATATAGACCAGGTGGCATCAATTCCACCTTCCTGGCTAGTCTTAAAACAATTTTTACTTATTTTCTCAAAAAATTATTTTTCTGCTTTTCTTAATTGGTAAGTTCATCGCCTTGCTTTTGGAAGGGCTGTGGCATCAACCCAGAAAGTCCATGTAGGACTTTGAGGAACGAGAAGGGTGAGGACTGGAGTTCCATGCTCTACTGGGTCCTCTCCATTCCTTCTCCACTGTGCTGCAGAGGATGTTTAAATAAGACAGGAAGGTGATAGTCAAGGTGCAAACAGGCAAATACCGAAGGCTGTAGTAAGCTGAGACTCAAGGACTGGAGGTATAAGGAGCCCAAAATTTAGGAAAGAACTGGTAAATTCAGGAGAACCTCATGTCTGTCTCCTCATGAGCAGTTCTGAACACAGTACTACTGCAACTCCTCCCCAGATATGCTATGCTTACACAGGAGGGCCAGGATTTTCTGACAGGGCTACTAAATGAATTGCACATCTCTAGTGCTGTGTAAGAAAATAGAAGCACATTGTCCATCAGCAGAAACCTGCAAAGTATTCACTGTCCTTAAGGAAAACTCTAATTTTTTATTTCCTGTGTTTCCTAAGTCAAGCCTTACTTCTTGGAAGCCTGCATGCCCAAAGCAAGAAGGGACGAAAACTAGGCTGCAAGGCTGAGGGACCGAGGGGGGAGCTTGGCTGAGTAGTTCATGCGCACGGAGGAACCCAAGGAGGCAAACGGAGCACAGGGTGGGTAGGCACAGCCTGCAGGGAGTCAGTGCTGCCCTTTCCAATCTACCTTGTGGCTGCCACACTCAGACAGGACATGCCACAGCCCTTGCTTGCCCTCCAGTGCCATCATACCATATTGGGTGGGAGGAGCCTTCTTCCCTGCAGGCATGCCTGTGTTCCACCAGACCATGAAGAGCCCATTTTGCATCCCGTCAGCCTTGGACAGCCTCGTGCTCATGGCAGGCTGGCCAGAGGCTCTCCCAGGCTGTCCTTCCCCAGGACCCCATGGAAGATCCTTCGTTCCTGCTCTTCTGCTTCCCCTTCCAGACCCACTGGCCCTCCCTTCTCCCCGGTGGCTTCAGATCACAAACGGACTGTTTCTTTCAATCCTCCAGCTTAGATTGATTGCAGGCCTCTGGGAGTCTGTGGCCAAAACTAAAGCCAGGGACAATTCCTGAACAAGTAAGCTCACAATGCCCTGTTTATTTATACAGCACAAATGATTGAAATCATTATGCCCCAGACAAGTGGGACCTATTTATAAACAGCATCTTAAGATGAGCAATGTAGCAGGACTCTCCACTGCTTCACAATGAGTACTAGCCCCATCCCCCCATCCCCACTAAAAAGCTCCAAGGCCCTTCTGACTTGCCACATGAAAGACACATTCCTTGCCTGTTAAATTAAAATCTAATCATATTCTGCAGTAAACAAGGCACAAAGAACACTCTCAAAATTATGGGATGAAAAGCAGCAACACTAAGGGCCAAACTCTCCCCTCAGATCTATCCTACAGCTCTTTGACAAGTGCAATCAGTTAAACATTTGAGGGCTTGACAGCAGCCACTCCACCAGATGTTTGATCTGACTGGTTTTCCACGCTCTTCCATAAATTATGGATCTTCAGATCTGCATGTCCTCCATGTTTGTGATGGCGGGTCTCCAACAGAGAGGAGGCTTGGGAAGAAGTGGATATTTCTCTCAAATCACTTAAATTACTCCTATGTTTCTGTCTATACAAAGCAGATCTGGAACTATTTAAGTGGGCATCAGTTGCGTTTGGAGCCTTGGAAAGAATAGATTTTGCTTTTCATCCTCCTCAAACAGCCATCCAGCCTAAACAAAATGTGAGATCTAAACAGCAGCCTCACACTTCAGTGCCATCTGGATGTTTGACTCACAGCAGCACCCTTTTGCTCTCAAAATGCCCACACCATGGTGTAGCAGCCTGTACAAGGGGATGGGAGCAGAGCTGAGCTGTCAGACACTGGCAGACCCCGTGGGGAGCCACGGGCTGGCTTTTCAACATGTCGCATGTCACCCTTGGTCAACGTGGATGATGAGTCCCTTACAGATCCTGTGAATCAAAAGTGTTGGATATTTTGGCTCTACACTTTTGATGATCTTACCAGTTTACTTAACTGGAGTAATCACGATGAGGCTCTGATATGATTAGAATTTAAGAATTAATTAGGCTTAGTACCTCCATGGTACTTTGCATTTTTCTCTTCAGATGGTGAACAAGCATTAACTAATTGGTCTTCAGAAAAACACTTTTATTATTACAATTTTATGAGGTGGAAACTAGGAGGTTAAGTAACTTGCCTGAAGTTATTCACTGAGTTGCACTGGGATTAAAATTTAGGAGTTGCTGGCTGCCAGCCCTGCTTTTCGACCACTGGACCACTCTGCTTCTTATTATAAGAATTTAATTTACTTGGCAGTGAATGCAGCTTTTATGTGGTAAGTCATATATTGCCATTTTAATGAAGTTGAAGGAAGGTGAGAAGGCCAGCTGATCTGATTGTGAGCTGATGAGGAATCACTTCACAGTGATTCTGTCTAAAAATCTTGATCTAATACAATACAGCTTCTCCTTCCCCAAAAAAAAGCAGAGCCTTGTTTCAAAATATGCCTGTTTATCTAAACTATCTAAATTTCTATTGAGCCAACTAGAGAAAGAAACTGAAAGCTAAGGAAACTGGCATTTAGGCCTCTGGTATTTTGAGATCGATTTCCTACATATTTCTTCAAAATTTAGGGAACGTTTTGATACCGAAACACACAGAATTCTTCACCCAGTCTTCTTCTCTCGGTTTGAGTTCATGCCTATATTTTTTCCTGTGATATTCTTATTTTGAAACTACACTTTTCTTCTAGTGTAGACTTCTAAAAAACTGATGATCCAATATGGACATGGGTGGGTGTGGGTGTGTGTGGGTGTGTGGGTGTGTGTGTGTGTGTGTATGTGTAACATGGCAGCAACTATACAGACAGAAATAAATTTCCATGTCTCCATTTTTCTCAGACTAACCTAGTATATTAATAAGGAAAGTTCTGCAAGTACTGAAAATCAGTGAATCAGTAGTCCCCATCTGGAGGTAACAACAGCAACAAATGTCTGTGTATATGTGTGTACAAATTTTGGACAACAACATCTCCATCTCTAGTAGAGCCCTCAATGAAAAGAAGCCCCATGGAGAATTCATGTACTGCCAGATGAGCTGTGTTGACATTACATGCCAGATCCAAGGAGGAACTGTGCAGGTGTATGATAAATTCACCACTACAAAATAAAGATCTTTTATTTTCCTGTGGAATAACTGTCAAAGTATAGAGCCAAAAAGGCAAAGAAAGAAGTGTCAAAAGGATGTTAAGGATCATTATGAAAATATATAGAGAGTTGAAGCAAGAGCGAAATCTGTGTCTGAGCACAGACTGCTTTGTGCAACACAAAATGAGCACAGTGGCTGTACACAGATGCCAGAAAAGAAAGATCATTGCCATTAGTGTGAGAAAAACCTTGATGATACAAGGCACATTAAAAATAGTGAGTAAAAAGAATGAGAATGTGATAATATGAATAAAATCTATGCCAGAGGTTTAAGTTTGCAAGGCTGTGGAAAGCATTCATTACTGAAAATGTAGTCTGACTGGTAAAATCAACTAAAAAATAATTTTTAAAAGGGTATAGAGCAATACAATTATTTTGTGTATGACAGATACACACAGTTTGCCAAAAGCCCAGTAAAAGTGATTTATTTAAACTCTAGAAAGGCTTTGTAACGCTCATTTTATTTAACAGGTTTGTTTTCTTTAAGCCTGAGTTTTTTGTCAAATCTTTGTCATTGTGGTTCAGCACCAAAGCAGTTTCCTAGAACTGATGGACAAGTCTTTGTCCATCAGCTACAACTCTCAACTATGTGTTCTCAAGTTTAAATACAAAACCTATGTCTCAACCACTTAGTTAGCAATGGGCAGGTGGGCTTCTCTTGGGAAGGCATGACAATTATGACAGACTGGTAGTCAATACAGAAGAAGTAGTAGAAATATGTCCATAATGCCCATTTGTCCCAAGCCTTATGCCTGAGAAGCCTCTTAGTTCACATAACTCAGGTGATTACTGGCAACATTGACAGGTCTTGCAGTATTCATCAGATTGCCCAATGATCTGAGTGACTCTGTGGTAAAATTCTTCTCAGTGGCTGTTACAGGGATAGAATTTTGCTGAAATCTAGGATTGGTTCCCTCCAAAATCAAAATACTCATTCCAGAAGTGTAAAGAATCCTACTGGCTTTTTGGGAAGGCTTGTGAAATGGAATAATATAAAAGAAAAATTAGTTGTCATTCTCTTGACAGAGATGACAAAGCTCCTGAAAATCAGTAGTGTTTCCCCAAATCATGTGAAGCTGAGAGCAACCTGGACTCTGATGATGGCATTCCTAGAGGAGAGCATTTCCTATCAGGAAAGTAGTCACTGTCAGTAAAAGACAGAATGGAAGAGGGGCAGTGATCTCCAATCTGTTTGAACTACTCTCTCCAACCTATTTTTTGTTGAAAAAGATAATTACTTCTCTTCTGTTACCCTACAGCTAATCTTTGATTTTGTATAGTTGGTTGGCCACTTCTTTCCTCTGAATTTCTACCCCATCTTCTGTTATTTCTATCCTCTCCACAGGATGAAGTGTCATTCTGAATGGAGAGATTATGCATTTCAAGGCTAGTCATTCCACAGTTTCTCAAATTTCCTGTAGCAGAAAAGCCTCTTACTCTGTGCTCCTTCTTCTGGGAGCCACACTGCTTCTTCTTGGTCTTGTGAAAGGTCTGTAAAGGCAGAGAAGAGTCTAATTCCTGTGACTGTAGCATCTGGTTTCATGTCTGGTCTTTTTTTACTACTTCTGTGTCTCCAATTCCTGTGGCAGAAAACCCTGATGGTAATCCAGATCACCTTCATGCATACCATTTTGCCTTTCATGCTTGGTACAACTGAGAAGATGAGCTTGTGCTTTCACCAGAGGGTTCTTGAATTCAGCTGACACAAGGTCAAAAGAGGTCTGTAGACAACCTATTTCAAGTGCAAGCTCACGTCTTCTGCAGGCCATATGGAAGAATGGAGCCAGAAGTGGGACAGTATTGACAGAGCATTTCCTTTTTCTCTGTATTGGATGCTAAGAGAATTACAGCCCCTCCACTTAAACATTTTTGCCAGAAATTTTGAAGACAACTGTGCTTTCAGCCATAGATGTAAATGATTGTGGGGTTATATGCATGAAAACAAGAGCAGAACTTAGACCACAGATTTTCCAAGGAAAAACAAGTGCTACATTTTAGGCAATTAGGAGCAATAAAGTAAACATTTAGTCACCATTGACTCATGAGCTGAAAAACACAGTAGTCAATTACAGCTTTCGGCAGCAATAATTAATATGGTGTTGATGAAAACTGTGGTTTCCACTCAGCATACAAAACTATTTCAGGTAATTAAATGTAACCTCATCTATATGTAATTTGTCTTTAATCTGCACATGACACAGTATTTCAACCTCATATGTTGTCTTCTGAAGGAAAAATAGTGTAGAAACATTACCTAGAGCATATACCCAGCCACCCTAGGAAAATTTGTTTTCATTTAAATCTATATCACAATTTAGGATTAAGTATTTGACTATGAAAAGGTTTGTAATTTAATCACTTGCCCAGTCTTTCTTATATCACTCCCCATATCTGATTTGCAGGAATAAAGAGATCAATTGTAACTGTGTAACCACAGAGACATTTATTTCTTTGTATGTTTTAACATCCTGAGGCTTTTTCAGAGACATTAAACAGAAAATAAATACTTAGAGAAAAGATCACTCTTGCCATTTCTGATGAAGAACTTGTGGTATTATGAAGCTTCTAAATACATAAGAGGTGTTATGTGCAAAGTAGTCTTTATGATACTGTATTGACCTGATTTTCCAAAGTGCAGATTATCTACATTTCTCAGTGAAACTAATGGAACTTGAAATGCTTCTCTGAAAATTAATGTGTATCACTGCCCTCTAAGTCACTGTTTATAAACCCTAGTAATTTGAAGTCCATATTTCCAGCTTGACTGCCCAACTACTTCCAGCTATAGTCACATAGCAGGAAAAAATGGAAGGAGAAATTATATTTTATCTTAAAAAGCTTCAATTTATGTATTTATAGATTTACAAGATTTTATTTGCATGCTAGGCTTTGAGGCATTTCTTCACAAACTAGTTGCCAGTTGGAGCATGAGTTTCACATGATTGTTAACCAAAGTGTACCTTTTCTGGACATCTGCAGTATCATTGCTACATGGCAAACACACCTGGTGTTTTTACATCTGAACTGCACACTAGATAGTCCTATTAAGCTGTTAAAATAAGCCTCCAGAAAAGATAAAATTTTATACAATATGAAATTAAAGGAGCAGCTATTACCTTTAGCAAATACCACATCTGAAACTATAACTTTGCCACTTTTGTTAGCACAAGGAGATCTTACTCCATAATCCTATCAGAGCTTCATAGTTCCTAAATAAATTGGACTGCTATTTTACAACAAAACATCAGGTTACTGGGCCTTTAGTTCTGTTAGCTTTTCTGATGACTAGCTTAATTCAGAAAAGGAAGCTGATCCCCAGCTAAAGCATTATCCTCTCTCCCAAAATAAATAACATGAAAACATGACTAAAATTCCCAGTCAAAACATTTTTATGCTAATGGCATACAAAAATACTCTGTATTGGTGACTAACATTTTTGTTGTCTTAAACATTTACTATGAGATTGAATTTTCAGAAGCACTTATGATGTCTTTGAGCTGAATTTAGGAAAGATGTGTGGTCCATTGAGGTGCTCTTTTTGGTCCATGAAATGTATTTAATATAAAATTGTAAGACTCTCTGATACCAAGGAAATTCCCTGGCTTTGACATCAAACAAACTCTTTCTCTGAGCACGAGGAAGAAAAGTCGTTAACGCGTCCAAAAGAAGCACAAGCCAAAATAAATGGCAGAATCAACCAATAAATGAAATGCACAACACAGTGCCCTACGTGGGCATAATCAGTAAGCCTTTTTGTGTTATTTATTTGAAGGAACAAAGGGGCTTTTCCAGAAACCATCTGTACATTGTTAAAGAGGACTGAATTACCTACAGCCCTCAAAGGAAAATGATGCTGTTAAAATAAACTTGGGGGTTGGAAGGAATTAGGTTACTGGGGGCTGAGTTAGAACTTAAGCATCTCCCTGGATTTTGTCTCACTGGTTACACAAAACCCAGGTACACAGGGATGGAGGGTTTCAGCAGAGAGACATTGCCACAGCTGTCAGATCTGGAGCCAGACTTGCCAATACCTAAATGCTTTGAAGTAGTCTTCTAAAGCACCATAACAATAAGAGGAGGAATAAAAACCCTTAATGTCCTCTGGATAGTATGCAGAGTTACAGATAGTAAGCTAGATTTCATTCTCAAAAACTATTAGCTAAGATCCTAAAATTGTGAGTTTAAAATAATACTGTGCATGCTGGAGTCTCTGGAGTCACCTTTGGTTTTGAACTGTTGGTGTGCTTGGGCACACATTCAAGATTCTTGCCACAACCACAGGGATAGGAAACTTCTGCTCTCTTTTAAGTGAAAGACGAGATTTTCACATGGTCACTTCATTTCAAGAAGAGACACCTTAATGAAAACACCTTAATGAAAAGTTAGGGCAAGTTTCATGATAAATACTGGGAATGCTATACATCTTTTCAAAATTCATGAACCTCAAAAGAAGCCAGGCAAAATCTGCTTGGTTTCAGATTTCATAGAAGCTTGTAGCTCAGCTCCAGTTTGTCCTAAAGTTCACCAAAGTTCAGTCTTTCAAGTCATTCTGATTCGATTTATGGGGTTTTTTTCCTAAACCATATAAAACTTGGTGTATTACATGGATTTGACATGAGCCAGGTGGAATTCAGTAGGTCCAACAGTGTTTTGATTTGAGATTTTGAGTCTATTTAAATACAAAACAGAAAGCAAAACTCTGTCTTCCTCTGAAGCCAGAGGAAAGTTTAATATGATCCACTGTGTGCCAAATTCACTTCCTGCAGAGTTCCTGAGACTCACAAAGTCCATGTTTGCATAACTGTGCAGTGAGGGTTCCCTTTTCCAACAGGGAAAGCCAGGAATCCTGGAAGCACAGCAAAGGGAAGGGTGTAGATGTGCCTTACTGCAGAGAGTATTTACCTCTCCCAAGAATGCAGAGCACCACAGTTAGTCCTTACCATGAGATTTGTTAGAGCCCCAGGCTCAGTTTTCTAAAAGATATAGTAGACTTGTGCAGCTTTATACCAAGTACATTTACAGCGTGTCCTCCATGGTGCTGAGAGACTCCTTCTTTCTTTCTTTCTTTCCACCACAGCTAACAGAGGCAGAAGAAATTGAATAGCTTTCAAATAATTTTTGAACAATTTTGAGAATTTGAACAATTTTGCATTCATTGTTCAGGTGAAGGTTGAACCCGTGAAACTCTTCCTGAAGTGACAATTCCAAAAAGTTCAGGTTTAGCCTCCTAGGACCCACTACTCCAATAATATCAAAGTGCACTTTTTGACCATCAGATACAAAATAATTGACAATCTGATTGAGAAATATTTTCTAAGTTTCTTTATTGATATATTAAAGACATATTTTAAAACTGTTTTTTGAAGTGATTCATGGAAGTGGTTGCCTATAACAGCCCAGGGAGCTACTCAAGAAACAGCTGCTGCCATCACTTTTCTTGTATAGAGTTTTGATGCCCAAAACTCATATTTGAAATTAGCATTTTTCTCTTTCATTTTTTCTCTAATTTTTATGTTGAAATTCTTATTCCACTTAGGAAGGCATGGGAAGTTGTCATGCATGATGGCATATTTAAAGTAATGAGATTGGCTAAAGTAAAATTGCACTATTTCAACTCCTTTGCTTCTCCAGTGTAAAAACTCAATATAAAGTAAAGCTTTGAAGGATGTATTAAATGATTACCAATATTTACTGGTTTAGCAAGAACACATAGGATCTTTATCTTTTGTGTCTCATACTATCATTCTTATACAGTTATTAAGCTCCCTCCAAAATATTGTTTTAATAATCTTAGCACACAATAAACAGCCTATTAAACTAACTTTTTAGTTTAAGAAAGTAATTATTCATTTGAGATGTTTAGTTTGAAGGGTATCTACAGATCCTTAACTGTAAGCTAGATTGCAATAGATCTTGTTAGAAATTTTATAGGACATTAATTTCAGGGTGAAAACCGTGCTTGTGTATTTCAAAGACATTTAAAGCTCAAATTTAATCTAAGTAATATTAGGTTCCTCTACTAGGTATGTAATTGGTACAAACAGTTGCCCTATGATTTATTGTATAAACAATTAATGGAGAGATCTCATTTTCTGTGTTGATTATATGGTCAATTTGGGGTAGCAGTGCTTCTAAATTCTGTCCCTGGATAAATGCCTAAGCTTAGGAGCAACAAATACAGACCTCAGATGTCAAACATCCTTTGCAAAACTATTGTTTTCTCCGAAAATTCCAGCCTTCATCAAGGTTTCAAAATGGGGAGGAAATAACAGGAGCATAAACCCATTCATTTTTTCCTATTAAGGAAATATGCAGCCTTTACAATCCAAAATTATTCAAATCATAAATCTGAAACTCAGAAGTATCTGCAATCTTTTTGGAGTGACTTATAAATCTGACCACTAAAGACTTTAAGGTTCATTTTGAACAAGAACAGAAATCTGTGTGGTCAAGACTCCCCAACTGAAAGTTTATGATAGCAAATTTCTCTTTTTCTTTCATACATCTCAACTAAGCTGTGTTTTATGGGGTGGTTGTTCAGACACTTGGTATTATTTATATTTTCCTGTCCATCCATCCATCCATCCATCCATCCATCCATCCATCCATCCATCCATCCTTCCATCCATCCATTTCCTTTCAATTTATTTCTCTGTATTCATGCAAAAGGAGCCATTTTGAGCCCTCTGTGGCCAACACCTGGGTTAGCAACTGGGTGCTTATTGCAGGTTTGCATTTGCAAATTGGTTGTTCTAATTACAAGCAAAACCATGTAACTGAGTGAAATACTGTGGTTATATGTAAAGTCCTAGGAACTTTACATATAAGAGTCCTGAATTTCTGGCCTCCTCCTCTTTTAGCTTAGCTCTCTCCCTTGAGCATTTATTCATTTGTTTGTCCTTGCCAAAAAAATTATTCATCTAAATGCAACCCCCTCATGATGTCAATGGAAGTCTGAGCAACCTACGGCAGAGAATGTTCAAGGCTTATATTGCCATTAAACAATGTTGTTTTCTGGTTTGTTTTATTTTTTGCAGTATCCTGTTCTGTGAGAAAAGCAATTCTGTAACTAAGACTGACTTGTGATTTTTCACAGCATAACAAAGTATAACAAAAATGCCTCTGTTTCACCTTCTAATGATTAAATCTCTACAATGCCCTGAGCCTTGTACATGCTGGCCTAGAAGTTATTTTATGCACATGAGCAATCCCACTGAACTCCCTGGGTCTACACACGTGTAGCATTGCACATATTCACATTGGCAAGATCAAGAACTGGTTCTGTTGGGAACATCTGTGGCAAAGGAATCTTCCTGCAAATAAACAGTGTCTACATTAGCAAACCTCATAACTTTGCTTCAGTGCTCAGTCACCCACAAAAGTCACTTACTGCTTTGCACAGCACTTGCTTTGAGCAATATTCCTTAAGTAATTTGCTTTAAATTCTTTAAACACTATGATAGCACAGTTTGCTGAAGCTTTCAGAAAATTAAAAGAAAAAAAAAGAGGTTATATCCACTTATTGTAGGTAGTTACAAGTCATTGCAAATGGTGTATTTGAAAATCAGAGTTAACAACTTGCCAATTGATATCTCATTCCTTATTACTTAGTGGTCAGAATAATGGCTTCCTATCTTCATTCAATTTTTTTTTTTTTACCTGATAGCGTTGAATTTTTGAGCAACAGTATGAGCACAAGAACAGTTTGTTTAAGTAAATGAACCATGCCAGTAACTGTAATTCACTCTGTATTTAAAACATTATCAAAATGTATTAAATTATTTGTGATAGTTTCTCTCTGCAAGAAGGAAAATCTATTTGAACAAAAAAAATTAACTGGAATATGAAATTGCAATAATAAAAATGTCATGTCCCTTTAAATAGTGTTTGAGTGCATGGCTATTCTACATTTTAAGTGGTATTTCATTCTAAAGGAACTAAGAGAACTAATTTGTGTCTAAATGCACAGTGTTTCAAAAGTATTGCTCTACAGGTAGATTAAACAAAGAAGCTCAGGCAAAAACTTCACCTGTATAACCATTCTCAAATAGTACATTTTATACAACATAAAACAGAAGCTGCAATGTTATATGACAGCCAAAAGCTTTTGTATTGATTCCGAAAAATATTGACTTAATTTTATCAAAATGTATTTATTCCTCACTGCTGCATCAATGATCTTCTGTATTTTATATGTAAATAATCTATTCTATTCCCTTGATCATGTTAATCTTACTAATGACAAATTACCATTCTCCACGTACAGTTCCTAGATTTACAAATTATCACTCCTGCTTTCAGGGGACTGAGAATCAGCCACGCTTGCTAATGCCTCCATGGATCGCCTGACACATAGCAGATTTTTATATTCCCTTTTAAAGCATTCAGCTTGCAAGAAATAATTTATAAATCTGGCTATCACTCGCACTTATCCTCTTACTGCTTGAGGGGGAAAAAGAACAAGATCAAATTGGGAGGATTATTAACAATGTAAGAACTTTATTTGCTTCAATTAACTCTTTGCAGGAAGAACTGCATGCTAAAGCCTATTGGTTTTAGGAAAAAAGAGGAAGTAACCTGTCTATTCAGTTATGGTGGAAAGCATGGACAAACAAAAAATACTGCCTAAAATACTCTTTGTTTTCTGTCTTAAAAAAAAATAAACTTTTTGAATTTTAAATGTACTTTTAAACCTGAGATCTCTTTCACATGGCTTGTGTTTGGGAATCAAAAGTCTGAATTTTTAGCTTGCCTGATTTGTAAGCTAAAAACTCAGACTTTGGGACCATTTCTGTCTTGCTCTGCACCTATGCATATCGGAGACAAAATGCTACCAGATTCATTGGCATTAACTATTTGATATTTCCCTTGTATTTGTAAAAGTGCGGATGACACAATGGAGAATGAGATCCTCAAATTTCACCCTTCCTGTAAGTTCACCTGTCTTGCTTTAACCCCTGACTGCAACTTTCTCCTTCTCATGCAGAGACAAATACTTGGGATAGTCACTGAGCAGGGTGCTGCTTTTCATTGCAGGAACTCCTTGGTTCTTTCAGTGTAAAGGAGTGAAGTGCATTGACTGTAATTACTGAGCAACTGCTGGGAAAGAAAGGCAGTCAGCTGCTTCTCCTCAGTAAAAGTACTTTGGAGTCACTTTGACAATTCCTGCCATCCCCTCAGGCCTGTGGACAGCAGTAGGAAAACCTGAACTGTAAGATGGGATTCATTTGCCAAAGACTGGTGCCTAAAAAGAAGCTAAAATGGCTCAGAGTTTCCCTGCTCACTTCCAGCTGCCACTTGAGAAGGAAAAGGTCTCATGAAGGTCCTGCTAGTCCCAGGAAGGTGTGTTAGATACCCAAGGCATCTGACATGCTAAAATGTACCAAGATTTAAGTGTCTAAATATCTCCCACTGGACCCAAGAAGTTACCACCATATCTAGTGTAAATTTCTGTGTCACTGATAACAGATAACACTAATTGGAATCAATATCAATAATCAGTATCTTCTGGCAGCATAACATCTGTGTGATAAATGCCTTGAAATAAAAATAACACTAGGAGAGCAGAGGACTCTTGACATGTAGTGCACCCTGATTTACTGTGTATAACCAGTGCCAAAATCTCCACTCCTTTGCTCAGTCCACCAAATAGGGCTGCTGTAAATAAGTTCATAATATCCCCCTGCCCTCCTCACCCTTTACCCTTAAAATAAAAAGGCAATTCCCCTGAGAAAACTGTGAGGCAAAACTCAGGATCCTCCTGGGATGCTGGTTATCTCTTACTTACACCAGAAATTTCACATGGTACTTCTGCATTACTGATACCCTCTATTCTCAATGTCTTTCCACAGGGGGAACAAAGACACAATAAATGTCACAGCTGATAAATCCTCATGCTGTAAGGAAGAAATGGCTGTAAAGGCTTCCTTTAGCTTCACTTCTGCCTGACCATTCAGTGTATATTATCACAATGCTGTCCATACGTGTGACAAGACTTTACTCATTAAGGAGCATTTTCTGCCTACAAAATAACTTTGCAACTTACCTAATGGGATATTTAATTAGCAGAATATAGTATTTCTAACAGCATCAAAAATCCCATTTCTTGTTCAATAAATCATGGTTCATTTTGAGCAGTCTATGTGTCAATGAGTATGTTCTCCTTGAATCACAACTTACTGGCCTGTACAGTACAGCTATTTCCATTTGTCACATTGATATGTATTTAGGGACTATCTATAATACAGACTGGATCAATTCTAATGGTTGGTCATGTAAATTCTCTTTAGTTCAATGGTCATTGCCACAATAGACTCTCAGAAGCACTGCAGTCTATCATGCAACTAATCTATAGAAACCTATTTCTGATATTCATTCATCATGTTATTATATATATATTGGGGACAAGCAGAAAGGCTAGAAATGGATGGCATTTGGATGTGAATTTTTTTAACTCAGATGATACATGCTTCTACACAAACTTCCTCCTCCATGTGTCATGCAAGATTAAGCCCTCTTCTTTCTCTGTACAATAACATTTAAGATTTTAGGGAGAAGGAAAAAAGTAGTCTTGTTTTTAGAGACCAGTATTTTTTTTTCCCTCCTGAGCTCCAGCTATCTGTGTGAGACATCTTATTACAAATACGCTCATCTACTTACATTCCCTTTAGGAATGTCAGGATAGAAAGGGGCCCTGCTACCTACCACTTCCTACAGAAAGGTTGAAAATGCTGCACCTTGCCTTGTATGGAGGATGCACAGCTCTTGCTATTGCTAGTAGCTATTTTAAAAATAGTTAGCTTCTGGAACTAGGAAGTTCTGGGCCAAATTTCAGTTACAAACAAATGTATCTACCAAAAAAATGCTCAATCTACTCCATGGCACAGTTTGAACTGGTTGCAATTCCACTTAACCTGCATTGTGGTTACTATTTTCCACACAGTTGGAGCACTAACACTTTAGCAGAACCCAGTTTTTTCATGCCTACCATAAATAAAATTTTTTTAAACAATCAAAGTATAACTTCAGGGTAATTGCAGCAGGTAAATCCAAAGTGGTTAATGCAGTTAACTGCATGTTAATTTTATTTAGAATCTAAGGGTTGCTGCCTACAAACACCCATTCACAGCTTTAGTCACATGAGTCATTCAGTGACCGCCAACGAAAATATTTGGTGAGTAAACTTCCATATATGTTTGTAGGCTCCAGTCCTAACAGAGTACTAATAAGCAATTCAGATACATAGTTTACTTCCTCATATGCATTAATGTTAATTACAAGTAACCAGAATTACAAAGACAATGTAATTATGTTCTAATTATAGCATAACCGCAGCCACTGTATTATAGGAGTAATCCAATTTTTAAAAAAAGTTTTGCTTCTTATAGACATATCATTTCAGTACATGATTTTATTCATACTTTTGTGTATTCTACCTTTCAACACCACACATCTGAGCACTCAGACAAAATTTTGACCCATCTTTCATTGAAAGCAGAGGAAGCTAAATGGTATATTATCATATTTTTGGTTAAAAGATATTCACATTACCTTTATTCTTTATAAACTGGGGGTGACATAGAGAAAATTTATACAGATGCGGATTAGCTTCCATTTGACTGTATACACAGCACTGAAATCTTAACCCATCAACTCAGAATGTCACTCCAGTAGCTGTGTGTGCTGCAAACATGAAGAACTATCCCCTGAGAATAGCTCAGTTGGTCAGAGGCTGGTGTTAACAACACCAAGGCTGCAGGTTTGATGCTCATATGGGCAAAACACTTAAAAGCTGGACTTGATGATTCTTCTAGGTCCCTTTCAACTCAGACTATTCTGTGATTCTGTGAGCTGCTATAAGGTTTGGCAGTTAAGCAACAATACATGCATTGAACATATAATAGATAAGCAATAGATACATTCTAGATACTCTCCTTCTGGAGTTACACTGGTATTACAGTCACAAAAACTTTTGTTTTTCTGGTCAGCCTAATGAGTCATGGCTGGCTTGCTCCATCAGTGAGAAGAAAAAGTAGCAAGGGAGTAATAGCACAAACTGACACAAGATATTCAAATCTGAGCAGAGCAGGAAATGGGAAATGGAAAAATCAGTGCTCCCTATCTGAGTCCTTTTGCACATGCAGCAGCTGAGAGGCAACCACTTCCAGCTGCAGAAAGGTGTGTCTAATTTTGGGAAAAAGAGCATGAGGGAGAGCCAAGAGAGTGTCCAGGGTTTTACTGCATTAAGCTGGAAAACAATTCCCTGAGGAAACACCTGAAAGTCCAGGGGATTTGCTGACACATGTAGAGGACTGCGTCTCCCTTGGGGATGAAAGGAAAGTAAAAGAAGCAGAACAGGATAACAAAGCACACTGTTTTGAAGAAGCCTTGTGTGCTCAGCTATGTGTTTCCTGGCTGGAAGGAGGAAATGTTGCAGAATGATGATTCTTCCCCCTTGGCAAATGGCTCAATTGGTGAACAGAAGAAATGAAATAAATCATAAGACAAAACCAAAGAAACACAAAAGACTTTCTTCTAGTCTTAGAAGAACACAAATCCTGTCTCCAGGGTAAGTGTGTCATTCTACACACCAGTACTACAAAGCCTGGCTAGTAGCATCATGCCCTGGAAAGAAGATGACACCGTGAGGTGGAAGTGGTTCATCCCCTGTTTGCCAGACAAGGAGCCTTCTCAGCCATCATTGCAGAAGCTGCCCATACCACCTCTTCTACTTGGAGCTAAACAAGCTCTGTTCCAGTCTTGGAGTGGAAGTGTCTTTGAGAAACTGAGTCTTACCCATGTTGTAGTCTCCTTCACAGAGATATGAGAACAAAAACATCTCTGAAATATTAAAGCCAGCATATAGTGTCTGGAAGAGAGAGAAAACTCACAACTTCACGTTTACGGGGTTGTGAAGGTATTATCCTGATGAAGTCATGCAAGTTTAAATTTAAAAAAAAAAAAAAAGAGGGGAGGAGTGAGAATTACAAAGACACATGGGAATCTGTCAGGCCCAGAAATCCTACTGACTGCAAACTGAGGGCAACAGCAGGAAGGTGGGAGAGGAATTCTCTGCCATGAATGGTAGATCTAAAGTACTAACCTGAAAGTCTGAGACAAGGCAAGCAGATTGAAGGTAATTATATTCCAGGACTTTCAGAAGCTGAGGATAGAGTCTCAAAGCCGTTGCACTAATTTGGTATGTTTGTCATAGTTACAGATCCCCTAACTGTATTTTTTATCAGATAAATCTGTAACTCACCATACAGATAACCTTTATAACGTAGCAGAATCAACAACATTTAACAATTCAATCTTTTGAGTGGCCTCCAGGGTCACTTTATCTAGTAATCATAAAGGTGAGGCAATAGGGCAGTACACTTCTGAAGGTGCTGGTTCTCTTGGTAGATACTGCATGAGTCTTCCTCAATTATCAATAGGCAAGAAGAGGACTTTGGAAACTCAGTATTACCCATGAGCCTAGATCATCAAAACAAGGCACAAATGCAGAGAGTAATCCATATGCTTAATGCCAGCTACCAGAGCTGCTGCTCTTTATGAGCGGCCTCAGTGTGATGACAGGTCCTTGAAGGAGAGTATAGCCCATTTCACAATGGTATATTCACAGAACACCATGTCATCTCCTGCATGTATGTTTAAGTTTCACTGCTGGGGAAGTCTTTCATGCTTCAATTCAAGAGGGCAAAAAGACTTCGGGGAAGAAACCACCCATCAGTCATTAATTTTTCCCATGAACAATAGAGCAAATTAAATAAATGTGTGAAATAAAAATAAGCAAATAATTACAAGCAAAAATCAGCAAATCATTACATTTGCCCCAGGCAAAAGGAAAAGGGCAAAATAAAATGCATATAAGGAAACATCACAAATACTATTTGCTTTAAGAATAAGTTCAGGATAAATGCAGGAAACAGTATTTAAAAATTAAAAGAACCAAGAAGAAATACATCAAATATTACTGGTCAGCAGAGGTTGTTGTGCAAATCCATCATTTTGGTCTGAGCACAAATAGCTAGTCTGTTCATATTTGGAGAATGGGAAAAGACAGACTATTTCTGACTCTATGAGACTCAGCTATGTGGCTCACTCTTGCCATCCTAGACACCTCTGAGGTGTGTCTAACATTAAATATAGGAAGCAGTAACATCAGTAAAAGTTTAATGTCAATAAAGCAGCTGAATAACCTCCTCCTGTTATCTTGTGCAATTGTGATAGTCCTACCAAGTATTGCTTTATAACAGAAAAAGAAAGCTTATGTTCATTTTTTAGAAAACCTGATACTCACAAGGACACATACACATAGATATGAAGAAACTAAATTACGTATTCTGTGCATTAAGCAATAGGCAACATTTCCAAACAAGTGTAGGGTGGAAAGCACATGAGCATTTACCTGGGGAGAAGAGTCAACTTTGCAAACCAGAGTAATGAACCTCGGGGAAACAGTCACAACAGCCTGAAGATGGAGTCTTCCTAAGGCCATGAGCATAAAAGTAGCCAGTATCCAACTTACACTCATGTCCTGATTACGTCCCATGCAGGTGGAGAATTCTCATTGCTGATTTAGATGATATTTGTCCATTTCTGGATAGCAAGAGTCCTCCAGCACTGGGGTGCTGTGCTGGGCAGCTGCAGGCCCCAACCATCCCTAGCCCAAATCCTCTTACGCTCAGGAATCCACATTTCCCACAGCTCATCTCTAAGATGAATCACATGCATGCATACCCCTTCTTCTATTTGTCTTTAAGAAAAAAAGAGAGGAGGTGGACAGGACATTTCTATTCACCTCTTCTCACTGAGCAGTCTCTTCTATATTGCAGGATCTGAGAACATGGAGATGCAAGTTATAACATACACCTGTATCCACATATTTTGAACCTTTTACACATGTTTAATAGCATAATCACAAATTTATATCCATTTATAAAGACCTTCATAGAAGGGGTGTGGGGTTAAACATAAATGCCTCAATCTGTGCTCTCTTAAGCAGGCCTAGCCCCTCAACCCTTAATCTAGCAAAGCACCCTTTATTTTAAATAAAGGATGTGGTGGGGCACACCTGAACCCTTTTCTAACTTCTGAAGGTAAAGTACAAGCAGTAGAGTGGTTAGTCAAAAAAAAAAAAAATTGAGTTGAATATACAACTTAAAGATTAAAAAAAAAAAAAAAAAAAAGAAAACACAACACTAGCAACAAAAAATAACCCAAATTTTCATCCAAACTGGGAGCAGGCAGTTCAGGAAGCAAACAAGACAGCAGCTAGCATGTTATCAGAGCAAGGAAATCAGCAACAAAGATCAAAATGCTGTCCCAGCATACTAATGTTGACAAAGTCTCTAAGTTCCAGTGCTCAAAAAGACCACAGCAGTAATCTTGGTGAAACACATCCAATCAGCAGTAGTTTACTAGCAGGGTGCAACAGGAAACCCTCACACTTATCAGCTCTGCTCCCTCATCAGTGTATGCACTTCATAGAAGCTAGAACTGTGTTAATTTATCAGCAAACCAGAAACAGAATAAAAATACAACTTCTATCTTCTTTTGAGTCATTTATTTCCTTCATTCCTTTATTTTTTTTTAACCTCCCTGATAAAATGAAAATATTTGTAGCTTGAAATTCTGGAAAGCAAGTGAAGAAAAGACAAATCCAGACTGAACTCATGTTTGTTACAAGTATAAGCCCTGTTTAAACAATCAGTTCAGTTGGACAGACACTCTGACCTGTAAAGTCCTCTCATCTGCCTGAAGATCTGCTCACAACAATCAGACTGGGGGCCCTTCACAGCATCTCTCTGGAACACAATCTCCACATTACCTTTTATTCATAAAGAAAATGAAAGTTGTTTTCAGAGCAGACAGGGTGATTTCTCCCCTCAGAAATTCTCACTTGCAGAAGTGAAGTGCAGTATATGTGGGAAATAGATCATATGGAATGTAGGTGTGTTCATGGATTCATTGCCTCTATCTCAACTATCAGGCTGTTTTACTTATTGTAAGCTCTGACCTTGGGCTAGTACGTGTTACCATACCTCCACAGAAGTGGAAACCATACACCATCTCATCAAGTTTATTTGATGGAATCATGAAAGTTGAAAAGTAAGGGCATTTAATCAGATGGACATTGAAGCTGAGACAAGAAATATATACAACCTACTTCAACAAAGCCAGGAGAATGAATGTGCTTTCTGCACCTGAGGAGACGCGTCGCTCACGCAGCTCCGCCGGTACGTGTCAGTGTGCAGCAGTGGTTGTTACCACCAAGCAGTGCTGCATGATAGCTCTGAGCCATGCAGAGGAGAGCAACCAGCTGAAACCAGAGGAGATGGCTCTGTGTGATGCTCACACGCTGTATAAATAGCACATGGTTTACAAGCGAGGCTGGAGAGCTCTGCTAGTTCCATCAGAACACAAATGGTCAGGGTATTGCACCTCGGGTGGAAAGCCTCTGCCCTGGAGCCAATGTCCTTCACATTATGGTGGGTCTCTGTTATCACAAAGGGGAAGGTGTCACCTGCAAAGCCAGCAGCACCTGCTTCTGCAGAAGCACATCAGGGTGCTTGCTGGAAATCTTTTCTTCAAGAGAAGAGTGACCTGACTTTGTTTATGGGTCATATCCAAGTCAAAGCACAGGCTAAGATGGCCATGTTCAGAACAGAAAGCGAAAGTAGGAAGAAAAGCATGACTTCTCTTTGTATTTATCCCAAAGCCAAAAATCAAAGCTGTTCTTTGTGCCATCGTTATGTAATACTTCAGTTACAAGAAAACGGCACATTTTTTCCCTCTCGTTGCTCACTTCTTTGCTAAACTAAGTAAAATATATATATTTATTTTATTTTTACATCATTTTTAAATGTTTTTATAGAAGTCCACTTCATAAACTAACATTCTAGAACATTTTTTTATTTCTGCTTTGAACCCAAGGAAGAAATCTACCAAGTCAGTTCCTTGTATCTCAGAGAACTTTTGCAAGATCTGTGTGGAGAACGTGTGAAAAGTGGCATGCCAACATTTGTTCTGTTTGAGCATACTGTACCTGAAGCCAGACCTGTGCAGGAAACCAAGATCAGAGCCTTTTACCTGGAGGTCCTGAAAAAAGAAAGAGAAAAAAAAAATCAGCTGTCAAGAACAAATCAACAAAAAGTAGCTATAAATCAAACTGGTGAACTGAACTCATGCCTAAATAGTTTGTCTATGATGATATTATCAGAAAGATAAAGAATGAATAGTTAACTTCCTTTAATCCCAGTTATAAAAGTGGCTGTGGTGGGACAGTAACTACACACAGAACAAAAGGTCCTTGTGATAAAGTTATGCCCCTAAATACAGACCATTAAGTCAATTAATGTTTACTTAAGTATTTGTCATCTAAAGCAGGAGCAGAAAAAACCATCAACATAACCAAAAGCTTGTGACACCAATTTGCATCCAGTTCCATGTGCATGTTTTATTTATTTTCAATCAGGATCAATCAGGAAGGAAAATAATCAATGAAGTCGCACTCATGAGTGGTATTTGGCCATCTGGGGGCCCCAGTTTCTCTCGGCCTGCATTGGAGGCAAGGAAAAAAAAATTTTTCAAGAGCACGGAGGAGCTCCATATGGTTGAGATCAAAGGTGTTGCTGGGTGCATGGTTCTGCTTTATTGCCAGGCACTGCTGTTAATTAGAAAACAAGATCAGAGGCAGTATTAAAATCCAATTAAATTGATATGAACAGATTGCCAAGTGATGTTCACTAATGTATAATTGAGCACCATGCAAATTTCGGTGGCTGCCTTTTGTTTTTTCTCCCCTCACTCTGGAATGAATGATGAAGCTATGAAGTTTTTCCTCATTGTAAAAGATAAACAAGTTAATGCACTGATCTAGGGGGTATTGCTTCAGTGATTGATGAAAATGAGAGTGGAATATTAACGTGTGACTTTTGGGGGGCTTCTATTATAATCTTATTTTGTTCATCATTCTTTTATTATTGTTGTTGTTGTTATTCTTGTTATGGTGGTATCCAAGTACATGCTAAGATCCTTCATCGTTCCATCATTTCACAGACAGAGAAACTTCCTTTGGAGCTGGAGATGTGATTCAAACAATTACAAAACCATGAATATTTCAAGCGACAGGCCTGCTACTGCTGGAAATTAACTTTCCAAGAACTATATGGACTTTATACCGTATATCTTTGTTTAGAATCCACAGCTTCTATTAAATTTAATTACTTCCCTGTGCAGCTTTATATTGAGGGCGACTTCAAAACGAGGGCAGCAGCTATTAAATTTAATTACTTTTCCCTGCGGCTTGCATAGTAAAGGTGCATGGTTAAGGTGCAGCTACTAAACGAGGGTAGCTTCTAAACAAAGATATACAATATTTATACCATATATATTTTCTTTTCCCTATCTATCTGTCTTTAATATATACATTTTTTGTGTGTATGTTGCATATAATGCAAGTATGTAGCTATGTGAAATTATTAAATGAAAAAAAAAAAAAACCCCAAACTTTTAAACTAAACTGTATAATACCCTGTCTGCATTTCTGTTTCTTTTACTCTTTGAATGCCTCACATGGTTCCATTCACAATTCTCATAGATTTCAATGTGACCAGTCTTAATATAGCACAAAATGCCAGGATGTAAAATTAATTGAAAAAGCTGAAATCTTTTGGAAAGAATGCATTTTAGTGTAGAACTTACCCTAAGGAATAAATGGGGATAACTGTCACCCTTGCAAACCTGATATATTAATATCATTGTGTTTCATCTAATCTATCATTTGCTAACTGTGAAGATACATTGATGTAAATGCTGGTTTTGAAAACAGGATCAAAGGTAACACATAAAAGAACAATAAATTGACCAAGGCAGTGTCTGACATGGGGCATCTGTGAAGCTTTCTGAAACTGTTTAAATTCTGTTAAAAGAAGAACACATTAAATCAAATAATGTTAGTCATACCCGTGAGCAGGTTCACAGAACGGCTGTTGCAGCTGTGCTTGCAGAGGGATATGAAGTTGTGTGTGTCCCACCTGTGCTCCTCAGTGCAGGGAGCACAATGCAAGTGATGTGCTGGGTGTCGGGAGGGGGAGGGTGCGCACCAAACAGTTCAGGGTCTCACCTCCTCGTTCCATGTCAGATAAACTCCAAGAGGCTGTCAACACAAACTCATCACAGTGTACCCCATACCACTTTCACCTAATGCACCCACCTCCTTCACAAAGCAGAGAGCAGTGTAGGAGTCTGTGTAGCATCTCTATCTCAGAACTTCATGAAATTCCTTGGAAGAAATTCATATGAAATATTGGAGACTCTGTTACAGTAAAGCGAATGAAGAAGCTGTGATATGTTTTATACATTTCCAAAATTATTTTGAAGAACCTCATGCCAACCCATCATTAGTGGAACAGGAAATGGTACTTAAAACTTCCTGAAGTTTCAGCCAAAACATTTTAAAAGTAGCTTTATGGAAACAGGGAAGTTATACAGCTCACTACTTACTCCCAAGTAAAAAATGTGTTTTTAAATCAAGAACTGGAATTATGATCAGAACAAAACATGTGTTTAATATTCTGTATACAAGCATAGTTCCATAAATGTTTTCTAAGAAATTTTTAAAAATTAAAAGAGCCTTAAAAAAAGGAAAAAAAAAAAAAAAAGGAAAGATATTATATTTCTTTTCTCCATCTTTTTTTTTCAAAAATTGAAGGAATATAAAATGAAAAATGAAAGACATTTTCCCTAGATTAGTATTATTATTTTGGGGGATTGAGAATTTCTCTTTGTCCTACCCTTCCATTTTGCTTATCATTTTTTCTGTTTCTCTTTCTTCAGGTAAAGTGTGTGGAAAGAAATAAAGGAAAAAGTGTCACTGGGAGGAAGCAACTATTGCTATGAAAAATGGTTTTTAAATCTATCATGTTTTTTTTCCAGCAAAAATACAATACCTGAGAATATTGCACCAAAAATATAAAGGAGTAAATTAATAAGAAAACCCTTATAATGCATACTTACCAGAAACTTTGTGTTTCTGCTTTATAGTTGTAGAATGCTCCTGCAGAAACCATTGTGACATCTCATTGAAAAATTATTGCTTTAACATTTCCTTGACTAACAGGGAGCTTTGATTAAGGTGCCAGTCAGCCATGCTAGAGGAACCATAACTTATTCCTTGCCAAATGCCTAAGTCCAGTACAAGGACTTTATTGCGACGATGGATTTTGCTAGTAACCAGCAAGGGAGATGAATCCCAGTCCTGAAGTAGACACACTGTGGGTTTCCTCTTTGTAGGTTAGGAGCTAGAGTACAATGCAAAGAAAGTAAGAGTTTTGTCTGAGAGCACTTTTCCTCTCTTCTGTCCTTAGGGAAAAGACCTCTTTAATTATTTACTGTCTGTTTATACAGTTTTTGGGTCCTTGTATCCTCATTGTGATGTCAAAGAATTACTGTAATACAGAAAGAGAGAAGAAGAATGAAGAGGAGAAGGAGCAATTAGAGGAAGAAAGACAATGAAACATGTTATTTAAGAAAAGTGATCATCAATTTCCCCACCATTACATTAATGTGGTGTCTGAGACACCAAATTTCCTTCCAAGGCCTGCAGAAGGAGATGACAGCTGTTACAGATGTGTGATGCTCGTGCAGCAAGTCTATGCTACTGGTTGTAATTTAGCCATAGTGGTGCTGTGGTCACAGAGGTTAACCCAGTTAACTCATTTCAAATTAGCTGAGTCTTTCTGCCTAGCATGGCACTGAGCAATGAACACTAGCCTGGAGGAGCATTTCTGCATGTGAAAACACGTACAAATGAGGACCTTTTGAAAGAGACCACTGAATTTTATAATGATGAGGGAAAAGAGAACTGGGGAGATCACATGCCTAGCTCTGGTAAAAGAAAAGTAACATTTACAGTGATAACAATCCTAATTCCTTGCATCTAGAAAACGGGAATTGTTATATCATATTATTATATGATCCCAGGTCTATTAAGTAAAAGTCTATATTGTGATTTCAATGTGCTCTGAATGCTCTTTTGTTTTCAAAGAGCAGCAAGGTGTGTTTTCTGGCTATGTGAAGGTACTGGCATTGATATCACCTTTTTTTTTTTTTTTTTTCCCCACTGAGTAAAGCAGCTAGATCCAGGGAAAGACTTTGTTCTGTTGTACGTCCCTCCATCTCTAGGGTCAAGTGTAGACAACATGCTTAAAGGACTCCAGAGTGGAAATAAAGGTCATTTCTTCATAACTAAGCAACATGGCAATTGGTGTAGGTGCAATGGACAAGGTCTTTGTCACTTTTCTAGTGCAAGTGTTTCCCTTTTAACTTTATACTTCTTTGTCATCCAAGCTTTACATATTGGATGACAAGAATAAATTAATACTACTCTGTCAGTGGCTCTGCTGTGAAGTTTGCCTTTAACAGAAAGCTAACTGCTGATCTTTAGACACAAAGCTCAGGAATCTATCAGCAGAGTTCAAAATTAGCTGAGATCTTATGGCCCGAGGCCACCCTGGTAACGAATGGCAATTTTACAATCATTAGTTTTTGCTTGATGGGCCACTAGTAAGGGGGACCATGATCATGACCCAAATCTAAGAAAAAGGCCTTGAGGCCCAGCTTTTTGTCAGATTATGGCTTTACTTACCTAAGCTGGTTTTATCTTATTACAGTGTGTAAGCTATGGTAAGCTTGATACAGACAAGATGGAAGAAAAGAAATCGACCCAACCTTAGCAGGGTATTAATCACAAGCAAAAGACTGGGAGAAGGGATCTGGGGTATAAACCAGTGCCATTCCTGCTGGTCATTACTTAATGAACTACAGATTTGGATCCATTTATGCCTTACCATATTCATTTGGAAATTGTCAAGCACAGTAAATAGGGCAAAGGATTTCTATTTTGAAAATATGTTTCCAAGCTGAACACTAGTTTATGTACTTTACTCCTAGTGTGCTTTTAAGAAGTTTACAGAGAAGATGAGCTCCTCTAAATAAAAAGAGTTCCATTTTACTTCTGGGATGATTTTTAAATTTTCAGCTTATGACTGCATAATGTGCAAACTTCTAAGGAGAAAAACTGACACCTTGCTTTCATTTACCAGTTGTTTTCAATTACAAGAAACCAAGAAATAATTTCTTAGTTGAGACCGTGGGAAAATTCCAATGTTGTATAATTTCAATTAAAACAAAATCAGTATTTTTTTGTATTTTACAAGGCATCACAGGAGAGAAACTGATTTCCCAACCATCTCTAATTTTAAAAAATTAGCATGACAGAGCATGAGCTTTTAGACAACTGTTTCTGCCCTTCATAGAAAAGAAAAACATCAGGTTTTAGAGGTGTTCATAAATTGTTTCCAAATAGCATTAGTTTCCATATTGAAACTTCCCTTTTTGCTGTTCATGTAAGCTGAAAAAAATCTCAGTTTTACTAACACTTCTCTTTGAAAGTTCCAGGGTTTGGGTGGAGGGACAGATTGACTACTGGAAAGAGTGATGCTGGGAGGGAAACTGACTCCCAGATGATGCATGTAAGAGGATCATAAGCAAGGAAAAGAGTGATGGGACCTCACGGGAAACAGTATCTAAACAGTACTTGTACAAGAAAAGGGGTGGTTATGTTGTATGCTTTTCTACTAGAAAAATACAGGCCAGGGTTATTGGTAAGTAGAGAGAGAGGATGGAAAGTGTGGGCTTGTGGGAATGAGATGCAGTCCTTGTCACTGATCTCATGCATACATTTTTTCTGTAATTTCTGTAAAGAAAATTCAATTCTATCTATCTAATATCTCAGAACTGTAAGAATTAACATTTGTGAAGTGTCATGTCACCCAGGACTATAAGACAACACAAGTAAAAGTTGCTACTGATGCCAAAATCCCAACAGGGATTTTCTCCTTGCATACCTAGGCTGAGCTATGCAGTGCTTATCAAACCAAATATTACAGTCTCCTTGTATTTCCCAATCTCAACAAGTTATTTTCTTTACTCACTTCTTTGTGCTTGCTTTGTCTCAATAGCTTCTGTCTTACTACTAAGTTGTAAATTTTGGGGAGGCCAGGATATTCATTTTGTTCTCTGTTTCTTCAGAACAATAATAATCTGATCTATAGTTTTCCTTCAGATACAACAAGAACAACAACATTGGTAAAGAGAAGAAGACAAAAATATTTCATTAGCATAACCAGACAAGTAGAAAAATAATCCTGATCATCACGAGGCAAAAGATGTGTCATTGTGTCTCTTCTGTGTGAGATTGTACTATTTTTATTTAAATATGTTTGCAATGACAGATAGTTAAAAAGATTTCTGACTTGGCAAACCCCAGTGGTATTGTTCATGTGAACTTTGTCCACATTTGGGTGCAATATATTGTTCAAAACTTTCAAAAAAGAGACATCTTCAATAGCCCAGACCCACTATAAAAGCTTCCACCAAGTCAACTGTCGGAAAGAAACAGGAAATGGACACTGTGGCAACAAATGTAACCCAAAGTCCTTTTCCTGCCATAATGACACCTAATGGCATCATGTTCACATGTAGCAATACAAGCAGATCTGTAAACATCTCTTCTCCAGCAAGGGGACTGGTGATTCCAGGTTGCCAGAGAGCTGTTTGCACTTCAGTTGCAGGGAATCAAATGTGGAGTACTGAAGTGAGGAAAACTTTGGTCCAGTATTTGAAACTTTCCTACTAAAACTAGGAAAGAGGTCAACAATGTCCCTGATTGATTTGCTGTCCTTAAAATTATCACCTCGTAGAAGTTCTGCTTCTGTAACATCCGTTACTAGACTTTGGTTTATTCTCCTGGAGCTTGCTTGGGTAAAAAAAAAACAGTGAACATTTATTTTTGTCACTCACAGAGGAGCTAGGACTGTGAACTCACACAAGAGTGGGTTTATTGAGAAATAAGTTGCCATTCAAAAGTTGAACTGCGGTTCAACTATTTTGGAGAAACACAAGCAGATGACAGTGCTTTTCTTCATAGCAAATATGCTTGATGGCTATTGCAACAAAACTGAAGATTCATCTAAATGATCATACACGTTCTGGTATCTGGGGGATGAAGTGAGGAAAGAACAAGGATGTCAGGTGAGACAGGTGAAAACATTTATAAGAGGTGATAAATGTTTTCTAACTAATTCTGTGTCATGAATAAAACTACTCACCTGTACTAGAACATTTTCAAGCAATAAATGAGCACAGTGAGTGATGCCGAAATCAAAGTGAGGCATCTCTTACTTACACACCCTGCCCACACATTTTGTTGGGTTCAGAAACACCAGCCTGATCTCAGTGGTCTGATCTCAGATCCACTCACCTACTCCCAGCCTTGGAAGGCAGGGCAAAATTGGTAGCTGCTGACTAAGTAAACCATGTGGGAGTATGTCATTGAGACACAGATGGTATTAGTCCTCCTAAACTAATGAGAGCTTGGCAATCACGAGGGGGACAGGAACTGGGGGAGTGGTGGCTAACCCCAAACAGAGAAGTAGCACTCAGCAGTGGATTCCAGGGGGGAGAAACCCAGTTCCTGAACATGGATTTTCTGCAATTTTTCCTTGTTTGCAGGATCAAGTAATTTGGATTGTACAAAAAAATTACTGAATCAACTTATCTATTTTCAAATGACGGAGCTCTTTTAAAAGGAAACTCACAATCTGCTGGTGTTGTCAATCTCCCCTAGTTCTGCTAAGAGGTAAAAGTCATAAAGAAGCCAGTACACACTTTGAAATAGCATCAACTACCGATTTGGCTGCCCCATAGAAATCGGTAATTGCACCAACCAACCTTCCTGATAGTTCAATAGTTCCCTTTCCTGGACGCATTCTGCCCTTTTGATTTTGGCAGGATGGGTTTGATCTTGTGATCCAAGTACGAGGTGAGGAACCCACTGTAATTTCTTGGATGTCTGAGGAGGATAGGGGCCCATTGCTTTCAGCAGAGCTTCGGTTTCTCTGACTCCAGACTCATTTCCTCATAAAAGCAGACCTGGAGGGATGAGTCAACAGCCATTGAGGGCAGTGGAGAGATTCTCATCAATTTCGTTGGAGGCTTGCCCAGACTCTAATTAAACAACTAAATGGCCTTCCTAACAAGGCTACAAAAAAACCCTAACTAACTGCTTCAGAAATACCTAGAAAATGGAAATGAACAAATTATCCCTGGAAGAGTGGTGGTAATCAGTGATAGGAAAATCTTTGGAGAAGCTTGAAAGTTTTTTTCAAACATTATTTTTAGTAGCCACCCTGGAAATTCCTGACTTTTTTTACATAATTTTGAATTCTGCTCTTGTATTGTTTATCCCTGCAGTTATCTGCTTTCGAATATGGATGAATCTGCTGATTGAAAATTAAATATAAATATCTATGTGCTTTATATATTTAGTAACAAACACATATACACATATATACAGTGTATTTGCATTGTTGCCTGGGAACAAAATGCCTATTTTTAGTTAATATCAGGTGATTTTAATTTACAAGAAGTACCTTGCCTCAGCATTTTAAAGAGCATACACAGAGGCACCTGCATGCTTCTAACATTTGATGTATCATTAAATATGCCTTCTCACATTTGGCACATAAACCCTGATAAAGTTTCACCTTTTAACAAAATAAATGACTCAATTAACAAGATGAAAAACAGCAGTGTGGTGGCAGACCCTCTTGGTGGCAAAAAAAAAGGATAAAAAAGAATTATCTCAGCAGGGTGTTAATACAAGGAGCGCCACAACACACAGCAGGCACCTGGTTTGAGTGACAGCCACCCAGCAAAGCTGACAGATTTGTCAGCTTGCTGACCGCTGGCTTGAGTCTCTCACACCACCCTAGGAATAAATTGTTGCTCAGGAATGGCTGGGGAAGCACTCACTTGTCTCTGTTAATCTAATTGAATTTTTCCAAGTTGTTTTAATTTTTATCTGTTCCTCTGTGGCAGCATTAGTTCCTGGAGGAGCAGATTTTGGCATCCTTAGATGGCTAACTTCCTCACAGTGGTTCTGTCTTTTGAAGGAAGGTACAGACACAGATACAGGGCCAAACTCATCTCTTAGCTACCAGGGCTTGAATTGAGGTACAGATGGACCTACCACAGGAGAAAGTTGCCTGTTTTAATGGGACTGGAACTTAGGACATCTGTATTCTGTTTCAATATGAGATCCCAGCTGGCAGGGAGCACTGTTCAAGCATGACATATTCACTATGACCAGAAAAGAAGAAGAAAAGAAAATTGGAAAATTGTTATCCCTTTCCTTAAAGTGGACATTATTCTTCATGCAACCATCTGATGTGCTGTTCAGTGGGAAATTAGGAGACCAATATGAATGCACATGGAGAAGGCTGGAACTTTGACGCAGTTCAGGAGTGTCAGGTATGGAAGACTCTGCCAATCAGCCTAAAGCTTTGCTAAGCAAAGATAGCCTTATTTAAAGAGATAATCAGGAGTTGCACAAAATCAATCTGCTGAATATCACAATTTCTGAGGTTAGTAGATGCAAAACCACAACTTCTATTGTATAATCAGGCATGTGCCTACATGAATGACATCTTTATAATTGTATGCTGTATCTCTCCATGTGTTGCATATCATTAAGCACCCAGAATATGTGTAATCAGTCTAGATCTAGGAGCTACCATTTACAAAGTTTTTTTAAAGTATGACATACAAAACTAAATATGTTCAGGGTTGATGCAATGCTGATCTCCCAAATGCTACCAAAAAAGGGCAGGTTGCTTCTAATAAATCTCTTGAGATATTATATAGCAGTCTTAATGTTGGATCTGCTCTGAGATACTGAACTCTGACTGAAGGAAGATGCAACTAAAATAACTTGATGATAGTTTTTACTTGTGTAAGACAGTTTCATTTGTATCTGTGCATCAAAGAAGCATTAAAATTTCTGTGCTCAAAAGCCTCATTTAATTTCAAATCACAATGCTCCTACTCACATGACAAAAACCTAAGATTAGCTCTTCAGTTCCTGTGAACAAAGAATATCTATTTTCAAGCTGAGCATCTCATATTACCTTGCTACCAAAATGTATTTGCAATATTCCCCAAGAATGGACAAGTCTAGCACTCATTTAACTCAAGGTAAAGAGTGTCATGGTATTCTCACAGTTACAGGACTACACACTGGTTTTCATCTTGACTCTCTATTGGGATTTTAAAAAGAATAGCTTTTTACCTTCCTTCTGCTTACAGTGGGGAAGTTCTGCTTTATCTAATGGAACCATTTTCATGAAATCAATATGGTTGTTTGTTGAAGCAGATGATATTAAAACAGAATAAACACATAGGAGTCTGACCTTCAGCTACAAGCTTTCACGATAGTTAGAGAGATGATTATTTCTAATATAGATTAGGATTTGCACTGCAAACTGTCAAGAAATGTCAGGATAAATAAAGGTATGCATTATTTTCCTGTCTATTCAATAAACTCTGGAAAAAAAAAAAAAGAAACGTAAAGTGTCTTTTATATACAGAAGTAAATTGTTTTGTATTTGCTTTAACATTCTTATTTCACTGACACCTTCTTTAGAATGAATCTACCAAAAAACATGTGACTAGGGAGTCTGGGAATATTTTCTTAATTTCCATATGGTACACCTTCAAAAGGTATATAATGACATGTGGAATTAATTAAATTTGATAAATCTTTCTCAGGACTATTTGACAGTAGTACTGAAAAGTAACCTGAGAATGAAATATGGACAAAAAATGGGTAAGCCTAGTTCTAAAAATGGCTGGTTTCCAGCATTGACCTAGAAAATCATTTAGCTCTAGACCTTTTGAATATCTCTTTTCATGCTTCAGACTGGGTGATATTGAGAGGAATAACCATTTTACTTTACTACAGATATACTCTTTTTTCTCTTTTTTAAATTTTGATTTCTTTTTATGGTATCCATCTTCAGAAAGAGAAAGAAAGATAAAAATATTTTAAAGAGACTGCATCTCTTTTCTAGGAAAAGAGAGCCATACAAATTCAGCTCTAATTACTAAAAATCAGAATATTATGTTGAACTTCATGTGACTTCTGTGATTTTGAATTAACAAATACAATAGTTCTACAATAGTTCTCCCTGATTATCTGCACAAGCTCTTTTTTCCCTTTTAATAGCTCTGAACAAAGTTTTATGGTGAAGGCAGTTGAATATCAGTAGCCCTGAGCAGGAACTGACACAGTACCCTTGAAGTTTGGGGGATAGGTGCTCTTATACAACAAAAGGAGAAAATATTACACAAAAAATGCAGGTACTCCAAAAGTTCATGTGATACAGAAACCTTTTCCAAAAAGAAAATATTTTCCTAAACAAATGCTTCGTAATTTTATTTGCTCTATAACAGATTTATAATTAGGAGAAAGTTGCAAGTCCTTTCAGGTTTGTAACACAGTGTCCACAATCAAATGAAGCAACAGGTGAGTGTGGCTTAGGACAACTAAGCATTTGCAAACACTGCAGAGAATTAATTCAGCATCACGTTTACTGAGAAACACTAAATCTTAAAGCACAGACACATGGCAAAGATGACGTATTTTACAAACTCTTTAGTTAGGAGTTATAAATAAATACATTTTTATATACATTTTCACATACATATTCAAGTAAATTAGGAAAAATTATGTATGTTATTCTGACAGATGTAATGTTCAGTGTCCCTGTCTAAAAATGTTTTATTCCATACTGATAAGACACATGTAATGAAATGTCCTGAAATCTTGGCTCCATGTAATTCAAAGGAAAAATTCCTCTCATTATTATTAATGGACAGCACTTCTCATACCTATGCAACTCAGAACGCTCTTAAGTAAAAGTTCCTTAATGTTTAGCTCACCTGTACAAATGTGAACAAAAACAAAAGGCAAAAAGTAAGCACTGAATCACTACGGTCATAGTTATATGTGTATAGTTTTACATCAGCTAATTATCCTCTTCACAGAACATGAATTACTGGAAAACAAAAGATGCTGATGTCTGTGTCTGTCTGCCTCTGTGCTTCTGTCTATAAGAAAATCAGTTCATTGTAGATGACTCTACAGCAGGCATTATTTTATTCGCATAAAGTGAATTCTGTCTGATTTTTCAGGGGGGACTCAGAAAGGCAACACAAATATCTCTCATATCCATTCTTCCTCATTTTGATTAAGTCCTAAAAAATCTATTTGGTGCTTTCCTATGCTTCAAAACATTTTATTTTCAGGAACATCATTCTGATGACTCCCTTGGGGTACAGAACCTAGTGCAAGGGGCACATGCAGGTCATCACAAATACAAAAGGCAGATCAGCTTTGCAATGTCCAGTGGATTTCTCTTCAAGTGACCTTTATGCACAAATGGGTCAAAGGAAAAAAAAATACCACAAAACTTTTCCAAAATTTGCAGAAACTCAGCCTGTGCAGAAAGGGTAAATTCAATATGAAAACTGCCATCCATTGTTGATTTCCCAGTCTACACTGGTATTAACTGAAGTCTTAGATATCTTGTGATATCACTCAAAATTCTTTGATTTTTGTTCTGCAGAAATTTGTTTAAAATTTTTGCTTATGAGAAATGCAGCAGTCATCCATTATTATAAGTATCAAACCATGTTCAGGAATCATACATTGTGTTTTCTCAGTTTTGCATGCAAGAAAATAGAAATATGAAACAAAAATCAGCACATGGATGAATAAACCCTTAGTTTATTAGATCATTTTTGCTCTGATCAAGGGAATAGCTCAAAGAAAAGAGGTCAGAAGGACTAGTACTGTTAATATGCAATTGATGAAATCCTCAAACACATATTGATCCACTTTATATTACATTTTTAAATCCTTGACTGTGAATATTTCCCAATAAGACAATAACTATAGCAAATATAATTTGATGTTCTTAATCACAGTAGATGTTCTTCCCCCTCTAAAATCACCACACTGGAGATATTTACATCCAAAACACAACGTGAATTTGCCATGGATTGCATTTCATACACAGCCCTCTTTTTCACATCCGTTTCTTCAAGCATATCATCTCTGTACTTGACACTATCTGTACTAACACATTTTAGTCACACATGGAAACCCCAAACAAATTTACCCCACAATATAGATTGTTACAACAAAAAAAGCATAATAATGCATTAGACCTCTACCCCCTGAAAAACCTTCACTGTCTTATTCATTACTTAAAAAGAAAAAGGCAAGTTAACTGTCAGGAGTTTTGTGGGTTTTTTTTTCCTCAGAGCTGTAGAATTTCACAAGGAATTCAGTCTACAGGGAGACTTGGGAATAGCTGGTCACCCAGACAGGCGTGCCTGGGGAAAGTCTTTCTGCTGCTTGTGTTTGACGCAGCTTGAGGCAAAGCAGGTTGTATGGGCCTTGACCCAGCAAGGTCATCATTTTGTGAGCAATTCTGAGGCCTGACATCTGCTGCCTGGCTTTGAGTACAAACCAGACCCCTCAGCCCAAACATAGCCCCGCCTAAAATAATCCCCCAGCAAGGATCCTAGGCTTCAGAGAAAAGGCTAAATGGCCCTCTTTTTGTCTGGGTGTCCAGGCTTTTTAGTCCTTCCTTGTCACGTAGCAGAGAGTGGAGAACAAAACCATTCCCAGAATGCAGATAAAGGCCATATTCTCACAGCTCCACACCATAACTTCTTCACCTCATGTGAGACTCGCATTTACGCTCCAGGGGCATGGCTCTGGGAACAAAAAGGGACAAGCATGCAGTAGCTCAGAGAAAGACATTCTCTTCTTAAAATGCATTCAAAATGGTGTCTTTTCCTTCACAGCTTTTGAAAAAAATCCATTGTACTAAATAAGGCATGTGAGGTATATGTGCTATTTAAATATTATTAAGAGTGTGTACAAGGGGTGGAAGACTTGATTCTCAGACTTTCTATTTCTCCATGGGGGAGAACTGAGAAGAACCTGGTGACCTAAGGTGACTCTAAGCCTTGACTGCTACTTGATTTTTGTTTGTATTGAAAATCTTTCACTCATTCTGGCAACAGAAAGAAGCTGCCAGAGAGTATCTGATAATAGCCTGCTTACAGGGAACCTCCACAAGGCAAAAATGACACAAAAGCTGTCACTGGCAGGACATTTGGAGTTAAATGTAAGCCTTCCTACAGGACAGGTTATGGCTGTTAATATATTTTTCTTAGAATCAAGTTAAAGCACTCCTGAACTAAATCTATTCTCATAGTAAAGATCAGGGAAGCCCCAGGATTTTTCCACAACACAAAAATAAATTTTATCTTCTCCTCACCACCACAGCTCCATGTAGCCCCAACCGCAAACTAAAATTAGCTCCAAAACAAAGTGATTTTGAAAAATGAGTTTCTTTTACAGTGCAAAACACATTCTGTGCATTCCTCTCTGAATTTCCGGTGATCTCTCCCTACAGCAGCTACAAATCTGCCTGGCTGAAAAGGGCGGAGTTCTGCATTAGCCTGCCCCAATCTCCTCCCACCATCTTGCCTTTACTCAAGTAAACACAACACAGAAGGTGGAATGAAGACCGTGGTAAACATGTCCTACTTCTGCCTTGACATGTCTGTCTCTGCTTGTCCTCGTAGCTCAGTTCCAGAAGAAACAGTCAGACAAGCCTGCAGCCAGCCTGGGTCACCCTTACACCCCTCCTCCCAGGGAACCACTTCTCCTTGTGAAACCTCAGGTCTAGTATCAAACTCAGCAGTCACATTCATAAAGCACTGACCTGCCACAGCTGCCTGTTAAATGTGGCAGTGATTGCTGAAAGCATTGGATGGGTAGGAACAGCAACATGGTAGGAGATTATGAGCTTGTGTGAATCTGTTTGGTGGCAGGGAATTACCTAAGGTGAAATATCACCAGGAGATCAAAAGATCAAAATCAATCACAAAAAATTTAGACAAAAATTGGATAAATTTCTCAGTCTCCAAATGCTTAACAGTCTTCAGATACACCAGTCTTCCAGACAAACAGACTTCCAGCCAAAAATAAAATTATATTGATTCAGAATGACATTGATTTCCTTATGGAAAGAATTTTGTAACTAGATGAGTGAAAATCTCAAGGAAAAAAAAAAATTAGAGCTCATTATGTGAACTTTTGGATTAGATGTTGTCATGGTACATCAAGGGGAGTTGCATTGCATTCACAATATATGACTAATCTGAAATTTCAATATTCCTGGTAGCTGCCTTGGGTCTGATAGGTGCCTGCATGCTCAGGTATTTCAGTGATCTGCTATGTAGGATCACACACTTGTCGTGTAGCAAAATCCAGGCCACTGCTGACACCCGGATACTAACAATGCTCCAGGGTTTTCCCTCTCCCTTCCTGTAGCTTACAGAATCACAGAATCAGCTGAGTTGGAAGGGACTCTCAAGGATCATTGATTCCAACTCCTGGCCCTGCACTGGGCCATCCTCAAGAGTTACACAATGTCCTTAGGAGCACTGTCCAAACACTTCTTGAACTCTGTCAGGCTGTGACCACTTCCTTGGGCAGCCTATTCCAGTTTCCAGCCATTCCCTAGGTGAAAAACCTTTTTCTAATATCCAAAATAATCACCTGACACAACTTTAGGCCATTCCCTCGCGTTCTTGCTAAACATCATATGTTTGGTGATTGCCTGGTCCTGCCGGGCTTCCCTGCCTCTGAGGGAGTCAACAGCTCCTCCCAGTTTTGTATCATCCATGAAGTTGCTTAATGTCCCTTCCAGTCCTGTGTCCAAATCATTAATGAGGATGTTGGATGAATCCCATTATGCCCCATAGATTTGTAGGGATCCAGCTGGAGAGCAAATCCCACATAAGTTCAGGATCAGCTGGGAGTTGATCATTCTCACAGTCATGGTCCTCCAGCTCCGGGCTCTAAGACCCCCTTGGTCCATCATCTTTGTTGAAAACAGAGAGAAGGAATGCACTAACACCTCTGCCTTGTCCCTGTCCCTCTTTGTGAGGTGACTGTCCTCATCCTGGAATGGGCCAATATTCTTTTAGTCCTGCCTATTGCCATTAGAATATTTGAAAAATCTCTTTTAATTGTCCTCCACATATCTGGCAGCTTCAACTCCAGCTGAGTTTTGGCCACATGAATTTTCTCCCTACAGTGCCAAGCAGCATTTCTGCTCTTCCCCCGACCTTGCTTCAACTAGGCATGTATTGACAAGTATTTGATTGACAAAGGTGTGAAGAGTTAATGACACATTCTGAACTCAACTGCTGCAAGTTCCAGTTGCAGGAACTGAGTACACAATATTCCAGATTACGGGATGCACTAGGGGGAAATTGGAGCTGCAATGATTTCAATTTTAAAAAAGGGAGACTTAAATCCCTGAGCTAATAGGAGAATCCATTGAAAAAGAACTGTCAGTGAACACTGACCAACATTAACAAGGTACACTGAGAAAATTCAATGTAAAGGAAACAGAGCACTTATGAATGCCTCTTGCTTCCACTAGTATGCTACCAAGACTGCCATGAGTATATTCCTGAAGTTTCAGAAATATTTATTACTGAGTGCAGTCCTCACCAATGCCATAGCTAGCATCTGAAATATGCTTGCAGCTAAGAAAATGCAAATTATAGGATTTGACACATGAAAAATAAACTCCAGGAAGGTTCTTTCCTTAGCTTCTGCTAATTCTGGGCTTTCAGTGGAGCTTTTCTTGAGGAAAGAATTTTCTTGGGAGACAAATTAGAAGAGGTGTGCTCTGCAGAGAGGGCATAATCCCATTGAATGTCCCAAAAGGGCCTATCACAGAAACAGTGGGGTATTGGTCTAGAGACGAATGAGCATGGTAAGAGTAAAAAGAGGGAGAATAAAAAAAAGAAGAACAGAGAGCACCTGTAAGATGATGGAACCCTTTACAAAACCAAAATTTCTTTACCTGACCTATTATTCATAGGAATGAATAACTGTGTTTGGATAGTAATGCTTAATGTTACAAATTCCTTGGCTTTACTCAGAAATTTTAAGATTAGGAGAATAAGCTCATCAGAATGCCCAGTACACCAAAGATCTTAGGAGTTTCTAGGAATCTTGTGGGACAATATTTCTAACCCAGAGTACTCTCTATACACACAGCTATTAACCCTCCAGCAAATCTGTGCTTTTGTCCTCCTTTTCCCCGGCAGAAAAATCCAACCTGTCCTCAGATTTGCTAGCAGAGGACACACTGCTTGAATCCTCCCTATTGCTGAATCAGACCCAAACAAGGATCTCTGTAATTTTGTTCTATAAATATATGTCCTGTCATTTTTATTGAGAATTGTAAACTCTTTAGCCAATATATATTAGTCTTTTGTAAATTCTCAGAAGAGTTAACAAGACAGAAATTGATAACCAGGATTCCTTCAGTGAAACCATGACAACCCTAGTGGAAGTTGGTCTGTAAATACATTGACCCCATTGGTGAGTAGTACATTGGGCTGAAGAACCATTTTTGAACTACCTGTATGTGGATTTTATCTCCTCAAGAAAGATTTCATTTCAGAAAAATCATTCAATGGTTCCTATAAACAGGCACTTGAATTTAAGTAAAGATAACTGCTATTACAAAAGGATTGTCATTCAGTGTGTCCATTCAGCACTCTTTAAGTATCCAGCACTCCTTTCTATTACTTAAAGTCTTTATGTAGTGTCAGGTTCTGCACTTCATGCACACTGAGACATACACAGAAGTACAATCAGCCCGTATCTGTACAAAGAACTCCAAAAATTACAGATTTCCTCTCTTACTATGCTACAGCCCTTGCCTCTTCAAAGTCATTGGGTTTGCTATATAAAAGTAGTGATTTTGTTACAAATTAAATCACTCTCTGTATCATGTTGCTGCCTACAACATGAACCCTTCCAACAAAAGTAAAAATCAAAATCTTCCAGGATTTTATTTTCAAACCATAGACTGCCAACTATGCAAGAAGACCAGATAATTCTAGATTTTAAATAAAGGACAAATGAGATTTCAATTCACAAAATTTGGAAGTAGGAGCTCACTTGAGAAAAGGCAAGAAAGGGCTCCTAGGATGTATATTATGCTTTGCTGTTGGAGGATGGTCAGGAATTTAAGGGACTGATGTGATTGGCCTCAATTTCACTATCTGAGATAGGGTTATAGAGGAATCAGAGAAATGTAGCTGCCATCTACCCCTTGTTTTCCCTGCCAGGCCAGGAAAGTGTGATAGCAGAACAAACCAAAATTGTTCTTTTTAACATGACAAGTTTCCTAAAATCAGGATATGCAACAGTGTGCCTAAGGGGAAAGAGAAGGAAGAGGAATGCCTAGTCTGACAGAGAATGTTTTCTGAGAATAATGCCTTCCATCCCTTACACCATTAACTGCCTATTTGTCTTCCTATCTCTTTCCCTAGTCTCCACAACAGACCAGATAGGCTTGCACCAAGGTAACCCTTTTCTTTCCTGTTCCCTAGAAAGCCTGTTCTGTAGAAGTTCCTGGGTAACTTCCTGTTTTTCAACCCAGATGTAATTCCTACATAACTGCATGACAGGAAGGACCTTTTCACTATTTAAAGGGTGAAGGAGAATGTAGATTCATTATGCAAATGCTGAAGCCTTCTTTCTGTCTTTCAGATGTCACTTGATATAGCTGCAGTAATATTCAAATTATTTTGTGGCATTGAGGCACTTCTGACTTACTAGAGCTATGTGATATTTTGCCTATCTTTTTGGCAATTACTGGAATGAACTTCTTTACCAGTTTTTTTTAAAAAAAGTTGAAGTTTTACTTATGATGGCATTTCTCAGATTTGCATTAATAAAAAAATTTTGCTGAGGTCCTTCTGGAAAAAGTACCTTGATAAGACTTTTGTTTTTTTTAAAACTCATAATAATTATGCACTGATTAATTGGATTAATTTCCTGGATGATCAAAGCAGGATAGGTACTTAATAATAAAACTACAGAGTGATGGCTCTCAACAGCCAAATTATGTAGTACACTTTCTTAAATCTGGCTCATCTGGCATAGAGAAGGAAATGAGGGCAGCTCAGAACAGATAAGTAAACTGTATTGCAGAGATTCTCTGATCCAGAAGCTGGGACATGGTTTCATAAGACAGATGGGAGAAGATATCAATGAAGAGTAACTAGAGATTTTGGAGTAGCCCCTTCTACAGTGAGCATGCTTACTAGTTGTAATTGCTCCTTCTCAAGATTCTCAGGGAAGGCACAATTTGGAAACAGAAATAGTTGTATTCAGAAATTACAGTACCTCACTCCCATGAAATATGACCACATCCATCACTGGCAATAAATATCCACTCAGTATGACAGAGCACAGTACCACTGTAAGTCCTATATTTCTTATTAGTCTTTCATATCCTGCTTTTGGCATCTTGAACATTTCCAGGAACAAAAAGATGGGTGACAGTGGGAAAGGCAGTCTGGGTAACTTGATCAATCTACAGAGCCACAGCTGGATTGATAAACATCAAACAGCTTCTTGCCAGACAAGCATATTTGCTTGAAAAACAAAAGGTATTTTTTTGTTTGTTCATTTACTGGAATACTCTTGCCAATTGGCTTTGCATTGCCATCAAACCTATGATGATATTGCCAGCCAGGAATCCTGTCAGACTTGCTGTAACAAGGCAAGATATTCACAATATGAGAGCTCCACCTTTCTCCTTTCTGTTTTCAGATGCCATCCTTGAACCCAGATCTTGTGCAGTCACTCTCCCAGACATTGCTATAGTCAGCGCTCTTGTCAAGTCAAAGTATTCCAGGGACAGATGTGATCCATAGCCTGCTTGGGACACTGAAGCGTGCTGCATGGTGAGAAGTGGGAGGTATCTTTGATAGACACTCTGGACTTACAAAGAAGCTGAACCTGTCTCTGCTAGCAGAGAGAGTTATCATCCATTACTTTGACTTCAGGCTAGGAAAAGGTATTTCAATAAGCATTTGGGGTTAGCAGCAAAGCCATGTGGGAAAGCATCACATCAGACAGCAAAGAGCTACAGTGTAACTTCTCTGGAAGATAAATTAATTCCTGTTTCTGCAAGAGTGAAAATCCTCCAGACATGTTGACAATGACATCCTTACAAAGGATAGGGTCTTATAGATGCAGATCTTTTAACAGTGATGCAAGCTGGTTTGTACTGGTATGAATTGCCCATATAGACAAATCTTGATGTCACAAAATGTGTGTGTAAAAAGCAAGATGGGGGAGAAACCATCGTATTGCAAGATGCATCTTAATTTTAAAAGAAAACAAATGTGTTTGAACAGTTTTTCCTGGTCTGTCAAGGAGTTTCAGACCCTAAAGGTATTTCAGCCTGTTCCCTTTCTCCTTGGGTACAATCACTAATCTTTCTCACTACTTTTTTTTCAAAGATGCAACCTACTTACCTACCACATAAAATGCAGAAAGTTATATTATCATGGTTCGGCTTTAGAGATTTACATTAGAATCAGTGAACCTTATTTTAGTACAATATATATGGTGAGCAGTACAGAGAAAGAAGACTGGGTTTATTCCCCAGATAAGTAATTTATTTCTTTCCTCAAAGAAAAATCCAATATCCTGAGATCAGATGCATATTGAAGCTTTGGTGAAAGAAAAAAAAAGAGAAAAAAAAGACTTAGGTTGGATTAACATGTTCAAATTGGACACTCACTATCTGTATTCTCTGCAGAACTGGCTCCATACATATTGCTTGCTCTATACCATGTACAAGAGTGGCTTAAACATTTTCCTTGAAGAGATACATGGCCTGAACTTGTTTACCGAGCAAATAGTTTATTAATTTCTTGTATTTATTTTCGTGTCAAAGTTTTATTGTTGTATTATTTTATGCATTTATTGACTATGAATTTCAGAGATTCAGGGCATGACTCATATATATATATATATATATATATATATATATATATATTCTGTATATGTCCAAATCCCTCAATAAACAGTTGAGAAAACTGCTCAATATTACAAAGTTATTATTTTTATTCTTTTTAATCAATAGTGTCTAAAGATTGCTTTAATCATTTTATTGCAAGGAGATCAGGGAAGAGATTTTAAGTGGTCAAGATGGCATTTCTAACTAGTCTTTTTTTTTTCTGCCAACCATCTGCCAAACTATGGAATTATTCAGTTTTTCACTCTTTGGTCATGGAAAAAATAATATCTTAGTAGGCATGAAACAGAGATACAATTATATTTTTAAGTCACTTCTACATCCACATGTTCAAGTCCCATAAATGTGCACATGCATCCATTCCCTCTTCCTGATCCTTCATGTTTGGTTTCAGATTATACTTGCTCCACCAATTTCCTTCTAAAGCACTTACACAGCTGCCATACAAGGCACTCAGGCCTTTTGTGGGGTCTGACCCAATGTGGTTACTCTGTGGCACAGAATCTCTCTGCCTCAAACAAGCATGAAACCCAGACTGAAGTCTCTGTTTAAGAATCACGGGGTCACTTCATACCTGGTGCATTTTTAAACTGGAGATTCACCTACTGACCTGATTTAATGTAGGATATTTGTGACTTAAAAGGAGAAAATATCTCTTTTTTATCTTATGCATGATATTCTTTGCAAAATTAGAAACAATTCAGTGGTGTTACTCTAAAAACATTTCTAATCATAAGAGTAGCATTAGGGTACATATTGTTGTAATTAACATGGGAGTCCAGTCCTCTGTCCATGGCCAAAACCTCCACTTTGTTAATGTTCTAAAACAAAGATGTCCCACATGTCAAGCTACCTACAATGTTACTTAGAAATAGCAGACAACCAACCCATGTGTAAAGCAAACTAGAGATTGTGAAGATAACACACTCCTGTGTGGACAGTGCAATATGGAGCAGTCTCAGTGACTTAACCACTGCTGAGTTTTTTGTAGAAGGGAGGAGGTCAATCAGAGACAGAGATGATGGGAAGGAGGTCACCTACCCAGAGGTATAGCAGCGAGGTCTACACCACAAAAGGAGACATAAAATGCAACTTGAAATTCTGACTTTAACCTTCAAAAAAATTGTTTCTTATACACTAGCTGGCCCTGGAGTGACCTCAGGGTGCATTCAGACACAAAGGCTTTCGCAGGGTGCCATGGTAGAGATGTTGTGTATAAACTCTGCTTTGCCGGGGTCCGGGCAAATGGATCCTGTGGGCAGCAGCAGCTTGAAGGCCACACACCTAAAGCAGAACATAATCTTAAATGACTGCTCCTCTTTCCCCTTTTCTGTTTTTCTTACAGTGCTGAAAGATGCTTCTTATCCGAGGGAACATGCGTGTAAAGAGATGCATGCTGGAACTGAAACTGCAGGTGTTTTATGGAGGGCACCGTCTCAGTCGGGTTGGCGCTAGTTACAGTTTCACCCCTTTGCTCAGTGGTTTTATTTAGAAATTATCCTGGAGGGGACAGAGCAGAGAATATCAGCACATATGGTATGTCAAGTCCCCTACTGCTTGGAGACCCCTGAAATGCTTAGGTACAACAGGGCATGCTTAGGGCTCTGAAAATCATGCCTTTTGTCATTTGAGCCAGGCCCTTCACATTATTTTAATGGAGATGTTTTGAATTTAATTATGCATCTGTTGTATAATACACTTACAATAAATACCTCTAGTTATTGCTCCTTAAAATCCCTTTCTTTCCTATATTGACTGCTCTAATTTACTTTTATGCAAACAGCCTAGTCAGATTTAATAAAATGTCTTAGTAGCATGTTTAATGACATCATTCCCCCTAGGGACAGTTGGGAAAATGACCTTCCATTTTACGAAAGAAGAGGATTAATTTTTATTGTCTGCCCCAGTTAATGCGTGTTTAGACATAAAGGCCCGATCAATATGACAGAGAGTATAGTGATTTTACTCACAGTAGTTTCTAAATGGACATTTCTTACTAATCCATTTTTATAAATCACTTTAAAGGCTTTATTGATCTTTAATTGGGAGTTACACCTAATCACTCTAGAGCAACGCATGGCTAGTTTGAAACATTTTAACCCTTTCCACACAATCCTTTAAAACTCATATCATGACGACTTTTGCCCTCTCCTCTTCAATATACATCATGTATCATCTTTAACTCCCAAACAGATCTTGCTCAGACCACCACACACCAGATGAATACTAGGTATACTACGGAAACATAAATACTAGGGAAAAGGTTATACCTGAAACCTCAAAAAGACAGTATTGCATGTATGTATCAAAAAATATACCCATATAGAGCAGGGGGGAAAGTCATATTTCTTTGGACTTTTAAAATACAAATGCTCAAAGCAAATATTTACAGTGGAAAATGGCAAGTCACACTACATGACAGGCTTCCTTACCATCTCTATATTCATCAAGCATATAACCATATTTTTTAGCTATTCCTTTCTTTTTTTAAATATCAAGTCATGCTGTAAAAGTAAACAAGTGTAGAGTCATATTTCTGAACAAACATCCAGGTAGAAAATTAGAAGGGCCAAAGCCCGCTTAGAACTTGGTCTCAATACTGATGTAAAAGGCAACAAAAAGTGTTTCTACAAATGTGCCAGCAAAGAAAGGAAGCCAAGGAGAATTACCATCCTCTGTTGTATGTTGTGGGGAAAAAAACAGCAACAAATGAGGAGAAGGTTCAGGTACTTAATGCCTTCTTTGACTCAGTCTTTAATAACAAGACTACTTGTCATCAAGGTGCCCCATCCTCTAGATTAGAAGACAGACAGGCAGCAGAATGAAGCCATGAAGCCACTTTAATCCAGTGACCTGCTATGCAGCTTGGACCTTCACAAGTCCCTGGGGCCAGATGGGATTTACCCAAGAGCACTGAGGGAGCTGGTGGAAGAGCTTGCCAAGCCACTTCCCATTGTTTATCATCGGTCCTGGTCAGCTGGGGAGGTTCCAGGTGACTGAAAGCTGGCCAATGTGATGCCCCCTCTATGAGGAGGGTCAGGAGGAGGATTAGGGAAACTATAGGCTTGTCAGCCTGACCTCAGTTCTGGGGAAGGTCATGGAGCCAACCATGACCACGTGTTGCATGCCATCATGCAACACGTACAGCACAACCAGGAGACCAGGCCCAGCCAGCATGGGCTTAGGAAAGACAGGTCTTGCTTGACCAAACTGGTTTCCTTCTACAACAAAGCAACTCAGTGGATGAGGGAAAGGCTGTGGATTCTGTCCACTTAGTCTTTGAAAGAGTTTGACACCATTTCCAACATGATTCTTCTGGAGAAACTGGTTTCCCATGGTGTGGATGAGTACAATGAGTGCACTGGGCAAAAACTGGCTGGGTGGTTGGGCTCAGAGAGTGGTGGTGGATGGAATTAAATCTGGCTGGCATCTGGTCGTGTGTGGCGTTCCTAGGGACTCAGTGTTGGGGCCACCCCTGTTTAACATCCTCATCGATGACCTGGGGGAGGGGATAGAGGGCACCCTCAGTCAGTTTGCAGGTGACACCAAATTGGGTGGGAGTGTTGATCTGCAGGAGGGTAGGAAGGGTCTGCAGAGAGATCTGAACAGGGTGGATCAAAGGGCCAAGGCCAATGGTTCAACGAAGCCATGTACTGGGTCCTGCCCTTGGGTCACAACAACCCCTGCAGTGCTTTAGGCTGGGGACAGAGTGGCTAGAAAGCTGCCCAGCAGAAAAGGACCTGGGACACTAGTGTGAGCCCAGTGTCCAAGAAGGCCAATGCCATCTTGGCCTGTATCAGCCACAGTGTGGCCAGCAGGACCAGGGCAGTGGCTGTCCCCTTATGCCTGGCCCCGGGTGAGGCCACTCCTCAAATCCTGTGTTCAGTTCTGGGCCTGTGAGTACAAGAAGGACATCGAGGGCCTGAAGCATGTCCAGAGAAGGGCAATGGAGCTGAGAAAGGGTCTGGAGCACAAGTCCTCTGAGAAGTTTATTCTGGAAAAACCTTATTGCTGTCTACAACTACCTGAAAGGAGACTGTGGTGGTATGGGTGCCACTCTTCTCCCAGGTGACAGGACAAGAGGCAGTGGCATCAAGTAGTGCCAGAGGATGTTTGCGTTGAAAATTAGGAAAAATTTCTTCATGGAAAGTCTGTCAAGCATTGGAATGGGCTGCCCAGGGAAGTGGTGAATTCAGGATCCCTTGGAGTGTTCAAAAGTGATGACATGGCACTTGAGGTCATGGTTTAAAGGTGGACATGGTCATGGTGCTGGGTTGACAGTTGAATTTGATGATCTTAAAGGTCTTTTCCAACCTTCAGAATTCTATGATTCTATGATTCTACGGTTGTGAAGGACGTTGTCGAGAAACTTTGGTGAAATTTAGAAACTAATGGGTTTCTAAACCCATTTAGATAATGAGTCTTGAAAGTTTGTATATTTCATATAGTCCTAAGATTCGGAATGGTAACTGTTATTTTGAGTAACATTAGTCACTGATATAGGGTGATGCCTGCATGTCTGTGTATGGCTGTATGCAGGTAGCACATGTATACATGTAATCTATTTTGCCATATTCTAAACATGCCTCAATATAGGCTGAATAAATTAAATTGACTTGACACATTCATTGGTTTTTTTAATTGTATTTTTATATAATTTTGAAAGTTTTGAAAATTTATGCCCCTCTCACCAAAACATTCTTTTGAACTGAACAGTACCTCATGATTTACACAAATATACTAGTGTAATTATATGATAATATTTATACTCAGAGAAGAAAAATACCCTAATCTATTTTTATCATCTAGCATTTTGTGAATGATTTTTGAAAGAACCCTTGCAGTTCTGGAATAAACAACACTGGATTGGAACTTAATTTATGACTTATTTAGTTACACAAATGGAAAACATTATCATAAAATGTTAAACTTCCGTGGTTAGTGCATTCATATAGATTTCTTGATAATGGCTGAATTAATTTTAAAAATATTTAAGAAAATGTCCTCCCTGACTGAGACTCTCCAAGCCAAGAAAACCCACAAATGCAGTACTTTGCAATCACAGTGTTTACATTAGTATCATATCAGTAATATGAGCCTTTCTCTAGGACACTAAAACACAATCTTGAGATTAGTAAGAGGAGAATTTGGAAATAAATATTAAAGTCCGCTGGATAAATTTAATCTGCATAATTGCTATAGTTTCTGAGTTTCCACTATGATCTCCTATCGAATTTTCTGTTCATCAAGGATCATTATATCTGAACAAAGACTACCACAACACTCTTGCCTAGGGCTTTTGCCTGTAACTGGAACAACCTGGAACTGCATTGTTCCCTTAACAAGTTCAAAGACATTTTGATTGAAAGGCTAATGGATGCATCTGTGCAAAACCCAGTATGGTAAAGATGGCTTTTAATATTTCAAAACTGCCTCTAAACAAATAATTGTCTACAGTACTCTGCTACTATTTCAGATTAGGTGTAGTCATTTCACAGCTCAAAAGTATATAGTGGCAGAAACTTCTAGAAGCAAGAAAAAATAAATTCCCTTTTTTCCTCTCATTACTAGATTTATATTGTTTTCCCTTTCTTTAAAAAAAACTGAGTGGGAAAAAAGAGGGAGGTGGTGCAGGTGCAACTCTGAAAAATTACTGGAAAGATTCTACCTTGCAGCATCATGTGTGCTCCTTTTAGCCCAGAAAAACAACCACGTTCTAGATCACACTTGTAAAGCTGGAGTTGAAAGAGGAAAAGACACATCACCAGTTTGAAAACAGGAGTAGTCTGTATATTAGTTTTTAGCTATGATTCTGATCATCATCATTTAGGAATAGATATTTTTGAACATTCCTGCTGAGCTGATTTCAGAGGTAAACACTTCTGAGTAGTTTTGGTGTGTTAAATGGAAGAGCTTGAAATATGTCTGATCTCATACTAAAAAAAGGAATGGTTTATGTCTAACTTAAAGAATAAATTCTACTCTTTTGCAGAAGTCCAAATCTGTGCATTTAGGACTGGCAAAAGGTGAGTAGAATTTAAGACGGATGTGATCTGCAAATATTTCTATCACAGACTATATATACAGGGGTGAGGATTCCCTAACTGGAAGTGAATAAATTCAGTCCTGCTTTATAAACTACTTCAGAATAACCCTGGATACCTAGTGGACCACCTTCCTTGTGAGCAGCCAGCTATTTTGTGGAAAAGAAAGGACTTATCTAATCGATCACTTTCACAAGACCAAGAGTCCTCAGGATTTAACTTTCAGCCCAAAATGGCTTCTCCACATGTATGGAAAGTGTGGTCAGCACTTAGCTGAAATCAGTTTCTACTGGAGAGGTGAAGTCTGGGTTGAGGGAAGAAGGAGATGAAGATGTCAGCTCTGATACTTAAAGTGATGGGTCACATAGTCCATGCAAGAGGAGAGGAAGGAGTGGAACTGCTTGTCCAGAACTAACCAAATCTAAGCCCTTGGAAAGCAGCTATAAACATGACTACTAAATGAACTGAAGCTTCCCAGTATATCAGAATCAGCTTTCTTTTGCTTTTTCTATTATAAGGTGACTATTAATATGACTAGCAACTAGCAGCTGCTTTTTGCTTGCCCTGGACTCTGACCTGTAAATAACTGTACAGGAATATGATGCTACAAGGTTTTTTCATTAGTATAATAACACCATGGGAGTAATAACAAGTTTACAATACAATCATTAAATAATGACATCTAAAGTGGAAATGCATGTGGCAGCACCTTTGGTGTCTGAAGAAACATAATGCTGTGCCCCAGATTGTCTTCCCCTTCATCAGGGTAACCTTTTAGTTTAAGTAACAATGGATTTTGTCTTAAACTCTTTTAAAACGTAAGGGGTGTCATCACTATTATGAATGGGTGTCATGTGCTTATTTCTTCAGTTTCCATTTCCTGTCACCTTTAGTTTCTGACTGCACCTTTCCTCTGGGAATCAAGCAGATTTGGTTGGCTAGGGGTTTTTTCCCCCCACAGGTTGCACACAGATCTGATTTACTCCTAGACAAGAATGAGTAACTCAAAAAGACTCAAAAATATTTGTTTATAAAACAAAGGAAAATGTAAGAGCTGGTGTAAAAGATGGAGAGGGAGACAATAAGAGAGGAAGGAAGGAAGGAAGGAAGGAAGGAAGGAAGGAAGGAAGGAAGGAAGGAAGGAAGGAAGGAAGGAAGGAAGGAAAGGAAGGAAGGAAGGAAGGAAGGAAGGAAGGAAGGAAGGAAGGAAGGAAGGAAGGAAGGAAGGAAGGAAGGAAGGAAGGAAGGAAGGAAGGAAGGAAGGAAGGAAGGAAAAGAAATAAAAAGAAAGAAAAAGAAGAAAGAAAGAAAGAAAAGAAAGAAAGAAAGAAAGAGAGAGAGAGAAAGAGAGAAAGAAAGAAAGAAAGAAAGAAAGAAAGAAAGAAAGAAAGAAAGAAAGAAAGAAAGAAAGAAAGAAAGAAAGAAAGAAAGAAAGAAAAAGAAAGAAAGAAAGAAAGAAAACGAAAGAAAGAAAGAGAACGAAAGAAAGATAGATTGTGTATATATGCATACACACACAGAGTGGTTTTCATGCTGATGAGCAAATACTGGAACAAGTATTTTGACCAGAAATTGTCATTCTGTGGGATTCAGCACAGTTATGTCATTAGGTAACAATCTATAATTAACTCATTCAAGTATCTGTGAAGGACATGGCTGAGCCAAGGACAGGAACAGCTATTCCACCCACATGTTCAAATAAAAGCAAACAAAAGTTCTTGCTGTCTGTCACCCTACTCAGAAGCTTCACAGAAGCTGGTTGATGTGGGGTTATTATTCTGGATATTATCTCTCGCTAGAAAGACTCTGTGAAAAACCTTTGTTTCCCTGAACAGAAACTGTTGTATTTTAAAGGAAATGCACAAGTTTAATAACTGGACAGCAAAATTGACTTTAAAATGAACAAAAATCAAATTGTCTTTAAAAAAATCTTAATTCTGAATAGTTTTATGTGTGGGAGAGAGGTGAAATGCTTTGGAAGTTCTACTTTTTACTTCCTGACATGGCAGTCAAAGGAGAACTGCAGAGTTGGTTGGCAACCATCCTATTATTAACCACTTCAGCAGTACCACAGATCTCAGTGTTGCTTTATACCCTTTGTTAGAATACGTTTCTTAAAACATGGTCAGGAGATGGGAACAAATGGCAATGAGACAGCTTTGAAAAATATGCACATTATACAGGTGTATTAAATGGATACAATGAAACATTAATCATGATTTCCATCTCCTGCTGGTTTTTAATCATCACAAATTTATGAGGCTCTTTGTAGAGTTCCGCAATTTTGACAAAAAATATTTTATTTTCTTAAAATACTTTTCTCTTAAACACTCCCAAAGTTAATTTTTATTAAAATAAAAAGTTATTGTTTCAAGATTAATAACTTAATTCTTTTATTATATGTATAGAAGTAGATCCAAATTGGCCATTAAATTCAAATAAATTGTTGCAGATTTACACTGATAAGACTGAAAGAAAAATTTGGCTCATGGTTCCTAGTTATTACTCCCACAGCCTCATGGACTTACAGTGGGGTGTAAATGAGAATGTAATTTAGCCCAAGTTATGTAGTTTTGGATACTAATTCCCCAAGGATAAATGTTTATTTGTGGGAAGTGGCGGCTCACTGGTCCGTGATGTGATATATGTCGTGTGTGAAAGGGAGAGGGAGAAGGGGAAAAAGCAGGAAAGTAGGAAAGAAGGAAAAAAGGCAAGAAAGCAGAGAAGAGGGCAAGCAAACAAGCAAACAAGAAAGAAGGAAAGGCAAGGTGCAAGAGGGAAAAAAGTGGAGGGAGGGAGGGAGGGAGGGAGGGAAGGAAGGAAAGGAAGGAAGGAAGGAAGGAAGGAAGGAAGGAAGGAAGGAAGGAAGGAAGGAAGGAAGGAAGGAAGGAAGGAAGGAAGGAAGGAAGGAAGGAAGGAAGGAAAAGATGCTTCCAATGAATATTTCTAAGATTATTAGTTAAAAGAACAATTTTACTGTAAACTTTGATTCATCTACTAAATGTCAAGCACTACTGGATGTACCAGCAGTTTCCCTGGCCCTCCTTGCTATTAATATATGCTTAGCTGCAGTAAAAATTAGAAGGTCTGTAATAATACCCTTCCAAAAACACTTGAGATGAAAATTTTGGTTCAAAATTTACTGAGAACTCTATTACTGTAGTAACAAGTTATATAAAAGGCAAGTGTTAGGAGAGAAGTTTTTCATTTAAACCAGCTTATTTCTGACATTATATGTATTCTACCTTTTTTCAGAGTCATTGAATTTGACCAGTATGCTAAAGAACTGCTAAAGAACACATTACCATGGGGTTTCTTTTAATTTAAAACCATGTAATTTCCTTAATACCCAGAATCTTTCTTTGTGCAACACTTACCATAACATTTGTCACACCGCTGCTTTGTCAAACATGAACCAAACACTTCTATGGGTAGAACTTCCTCTGAGATGTAAACATGCAACCCTGGACAGCTCAGTTTCTTTCTGAAAATGTAATTGAAATTCACCTAAATTATTCTACATCCATTGCATATTCCTGTCCAAAAATGGCACTGCAGGCTTTGAGGCACAAAGGAGAAAACCTTTTGTGTATGTGTTTCAGGGCAGAGACAAGCTGTGAGGGAGCAGCTTGGAGTTAAAGAAAGAACAATAACAGACGACATTTTGTCTCAGTAAGGAAAGAATTTTTAACCTAGTTTCCTCATAGAGATGACTCTTTCACTTGGGTAAGCAGACTCCCAGTTCCTCATCTAAAACCATGGAGCCATTAAAAACAAAACAAATGAAAAAAGAAGAACAACATGGTATTTCTTTTATAAACAAACACAAAAATAGTGTTATTATTATTTTTTATAATAATAATTACAGGAGATAGGAGAGGGGAGAGAAGGGAAGGGGGAAGATTTTAAATTCTCTCTTGTAAAGCTGCACATCCTAAAGTAGATTTTACTCATGCAGGTATACAGGTATATCTAACTACAATGAAACTTATGTGAGGGAACTCTTGTGGGATTTGACCTTGATTGCTTTCTCTTTTTTTCTTTTTTTTTTTCCCCATACTTTTCATTTTCAAGTAGTCTTTTGAGGTTTGAAAATACAACCCCGAAGATGTGTTCCAGTTTAACAATATCCCTGATACAAAACGGTAGTTTTGTGTTGGTCGCATTTCACTATTTCTGTTATATGTCATTATACAACAAAACTCCTTTCAACATTAAGGGCAAAGTGATTTTCCTCAAGTAACATTTGCTAATATTGAATTACTTCTCAGAATGTCTCCAGGTTCTCTACAAACCTTACCATCTTTCTGCAACGCTGTAATTTCAGAGGGCCTTGAAGTGCTGCTACCTCTTGGAGTAACTTGACAAGTGTTACACAGAGAATTGCAGTCTAAGTTGTCCGAGGTTACGAAAGTCCAGCTCACCCATTATATTAATTTTTTTTAAATGTCACGTAGAGGAGGAATGCTAGTAGAAACTGGTCAATTTTGCCTACTTATTATTGAAGTAGCTTAGCTAAGGGGTCCTTGAGGTACCTGGTGAAGTCTGAAGTTGGCATGACAACAAGCTCAGAGAGTCTAGAAATAGGAGAAAATATGTACAGCTCAAATCACCAGAATGTATTTTGTTTGGTTCATTTCAATGACATGGATGTGAGGGGTTCTTCTGCATGGTATTTATCTGTCAGTTGCTGAGGAAAACTATGAGATGATAGCCTGGAAGAAATGAGCTTTACCAGAGCTGTTGCCAATCATACCAGTACCTAAGGCCACATCATTCACCATGGAACTGTTGATTACCCACAATATCCTTTCTTGGAGGGCTGAAACCAAATGGCATCGCTATGTCCATGGGTTTTAACTAAATCTTAAAGTATATCTCTTTCCATCCACCCCAATCTAACATTCTGTTTTTCCACCACTCTACCTTTCTCTCTATCTCTGTTGAAAAAGAGTCTGTGTTGGTGGGGCCAGGCAAATTCACATTTTGTATCACTTCTGAGAATTGTAAATAGAGATGCAAGTACTCACAGTTCATTAAACTGGCTGATCTTGGAAAAAGTTTGCCAAGTTTCTCTGTGCTTAAGACCCACTGTTATGCTTATGCAATTTGGCAGAAGTTCAACACCTAACAAAAGTATGCATTTGAAAGTGAAGCTGTATTTTCTGCCATTTCTAATATTTATTCACACTTCCTATTTTTGTCTTGTCTTCTCTTAAAAAAAAAAAAATTACAATAACAGCAGTTGTTCCAGGAAAATGCAACTATTTTTAATTTCAACAAAAAATTAATTCTAGATATTAAAACTGGTTGATATACTGTGTTTGCTTGGACTTTCCTGGAAAAGGGCAAAAGAGTTGCTTGCTTTATTTCTGAATCATGGAAATATTCTTGCAGATTTCCACATTACTTATTAACAGAAATTTACCTCAAAACTGATTGAAGATTAAGCAAATTAATATTTCTCCCATAAAAAAGTTTTCATATCAATTTTTACTCTTTTTTTAATTATGGCATGTATCAAAAAAAGCATATCACAAAAAAAAAGAATTTTCAGCTTTTTGTGCAAGCAAGGTAGTTTGTTTTTCTTTAAAATAAAAGTTTCTACGTTTGGGGGTTTTTCCTTGTTTTCTTGTAGAGAGAGGTGGTGTTATTGTTTTTGGTTTGGTTTTTTGTGATAAAAATTTGCAGTTTTCCAATCAGCTTTAAATGTCATCTCATCTGAGAGGCTGACTAGCACAGACTTCCTCATAAAAGACTCAATACTGCTACAGAGAAAATAAATAACTGAAAGCTTTCCACCTAAGCTTAATTTTTTGTATCTTGAAAGATTTCTGGGCTATTTTATTTTTTGTGCCTTCACAAAGTGTTAAGAGTTATTTCTCACAGTGATTGATACAAAGAGAAGCCAGCAATAATTTGACATGAAACCTCAGACTACACTTGTTTGATTCTGTAACAGCAAACAAGAATTTTATTAACATCTTATCCCTTCCTGGCCCCAAGATAGCCTCTTATCAACACAATACAACAAAACAACGTCACAAAAGAGATTAGGACAGAAAGGGATATAAAAAAGTACTATATCATTTGAAATGGCAAGGGACTGAAGGTTACAGTTCCTTTATGGAGAATCCAATACATATTTATTATTTTTTTATATTTTAAAAAAGTCGCAAATCTCTTGCCAAAATTATGCTTTTTCCTTCCCTATTAAATCCTTTCACATCATTTGCAGCACAATTCCTCCCTAGGCTACCTTGTAGTATGTCATTCTAAAGCAGACTTGGAGAAATAACTGGTATAATGGCCATAACCTTGAAAACATTATTCCTGAATATATAAAAAGGGAAAAATTACCAAAAATATGTAGCCCAAATTAATTCTGGACTGTGGTGTCAATAATTTTTCTTGAGGAAAAAAACCTTTTAAGGTGAACTGAGTTAGGAACCAGCACAGTGCAGCTTAAATTCCTCTTCTGTTTATGGGTGAAGTTTATTTTTGGTCTTAGTGCTTCCTTCCTGCTGAACATTGCCTCCCTGTTCACTACTGACATGGACTGGGAAGAGCAGACACAACCAGCAGGGCAGGTTTCAGTCTCAAGGACCCTAAGACAGCAGATTTTTCTCACCACACAAGCTTGATTCATTTTACAATGTCCTGTGGGAAATGTAGTTTTGGTCTTTTTCCCTCCTAATTTTCAGTTCATGTACTTAGCACAACTGAAGACTAGTTAACCCTGCTAACAAGATACCAATTTTTCACTTTCACAGGAAAACTTAAATCCAGTACAGTCTGACTCCTGGGTTGTCAGCTGATGCTTAACAGCATTCTTTTGTTAGCTGCATCGTGGGCATTACGTGGTACATCTATCTGTACACACACAGCTGTGTGGAACGTAGTTCTAGGGAGAGGATGAGGAGGTATAATCCAGATGTGGCAGTGCCACAGGCTGCAGCACCACAGGGATGCCCAGGGCAGCTTCCAGCTCCCTTGGCAGGAGAGCTGGGCCCTGCTGAGATTCATGGTGCCCTCACTGAATCAAGCTGGCTTCACTCAAGTGCAATTCTGGCCACACTACCTTTCAAACCCAGTTCATTTTGCATTTTTCTAAAGGCAGATTTTGGCTCTGCAGACCACAACAATCTGTCATGTCACTTACCAGCAGCAGTACATAAACAGAACTGGAGTGCTAAATATTCCCATTGAGAAAACAGAGAAGGATGTGAATGCAAAAGAAAAAAAAACCTAATTAATTGCAGTACTTTCTTTCTGTCCCAGCTATTCAAAGTACTGTGTTCAATGCACATTGGTCTTTAACAGAACCCAGCTCCCCTCCCTACACAAGCAAAACACATATGACTTTTAAAATCACTTTCTTGTTTGCTTCAATCAAAATTTTGCCGACTTTTTGTGTAAGTGCTGTCTTGCAAGTCAACAAAACACTTTATTTTTTATAGTTCTGAAATATACCAAAAATTTTGGAACCACTGATTTCATTGGATTTAAGTGTACTTAATGTCCAACTTTTGATTACTTCTAAATTTTCTTGAAGAATTATTTCTTAAACTGATGATTTAATACTAGATACAGTGTAAGTGGGGTAAGAGACATCATTAAATAGGGTGAATTTAAGATAAACCAGATGCAAGAACACCTGAAGTTGAAACAAGTCTTGATCCTTACTACTGTGTTAATAAATTAGATTTAGGGAGATACAAATTACATATTAGGAAGAAATTCTTTCTTGTGAGAGTGGGGAGGCACTGGCACAGGTTGGCCAGAGAAGCTGTGGATGCCACATCCCTGGAGGTGTTCAAGGTCAGTTTGGATGGGGCTTGGAACAACCTGGTCTAGTGGAAGATGTCGCTGCCCTTGACAGGGGGTGGAACTGCAGGGTGTTTAATGTCCCTAAAACCCAAATCTTTCTGTGGTTCTACATGCCACATACATTTTTGCCTCAGTAGTGTAGTTTCAGGTGCTACAGAATTTGCTGCAAAAACAAAGAGGGCTGGTGAATGACAAGATACATGACCATTTATCTTTGAGCACCACCTACAAAAACTGTGTAAGTTCTCTTGTAAGATTTTCACACAGGTCAACATAACCTCTTACCCTCCTCATTCAATTCTTTGGAACATTGCTGGTGCTGTTGTGGGCACATTAACACCATGAGAGAATTGCTGAAGTGAATTTAAGATATACTAAGCTTAATTTAAGGGATGCTCATGTAACATCAAGAACTCTCAATAGGATTTTTGAAACGCGGTGATGTACAATAGAGCTTCAGCCTGGTTTCACTTTATATTTTACATTCACTTTAATTCACTTTAAGAAATGAAAGCTAAGACTGAAAACAGGGGGTAAAAAAATGTTTAGGAACCTAAAATGGCAGAAGTTTTCAAGGCTCTGTTTAATACTGAGAGACAATAGCTTACATTATGCAAAATTACATTGCTTAAGTCAAAGCTCAGTTTGCATTTTTAGGACCATAAAAAATCACAGTGTGAAACCACAAACTTCTGTCTTTTCTTGGTGTTTTTTTTTTTTCTTTCTTGTAACTTAAAAAATATCCAAGTGATTTAAACCATATTCTGTAAAAACAAGTTTCTCCCATTCCGAGACCTCGTGTGCCAAGTTTCAGCACACAGAAAATTTTTATAGGCTGAGATATTAACCTCTCAAAACAGGAGCATGTAATGGAAACTCTGTTAATCCCTCGACTATTGGGGCATAATGAGGCATTAACCTGCTAGCTCTCAGAAGTGAAAGGGTCCAGTTTCTGACCTCCAGTATAGCAATCCACATTGAGAGGAACTCCTTTATTTTCAAGTACTTTATGCTCTCTCAAAAAATTGTTTTCTTTTCCAAAACCACTGTTCCTGGGAGAGAAACTCTACAAATAAGAAAACTCAGATTTATGAGCTATAGTGTGTTCCTGAAGGTAATTTAAAAGCTGCAGATAATTGTGATTACATAGTGCAGTTTTACAGAATCATACACACTTGAAGATTATGTACTAGCTGTGTTTGCAAGGGGTAACTGTCTCATTAGATTTGAGATATTTAATATTATAGAGAAAAATCCTAAAACCACTGGAAAAATATGAGTGTCTTGTCTAAACTCTAACATTTTCTTATGGCATAAATTTTTGAAATAAATTCATTGCTAGAGAAAATATTGCCAGTCCATAATCTAGTAATCCAACATTAAAACACAAAGATCCCTGCTTCTAAATTTTTTTTTAGTCTAGACTCTGATTTCAGCACCACAAGAACATTTCAATGTAACAGGTCTTAAAGGTAAATAACTTCTGGAAACAGTTCAATATGAAATATTATGAGATTTAAAACTTGTTATGTGATTATTAACTCAGTGACACTAGACTGATGGGATCACTGTGGAATGTCAAATGTAAGAATAAAGGATAATTAATTCAATAAATGGTAATATATTTAGCACATACAGACAATCACTAACACACTCTAGGGCAAAAGTTTAAATACCTGATATATATGTCATACCTATGTCACACATTTATTCCTGAGCACAAAGGTTACTCCTGTGCTGCAATCAGGAGATGCGACTCTGGTTCAGATAGAGGAACCTGCTGTCGCCTCAGCTCAGCTCCCTCAGGTAACAGGGAAGCAAAGGCATGACAGCAGAGCCTTCAACCTCATGAGCAAGAGCCTGCTTCACCCAGCAGCAGTGAAGAGTCCACAGTGAAACTCACACAACCACATGGTGCAGCAAGAGTGGGTCCCTAAGTGAATTAGATACAGGACCTTCAGGGAGGTGAGGAATAAATGCCTGTCTCATGTCCATCACTCACCAGGGAGCCTGCATCTGCCTGAGTCTTTAGAGAAACCAGATTCCTCCCTTGATCATTCATTTCTGGAAAAATTAGAAAAGCAAGTATCCTCATAACTATTAAATTGATGGGTAAGATGTATGACATCATAAAATGCCCTTAAAGATTAAATTAGTTTTGTTCTCTAGTTGTCACAAAAGACAACTCCTTCCAGCCTCGCTTTGGATATCTTGTACCCACAAGGGCAAAATTCTTGAAGGGTTCTGGCTTTTTTGGAAACATTCAGAGCCTTATAGTTCTAAAAACATAGAATTACTTAGTATGTTGTATTTGTACAGAGAATATAATATTCCAGTGTACAGGGATATTATTGTATTCCTGTATACTATAGTATTGTATAGGATGTGTTATTATATATGACACCTACTGCTTCTTTATAACACTCATTTCAAACTATCTTAGAGAAAGGAGACAGACATTCTCTGTTTCAAACTTTGCTTAAAATTTTCTCACATGCATAAAAAGTTAATCTTTAGGGAAATACATGAAAACAAACTGTTTTCTGCAAACAATATTGGTTTTGTGAATCAGACATTTCTGATTAAACAGTGTTCATTAAAATAAAACTCTTAGCAAGTCACAATGCTAACTTAAAAATCCTTTCAGTCTGATGACACTGTAATGCTTTATGAGGAATTTGGATACTGGTTCTTCCATTATTTTTACTAAGAATAATGGCAGGCAATCTCTGCAGTGAATTCCATTTCAAAGCATGTTGCTATAGACATGCAACTTAAGTAACAACTTGAAACTAGACATTTAAGCAAGTGAATAATTTACATCTGTGGACAGGAAGAAGAATTAAAAAAAAAAAAAAAAAAGCCCACCAAAATTTTGAACCAAAAAAAAGTTTTGAACATTTATTGCCTTGCCCACATTGCCTTGCAGAGTATCACTGACCATCTGGGGTATGAGTTATCCACTAAGAATCATGGGGTCACAGAATCATAGAATCATTTAGATTGGAAAAGACTTATAAGATCATTGAATTCAACTGTTAACCTGGCACTGCCAAGTTCACCACCAAACCTTGTCCCTAAGGGCCACATCTCCATGCCTTTTAAACACTTCCAGGGATGGTGACCCAACCCCTTAGCTCCCTGGGCAGCCTGTTCCAGTGCCTGACCATTGTTTCAGTGAAATTTTTTTTCCCTAATATCCAATCTAAACCTCCTCTAGTGCAATTTGAGTCTATTTCCTCTCATTGTATCACTTGTTGCTTGTGAGAAGAGAATGACCCCCTTGCTACATCCTCCTTTCAGGTAGTTGTAGAGAGTGAGAAGGTCCCCCCTTAACCTCTTTTTCCTCAGGCTGTCCACTCCCTGCTCCCTCAGCCACTCCTCATAAGACTTGTGCTCCAGACCCTTCACCAGCTTTGTTGCTTTTTTTGGACCCAAGTTCAGACCTACAAAGACCTCAGTTTTGCTGAGCTTTTGCTGCATTTTTCATACAGGTAGCTGTATGCTAAACAAAGGTATGAAGCTAGGTGAGAGCTCTGTGAATTCTATTTTAGAATTTAGCTCTCCAAATTCAAATTTCTATCCCTAAATCCTGCAAAGTCCTTTCTCTGTGACCAAAGAGCATTGTAGCATACCAGGGGAATTTGTCATCTAATTCTCACAGCAAGCCTCCAAACCCACACTCCCACTTCCCTTCCATGGAAAAAAGGCTGTTAGATGAAGGATGGTACATGCCAGGGTTTGATCCTGTAACAGAGACATGATATGACAGCAGAGTGGGAAAGTTCTCAGTGTGTGCACGTTTTGAATGCGTGTGAGCCTGAGGCTCAAACCCTGCGGACAGCCTTAAAGAGGGGTCACATCATACCAGCTCTCAGGGGAAAAGCCTGTTTCCCAGTATTTTTATGTAGCAGCTGGTACATTTGGGGCACTACTGTAAAATAAATAATAATCTTTCATAAACTGAGGTTGACACCCTGCTCCAAGCTCAAGCTATTAAGCACTTTGCTTTGCTTTTGCCTCAGAGGCAGAAATAAAGAGTGACATATCCCACATGGCTAAAATTCCTCAGCCTTTCTCTCTGTCACATAAACATTATTAAAAACATGTAAACTTGGGGGTTTTTTGCTGCTGTTGTTTTGGTATTCACATTGCTATTTTGTTTGTTTCCTTATTCTACTCCAACCCATTGTTTTCACTATTACCCATGCTAGGAACAATAACCGATGAAGCAGCAAAAGCCCTGCGCAATTGTTTGGGGAGCAGCAGTAGTCCTGCCGTGCCGCCTGGATTTCAGCCCAGAGTACCAGTTCAGCATGCAAGGCTACCAGGCTGCAATAGCTCAGATAGCTGCCTCTCCCACCTAGAAAGACTGGGAAAACTCAGTTAAAAAGAACCATGTGCAGGGAAACTCCTAGTGCAAGTCCCCTCCAGCAGGAGCTCAGAGCTGAGCAGAATACAGCACGTGGCTCCTGAGCATACTGTGCTCTTCCAGGACTTGTGCAGATGTATAGTACACAGCTTTTGAAAGCACATACTTCTACAACTCTATAGCAAAGGTCAAAACATCCTTTTTTATTCTGGAAATTAACATTTCAATAAAAAAAAAGTTATTGTTCTTATTAATGTTGTTGCTACATCCAAATTTAAGCAGCAATAAAAAGACACCAGTTCCAAGTTCTAACTGCCTAAAGCATATCCCTAGAGACACTGAGCAATCTTTAAAACTATGGCTTGGGCAGCCAGCTTTCTCCCAGTAATTATTTTCCATTATTTTACTCTGGGGTACAGCACACCAGCTTTCCAAAATCATTATCACACAAATACATTTTGCCATAAGCAGACAAGATCTTCATATTAAAATCTGCAACCCATTTCATAGAAACATAAATATATTTACTGTAAAGTAACTTGCAAATCTTTGTTTTAAAAAAAATCACAACCTTGAGAATGTTACTAATAAAATGCTTATGCTCATCAAAATATGATGGACTTAAAACAAGGATAAAATTATTCAGACAATTTTTACCCATCCAGAGTGAGCAATACACTCCTTGTTTCAGAAACGTTTAAAAGAAGATGTAAAGCACACAATAAAATTCAACATTTTAATTTAAATATCAAAATGAAGAAACAAATCTGCAAAACAAAACATTCCCTTTCTCTTGTTCTCTGAAGGAAGAAGCATCCACAGTGATGATATAAGAACCTGCAGAAAAAGATACATTGATTAGATTAGATAAGCATGAACAGCAACAGAGATCAGACTTGAAACCAGCACGCGTATCAGCTATGGAGAGCTATTTTTATTATCTTTGATTTATACTCAGCAATGAGACTCAATTATGAGAAGCAGAAATATCAATTAAGTGGGAGAAAAGTTTTATTAATGGGACAATAATGTTTTTCTTGCTGCTTGAGTTGTCCGTTTGTTTCTAGCCAGAGTAAAGCATCTTTGGGTTTTACAGAGAAATTTGAAGCTCTAAATTACTTTCCTCTGACAGTGAACTACACACTGCTGAGTTCTCAGTTGCCATCCTGGATCACCCCTTGCAATGAATTTGCAGCTCTCACCCCAGGGCAGCTCACCCAGGTCTGCTGCACCCGCACATGGGAACATCAAGCTGGAAACCCCACCAAGAAGTGCAGCCATAAATTTATTCTAGCTATAAAGAATGAAGCATTGCGACGTTTGGTTGGGTTTTTTGTCTTTTTTTTCCCCATTTTTACATCTTAGACAGCTTACACTTCAACTCTCAAAACAGATTTATCGTAATAAAGGCTTGTATTACTATTATTCACCTGTCATTACATGGCATTAGACAATTCAGTAGTATAGCCCAACTTTCAGTGAGGAGCATTCCCATTTGCTTTCAAATGGGAATGGGAAGACAACAGAAACAAAACATTTCATTAACATATAGAGATGCGGCTTTATTTATTAATAAAAAAAGAAAATTGCCAAGACTGCCACCTACACTTAAGAAACTTTTCTATGAAAACTCACTGGCATGAGTGAAAAGAAAAAAAATCTATGGGCATGAAACAGTCTTCAGTCACAGTTTGATTGCCAGGCGATTGACAAAATAATTTGTACCCGTCGATTTTCATGAAGGAAATTTTTACAATGGATTTGCCAAGCAGATTTTTAATTTTAATCAGTAATGAAAAAATGACAACATGGATCACAACAAGACATCAGCCGTTAAATGGGCTTTCGCGATTGCTGTCAGGACGACTCCATTAGACAGCCATACCTTTGTGGGCATCAATCACGCTCTTCAAACTCTTGTACATCTTCGAGATTTAATTAGACATTTAAGTTCTTTACTAGCAATTTGCAAAACTGTCACTTGCTAAAAGTGCAAGACACCAAAAAAAAATTTTTAAGAGGGAGAGCGAGATTTCTTTTGAGCCCTGAGAGACTGTTTATCTGATTCCTGGGAACGGTTTGAAAGCCAGCAGTTCCCGTTGCTGAGTGTGACCGATGCCTTTGAGGGCTGGCTGCTCCCGCGGACGGAGCCGGAGCGGAGCATTGCCCGAGCCCGGCAGCCTCGCACGCTGCGCCGCAGCCGGGGAAGCGCTGCCCGGGCACGGCGGCTCCGCGCCTCTGCACATTCGCTTGATGCCGCTGGCACTCAGGTGCGGCAGAAAACGCTTCTCAGCTTTCCGGGGAACTGCTGTGTCCGGCTTGGGAAAAGCCAGCGAATGCCTGAAATGGCGTCTTTTTGAACCGTGTACAAAACCAGCCCCTGGTGTTGCTCACAGCGGAGGTGTCCTCTGGGACGCGGAGCCCTCGGCTCCCGCGCTCACAAACCGGGCGCCTGCCCAGCGAGAGGTCCTTTCCCAAACTTCGGTGCCTCGGGGGAATTTGCATTACTGGGACAGGCTTTTCTATTTGTTCAGAGATGTCAGGACATTTTCTGAAACAAAACCGAACTTTTTTAGTGGTTTTTTTTAAGTTTGTTAGGGTGAGATCTTTGTCAGCATTTTGACAAAGAGGTCTTCACAGATTTTGTGATGGAGAGTGATGAAGAAGTAAAAGTATCAGCTAAGAAAGTTTTAGGTTTTGGTAATTATCTTCTCCTTCAGATTCCCAAAAGTAAAAGCTGTAGTCTCCTTTAAATGAACTTTGGCATACTACATAGCATTAGATCAATAAATATAAAAGGTGAATTGTGAAAATGCTGTTACTCATCAGTGAAAAATTTGCCCTAGGCAAAGATGTACAGTATAGAGTTATTTTCAGGCTAAAGTTTTTTTAATGGGATTTTTTTTCCTTTTTGGTGGTGAAACGAGGGGGCAGGGAAGCTCAGTTTTCCTACAGATCTTCATCACAATGAGGGAGTGCACCAAACTTCAGCCATTTAGCACATAGAGCCTTTTATTAGTCACTGGTCTGAACTGATACAGGAACATTTTTGCATTTTGCAATTATGCCCTCACAAAGATTACCTGTTCTCACCTGCATAAACTCCTTGTTGCTTTACCAAGGGAGACAGATGACTCTGTGTCTTACTATTCAGGCAAAATTAGCTCCTTGCATTCCCAAGCAACCACAATCATTGTCATGGCAATTTTCATGACTCTCCTGGGTAAATATAGTACCCGTTCACATCAGTGAGAGGGTGAGCTGTGGCAGGGTGACAAGATGGAGGCAGTCATATATTTAGGAGCATTAGTCTGGTGAATGAGGAGTCAGTCCTGCACAGAGGGCAGCCAGGGCAGAGCTGGCTGAGCTTCAGCCCTTCAGCATGGTCCTCATGTGCTGGGGCTGCAGAGAACAGTGGTAAGTGCAGGCTTGTGTGAGGCTCTCTCTGCCCCCCCCCCCAAACTTCATGAAGCACTCCTGCATCTGCAGCATCGCTGGGAACACCAGCAGCAGCAGAGGCAGGGTGACAGGCATCAGGAAAATCAAAGGAGACATTTGAGCTCAGGGGGAGGAAGTCAGGGAGTTTCTCAAAGTGCTCAAAGGGACATGCCGCCCACACCAGTCATCCTGGCCAGAGGAGCAGCAAGCAAAGAGAGGGAGGAGGAGAAAAACAAGTCCTCTATCCCCCAGAAAATTAACTGGAAAGAAGGTGCCAGGAGATTCTGCTTTGTGCAGACTTACCTTATAGCTGGCACAAGCACATGCCTGGTCAGCAGGTACATATGGCAAATCAAGGAATCAAGAGTATGTTACCTGCAGTAAATTTGCAGTTTTGTGGTACTCACCAGCTCTTCATGGTACTATTATCAAATCCCTTTGATTAATCACCAGTACCTCAGGATTTCTGAGCTGGAGAGCACAGGGGTGGTATTTGCATCACGGACCTGCATTTGCACTGGCACACATTCAACCAGACCTACCACAGAAATAATCAGCAACACAGCAACAAAATACTATAGCACTTTTCATAGTCCATGAGCTTCCCAACTTCATAGCTAATTAACCTCTACATTGCAGCTATGAGTCAGGTGTCTGGTAATAGTATCGATATAAATGACTTTTCTAATGAGATGCTGAGACTAACAAGAAACCTGATGCCAGAGACCAGTGCTTAAGTGCTAAACCCCAAAATTTGACTCCATCTCACTGCCAGTTTCATGAACTACCTTAAGAAGATGCAGGCTCTGTAAATATGTGCATGCACATGTGTACATATAAAGCCTTTTTCACTCACATATGTATTGTAAAACACGGCATCCTTCATATTAAAACTCTGCTTTCTTCAAAAGCAGGGTCCTATTTCAAAGGCTTTTTCCATTTTGGAGAGACAGTGGCTGCAGGACTGAGAGGACAAGGAGTGGAAAGGAGTGTGGCCATGCAGCTGGTGTGAGCAGCCAGGGGACTGTGCTGCCCTGGGGCAGTGCACAGCAATGGCCCTCCTGCCAACCTGAGTGACCTGTGCTGAAAGCACCCACTGCCAAAGGGTTGAGAATTACCTCCCAGCAGCAGCACTGGGATAATTAAGCCACCCTAAGCCCTAATGCCTTCCAGCACTGTTACTTCAGGAGTGTGCTTGCTCCTCTCCCAACAGACTGCAGGCCCCTGCACAGTGCTTTTCTGACTAATAAGCCTTCTGGTGGAAAAGACCAATGAGGTCACCTAGTCCATCCTTCCCCTTGGCAGTACCTTCAATTTCCTTATTCAAGTGCTGCTTAAAAAAGGCTTCCACTGACTCCATGGGTGGTTCACCTCTGTAAGGCTTAGACAAAGTCCATGGAATTTGGCCAGTAAAGCGCTGATAAGAGGATGCAGGCAGCAAAGCCTTCTCTTTGATGCCAGGCCAGCAGGTTGCAATGCAGAGGCCCCAGGAACACACCATGAATCAACCATTTATCACTGGCCAGAGGCTTTGGAGAAAGGCTCCCACCTGCCACAACCATCCTGCTTCTGACCCCACCTCAGCCCCATGAGCCACACAGGCAGTGAGCCAAGAGCCAGGGCAGCCTCCCCACCCTCCCAAACTGATGAGCTGCCCAAGGCCTCCTCTTCCAGCATGCAGAATTCACCAGCAGTTTACACTTTTGGCTCTTCAGAACTGTGCATTCTGTCCTACTCTGCAGCATGAGGCAGAAGCCTCTTTCAATGCCCCATCTGAGTGTATAAATTCCCCGCTATTTGCATCCTGGCCCTCCAGCTTTGGACACCTCAACATCTCCCATGTCTTCAATGTCCTACAGCAGATTAGTTCAGCCAGAAATGGGGGAGACCCGAAGGAAGAAAAGGGAATAGCTTTTGCCAAAGATGCCCTTAAAACTTCACGATGTTGCATATAGTCAAACTAAGAATCACTAATATCATTATACAAAAATATTTGTGGTTTTCCTAAAGGAAAGAGGAGTACATTCACCAGGGGCCTAGGATAAAAACTTAGTTTGTAAATTTTTCTCCTGGTTAGATATTTTTAGTTTATTGAAAGAAAGTAGGTTATTGATCCAAAAGTAAGCCACTGAAATAAAAAACTGTCAATCTGATAAAAATATTTTTTGAGATCTTTTTCTCAGAGTATCTGACACAAAACCCATTGAAGTAACAGATTTTTTTTTTCACTGGTTTGGGTGGACTTCATTCATGCAACCCTTATCTCCTTGAAACAGTTAAGACTGATATTTATACTGTTTTTACGCTAATTTAGGTTTGTAACTGGTGATTTAGTAGCATTTTAGTCCTTTCTGTGCATTTTTCCATTTGCTTCACTAATGAGACAAAAATATCATCCTTGGACTCTAGCAATTTTTAAAAATTCTACATTAGCAGATGAGTTTTTTACTTCTGAGTAATGGATGTAAACCTATTATTAAAAATATAAGAGGACTTTATGTAGGCCAATGTTTAGCCTCCACTGGGTCAAGGAAAACTAAAGCAATTCAGTAGATCTAAAATTTGCAGTTTGACATAGAGCAACACTGGAGGTTGTGGTTTGTAACTTCCTTACATGAAGTGGGTCAAGGTGGCTCTTTATAAATACATTATTTTCTCAGCACATCTACAAATTAGACTTATTTCAGTGGAAGTCATGAGCACATGAATGTTAATCCTGTGTAAACTGTTCCAAGACAATCCTTGTTTCATTTTGGATATTGGTGATAAGCTCAGCAGAGATGAGCTGAAATTTTATATTGGATGTATTGATGTATTTGGTTTTGTTAGTTAATTCAGCCTGTGAGAGAATGAGCAATAGTCACCCAACAGAATCCCACATCTCTAGATTAAAGGTACTTTTACAGTCAGTTAAGGCACTCTGATTACTACCAGCTAATTTCTAATGAGGTTGGGTTGTAATTTGCAGGTTTGCCTCAAGTCCAACTTCCTGCATCCTCAAAGCCAAGTGTTACATCAAATAAACCTCAAAATTCCCACTTAATTTTGACTTCCACTTAACTCCTTGACTATCTGCCACTGCTCACGCCCATTCCCACAGCTATTATTTATACAAACACACAGACATACTTGCACTTCAGTAGTAGCATAAGGATCTTGAGCTGAAAATGGTCTTTTTTTGATGTAGAAAGGCTGCAGCAGAATTCATCCTCTCCCACAGGCTCTCCTGAAGTCACCATTCCTGTGCACCTAAAACCAGAAGAAAAAAAAGTAAAATCATAACTTTAAAAAGCAATCCCTGAGGACTCTGCTAGAATTGCTAAAAATCCATGGCTTTGTGTTCAGGAAAACTCACATTATTAGGTTTCCTGAAGCCTCTGACAGTACGGGCAAAATATATGTCCAGATCCTTGGCAGATGTGGAACAGCAGGGTTATGCTGATTTTCTAAGCCTCATCTGGCCCATTATGATTTCTGTGCAACTTTTTTTACATGTAAGTACCATTCATATCCAGGAGCATTCGGCATGTTTTCTTTTCTATATTCTTTTTCGCTGGTTATCTGACTCGCTACCAAAACAAATAAACTAAAATAACCCTACACACATGTCTATTGTATTGTATCCACAAAGGATTCTGTTATTACATATGCAGAAGCGGAACTTCTAGAAAATAAAACACGAAACAGTTTGAGTCTCTAAGGCCAATTACAACTACTCTGATTTAAAAGGATTATAGAGAAGCAGGCTCTGTGCAATAATTTCCAGTCTAATTACAATTTACAAAGAATCTTCATTGTTGTCAAAAATATTTAATGTGCCTTGGCGTTTAGCAAATAATCTAATTCGTTGGTTGTTTTTTTTTTTTTTTGGTCACACAACATGATCGCACACAATTCTCCAAGCTGTTTACAGTGAGCAAAATTATCCTTGCAGCTAGATGGCTAGATCCTTCTGAATTGGTAATCAAACATGATTGTGATTGCACTGAATTTTTAGTGCTGTCACAAGTGTATACTTACTAATCTCACGATGAGAATAGCTGCAAAACCCTAAGCTTTATGAATAAAATTCACCATAAGAGCGAGGGAGAGAGAATGACCAGTCTTTAGTAGGATTATTTGCTGTCTAATAGAGGTCAGAACCCCAATACAGTTTAACAATATAACAGGCATACACCTAAATGGATATGTCAGTTTTTACAGTATTAAATTATTTAGCAGTAATTACCCCAGCATGCGGATACTATAAATGTAGGTCTTATAAGTGTGAGAAAATAGTCTGCTTTGTTCATTCAAATTGATGGTTTGGAGGCCAGCTATAAAAGTACCAATGGTTGCCAGCATTCGATGTGGTGTGCAAGGAAGTGGATAGAGACCTTCCCCGATGAAGGAAATTTTAAAATAAAGCTAATTGCAAAGGTATGTAAAAAATAGGAAGTGGGGAGCTCCGTCTATTCATGGGACTGGAAAAGTGCAACTGAAGTACCACAATGGGATTGAAGAGACATTCCTCTTGTCAGCCAGAGACTCCTAATTTTGGCTCCAGAAGAGCCCATGCTGAGTAACAATCCATTCAATATTGGCTTTTCTGCTGAGGTTTCCAATACAGATGAGAGTTATTAAGAGGAGTTTTAGAGGTGATAGGTTTGACGGGTTCGTAGAAAATAAAAATTCCATCTACTGTTATGCAATATTCAACCTTGATTCAGAGGCTAACAAAGAAAATCTCCATGGACCAGATGCCAGCAACTAAACCATCCATATTTCAAAGAATTCACATGATGCAAGATTTGTATTTTCACCAAGGTCCTTTGGATTCTGCAGCAAACTCTAAAAGCTACAGCAGCTTCCTTCAGTATCTTCGTGCTGACATTTTAATTAATTAAATATAAGTCTGAATTACACAGTTATTAAAGAGGCATCTGCCTTGTTTACTTTGACACTAGAGCTTCACCTTGAAGAATATGGGATGTACTTTGTCTGAACGAGACAGGCATTTTATGAGTTCTTTCTCTTAAAAAGACAAACAGTGATATAATGTGAATTCAGCTGATTCAACAAGATCCTGTATATCTAAGTAATAGTGATGGTATTTCAACATTCATCTCTACTAACAGCAGAGCTAACAGGATTTAGGAAGAATTTCAAAATTCACATTGCTCAGCAATTATTCTGGGTTGTCATCAGATTCAGGAAAACTACATGACTTTGTACTCAACATAATGTTCACTAACATGAAGTAGTCTTGTTTTACTCTGTGATAAATTCCAGGTGTGTGAGCTAGGATTTCTATCCTTTGAAAAACAGGGGGGAAAGTAGCTATCTTCTTTATTCAACTCTCTGTAGGCAAATGGATGAAATTAGATACTTCACAGCAGACTCAGAAATAAAAAGCCTCAGTTCAGTAGTTTTGTCATATCAGAGTAATTCTTATCTGACTTAATATCATGATACTTGCATATATCACAAAACTTCTGCACACCAATTGTGTTGTGGATTCAAGATCATGCCAAAGAATCCTGTAACCCATACAGATCCACTCAGTGGATGGAGATGGGGTACATTTACCCATTTTTAAAAATAAACTATAAAACAAAATGGATAGCAGGCATTTTGTTGTTATAACAAATTGGCATCTTCTGAGAAAATGTATTTGCTTACTACCTATACATCTTCAAGCTGTCAAGTAATTAGACAATCACTGCCCTCTCCTCATATTACAAAGTTGATTAAAGTGGCAGAGGCCAGATGCCCAGCTCACTCTTAGATTCTTTAATTAGAGGCTCTCCTGAACCTCCAAACCACTTGAATGAAAAAAAAAGAGCAATTAACACATTTCCAGGGCTTCCTTCATCCATCTGTCACTGCACAGGTGAAAAAAAAAAAAAAGGGGGAAGAAAATATGATAATGGATCCTTTTCCCGGAAAACACTGGACTCTGAATGTGCTCCTCCAGCCAGTCCACCAGAAACATCCCTTCCTTTCCCCTGCCAAAGATGAAAGGCCTCTAGATTTTCAAATATGCTAAATACACAGGACATCATCTAAGGGAGAAAAATCATGTGGAAGCTACACAGACGGGCACAACATGTCTTTAATCACCCCCATTTCCATCAGGCAAAAAAGCCTCCCAGAGCCTGGCTGGTTAGATGCAAGGGCTTGACATGTGAGGGCATCCACTTCCCACCCCCATGCTGCCCCCCCAGCCATCCACGGTATCAAATGAGATCTGTTATCAGCCTTAGTTAGATCATAATGAAATAATTGAAGGACTCAGCTGAGGGTGACTGCAGTGTAGTGAGGTGAATTAATTTTCCCACCACAGCAGGGCATGTCAGATCTGGCCACGAGCAGGTCAAGCCATTATTTTTTGTGGGTGTGTGAAAGTGATTGACTGGATTTCTGCACTTCGGGAGGGTTTGTGAAAGAAAAACAAAGGTACACCTCAGCCTTTTAATGGCAGGCACAAAGGAAAGTTAAACAGTTCCTAAATTAACACAGAAAGAACCTTTTCATTCAAGATTTAAAGGAAACTTCATGCAACTTCAGAAATTTCATCCAGCACCTGCAAAATAGGCATTTCAATCCACTCCAGGGAAGATAATATTTATTTTTTTAGGGTTATAATAAGTTTATGGCTAAAATGTTAGCAGTATGCAACTTCTAATGATCAATATCACAGCTCCCACTCTCGTAAATGGGGCCGCTGCACTGAAGATAAAACATTCAGTGTGACTCAGAGAGGTATTTTGGATCCAAGTGCTTTGAAACATTGTACTGAAGGCCAGACAGCACATTATGTGCTCAGTAAAGCTAACCAAATGTCTATCATTTTTCCCCAGCTATTTAGGCTTACGGACAATTGTGATTTTCAAAATTTCCTGTGTTGTCATAGGCTAAAACAGAATTGCTGCTTTTGTGAATTTTGCTGAAAGCAAACAGCTTTATATTTTAAAAGAGCTACTCATTTTAATCAGAATTCACATAAAACCTAGAAAGGCAAGCTGCCTTGCAATTCTGATTTTTCTCTTAAGAAGAAAGTACCTGAAAGTAAAATAAAATTTCCATGTTTTTCTCTGTATTTCCGTTTCAAATTTTTACATGGTGTTAGCTCAGAGTTTACATTCACCATTAATAAAAAATATGAAGCTCTACTACAGTGCTATATTATTTGGTAAAGATTTTTATTGGGTTTGTTTTATTTTTTAAAGTCAGTAGTACTGAAAGGAAAAAATGGCCTGAGTTGTACATTGTGTTGTATAATTTTTCCAAGAATGGTGTTGTGAAGAAATCATCTTACTGAAGCCATCCTTGGAATCTGCTTCAACTCACAGAAATCCCCTGTCAATTTCCATTGTGGCCATGAAGAGGAAACACAATGTCTTGCCTCAAGAAATGGAAAATACTTATTGAAAAAGTTCACCAGTTCTTGCAAACTCCTAGTGATCATTCAAAAGATGAGTAGCTGGAGTCCAGAGGAATCTTATATAGGAATTAAATTAGGTAATTGAACAGTAAAACAGTATTTTAATGGAAAACACTCCAGGAGGAAGTGACTACTGAAAACCAGAATTCAGAAGATCAGATAACTGCACTACAAATCATCTGGTTTTCCCTCATTTTCTTCTCGAGTCTAGAGCTAATCAGGAGCAGGGTGCTAGTTACCTCCTGTGTTTGGATTGAGGGGAGAGGCACATTTTAAGAGGTGACTTTGCTAATTCCTTTCTGTTTCATTTTTTTCCAAAGCATTTAGATAAGAAGATGAAGGAAGTGAGAACTATCAGACTTCTCTTCTAAAAAATAAATGAGATGAGAAAAAAAAAATCTGCAAACATCTATATAAACCCCAAGCTGTGCTTTCTTAATTACAGAAGCGGCTGAAACACCCCCAAAATACCCTTAGCAATTATTCAACTATCTTTCTTTTTAGCAACTTTCCAGGTCTAGTCACCTCAGGGGCTCCAGTGCAACCTCCTGACAAGCTGAGTGAGAATAAGGTGATTACTTAGCATCAAGAGAATACAAAACCTAGTACTACAGTACCTCAGCTGAAAAAAAAAAAAAAAAATTAAAAAATACATTCCTCATCAGATACTAATACTAGTTTATACCAACATCTGGACTGCAGCAAGAGGCCCTGAAATCTCTTCTTCAAAAAAAAGGAAGGTGTTGCCACATTTTTATTCCTTAGGCATGAAATCTTCATCACTAGAGACAGCATATATTAACAGCTCATGAGAAATTTTATGTCAAACCACTTTTAGGAAGTCTTCTTTCTCTGTAGTGTCTTTATTATCTGATTGTTTTATGTATATGTATATATGCATATATGTATTTCTCTGCTATGCCTCCTTGCTGATGAGCCTATTGCTCTGTCTCATTAAGCCCTCAGCTGTTACTCCCAGTCTCTCTGCTGCTGAGTACAGTTTGGGGACAGAAAGAAACATCAAAATCTAGCTCCAGCCCTGATAGGACTTCATGGAAGATTTTGTGGACAGCTGTGGTGCCCGGGGACAGGAAGGAAAGGTAAGGATGAAGTCTTTTCTTGAGTGGGGAGGAATGAAAAGAGCCCCAGCAGATGCCCATATTAAAGTATTTTCTGGGCCTCATGCATTAAATTTTCCCCAGGCTGCCCAAACCACCTGAGGAAGCAGAAATTGGCCTTCTATTCATTCATTGTCCTGTCTTAAATATGTGTTTCAAACTATGTTCCTCTGCTCTGTTTCTTGCTGCCTCGTGTCCATGCTGCCCATGAGATGCAAACCTCTACCTCTGCAATCTGCTGACAAAGCACATACAAAAAAGCTGTTCTTCAGGGTACACACCTGTGCTTATCACACCACCTTTTCCCCCTCCCTCCTCCCTCCCACTGCCATCCTCTGATGTCTCATACACAGAATTTTGTTGGCCTTAGACTTTAAGCCCCTCCAGGCAGAGACCTTGTCTTTTTTGTGTGTTTGTATGGTGCTGCTCCTCTCCCTGGAGTTCAGTCCTTCATTGCTCTTCCATTTCTTTAGCAGTGCAGAGCTTTACTCCCTCCCTGACACAAAATCCTACTTCAAAAATGCATTCAAACTGTTGTGGGTCTTGAATCTCCAGGAGCAGCAAGGCAGAGTGTTCTATAAATGGCATGAGCGTTGATTGGTAATACCATGTGTTAATTGGCAATATCTGCCTTCAGCAGGCTCTGCAATGTGTTATATCATATTGACTACTTACATACCCATGATAGTAGGTATTAACTGTTTGCAAGATAAATGTGTGCTCCTCTGAGGGAAGCATGTGAATTCAGTAGTTTGTTTAATTAGCCTTTATGGCCTGTCAAAAGCTGGAAAGTGAAGAGAGCATCCATCGAATGTGACATGCTGTCAAAAGCAGGCAAAGCAAGTATTGTCTCCCCCACTGTATAGTTCCTTCAGAAACATCCCCTTGAGATAATCATCTTAGCAGTATCAAACTCTTGGCAACCCTGACCTGATCCAGAGCTCACAAAAGGCAAAAGGATTCTTCCCTAGACTTTATTGGTTTTCAAGTGCATCACTGTTGCTCTTTTGGTCTTAGAAGTTAGACAGGACCCAGCTCCTTCAGAACTGCCCCAGCTCAGTAATGAGTGACACAGTTCAACAGTATTCTCTAGGCTATGGGGTGTTTGTTTGTTTGTTTGTTTGTTGCCAAACCAGAGGGGTCTTAACCTGGACATGGAGGCATTTTCTGTACCCATATTCTGTACCCAGAATCCATCATCCAGCACCACTTTTCTTTGCACTCCAGACACCTGGTACTGCTCCTGCCTCCCCAACCCTGCTCACTGCTGCTCCAAAGGGCTTTGCATGGCTTTGCTCAGCAACTGCAAACCCAATGTCCCATCCCTTGTGTGCTACCAAGGAAATCCCCCTGCCTACATGCTCAGGTCTGACCTGACATGTGCTGTCTGAAATCCCTCCATTGTCTCTTCTGTTTAAAGAGGCTCAGTTGTTTTTTTCTTCAGAGCTGGCAAACCCACTGATTTTAATGAGATCTATTATTATCTTTGGATCAAAGGCTCACTTGATGGCAGCTATTTGCACCTTTCACCATAACAGTAATTTAAAGGTGACCACAGGCATTTTCTGTTTACTCCTCAACAGTACCTCATCTCTTTTCCTCCCAGGTTGGAGAGGTCTGTGGGCACATACTTGACCAAGAATGAACCTGGTGTGTGTCTTCACTGACAACAAAGGTGTAGGAGGGGGAAAAAGGGAATCTCAGTGTAATAATCCACACTATTTCCTGACAAATTCAGATGGAATAAATGCTTTCGTTTTCATCCTTTTGTAGGCATCACTGTAATCTTTTCACTTACACAGCTGACTTCACCTAGATGGCATCTAATAAAAACTAGAGCATCCAGTTCACCACAGTGGTATAGGAATATATCTCTCACACATTTCTTACCTTGCCTAAACCCCTGTTACTGGGAGGAATTACTGTTTTCACTGGGCTGGTCTATTCCACTTCAGGAAAGTCAGCTTCATCCTTTCTTCTCTCATTCCATACACATTCCTGATGCAGCTGTTTTAACCTGTGGATTTATGAGAAAATTGAACTTTATTCTAACAGCCAAACTCTTAATTTGGGCTATTTCTGAGACAAAAGATGGGCCAGAAGCTGAGTCATTTTAATAAACAGCTAAATTTTACTCTACACAGGACTGAGATTATAATCGGTTGATTACATCTGAGAGTGATATCTAATTTATAATGGTGGTATCACAGACTAGATTTTCCAGGCTGTCCAGTTGATTCACAGGAGGATGCCAGGTCTCTGGCATGTCATTTTTCAGAATGGGTTCCTGATAAGCATTGCTGTAGGTTAAAAGCCATTAAACATAGTAATACCTTTCTTCTATCTTCCATATATCTACTAAGCCAGGTGCAGAGGCACATGGCTGAACCTAACATACTTTGCAAAGTACTAACATTGCATATTGCCATCATTTATTACAGGACTACAAAAGATGAAATAAGGAAAATGAAACACTTGCATGATCTCCAAGAGCAATGGTTTCATTTGGTCTGTTTGCATGACCTATAAAGAAATTCCACGTAACTATTCTTGTCAATCATGTTCAAATAGCTCAGCCCTGCCCTTTCTGTGTCACTCTTCTTTCTCTCCATTGTGCTCACAATCACTGCTGCCATCCTATTAAAGCAAAACATTCAACCACAAATTGTTAATTTCTGCACTTATACACACACTCTCTCTTTTTTATTTCATAAAACTACCGTGTATCTCGTTTATTTTTATAATCGGTTCCAATTAAATATCACTAATTCAGTCTTAACATCTCATTTTTTACTTAACTTCAAAGGCACTGAAGCAACTTATACACAAAATTAATTATGTCTATTATCATTCAAAGAAATCCACTTAATTCTGTCAAGCCTGGCAAATGATATAAAAATGTTGGTTTGATAATATTAACATCAACAACTTAAACTGTATTTAAACTGGGAAGGAAGAAAATAGAAATAATTAATTGCTCATCACAAATCTGCCCAATATGGAATGCCATGTGCTTCTGCTTGTCTAATAAATTAGTTTGCTTTCTCTGCACTATTTTTGTGAGGTATGTAAGTAGTTAAAGGAGCGTATTGAGAAATGAACAGTCAGGTTAACAAGGAAAGTGACTAAAAGTTAATAAAACCAAACCCAAAATACTGAAGAAGATATAGAAGGTTTGAAATGTTGTCCTATGTGAGCAGGACTAGAAAGTGTGTTCACCTTTTTCCTTCTATTCTTCTGTTTGGATCCTTGTCCCTGATGTGAGAAAACCTATGATGAAAAATAAAACAAAGGAGAGGAACTGGGATGATCACATCGATTCATGTGTTAAAATCTACAAAGGGTAGGACAAAATCCATGCAATCTCAGGTTTCCAATGTCCCAAACACTGTGATGAGTTTACTAGAGCTCTGCATGGGCAGCAAGTATGTCTGAGCAGACCAATCCCTTCACATCACACCAGTGCCAAAGTGGAGGGGAGCAGCTCTCAGCAGCCAGCACTCCTGCTTGCTCCAACCCACCCAGAGCCCTGGCAGCCAAAGGGTGCCACACATGCCTGCACGGGTGAGTGTCACAGCAATCTAAACAGACAGACCAGAAATGAATTTCACCACCAGAGATTAGCCAGCAAATTAAACTCAATCTCCCTGTCGGAAAAGCACAGCAACAGAAAGTGCCTTCACCAAGCTCCTGAGAGCTGTTCCTGCCCACAGTGCCTGTCCAGCACCAGCTTCCTCAGCCCCAGTGAACCCAGAGACAGGGCATGTCAGATGATATGGCCAAGCAGAAGCCTGGAGGAGACAATGCACTGCCAGTGTAGCCACTAGAGAAGGGATGAAAACTCACTGAAAGGCAGGCTCTGCAAAAACCTCTCTCAAAACAGAGAGCCAGATTCACCACAAATGAAGTTCATTGCTCTGTTTACCCAGAGGGAGCAATATTGACTTATACAAAGAGATGGTCCAAAGTCCCACATTTATTCCCAGGCCACAGTCTCACTTAGGTGTTTATACTGCCCCTAAAATAAGCACTTCACAGTAAGTGTTTGCAGAGTGAGGCACTACTTACCTATTTTCTGACACCAGAAAATTCCCCTCTTGATTTGCCAGTCCACATTCTCACACATTTTTCTCACTTCATTTCTTAGGCCATGTTAACCAGGTGCATACCATGACCACAGCTAGCTTCCAGGGCAATCTTTCTAAGTAAAACTTTACAGTTTTGAGAGAACCAGAAAAAAACACATCAGTGTGAAGAGTGGAGCTTTCATGGGTATGGAAATGAAAATACAAACCACTGTAAATTATTTCAGTACTTTGGCTATAAGTACTGAGTGTAAGGAAGCCCAAGCACAGAAACTCCCAGGTCAGCTGTGGCCCCACAAACAGGCCAGGGTGTCTGGGAGCCCCAAAACCTCCTGGCTCAGAGGTGTGCCTGGCACTGGTAGCAGTAGGGTACTGTGGGGCCACATGAGGGTCCCACCACCAGCAGGGATGAAATCCAGGACCACCCCTGCACAGACAGCCCAAAGGGTGGACAGTAGAGAGGGAGCAATGAGGAGCCAAGCTGGTTTTGATGGAAATCTGCTTCCCTGTCCAGTTTTGAAATCATTTGGAAGATGTGTTAGAACAGGCCTGTTCTTTTGAAATGACTGGGTGCCAGCAAACAAGTGTGTTTTTACCAGAATAAATGTTTCAGCACAAAAGCTCTGACCAGATTCACAGAGGAGCGCAGTCTGCTAAACGTCTTCCTCAGCAGTCATCTATAGGATAAGAGAGTCTGCTTTAGCCAGAAAAATAAAAGCCCAGTTTCTTGATTTATGGTTCCTCAGCACACACCTTGTACTATACACCTTGTATAGGTGAGTCCCCAGTGTTTAGCCAAGATAACAACCTGTACAAGACCTCTGCTAATCTCAGAAATCCATCTATAAACCTGATCCAAAGTTGAGAGAAGATGGCAGGAGATTTTTCCATAAGCCTCAGTATACAGAAAGACCTTAATGAAGAGCGTGGATGTTCCCAGACAGTTTTCACACATTCATGACTGCTTTTCCACCCACTGAAAGGACTGATTTTATCTTGTAATGCTTGAGTCCAACCATGACATGTACTGATTGGAAAATCTCAATGCATGAAAGAGGAACATCTGCTAAACAGGGATACAGGGTTCTGTCCTGACTCAATCCCTTCACTAAATTTCAGTATTGAGAAGGGGATATCATGCCTCCATTGATTGCCAGTACTGGATTCTCAAAGCAAAGGAATATTTTCTACTGCCATAAAACTCCCAGAAGCATTTCCTAATGCCAAACTCACTTCCTTTCCTGCAAGGCAGAGAAGGAAGGAGACATCTTGGAGGGTGTTTGAGGATATCATCTCCATTTTGTCCCCAAACCTCAGTGGCAATGATTCCCTTAGCAGCTGTTTCAAATCACAGCAACAAAGCAACATCTAACTCACACAGGGAAAGGACATCCCATAAATTTGAGAGTAGTTTCCTACCAAGTGGATCCTGAAGTGGAAAAGAAATCAGTCTTCTGCATCTCTACAAGCCTCTCTATCTTCAGCAAGGAGAGCAAAACTTAGCAAAAATCACCTGGAGCAATAGACATGGATAATTTAATAAACATTTGGAGGATGAGCGATTTAAGCTCTTGAACCAGCAGTGAAAGCAAGGTTGAAGTCAAAGCCTTTCTCCTTGGCAAATGTCCAACAAGTAGCTATTCCTGATTTGCACACACAAAGCATGTTTATATCTTTCATGCAAATTCCTATGCAAAAGAGGGGCTTCAGAGAAAAAATTACCCCTTGCCCCTGCTCCCCATCATCCCTGGTGGAGAGCATGCAGTATGCTTGAGAGATCTTGTCCAGACCCACTGGGAGGCTTTGACAAAAACCTTTTGCTAGCACATAGTCCTAAGTGGTATCAAAAATAGTAATTCAGCCATCTCTAAGCAAACAAAACAGAGACTGTAAGAGACAAGAGCCTGCCAAATCTGAAGTGATGCATGTAACATTTTTCTTTCAGGAAGAAGGGATGTTTTCCCTTTCATCTGTTTTCTGTTTGTTCATTTGGTTTCATTCATTTACAAGAGTTTCCTTTTAACCAAAGGGGAAAAAGTTGATGTTTATTCACATCCTCTCTGCATAATAAGGCCCTGGCCCTCACACACACATGTATAGTCCCACTTAAACCAATGGGATTACTTGCCTGAGAAAAGTTAAATAAGTTGGAAAGTCCTTGAAGGAGCAGGGCATAAAATACCTACCCATTGAGATAAAATAATTACCTCTTATAATAACCCAAATAATCAGATTCAGCAGTTGTCACCCTTTTTCCTCATTTAATCTATAAAGTTGTATTCTGTTGTTGCTAAATCAACACAAAGTTATCAGTAGAGTTAAGGAGGCAGTAGCCACTCTGATTTCCACACTGCCCGACACGCAGCCCTTTGTTATAATCATCATAACAAGATTAAATAAAAGATAAGGACCGCTGTCAAAAAGTTCATCATCAAAAGCTGGAAATCACAGAGTGAATCTGTCAGTCGTCTGAACTGGACGGGGTCATGAAAATGAAAGGGAAAGAATGTGCAGTCCACAGATGATGCTTACATGCTAATAAAAACCAGCCAGGCAAAAACATATATGCACAAGGCTGAGCAATTTGTCACCCTGGGCTATCATGGCTGTTCCCCTGCCTATTGTAACAATGCCAGCATTCAAAATAGTCAGAAAGGAGCTTACAGGAGCTGAATGCCAGCACATGTGTTTTTCCAGCTGGAGCCGAGTCCTGGACCAGCTTCTGAATTCTAGTTTAAGTTTCTTACTCTCTCCCTCAAACAGGAAAAACACATAATGCAAAGACTGAAAGCCCTAAAATAAAAATGTTGAAGAGAAACTAATGCTGGAAAGAGTCCTAAAAACATAGCTGCGAATTTGGAAGTGTTAACCATCCCCCTGCTGCACACATACCTTCCTCCCCACAGAGCCTCTCCGAGCTCTGCCTGTCCCTGGCGCCAGGGACCAAGGACTGCAGAGCCCCTGCACCCTCCCTGCTGTGCACCCACAGCCTGGCACACGCCTGGCCCTGCTGGGGCTCTGGGGCTGGCCAGGGCTTTCCAAGTATGCCTCAGCCTGGTGTTGAGACAGAAAATTCCAAATGCTCTGATGCTTTCAGTATATTGGTCTTGCAAATTGACAGAGCCACCCTCTCAGCCCCTCGCCTTCTACAGCAGGAATGGTTCAATGCAACACAAGTGCATGCTTAGGAAAAAAAATATTAAAAGATAGTTTTCCCTCTCCAAAGTTTACAGCCATCTACTCCAGGCATAATCATTTCAAACTCTGCAGCACTTCACATTTGGTTAAAACCACTTCAGTTTAGAAGTGATTAGAGGTTGAAGATTTGCAGTTTAAAATTTAAATTAAACTGTTTAAAATTATTTGAACACTTCACACATTTAAAGCAAATAATTTTTTTTTATATTTATTTATCTTTCTTTCCCAGTAGTTCTGGATTTTCAGCAGCAAACTGCAGAGCAGAAGCAGCTGTTAAAGAATCAGGGAGGACCAGAAGTCAAATTTAGGTTTGCAAATCCTAGTAAATTATAAAGGACAAAGTTGTGAAAAGGACTATGTTACCACAACAGCAAGGACAGTAAAAATATCTTTAGGGACATCGAGATAAAATCATCAGAATGGATAATAATAGTGTGTCGTTTATATCTTGTGCTAAAATATTACTTCAAATCATTTGCAGCCAAAATCCTTTATTTATAAAAAGGCCTGAAGAGACAAACAAGCCTACTATACTGTTTTACCATTTCCTTTTAATTTTCTAAGATTTCATACTTTAGTGACAAATTAACCCTAAAGAAAAATAATCTTTTTTTCCCCCCTGAAGATACAGACAACTTCCCTAAACTTATCACTTCTACAATTTCATAAGGCGCAACATATTTTCTGTATTTGACCTGAAACTAAACTGCATTTCCAGAGAATTTAATCCTGAGTTCCTCCCAAGGATGTGTTTGTGCCAAACTGCAGCTCCCAATTCATATCCAGAATGGCACAGTGCACACCCGTGTGTGAACCTGAACGAAACCGAGCCTTTACGCAGAGCACAGCCTGATGCTTTCAGTGTGGAAGCTCTGACAGAGAAAGCAAAAACCAGAGCACTTTCTAGTGGGCATCACTACCAAAACCAGTGCTGGAAGGGGGGCACTGGCCTTTGGACACATATTAACTGGAAGTGTAGGCTTGTGTGTTTCTCCTTTCGGGAAAGGAGGTGGAAAAGAGGACAGGCCTTATATGCAATTCTTTTAGTGCCCTTAAAGGTACATTTTTATACACTGATCAGTGGTTTTCATCAGTGTTTCTCTGACTTCCCAGATCTGTGCATAGCTATAAATAATTTTTATAGTTAACAAAGGGTCATTTACAGTTAGATTTGTATGGTGCTTAAACTGCTTAATATTGTGAGAGATATAAAAAGTAAAGAAACATAAAACTAAGTGAAAATCAAACCCAAGATATACAGCATCATGTTTAACAAAGCCATCAAAGCAGTTTCATCCCTCTCTTACATATTCTTCCTATTACCAGTAGCTAATGAACCCCACTTCCTCATTAGATTCATTGACAGCTATATATGCAGGAAAAAAAGTAGATACGCAGGTTGGATTAGAGCTCTGCATGGATGCTTCATAGATGGAAATCTATGGCAAAAATCAAAAACAAAAAAAGGGGGGAGGCAGAAATAAAAGGAATAAAAGTTGGGTTTTTTCCAAGTACCCACAAGTAATACTCAACACTTGTACATTTGGTATTCAAATCTTTTATGATCTTTATATTAAAACTGCCTACTTGCCACATGCCTTTTTAAGCAGCACTAGTCTTTGACACACACACTGAAATCTACCCAGTGTGTTAAAGTTATTGAACTGTTGCGAGCTTCCTGACAACAGTGCTCTGCTAATGCCAGTTTTGATTCCACTGACATTAATCTTGGTAGGGCTGAGATGCTGTTAATACTCACTTCCTAAGCGAGGTAACCCCTTCAAAGGCTGACACACACCACCTCGCCTTGTTCATCAAATATATAATCTTACTAAATGCTGTAATCTTAAATCCCAACCTAGAGTAACTAGCAGTGCTTACATTATCATTTTTCTTTAAAGTTCATCTAAAGGGAAAAAAAAATATCTATTAAAGAATTGTAGATTTCAAAATCAAAACTTAGGACCATCACCTTCTCCATATACTGCACCAAACTTCTTATTAAGCTTTAATTTTAACACAATCTAAAATTATTTTTGCCTTTCTGCCAGTCCTCCCACGCTTCCATGCACACAACACACATGAATCTTCCAGAAGGTCCCATTGAATTTTTAAAGAGCTCTTTTTTTCCCCTTTTGACAACTTTACGTCCTCAAATTAAAAGGGGTAATGTGGTTATAGCATGTGATGTAGAAGGAATTATAAAAATGGTTCTTCATTGCCAATGCTACTCAATGACAGCTCATTTTCTTGTGCCAATAGGAAGAACAAGATTAGAAGTGACTCTAATTCTTACCCAGACTTCAGGCCGGTGAAAGTCAAGTTAAAGAAATAAGGCTCTCAGTCTCTGGAGGGCAAGGGTACCAGTCACTTATTTCTTATGAACACTTGCTGACATGTGCACTAAGCATAATAATAATAATTTTATTTATAAAGTGTTCCCCCACTGGAATGCTTGGGGCATTGTACAATATCATAAAAGTATTTAAAATACATTTTAAAACATGGGAAAAAATGGACCACCGTCTAATAATAATAATTTTTATTTGGAAAATTATGACAAGAACACTGGTCTGATGCTAGAGACTCCTATCAGCTATAGCAGAGGAGAGAAAAAAATAGAAAGAAGAAAAAAGAGGAGAGGAGTAGAGAGGAGGGAGAGAAGGGGAGGAGAGGAAAAAAGAAAGATAAGGAGGAAAAAATGAGAGAAGCAGAAGAAAGAAGAAGAAGAGAAGAGAAGAAGAAGAAAAGAAAAGAAAAAAAAAAGAAAAGAAAAGAAAAAGAAAAGAGAAGAAAAAGAAAAGAAAAGAAAAGAAAAGAAAAGAAAAGAAAAGAAAAGAAAAGAAAAGAAAAGAAAAGAAAAGAAAAGAAAAGAAAAGAAAAGAAAAGAAAAAGAAAAGAAAAGAAAAGAAAAGAAAAGAAAAGAAAAGAAAAGAAAAGAAAAGAAAAGAAAAGAAAAGAAAAGAAAAGAAAAGAAAAGAAAAAAGAAAGAAAAGAAAGAAAGAAAGAAAAGAAAGAAAAGAGAGAGAGAGATCTCTTCTGGTTTTGATTTACAAGTTTTAAGGCTCCTGTAGCATCTGTGTTTAAAAAAAATCACACATTTCAAGTAGCACTGTTTTCCTATGTATAATGAAAATCATAAGGGAATAATATGACTAACAAATTACAGTCAGGTAGTTAATTCTCAGCTCCTGTTAGCTGGCATTGATGCTTCAATTTTCCAGACTAGCTTGAATTACTTAATTTCCTAGCTTTCATTGTTGTAAGTGGTATTCCTTATGATAATGCAGAAGCAGTTGGGTATTTTTTTTTTCCTCTCATGTATTTTATGTATGTAGAATTTTTAATTAATGTTTATTTAGGGATAAAAAGAAGAGTTTTTGTATCATGGGAATGGCCAAATTTATCACACATGCTAATCTAGTAGTGTCAGCAAAATTACCCTGGGGATACGTTTGGCTCTATGTATCACACTATCATATATAATTCCAATAATGGGCATCTCCTGGGGAATAAGAGATAGAAACCAGAAGGAGAACCAGGAAGTCCAGGGTAGGATGCTGAAACATGCTTTGGCAGTGCCTGGCACTGGACATCTCCTCCCTGTGCTGGTGTGGATGGGCAGGACCCTGGTGCACCCAAGCACCACCCCAGCCAAGTCCCCAGCCAGCTCCCGAGGCTGTGGCACTGCTCGTGATCCAGGGCTCTGGGAACAGCTGGGCAGAACTGGGGAGTTGTTTTCTCCAGAATGAAGATTCCCACTGTGACTATCACATGTAGATTCTGCAAAGCATGTTCAGAAGTGCTGGAAATTTTGGCTAAGTGGGACTGGGAAGGTCAGAGAGGTTGTGCCTTGCAAGGCACAATCAGAGAGCATAGATCAGATTCCTAATTAGGACTCTATCAATTATTTTGAAAGGATGGATATGCTTAACAAGAAGCTTAGCTGGGTGTCTTTGTACATTCTATATTACCTATGCTATCCGTGTTTTTGCACCTACAGAAATAACTAGACTTTAATCTGACTCTGCAATGAAATACAATTAAAAATATTTCCATACATACATTAGCAACAAAAGGGGGCTAAGGGAAATCTCAATCCCTTACTAGATGTGAGGGGAAACATCGTGACAAACAATGAGGGAAAGGATGAGTTACTTAATGCCTTCTTTGCCTCAGTCTTTAATAGTAAGATGAGTTGTTCTCCAAGTAATCAACCCCCTGAGCTGACAGGGATGGGGAGATGAAAAAAAAACCCATAACCCAAAAGAAACTGGTCAGCAACCTGCTACACCACTTAGACACAAACAAGTGTATGGCATTGGATGGAGTGCACCAAAGGCTACTACAGGAGCTGACTTTCCCACAGCACTGTCTTGGGCAAACTGGCTTTCCACGTTGTGCACTCTTTTTAGCCTGGGTAAAAAGCTGGCTGGATGGCCAGGCCCAGAGAGTGGCAGTGGCTGGAGACCAGTCACCAGTGATGTTCCCCAGGGATCAGGGCTGGGGCCAGTCCCATTTCATATCTTTGTCAATGATCTGGATGAGGAGATCAAGGGTACCCTCAGTCAGTTTCAGATGACCCCGGGTTGGGTAGGAGTGTTGTTCTCCTGGAGGGCAGGAAGGCTCTGCAGAGGGATCTGGACAGGCTGGATCAATGGTGTGAGGTTAAACAAGGCAAAGTTCTGGGCCCTGCACTTGTGTTATAACCTCCCCTGGAGTGCAACCAGCTGGGGACAGAGTGGCTGGAAAGTGGCCCAGTGGAAAAGGACCTGGAGGTGCTGGTGGCAGTGGCTGAACAAGAGCCAGCTTGTGTCCAGATGGCCAAGAAGGCCATTGGCACCCTGGCCTGTATCAGCCAGCAGAGTGTGACCAGCAGGACCAGGGCAGGGACTGTCCCCCTGCACTCAGCACTGGCGAGGCCACACCTCAAATGATGGGTTCAGTTCTGGGCCTCTGAGTGCAAGGACATTGAGGGGCTGGAGTGTGCCCAGAGAAGGGCAATGGAGCTGATGGAGAGTCTGGAGCACAGCTCTGATGAGGACTGACTGGAGCTGGAGAAAAGGAGGCTCAGTGGGGACCTTATCATTCTCTACAACCACCTGAAAGAAGGGTGCAGCCAGGTGAGGGGTCAGTCTTCCCTCTGAGGTATAAATCAATAGAACAAGAGGAAATGGCCTCAAGTTACTCGAGGATAGGTTAGGAACAAGGTTTGGTGGTGGACTTGGCAGTGCTGGTTTAACAGTTGGGCTCAATGGTCTTCAGGCTACTTTCCAACCTAAACAATAATATGATTTTCAAGAAAAACTCAGCGCAGATTAATTTTCATAGAAGCAGCTGAATAGCTCCTCAAATTTGCTCCCAAAATTTCAACAACAGTCTCAAGAAACCCATTTAGTCTGTCTGTACACTCCCAAGAGAAAGAATTATCGCTTTACTTATATTTTGGATGACCCCAAGCAACTCTTAGTACTTAAAAAATAAAAACATATTCAAATAGCATTGACTGGCCTCTCACTCTCAAATGTGCACATATGCCCAATAGGCAGCCAGTCCTGCTCAGAAATGGAATTGAAATTATTATAACCAACTCACCACTTGATTTTTCAAAGCCTTTTTCTGTGTCATTTGCACCTTTTCAATGGGTAGAATTACTTCGGTCTTTATATTTTCCTCATTGAATTTCCATGTTGCATGCTCCTTTGCATGTTTCATTGCTCAGCATTATCATTCATTAATGTTTCAGCTGCCTTCTTTTGTCTGCTGCCCTTCTCCTGTTAACATCAAGTTTCTTTGCTAGTCAAATAAGTTATCCTACTCTTTTTATAAAGCCTTGGTTATGGCTGTAAAAAAAATAAAAGCAAGAGGATACAAAATCTTCAAATGGCTTATTAGAATTCAGTATGACTGGCAAGTGTCATTTAAAAAAGAGATACTGCACCTTTAATAAATTTAATCCACGTCTGATTACAGAGGAAGAAAGCTCTTTTTTAATCTTACAGGGCTGGAATATTGCAATAACTGTTCCATCTGATTTTAAAAATAAGATTTGCTAAAGGTCAACATATCTCCTGGCCACATATGCAGCAACATTGAAATTTCCTTGGCCAGGGAATAAAAAGATTCTATCATTAAAAATAAAAGCGCAAGGACATCTTGCAAGCCCATAGGGTTTTTAGAAAGAGAAGGAGACATTTCGTTATCAACTAGCAATCATAAGATTTTTAAGCAATATCTCTAATCTGCTTCTCTTCCCCCCACCCCCGCTCCCCACAACCCCCCTTTCCTTTTCACATCAAGGTCTTTTTATCTTCCAATTTTGCATCTAAAGATGAGGTGAATGCCATTAGCTCAATTCAACCTCAAGTGTAGTCAGATGTGCCTGTGATTTCTGAAAAGCACTGTCTAAGGTCACATTAAAATGTATAAGAGCTTTTCTATTCCTGAGAAGGGGGCTTATTACCCATCCATGGTGTAAGGGAGTAATGTCAGTGGCCATAGACTAGGGTGAAAACAAAAGAGATACCAGGGTTTCAGGCTTTTGTCAGAGAACCTCTCTGCCTCCCTTTTATTGCTGTCTGAAGCCCTACAGATAGCGCCACAGACTGTAAACTTGGGCAGCTCTGGGGGAGAGAAAAACAAGTTAAACAGGCTCAGACTCTCCTCCCCTGAACCCTCATCTTTAAAAGCTTAACTCTTTCTGCAAAAATAAAATCTGAAAGCAGCTCTCCCCACCCACTGAGGGGTTTTGCTCCTCTAACTTCCCAGGTGGGATTGTCACCACCGTGGGGGCCACCAGAGCCCCAAGCCTGCCAGAGACAGTGGCACCCACTTTGCTCTGAGCACACCAGAGTTCTCAGAAAAGAAACCTAGTAAATGCTCATTAGGATTAGAGTCAGGACAAGATCAGAGCTGCCAAATTTGGCAGCAACTTGGAGTGCCATTTTTTTTTCCTTTAATTTAAAAAGGGCTGCCAAGAAAAGTTAATGACTATTTACCTGGGCATACCTGGGCATTACCGTATTTTCCTGCAATTGAATTAAGGAGCTGTCACTCAGGGATAATGCGAGTCATCAGGAAAAATATTACAGTACCAACAGTTTCTGTTTTCTTCCTTTCTTTAGAAAAAAAAATCAGTCAAAAGAAAAATTCAGTCACAGGGCCTTTTCAAAAACAGATATTCATGGTCTGTTTTAAAACACTTTTCAAATATAATTGTATATTTTAGACTCAATTCCCATCTCAGACCTTTCTGTGTGATGTTATAGCTTTAAGTACCTTGTAGATATCCCTTCAGGGCCATGTGCATGGCTGACTTGCAGCAGTCTGATGTCTTTAGGAGACTGTGGGCATGCTCTTTCTACTGTACAACTCTGCACTGAACTCCCATGACCTGGTACAGAAGATACACTGTCTTGGTGATCTACTGCTGAAGCTGCAGGTAGGCCTTTTCTGGAAAAACAAGGGATTATTTCCACAACTTCAACTGCCTTTTGCCCTAAGGAATGGGCAAGCTAAAAGCATGAGACAGGTTTTTTCTTCCTTTTTTTTCCCCCCAACAGCAGGTCTGATTCATCTCCTCTCCAAAGCACATTAAACACAATCTAATTTATAAAGGGTGGGCCAAATGTATTCAGGGCATAATACTTCTGAATGCTACACTAGGAGTTAATCTGACCCATAATTTTCCACCTTGGTAAATTTTCCCATCTTGCAACAGTGATGCCAGTTAAGTGACTCACTGTGATGAGATAATGTAGTGACTTAATTACCATTGTGAACAATGAAGTTACCGTGCCATTTGTGCACCTTAAAATGGCTCACAAGCTAGTAAAGGTAATTCCTGGCTTTACTGTGTACCATGGAGCTTATTAGAGGGAGTAATAGATTGATATATCTCTTTCTTTGTAAGCAGGGTTAAGACCTTCTGCAATATTTTTTCATGGGACTGTATATTTTCAAACCTTGCCTCTAAACTCATTAGCTTTTTCCCATGCAAGCAACTCCCTGTGAAAAGGGAGCTAAGGCATGTTTGCAAACTCCAGGCAGCAACACAGATCTGTAATGCAGTCTGCACAATCATTGCGGCATGCAAAGAAAATCACTCGTGCAAAGGAGGCTTTGACGTCTGTGAGATGTGTTTTGTCTCATAGACAACATTAGCTGGAGTGAAAATCACTCTGTTTCTATGTGCTGACAGTGCAGTTGACATGCACAGGTGATCCCAGTATAGGTTTCATCTATTTCAAGTACAAACAACAACGAATATTCAGCATCCCAGGCTTTTAGCCCAGGTAAGGCAAAACTCCTCAAGTTGCCCTGCTCAAGATGGTATCCAAAGGCAGGCCACCTCTACACACTGCAGAGACAAAGCAAGCTCTTCTAATCCTTGTGGAAAGATACAATGTGTTGTCTTTTTCCTTTCTTGAGAAAAATTGCCATCAGTTGGACAACAACCATTCTGGCCTCTTGTGACAGCAGATTAAAAAAAACTGAGCTCTTGGATACATCACTGTATTTACCCTATTTGTCCTTTGGTTGTGTCAGTGTTGTAACTTTCCATGAAGCCCATGGAGCACAGGCAGCCTTTACCCTGGCCTCACCATGCCAAGCCAACACTTGACCTCAGTGCAAAGCACACCTGGTGCCTCTCACAGGCCTGAAAGTGCTTCCTCTGCAGACTCCAGCTAGCCTGGGATCAGAAGGATGAGTTAAATACATAACTTCAAATATAGTCAAAGTTTCAGTAGGCTACTTGGTTGGTTTCCACACCCCACATGCCAAATACATCCTCTAAATTACTTCCTTATTTGTCATTTATGTACTTTTGAATTTTAATGAATAGTTCTCTCGTTCTTTGCCAAACTCCTATATTCATAGAAAGCTGGCATTTCACAAATATCAAAGAGTGCTGCTAAGTGAACCAACCTCAGAGAAACTCAGGAATCATCATTCAAATTCCTTGTTAAAACAGGAAAACAGCTAAATGACATTTATCTGTTAAAATACAAATAATATTTCTGTTTATCCCTTCAGTGCTCCTGCACACCCTTGGAAGGTCTCCCAAAGTGTTTGTGCTGCAATTTTGTTATGATGGTTTGAGCTCAGGTTTCAAAATCTGCAGCAGTATGAATCAGATTGGGATTTCAGTTTTCTGCTGTTCTTTTTAATAGGAAGGTTCATAAAGAAATTGACCCCTCTTTCTTTTTTGGCAGCCATTTGACAGTAGATCATCTTTCTTTTAGTAACCCACATCACTGTTTCCACAGTAATACCACAGTATTTCCACAGTAATACTGCAGAGCACAGACATATTGATAACTGCAGCAGTGGGAAATATCTGTTTCATATTCATCTTGTTTTGTTCTATTTATTTATTTCTTTAGAAGGAAGGGGGTTTTTTTCTGATAAGAAATCTCTGACTTAAGGAACAGCTATAATTTTTGTTTAGGGAAGATGAAAGACCTCCTCAGAGATCAAGGAAAAGAAACAGGGAAAAAAACAAAGGTGAAATCAACCCAGGTAATTTTTTTTTTCACAGAGCCTTCCAATACAAAGCATTGGCAAAGAAAAGCGAAGACAGCTATGAGAGACTGATCACTGTATCCTCCTGCAGTACAGAGAAAAAAGGTTTTAGAATCAAAAAGCCTTTGGGTATCTTCTGTGGTGAGAGATGGCTGCTTTGTTTAGATGGTCTCCACTAAAACATAGAGCAACAACTTCTCAGGTACAAAATTGGCTTGCTATGTGGGCTTTAAAATACTCTGAACGGAGAAGCTTTCACTTACTGCAAAGAATCAAGTGTGTGCTTTTTAACACACAAAGACAGAAGATGAGGATCTGAAATCAGAGATGAATAGTAAGAGTACTAAAGTCATAAAGTAGCTCTACGTGAATGGAAATTCTGTATGGGAAACAAGCAAGAAGAACTAGAAGTATCACTAAATAATGGAATATATGAGAGCAAGTGAAACCTTGTAAAATGATTCTCATAACCAGAATATCAGTACAGACAGGTTCAATTTATATAGAAGAGTTGCAACGGGAAGAGACAGAGCAGGGATGGTTTTGTATGTGAAAAACATCTCCAATGCCAGCAGATGACAATATGAAAATGGAGAATAGGGTAGTGAAGTTTTTGGACAAAGACAAAAGGAATGAAAATCAAAGGGGAATCTACAGGAGGTAAATGCTATAGATCACCAAGACTGGAGGAAAGGAAGAATAATAATTCTTGGACCGACTCTCAAGATACTTGTAACCACAGGATACCCTCCCCACTAGAGAATATAATTTCCCAGATATTTACTGTGCAGCTAGAGCGAGATACAGGTTACATCAAAGAGATTTTTGAATAGTGTGGGAGACAGCTTCATAATCCTGACAGGAGAGATTCCAACTGGTAAAAAAGTCAACCTGGAAGTAATTCTTCCTCAGAGGCTTGAATTAATCATGTAGAAGCGGCCAGTAAAGAAACTCAGAATGAGTTAACTACCATTTTCTTGCCCTGAGAGGAAGGGATTCATGGCAAAATATACATTTTAAGAAGCCATATTCTGAGCAGAAATGTAATTTAAATTCAATTCTCCTGCCTTCAAATCAGTGACAAGGCAACCATTGATTTTGTTCTTTAATGCTGCCTTCATTTTTTGTCTAGGAGTCAATTCACATTTAGATGAGAATATGCAGCACACCAGTAATTCTGCATGAAGGACAAGAATTCACCTATGAGAGGTTACAGAGACACTGTCTGAGACACCAAACCCAGGTGCCAAATCTCACCACCGAGTCAAGAGAGACATCTCCCCAGGGTGTTCCAACCCACCTGAGATCTGATTGCCCTCTGGATACGAGTAGGGTTCTATGTGAAACACCTTAGGGCACCTACAGCTAGGAAGAATTAATCCCCTGCTGGATCCTCACGCGGATGCTGTTATGCTCCCACTAAGAATATTTTTATGTGAAGCAGTTAACTCTGACGGTATCCATATGGAGACCGGATAGGAAATCGTTTCAGTGTTGCATACTGTAGCCTACTTTTCCTATCTAAAGAAGACTGACGGATATATTAAAATTCATCTGTGAGAAACCAAGCTGTGAAATCTCAAAGTACATAGGAAGTGATTGTTTTTAGGGTCTACATTAAATTCTCCACCATTGTTTAACCATCAAATGGTGGTCTGGGGTATTTCTTCCCATTTTTGCTTTTGAAGCTAGAAATAATGCTTTCAGGCAGGAGGGCAGAGACAGTACACTGGCTTCTCTTACTGACACCTTTCCATCTCTTTTTCTGAGACAGATTACTTCTCTGTCTTCTTCCCAGTGGATTCATGCATACATTTTCCCCCACTTAAATTAATCTTTAGTCAATAAGAATGAACAATTGCAGTGTACACCCTATTCCGGAGATTCTTTTTATGCCGTGTGTAGTGTCATTGATAATTTGATATTTCTACTAGGTATGTCTTACCTGGGATTTCGTTTGCCTTTTTTACAGCCAATGGCTTAGACACATCTCTGTGTATAAGTTTGCAATGGCTGAGATGCAGGCATATGTCTTCTGTTTAAATGAGTCTCCTTTTTTCTTGCAGAAATTCTTGTTACTGTTTCCTAGGGGAAGTACTTTGCACTTTGTACTACTAAATTTAAACAAATTTCTAGTACTAATATTCTCCAGATCATTTGTATTTCTCCTTCTCCCAGCTTTTGGAAGCACAGAGCCAGTTATACAGTGATGATGGAAACTCTCATGGTTTCTTGTAGCATGAAATCTAGGGCTAGCAGCAAAGCCTAGAACACAGAGAAAAATCTTCAGACTGTATAAATCAGCAAAGCTCCTTTGATTCAGTTTTCACAAGGATGTGGCTCTAAATCTCTAGCATGTGTTCAAAAAATGTAGTCCAGTTAATGTGGAAGAAAATCCAAGTGCTATTGTTCTTTTGAAGACTGAAGATTATTATTCATGAAATGAACTGGGACAACAAAAATCTCATAAAGAAAAAACAAACTGAAAAAAACCAAATATGTAACATTTAAAATGAACTTGAAGATTTTTATCTCAGTATGGAAAATAATTTTTCTACCATAGATTTGAGATGTTAATAAGTTTTTCCATATGCAGACTAACTTGAAAAGAATACAAATGTCATAATCTGGATTAAAATCATTCCTACTCTATTTGAGATATGCATCTTGTAATCAAGAATATCCAGGTCCCCCTTTCACAGGCACTGCTATATTCCCCAGGGGTTTTCCATGCTGAAGTTAACTTATGCAGGAAGAAAATTTAGACAGACTGAGACTTAGACCACTAACACACAGGGCTGGAATTCATATACATGTGAAAAAAAAAAAAAAAAGGATGAACTATTTTAAAACTGTGTTTGCTAGATGCACACTGTCTCTTCAGGGCTGTCTGTTGCCTCTCCTGGGTTCTCAGAGCTCTCGGTGAGCTGAGAATTGCAGCCTCTTACTGGATAATCACCAAGGCAGCTTGTGATAAGTATCACACACAGTGAAGGAAGCAGTTCAGAGTTTCTGAAGGCAAGGTAAATAGGCTTCCATTAATTGGAAAGAGCATTCTTTAATTACTTTTCTTGCCTGGACTAGCCTATTCTAATATATATCATAATTCAGAATACAGTAACTAATGTCTACAGAATTTTCATTACAAAGGGTGAAGAGCTACCTTTTTGGGAGCCAAGGGTAGCTATGTCATTGGTTTTAACAAGGTCAGGAACTCATCACAGATAAAGCTGTTCCTCACTAGCTCTCCGTGCTTGTGTGAGCAAGAGCAAGTCACTGCTCCAGACTCCTGTGGTCTCTCCCACAGCTTCTTTTTATATTCCAGCCCATTAGCACAGGGACTGTCTCCCCACTTTCTTTGACTGGACTAAGAGGGTGGGAAGAGCACTACACAAAAGGTCTCAAAGTAGTTTTAAAAGGCTATTAAAAATTTAAAATAAATGCAAGAAGTTTTTTGAGTGCCGGACATATAAGAACATAAAGCCCACCCTGGATCAGAGAGCAATCTGCCCAGCATGTGCCCAGTGATGGATGGTTGGGGAAACAGCAGAGATGCAGCTTCAGGCTGAGCCTTGTCTCCAGCTTACCTGCCAAGCCTCCCTCAATCAGTTCTAAAGATCCCACGAAGCAGAGTTTACTTCTGAAACATATGGTTAAGCAACCACCACCAGAATTTCATGAATATGTCTAATTCTTTTTTTTTAACTCATTTTTGCCTTTCACTTCCACCATATCCTATTCTCCATTTTGATTATGTAGTGCACAAAAAAAAAAAAAAGGAAGGCTTTGTTGTTTTAAACCTAGTAATTTCACTGAATTGTGAAAATCAGAGTCTAATCCTTCCCTAATGACATTCTCTGCAATATTAATTATATACCCTCAAAAGTTCCTTTCCAAGCTAAAAAGTCCAATTCTTTCCAGTCTACAGTGTATGGAAGGTATTCCTGCATCTGGTAAAACACACCACATTTCTCCATAATTGCATTCAGTATTTAAGATACAGATATGTTCTTATACATGTTCAGGGCATAACAAAGCTTATTGTTCCCACTATTCTTTACCTAAATATCCCTAATCTTCCCTTTGCCTTTCTTGAACTGACCCTTCTAAACAACTCTCTGAAATTATTTAAACATCTCTGGGCAGCTATACCATCCTGTCCACAGATACACATAGACATGAGCAGAAAAGGATTTTAAGGAGAATTCTTCCCTCTCTGACACTATTTTGCACTTACCACCAGTGAATTTCATTTGCCATCTGAAAACAGAGTCTCTCTGGATCACGGGATACTTCAATCAAAGCTACGAAATGTACCTATCAGAATGTGACTATCAGAAGTCAATTTTGGTAGATAACACTCTTCATAATTTTTTTAATAATTGATCCTATTTTATCCTACTTAACTCCAAATTATTCAAGAGTCTGACTGTGTTGCATGGTCTCACTGGAATTCCCACTGAAAATGGGAAGCAATATTGATGGCACAATAGATCATACTGATGCAATCTTATAGGAGCAGACAGCATACAAGAAGACACAGTTGATGCTCCATGTGGCAATTACAGAATTTAGCTGTAGCACTTGGGTTGAGTACTTGTACCATCTCCTAATTAAATGATTCCGCTTCACAGGACTGCCATAGAGTCCTCTGATTGAGTAAATAAAGGACTGTACAAACTTCCACCATCTTAGCAAAGTTTTTTCCCTTTTCTTCTTTTCCTTTTGGTCTTTGGTGATCCCTCTGCTCCTGCAGCTATCATAAGGAAAGAAATATAAGAATGAAAAACAATTCTGAAGAATAAATAAAATAAAATGTTCTGGAACTGAACATCTCTGGGGCACATATGTTTAAAAAAAAACCACCTCCATATATCTTTACTTAATTATATGCTAGATTTCTCCTGATTCTGATTAAAGAATGACTGCATTCTTTTCCAAAAATTACGACATTCTATATAAATATCTAGGATAACAGAGAATATTCTTCAATCACTAAGCCAAGGAAGAAATCATTCAGTAAGTAATGGCAGGAGTCTGATGCCATCCCTCCACTGCACAGGCTATCAGCCAAAGAGCACCACACAGCTGCAGTTTTACAGAAGCTTTTTTGGAGTTCTGTTATTAGAAAAAAAACAAACAACCTGTTTTCCACTTTCCACTTTCAAGACAATAAAAGCTTTTCAGACCCTTTATTATATTTATAAATAAACAACCTAAACTAGCATATAAAGACATTAATTTTTGCAAGTACAGATATAAAAATCATGTGTATTATAAGTACATAAAATGTATGGCTATTCTTTTGTAGATAGGAATAAGGATAGAGGTATGCTATAAGGCCTATATTAAAACATAGGGAAATTATCTACTGTAATATCAGGGACTAAAGGAGTTGTGCCCATGATGTCCTGTTATTTAATAATTTCATACAAAAGACATCAGATATACAGCCAGTGGAAAAGTATTAAGAGATCATAATTAAATTATTTGGAAACTATCGACATAAATGACATCCCATCACTCTCCTGAAAAAAAGGGTGAGACAAATTAATCTTTTCTAGAACATCCCTGAACTGTATGATAGGTGAATTGCCTTAGCTTTTCCTATGCTCACTCATCACACAAAGTTCATAGCTCACTGTCAATTTTATTTTAAAACAAGCCCCATCTTCTACTTAGGATGCATCAATAATTGCAACTTTTAGTACGTAGCCTGGCACTGGCTTTTACAAATGTTTAAATTCACCTTGGTATTCTGAAGAACCCCAAAATTAGGTTCTCTCTTTAGAGAAATGACACATGGTTTACAAAATATTTCCCCAGAAACCACCTGAGTACTGTGTGGGTGTTGCAAACCAAAGCCCATGAAAGTTGTTTTCCAGGAGCAGGAATGGTTAACACAACCTGCCAGAGCTGTGTGTGTGTCAGCTGGGCTCTCTGTGCCAGCCCCAGCCACAGGCCACGAGGGTGTTCTCCTGCACCCGCGCGCACCCGCGCACCGCGCGCTTGGTGCTGCAACATGCTATTAAGATATTTCCTTCCTTTCATCCAGAGAGCATTACAGAGGATTAACCAGCTCTCCCTTTCTTCCCAGCACACTGTGATTCTCTAAACTCGGAATTTGTGTAATTCTGAAATTCAGACTGGAGGAGGTTTTCCTCATTCTGTGCAGATCAAAGGCAAACGGGAAAAAAACAAAATTATGCCTCATATACAATGCAAGGGCCTCTTCATTTCTAAGTTATGCAGATGACCCCTCCGCAAAAATAACAATCTCTAGGAACTTGGAAGAAGAAACTGTAGTCCCAGTTGCTTTGACCTAAATAAAGTGTCTGTGTAATTATCTTCAACAGGGCTTGCCAAAACATCATTTTATACTGTTCAAATGCATATTCTAAGAGGGGATGGAAATTTGAGGGACAGGATGGCAAGCAAAGTACATTTTATTTCTCTGAACAATTAGAAAGATTATAATAATACAGCAAATACTGTGCATCCTGCCACTATGTGCCATCTTCCATCCCAAAGGATCTCAAAGGGACTTGTCAGTAATTCCATTTTTCTCGTTCCAAAAAATAACATGTCAACCTTTAACTATTTTGTTCCATGCAGCACAATACATACTTAAATTTCCTACTACCAGTTTTGGTCTTGTGAAACTGACAATGTGCATTTGTTTGGGACTTTTTTTCCGGTGTTTCCAGTGTCTTGGGTTCCATACAGTCTTGATAAACAGGCATCTTTGCTTAAGTACAAGCCAAATTTTTCTCATAAATCATACCTGCCTTCTTCATTGCAGGAATTTTGCAAACCTTTTGCTCAAATCTTGGAGATGGTTGGGCAATTTTAGTTATGCAATAAGAAAAGTGATAAAATCTTATTTTGAAAGGATTTGCAAGGAAGTAAAATCTCAGTTCAGTCAGTGAAAATGGAAAATAAAAAAGGAAATTAAAAGTGAGAATTTTCTTTCTTTGAACAATGCTTTTTTCAAAAAAATTTGACTTTTGAACAAAATGTACATTAAACAAATAACAAAACTGTTTTAAATTGATAATCCATTACACAGGAAAACATGATTTACAGAATGATGTAAGAGTTCAATAGCACAACATCTATTTCATGATAGAAGTATAGATTGATTTGTGAGATACACACCCCAGCAGCTGCCTGAAACAGAAGATATGTTAAAAAAATAGGAGAAATTTATTCACCATTTGAAAATGTTCTGCAGTTCATAAAAGCTGAAGTTCAATTTCCTCAAAATTTAGAAAAAATGAAAAAAGGGAATAAACATCTCAGACTTTCTCCTCATTATCTTAAGCTGACATTTCCTTAACCTGACAAGTTAAATTCAAGAGTCTTTAGGATGTAACTGTTTATAACTTTGAGAGGGATTTTTATAGAGAGAAAATTATTCCCTGAATTGGAGTCTGGCCAGGGCACTGCAGAGAGAAGCATCTTGAGAAAAAGTGATCTGGTCAAAACAAGGGATACACTCATGCTAAACTGTTTATATAAAACCCTCCTCCTGGCACCAAGACAAGCTGTCAGACACTACCACAGTGACCATCACAAACAAAGCAGTAAAGCATTTCATCACGAATGTTATCCCACACTGTGCAGTTTCAGACAATAGACACCAGTTTGTTAGCAAAGAGTCTGAGCAATTTACCAGGAAATGTGAAAGCTGGTCAAATAGAGAAAGGAAAATATTTCCAGCCTATTACAGAAAAGTTAAACAAGGAACAAAACAGAGGATCTCTCACAAAATGATCTTACTAGGATGATATACAGATGCATGCCAATAGTCCCTCTGTTGTTAGAGCTTTATTAGGGCCAACAGTGAAAGGATAGTTAAGACAAAAATTGAGACTTCCTGATTCCAAAGCATACAATAGGTGATGAACCAGAAACATCTCAAACTACCATCAGGAGCCCCTGTTGGGATCAAATGCAACCTCATGAGAAATAATATATTTGTGAGGAAGATCCGTGTGTTGAACAGATAAAGCTTCAATCATGTCACACAGCAGTGGCTGGGTATATTATTCGCAAAAATCACAGAGACACACTTATTACAAACTCAGGACATTAACATGAAGGTGGTACTGAGACTCAATCTGCAGGATGTGGAAAGGAGCATAGCAGAAAAACATCCAGTAAACATCAGAACAGACTTTCAAAACACCCTGCTAACAGAAGAACCAAGTACAAGCCAGCCTCTTATCATCACAAGAATAAATTGCATTGGCACCAACATCAAGATGCCTGCAAGGTAAACACAAGGCTTTGTACAATACTGGCATGAGAAAGTAACTCTCTTAAACCCAGAAGAAAACATGTTAATTCTCCAAGCAAACTGGAAGCTCACAAAAGCTATCAAAGGGAAAACTTGGTGTGAAACAGTGTTAAGTTATATAACTGAGGAGAATTTTAAGTGTATAAGAAAGTCCTGCTAACCACATTTAATGTTGCTTATTTAAGTACAGTAAGAATCACATTAGGAAAGGTGGCTTCCCAAGTAGGTATATTGTGTTTTGATAGGCTGCTTATGTGATAGGTTTATGCATCTTTTATATATATATGTGTGTGTGTGTGTGTGTGTGTGTGTGCATATATATATAGATATATATAGATATATATATATATATATATATGTATGTATTTATATAAAATATCTTTAGAATCTCTTCTTTCAAGAAGTTCCTATGATAGACAACACTAACTATACGTGTAGGAAGGACTAAAACTGAACCATTCACCACTTTGGCTCTCTCTCTTCTTGTGGTTGAACATTATACACCAAGGACATCAGTTCACTTTTAGTTCACCTTTTCAAGCTTACCAGATAACACTTAACACATCCTTTCAGGGAAGTGTAACTTCTAGGTGCTGCCTCTTCTCCTTTCTTCCCAAGAGTGCAGTAAAGATGAAGCTGCTAATGTCCTTCAAATGAAATGACAACAGATGTAAAAGAGAAGACATTGTCTAAAGTTCTGAAGAGATGCTACTTGTCACCTTTTGCATTACCTGTTAGTGCTGTGCAGACTTAATGTTTCTTTTCTCTTAAAAGGGACTTCACATTTGTCCCTAGCAGATCCTTTGGCTTCCCTGGGCCTTTGTTTTGTTGTTTATTGGGTTTTCATCAGCAGGAACAATGCATGCTGTTTTTCCCATAGTGTTTTTGTACAATGTGACCCAAAATTTAACACTTCATTTCTTATTTTCTGCTACAGAAAATGCCAATATTTTGAAAAAACTTTTCCATTGAGACCAACTTTCACAGAGCATAGGAACAATCACATAGCCTCTGTGCTGTACTGTGGGCAGAAATGAATGATGTGCCAGTGTCCTCAGCCAACCACACTCCCCTCAACCACAGTTAACAAAGTATTAAATCTGACAAAAGTCCAGCTGATAATGAACCCAAATACACTGACGTCAAGAAGGCAGACAACTGTCCCACTGTTTATGATGTTCCATTTTTTGCAGCTCAGCAGGGTTATGTCCTCCTACGTGTCAAATGAGTGTGCAGCTCAAACGCCGTATCAATACACCCACCTACAAGAGGAAGCCAAGCCATTGGATTCATTCCGTGTATCTACAGCCACTAAATATTTGCAGTGAGTGAAAACACATATTCAGATTATAGCTTTCCCCTGCTAAGACTCATGTTTAAATAATTTTCAACTTCCTTTTTAATTATGTGCCTTGGAGCCTGCTTTCCAGATTGAATCTGCACCCTAGGCAGGCTGGATCTGCGCTAGAACAGCATGTCTCATTTCAGCAGGTAGCTGGTAAGAGATGGCACCCAAAAAGCTGTCTTCTGCAGGGAAGGATGAAAGGCAAGAGAAAAAGCTGAGTGGCTGAGGACCCCAGTTCAAGCAAACAAGGTGAAGAGATTTGGATATGTATGTTGTGCCTGCAGAGCAACAAATTGCCACGGTGAGATTCTCTGATTCTCAGCTCCAGTCAGCAAGGACGGCTTGAAATGGGAGGGTAACTAGAGCCAGCTCAGCCTTTTGAGGCCAGAATTTGCTCTGTCAGTTCAAATTCAGACAGGCAGGTATGGAAGCCGCTGCAAACACCCTGAAATTTTGCCCTGTCCTTTTAGAACAAGATAAATAATGTGAGAAGGACCAGCTGAGGAAGTGAAGAAGAGAGAAAAACTCTGACAGCCAATAACCCATCAGGGCTTCCCATTACACAAATCCTCACCAAGTGAGACAACACTCAGAGGGACAAAGGAATCCGTTAATTGTTTTCCTCTGAGTAACTCACACACATCTCTTGTCCAGTGAACCACTCTTTCCTGTACACCTTGAAAAATCACCTTTTATGATTCCTTCACCAGACCCTGTAAAAAGCATCACATTCAACTGTCTCTGCAATATAACTATGGTTGAAGATTGAATCGAATATGTCTGATGGTTATGGGCAGCAAATTCCTAAATCCCTTTATCATTTCAATTCTCCATGTATAATTTACATGAGACTATTATTAAACTATGGCTGTTCATTTTCTCAAGTTTAATTTCTAGAAGTATTGTCTTCAAAGCTCCAATTCCAAAAAAGCAACTAAGAAATTTGTTTTCCCCACTTAAAACTGCTCTTGATTTTGAGAAATATTGGAATTGCTTATTATTAAACCTTCTGTGTGAAAATTATCTTCCACAGGCATGCCATTACAGCAGGTACCAACAATATGCACCTACAGACTTCCAGTCACTCAGTGTGGGAGCAGAACTGAAGAATTTCTTTCTTTGGTCACAATTATTTTTTTTCCCTCTACTTTTCTATAGCCTCCTCTGTAAGAAAAGTGATATTTGCTGTCACAGCTTCAGCCTGACTATGTAAGTTAAAAACATGTCCTCTCTCCATTACATGATTACAGGCAGACTTTCAACTCTGATAGTCTATGAGCTAAAGTCGAGGAACGTGCGCCAGCTGTTACAAAACAGTTTTCCTGGAAAATAGCCACCAGACCAGCAGTCAAACTAGGACATTCTACATACAAGGAAGAATAAAATAAAAAAAAATTAAAAAAAAAAGAGCAGTGCAACACATGATTTTAATAAAGTCAGGAATGCCATGAAATGTCCAGAAGAAAACATGTCTATACTAACAACTAAATCTCATGAAATCCATGAGGATTCACTGCAAGAAGAGCACCATAGCACTGAAACACTCACCCCAACATCTTCACTTTCTATTAAAATCTGTTGCAGAAATTCAGGTATCCTTCTGTCCTGTTGCAAGTTAGATACTTGCTCATCTGAGTATCTGAGGACATCTCAATATGGGATGTGTCTCACATCCATCACATGTTCTTTGTTCTCTCATCATCTCCCCATGGAGGAGGAGTATGTGGCGCCAGGCCTCTTGTTTTCCTAGGGATTGTTGGTTTTTTTCTGGTTTTGTCTGCACATGTTTCTGCACACTGGATAAAGCAAGGTCACAAAGCATGTCTCACATTTGGAGTGGAAGACTGTGAGGCTTGTGATAGTCCTTAGCTTCTTAGGCTTTTGTTTTAACTGATGGCTTTAACCCTAAGGCTTTGTCTCCCTCCCAGGCAAGCTTTATCCAAATGAAAGAGTGCTCTCTTGAGCCATAGGAGCAAAACGATCAGTGTCCACCACCAGAATGCCATTTATGCAGCTTTCTAGAAAATTCAGTGAATAAACCCTGGGTGTTCCCTTAAGAATTCAAGAGAGGAGTCCTGGCTCAGTCCCATTTCTGATTAGAAATTACTAGGTCTAATGATCCTCACACTATGAACCATGACAAAAAAAGCTGCTGCAGCTTTTATTTAACACCCAAACCAACTTCTGCAACAAGTGTTCACACTATTTAACTTCAGGAAAGAGCTCTGCTGACAGACCAAACTCCCATGTGTTTATAGGCTGGGGATTCAGAGCTAGGAGCCTACTCATTCCCCCAGATATCCAGCTCTTATGCCAGTGTCCTCATGCCAGCATGAACACAAATCACACCAACACTAACCACAGACCTACACACAAATAAGAATTAATTTAAGGACTTACTGACCATAATATTATGTAAAATTCAGGAGAAGCAGTTGCAAGATGTGACAACACTGCATGGCCATGATTGCTGGCATAGATCATGAGAGGAAGGAGGATGTTTAGTCAGCTTGTCCAGGATGTAGTGAGAGCTGTTGGCAGCTGGGAAGGACAGTTTTGGGCAGTCAGGGAAATTGCAGGTGGATTAAACATTTCGGAAGGTCTGGGTTGCAGGAGATTGAGCAGCTGAGAGGACAAGGGGTCTTTAAATACTCTCATCATGGTTGGGAGGGGCTTCTCTTAGACTGTCACTGGATGACCCCGTGAATTTCAATGGCAAAGCAAAGCCATTCTGACATGCAGAACTGACAGTGCCGAAGCCAAGGAACACAGGAAGGCATTGCTGCTTGTTTAGGTTTGGAATTTCAGTGATTCTGCTGCAAATTGCCCAAAGGAACTGCTGTACCTGGTGGCTGAGGTTCACAGTGTGCAACTGAAAAATAAGTCTAAGAAAATGAAGCAAGTGTGTGTTTAAATACACCTATTAGTTATTCTGAAGATTCAAAGCAAAGTTAATTGTTCTAGAAGCAAGAAATCTTACATTTAAGACAATAAATAAATGTCAGATCATCAAGAATAGCAGGGAGAATCACATGTTTAGCACATGCATATCAAGGTTTTTTAATGTTATCAGAGGTGAAGTTCTTTCAAGAAATGTAAAGTACCCTGGTTTGGCTTGAGCATAAGTATTCCCTTAGAAACACTAACCAGTTAGGTAAAAATCTACAGAAGACTATTTTGCACAGACCTTTTGTCCTAGATATGAGTGAAACAGGAATAATTTCATGATGAGATGCACTCTACCCTCTGTTCCCTAAACAGGGCTCAGTTCTAACTTCACCTTCATCTATGAAAACACTCCATCATAAAATTTTTGTACAGACATGAGCAGTTTATTGTACATTGCAAGCACCAGTTCAAGCCATGATATTTGTGTTGTGCTTCTAAACATGCCAAGGTGTGTTTGGACTGGGCAATATGGGTTAATTGTAACTTTACCAGTTATATATTGCAAGCAAAACACTGACAGTAAAACGTGAGACAGAAAATCAATATGGTTACAGACAAATTAATTATCAATGGTATATGGAGTTAAAAATAATGAAATGAGATCATCCACTTAGTTATTTTCAATGTTCTGTGCCTCTGTGGTCCTCTTTTGAGTTTAGAAAATTCTCCATAGGTCTGCAAAAGCAGAATAATTGCCTGTTCAGTCAAGCTCCTTTCTCCTTCTGCTTCTGCATTGTAAACTCAGACACACTTCACCAGACCCAGCCATAGCCCTGTGCCTCAGATCACATCAGTTCCTGGCTGGCTGGATCCTCCCATTAAGGCTCTCATGCCTTATTATCTCAAATGGAATGAGTACTTCCAATTTCCAAACCTTTCCCCCTTTCCCCACTTCCTGCTCAGGTCCCCAGCAGTGAAACCTCCCTAGCCATTCTGCTGACCCTCACCTCCTACAAAGCCCTGCACTTTCTCATTGCCTTCCCATCGTTTCCCTGGCCTGGATTTCATTCCCATGCATTCCTTGTTCTCTCCTTGCTTCTTTTGGCTTATCCCTTATTTTGCATCCTCCACATCACCCGGGCTTTCTGAAGTTCTTCAAACTCGTTTGAAGGGCTTCCATATCTCCATCGCACCTGCAGCTCCCACAATCTCCTCTGCTACATGCCTTTAGGTCAGGTTTCCAACTCCAATGGTACAGTTACAGACTATCCCTTTCCCAAGACAAAAGCAAATGTCTTTGGGCCAAATCCGAATCTGATATGCATCAGCTTGGCTCTCCTGATTTCAGGGGAAGGCTGCAGGCTCCAAGCAGCTGAGCAGCTCACAGGCAGCTTCGCCCAAGGGGATGACTGCACCACATCACACTGAGAAGTTCTCATTACCCCAGTAATGGCCATGGCTAGCTCTGCCTAAAGGCCAAAGACAGGAGCTGGAATATTATGTTTTTATAGTTGTGGGTCATTTGCAGTTCTGTCAGATACATAATAATCACAACAGACTTTGTTTGGCTGTTTGCAAAAACTTGAAATTGCTTGCGGGAAAAGGGTGAAAAGCAACAAAAGGACTTAATTAACACGTATTCACTGAGGTCACCCAGTTATGACACATACATTTGGTTAAAAAAATACACTTTTGTTCATTGTCACAAAAACTGGCAATTCCGATTTACAAGGCCCATTTCTGTCTGCTGACTCCACTGTTCAGTTTGGAGTCTCCCTTAGTGCCAGCATGGAACAGCAGTGGCCTCCTGCAACCAACATTTACGTAGGACAAAGTGTGATTTTCCAGGTTCTCCTCCCTCCTGGATTACCAAACTTTAATTAACAGGACTCAGAGGTCAGTAACTCAGACTTTCCACATTAAGAGATCCTTTCATCAACAAATTATGGCTCTGATGGTGCCGCAGGCGCAGCCCTGGGACAGCAGTAGGTGATGACGGCGAGTCAGCCCAGGAGCAGCCCTGGGAGGCTGAGCTGCTCAGAGACAGCCCCGGCAGCGCAGAGGCCCCGTTCCTACCCCTTCCTGGGGCAGACAGCTCTGTCTACCCGCAGAGGCCCCGCTCCTGCCCCTTCCTGGGGCAGACAGCTCTGTCTACCCGCAGAGGCCCCGCTCCTGCCCCTTCCTGGGGCAGACAGCTCTGTGTACCACCAGCGTGCCCTGCCCGTGACAGCCGCGCCGGCCCCGGGAGCCGCTGCCCGTGGGAGCGGGAGCTGCCGGAGCCGCACCCGCGCACCTGGGCACAGGCGGGTTCGCAACATCCTCACTCCTCTGCACGGACACACTGATCTGCCCCAACAGGTTTCGCTCCCCAGCTGCAAAATGACTGAAATATTCTCAGATGATAGGTCTCTGAGCAAGATGAATGTGCTAAGAGCCAGGGCCAAACCCTCAGCTGTGGAGACTTAGAGCCACGGTGATTTCATGCAATACGGAGATTTGCTTTATTGTTTGGTTTATGACATTTGTTCCCCCCTATATTTCCCCGTAAAACAAAGCTGTTGTGCTCTAGCAACAAACTTTGAGTGGACATTTTTCTATTTCTTTGGCCACCCTTTTGTTTTTCATTCCCTTCTTTTTTAAGCATTTTAACCTGATAGATTTTAAATTTAGGAAAAAAAAAAAAATTCATTGCTTACATAACTTCCAGTGCTCCATTCTGACTAATGAAAGCCAGCAAACCTCAAAGTAAAACCAGTGTGAACAATGGTGCTACAAACGAAGAAAGAAGACACTTAGCAGAAAGTTGCCAAGAGAGGCTGTGAGATGCCAGATAAAAGCCAGGGATGTATCTGAGGAAACAAGGCAACTGTAAGAGATAAGAAGGCAGATATAGAGATTTAAGCTCAAGAAATAAAGCAGGTTTTTGTAAATCAGAACAAAGATATAAAGACAAAGATGAGAGAGAAAACCAGGAAGAACAATATGGAATTTATCAAGACAACACTGAAGAAACAAAACAAAACTTTAAAGTACGGTAGTAGAAAGCACAAGAGAGGGAAATAACATTTTATTGCAGTGCTGGGAAAAAGAACTCTGTAAGTGACAGGGCACAAATCATTAAAAGAACTGAAGTATTCTACAGAGACTTGGAGTCCTGCGTTTACAGCAACTAGCCAAGAAAAGAGTTTTTGCCTTCAAAAAGCACCTCTGAATTCACAAATGAATGAAATGCGTGGCCTGACCAAAGCGTACAGTAGGTCAAGGCACTGGCAGGCAGCTGCCTTTGATAATCCATGCAACAGCCTGTCAGACAGCAGTGTGCTCGTTCTGATGTCTGTTTAGTGTCCTGTATAAAAAAGAGCTGTTGGTTCCCCTTGCAGGAGATACTTGTCTCTCTTACAAAGAATACCAGGGTAGTTGGCACAACCAATCCTCTGAGCAAAGACACTGAGAGATAACTGGGCACAGAGATTTTTATTTTTTTTTATAATATGGGCTAAGACATAGAGATATTCTGAATGAACAAATACAGCACCACAGTTACTAACATTTAGCATGACCTCTGCTAGGAAGGTCATTAGAGACTGTTTCAGAAAATTTTAGCAAGCTGCCATGAAGTGCCTACACCAGCCTTCCACATTTGATTGCCAGCCCCCAAGTATGACCACAGCAGCAATGTGTGGGATCAGAACAAAGGTCTGCACCTTTTTTCTCCAGCAGTGCCCAAATACAGGAGCATGTGAAACATCTAAGATCAAGGCAGCATGTACAACACTTCTGTAGTCTTCCAGTCCTCAGCCCTTTGTGCCGCAGCAACCTCCTAGGCCAAAGATGGATTCTGTGTATTCAGGAATCCTGGGGTTTCTTTTCTGCACTCTGGCAAAGCCTTCCCTTTAAGGCATGTAAACCTTTATAAAGAGATGAATCAAGGAGTGCTTTGGCTTACCTGCATGTAGGGTGAAAAATCACTTCTGACCTTCTCCAGCCATCGTCATTTCCTCCATCCCTATAAACAAACACATTTTTATGAACCTCAAATATCTTTTTCATGGTCTGCAGAGATCTTTTCTTAATTGTTCTTTCCATATGTTGCATCTTCCCTGTAGACCTTCTCTGAATAAGATCCACGATGAACCACTTGAAAAAGAAAATACCACCAGTGGTCCTTGCGTCTGAATTGAGGACCAGCAGAAGGCAGTTTTGTGTTAATGGTGTGGGGCGGGGGGGAGAGATTTAGTGACAGAGGGAAGCAACATGGAAAATATTTCTTTCAGAAAAAGAAGGCAGGAGAGATTTGAGAATGTATTGAAATTAACTTATTTGTCTCTGACATACATGCAGAAATGCAATGCAGGTGTAATCGAATTTCTGTAATAGAAATCTTCTGTACAAAGAGAAGATCAGAAGAGGTCCCCTCGACTCTTATGAAGCCCCATCATGCTGAAGCAGCCCAACAGAACAGGCAGAAGATGCCAGATCTCTGACCAACCCATCTTCCCTACTGTCTTATCACACCAGCCCAGGTTGCCCCTGCACCAAAAGTGAAAGCCCCTTAGGGGATAGCAGCCAGATCTGCCTTCCTCTGAGCTACTTGGGTAGCTTCACTCCCCTCCTAATCTATCTTGGAAGAGGTGATTTCGCGCTGCCCTTATCTTAACCTCCATTAAACCATCTTTAATTCCACAGTGCCCCTTAATTTTAGTAAGATCAACCACAGATTAAGACACTATTCAGGGCAGGAGTGACCCTACCCTCCACTTTTGCCTCTAAGAATCAGTCTGGGAAGTATTTCACAGGTATTTAACAGCCGGTACCTGTTACCACTCCTCCACAGATACTTAAGAGACCAATCTATTTGTTTATAGTATTCATTTATCCTAGCCTAAGCAGTCAAGTGCTACCCTACAGTGGCAGAGCACTAATGGACAAACCCCTTACAAAGTAAAACAAGAGAAAACCAAGACAAAACACTTGCAAATCCTTACATCTTCTTCAACATCACCTACAACCCTCTGCCACCAGCTCCAGGGTAATTGCTAACACGGTAGGTATGGGCTCCAATTAGGCAATCTGCAAGGGGTTAAACACTTGGGCTGGATCTCGGAGCTTCTGCCGATTTTTACCACCTACAGATCTGGCCTGAGATCTGCTGTTTTCCCTCGACAAACGCGAGAAAGAATACATCTTCTGCATCCTGTTAGCATTCGAGCAAACATCGTGTTTAATATTAGAAGCCGGTATGCATGTGGTTGCTTAGGAATGAGAAACATCCTTTTGCTATGCCCTCCGATATGCACAGGGTTGCTGTGGGATGTTTTTGTGCATTCTACTTGAGCAGTTACCAGGGTCTAGAGTCCACGGGAACATGACATTGTAATCTTGGTCATGTTTTATTTATGGGAAATAGCGCAGCAGATAGGGTGTGTTAACAAACAAAGATGATTGCTTCAGGGGCACTCTCTCGTCCTGAGGTAATTAAGACAAAGTAGTTTCACTGGTTGGGGGATTCATACTGCAGACAACCTTTCCCTTGCTAAAATGATCTGCAGCAACCAGGCCAAAAAGGCTAAATCAGAAGCAACGTGGGTAGTGTTTTATCTTTGGTTAAAGGTGAATCATTAAATGGCACTGACATAAATTATACTTCTTAAAAATCCATACAACGTTAAAAGCTACTGAGAAGAAAATGTCATTCTCAGAGATGTGCAGATTTTCAGCTGGAGAAATAGCCAAAGAATTGCTGCTATAGCCCAGCATCTCTTTCACTTCTTGAACTGAAAACAGTAACTGTCACCAAGGCCACCCTAACCACAAACCCTGAGAGATGCTGGCCTGACAAAACATGTAAACTCAGAGTCAGGCTCAGCTGTCAAAGAATCTCAGCATCACAAGGGAAATCTATTCCGCCATCAAAGGTCACAACTCACAGACCTATGGCTGCTCACATTTGTTGGTTATTTGCAAACTGTATGGCTGTGATCACAGCCCTGCAGTACTTGCTGCAGAGGAACAGGCAGAAACACACACAAGGCACAGCACAGGTTTCACTGGGAAGTACACAAAGACCCTCCTCTTTGTCCATTGCCTCTTCTCCCTTCTTTTATTGCTAGCCCCATCCCTTCCACTGCAACATGTCCAATTAGGAAACTCTCCCCATCTCCTTCTCCCTCTCCAGAGCAGGACAGCTTCTCCTGGTTATGGGCAGGTGCCTTGGATAGCCAGGTCAGGCTGATCCCGTGTGATCTAAGGCAGTCACGCCGTGCTCTCACCAAAAGTGGGGAATGTCCTTGCTCCCTGAAGTTTTTAGCTGGCCTATTGAAACCAACAGGACACTTTTCACTGATTTAGGCAATCTCTGGGTGAAGTTTCTTTGTGGAAAAACCTAATTTCTTAGACCCTGAGACATAAAAACCATGCTATAAAAACACATCTCCCAAAGAAAGTCCCTTAGGACTAAGGAATAAGATCAAAACCCACCAGAGCTGCACTTGGAAGAGCTGCACAAAATTTCTGGTTACTTCATAGAATTTTTTGTATGACCTTCAACAAATAAATTAATCTTTCTGTGATTCAGGTCCCCATTTATAAAACTATTATAATAGTTTTTCTCTTACTGTTTATACATGCTGCCCAAAGAGATTAGGTCTCACAAAAGCAGAGGCAACAAGCTCCAGCACTGCTTTTCTGGGACAGTTATAAGCATATGGGGCATTTCAGAGGCATCAGCTATAAAGGAGTTCATTTTCAGGATTCCCCATTTTTCACTAATAGGCTAGATTTGCTGTATAGAATGCTTACAGCAGTGCTGCTGTCTTCTGTCAGTATTAACCCAGAAGAGTGGTCTGCTCAAAGAAAAGACAATTTGAAAAGAAAGAATAAATACACTTAATGAAACCTGACAGGTAGATTTCACTTTTCCAGGGAAAGACATTAATTGCCCCCTTTGCTTTTAACTGTCCTATGTTGATATTTTAAAGTAGATCAATATAGTAAAAACCAGTATCTTGATTGCTTGAACTGTACTTTTAATTAGGCTAATTTGCCTCATTTTCTCTGTGTTAATTTAGGGGCTAAAATCAGGTCTGGTGAAAGAAGGGAGAATTCTTTCAAAGGTTACGTTGCTTTAGCTTACACCAGGTCTGAATCTGGTCTGCAGGTCTTTTTTTGTGTTTGATGAAGCCTGGGTGAAGGCAAGATTGCCATTGAACTTCTCTGGTTAGTAAACATCAAAAAACCCAAAGCCCCTTGCTCTTTTAAGATGCCATTCAAAGGAGCCATGATCACTAATTTGTGAGGAAAGGTTTGCAAAGGAAAAATTCTGGGAGTGACATAAGGTGAAATTCCTTGTGAAGATGCAGTGGATTTGTTTCTTCTTCCAGATACCATGGAATCATATGATTCCCCACAGAGGGGGAGAACACCTTTTCAACATTCTTTTCCCTACTTGAGAAGAGTTATCTCCCTCCTTACTTTGACTCCTTCTGCTCATATTTGGACAAATAATCCAAATTATTCCAATATTTCCTCATCAAACATACACAGCTTCCTTTGCTCCCTTTAGGTCAGCCTTCCAACTGGACTGCGTTGTTTTTGATTCTTATGAGCTGAACCCACAGCTGGATGTCCAAAGTCCTCACCAGTGCTGGGCAGAGTGCACATCACACCATTTACAGGCTAGTCTGGTTGATGAATGCCATGGTGCTGTTTGTCTTTTTGCAAGAGTGTATTGCTGTCTCTCTGTCACTTATGATCCTTAATACCCCTTTTTTTTTCCTCTGACCAATGACTGTTTAGTAAATTAGTCAAATATTAAGATCAGTTTGAAAACCACTATCAGCCTTTCACACAGTGTTGATCTTTCACAACCTTGTTTGGTCTGCAAATATAAAAAATTCTCTTCAGTCTATCACCTAAGGATGTAATGAAATTAAATTTAATTGCAAAGAACTGGCCCTAGTTCTGACCCCTTAAAACCTGCTCTATTTTGAGAGTGGCTCCTCCAAGATGACTTTGTTCCCCTCAAGCTGTATGTGTCTTTCTCTTCCTGAACAGAAAAGGTGCCTTGAAAAGAAAATTGGGAGTGTGTAGTAATACAAGCAAACTGAGATATGATATTTGGCTGGTAGACACAGAGGCAAGCTAAACAACACTTTACTTGTAGGCATGCAGGTTGTTCTGGTGTCCTTTGTGCTCAGAGGATCTGAATTCATTTTTCTTTGAGCTCCTATTTCACTTAAGCAGCTATTATGTGGGACAACTGCAGAAGCAGATCACCAGACCCCTGGGCCAGATGTGTTTCACAGATCAAGAAATTTCACTTGAGGCACAATTACCTGTACAAATTACTTCACGTTAGCAGTTTAGGGAGAAATCAATGTCCAGTCTTGCCCAGCCAGAGAAAGAAGGACTGAAACCTCATCTGTAGGAAAACACCATGGTGAAGAGAAATATACTGATTTTACATTGAGGAATCATTCATCACCAGGTTAAAGTGGTGACATGAAATCACATTGGAATAACAGCTAACAAAAGAAGCAGTCTGAGTGTGGAAAATCACGTGAACTCTCTGGCCAAGGTTTTTGCATATCAAGACAAGTATATACTTCTGGGAAAAATTGCTTGAGAGATTACATCAGACTGAAATGACAAAAAAGTTACTTCATTCTGCTGGCTGATCATTCACATACCTCACAGAAGTTCCTACTGACATGACAGTCGACTTATTTTGCCAAGAGTTACTGCTTTCCACTACTCACTCTTTTTTTGAGGATTGACTTATTGGGAACTGACGTGCAATCAGGTAATTTGGTTTAAAAACACCTCCTGCTTTAAAAAGTCTGAAGAACATGGTACCCTTTTTATATATCCAATATTAAAACCATTTACCAAGCTGAGTTGGATAGCACAAATTGTAAAATCACTCTCAGTTGATAAGTAAATATGCCTCTCTGCCTTGGCACAGCAGAGTGATGCTGATTTACATCAGCACATATCCACTTTAGTTTGCTCCCCCACAAAGCAGAATTAGAAAATTCATTTCTCTAACTTACTACTAAAACGGAAAAAAAAATCAGTTTTTAGAATCCACATCTGGGAAGACAATCCACCTTCATAGACACAGCCCCATCTCCACTAGTCATTACCACTGTTCTGCATACATCTGCTGTGGAGTATCCCTGTGTGCTGAATGGACAAGACATTCTACAGCCATCACCCCACAGAAAATGTAGAACAAAGTGTGCCAATTGAAATTGTACTGTTAAAGTCCTCTATTTTTCTCTGATTAGCTTGATCTGCCAGTAGTGAACTGGTTAATCTACCTGACTTTGTACTAGAGGGAACAAGGAGCACCTATGAGAGCTATACTGCCAGTCTTTCATAGAAAGAATAAACTATGGCAGAGAAGTAAACTGCCAATGTTTCACAAATCAAACTTCAAAACTAGTGCACACATAGCAACATTTCCATCAGAGAACATTTTTTCATGCAGAGATATGAATTTTTGACTAAAAACGTGTTTCCCTCAACAAGAAAGTTCATGTTTTTTGTCACTTGTAGATTGGGCATCTTAAATAGCTAAGATTTCATACTATTATTTCAAGTCTTTGCAATAAACCAAATTGCACATCTAAATTTCAACCTCCTGCAGGTAGAGAGTGGTATCCACCAGGGTGTCATTCTAAGAGTTTCATAGGACTATTGCAACACTTACAAGCCCTATTGATCTGAAGATAACTCTGCAGCCCTTCATATCCAGTGAAATGATTAAAACACTGTCTTGGCCAAGTGCTGCTTACCCTGAATTTGCATAATCTGTTCAGTACAGTGATGGGTTTCTCCACCAGAAACACGAGGAGTTAGGAGTTAGGTCTCTCTTTAGTAAAGATGAGGTTAAGCCACAAACTGAAACAGGATGGATCTGGCATTTCAATTCCTTTAAAATGTTCAGGCATTAAAAGCAATAATTTAAGCCATATGAATATGAGCAGAATAATACCTGTGACAAGATTTTTTTTCTAAAATAGCTTTGGACCACTGCCTTTTTTTCAATATTCATTTGGAAATACAAAGGTTGTTAAAAATCAGTGGGTCTTAGAACTCAAGTTATCTCTAAATGCGATTTAAAATCCTATTTCACTTAGGTATTTTGAAATGTCTAACAGTCCTGATTCATCAATGGTCCTCCAACACATTCCTTTCATCTGAACATGATTACCATGTGAAACATTATTTTCTCCCTTGTTTATATCTCTTAACATCTCCTTACCTCTCTTCTTCTAATTCTGTATTTGTGTAATTTCATTCTGTCAGTCATTTGGGAGTATTTTGCTGGAATGGTGCTTTTCTCTGGGAAGCTGCATTTGTTACATCATTGCTAAGAATTCAAAGTATTCTGTAATAAGTGTCTGGATTCTGATTAGATTGCTTCAGCCACATCCCAAATAGAAACTGCTATTGCTATCAATATCAATTTTCCTTGGGTTTGGTTCTGGTTCACATTGGAAATATATTACATGAAGACTCTACTTCTTTGGCCTCCTTTTTCACTCCAACAATTCTTCTCAGCATCACATCACACATTAACTCACAGAGAGTTAAATGAGGAGAGCTTGTCCTGAGTTCTTTGTTCTGTGCTTCGTGTCTCCTTGGCTTTCCTAATTTATTTTAGTTTCACTTTGTCTCTCTTTATCTCACCCTGTTGGGAAAACCTATTTAACATTGTGAGTGAAGTCCCACATGTAGTTTTATGTAGTTTTATCCATCTTCACATATGAATAAATACAATGGGGGAAAGAATTATCAACATACCTTCTAGTGATACTTTGCTACTGTGGAAATTTAGCATGTACTAGATTATCTTGGCTAGTCATTGAACTTTGCTTTATGATCTATTGGTTTCTAGTGAAAAAAAGCATTTTAGGTATTTTAATAGTGTGTCATAGAATGTTATACAGACATTGTCCACATGCAATGGGTGCTCCAATTGTGATTTCTAGCAGGGAAGCAAGAGGTCTTCATTTATCATTGTAATATCCATTTTAAATCAGTCACTAAAGTGACTGACAATCTTAAGAACATAATGTGGTGGACTAAAATAAGCTCAGCTACACTTTTCTGTTAATTAGGAGAAATTCAAATGAAACCACTATTATACTCTAGCTTTCTACAGGTACATAAATATCTAAGTTAGGTACAGAGAGATTTATACATTGTTTTTGCACACTTACAAGCATCTAATATGTTGCTTATTGGACATCTATTCTTTACGCTTAAAACATTTTTGAAGAGCAATATTTTTTTTGCATTACTGTAATTTCTAGTCAGTTTTCAGGAACAATTAAGTCATCATTGTTTTCTTTCACATTCTCATTAGCTTTTATGTTCTCTGACAATACCTATGATTTCTACTATAATCAGCACAGACACTAGCCAACTCCATCTGAAAATATGCAAGTGATCTTCATTTGCACCGAAAGTTTGTCACAAATATCCTGACAGAATAAGAAATGATTTAAAAGATACACATAGAAGGAAACCTGCATCTAACTTTTTTGCAGAGGAGGTAATCTATGAATCAATACCTTGTCTACATATGCAATGGTCTCCTCATTAGTTTGGGAAGTAGAAGAATCAGAACAAATTTTTAAACTAGTCTCACCCTCAGACTGCAGTCCTACAAAGCCCTGAATTGTGTGTCCACTCTCAGTAAATTTAGTACTGTGGTTAAAGCCATGGGGAAATGGACAGTAAAAAGAATGGATGAAGAATCTTTTCCTACCAGCCAATTTTTTTTTAGTGTACAATTACATTTGATTCTGTTGTACATAACAGCTTGTTTAGGAAATGTACTGAAAGAAATAGTCTTGCATTGGTAAAGCATTGGTGAAAGGAGTGAACTGGTCTTTTCCATCTCTCACATGTGTGATCTCAGAGAATGGTCTGTCATCTGCCAGACAATAAAATGCATGTTGTCATTGAGTAGCTAAAGGTCAGTGTTTAGCTGAGCTAGGAGAATAATTCAGAGCAAATCAACTATTAGGCAAATGCTGCTTCTTTTTTGCTTACAAGTTGTCTGCAAATAGATCACAATTTTCTCAAATATATTCATTATTCAGAATTATTTCCTGAATGATTTTTGTGTGTAATTATTGGTCTGTTCACAAGCCTTTCATTTTGGGTGCTTGGTTTTCAAGCTGTTTTAATTGGGTGTACAGATCACATGGCATCTTTCTATCCTTTGGTAGGCTAAATGTAATTCTGTCCTTTGGTAGGCTAAATGTAACTCTTGGACTCTACTTTCTGATGGAAAAATCTCAGTTACTGTCTCGGAGTTCAATGACCACTATCGTTCATTTATATGTTACCATCATTTATGTAAGTTTTATGTACATAAAACCACTAAAGCAGATTCAAGTCCATGGAATACCCCTGCAAATCAGGAGTAAATGTATTGAATCCAAAGAAGAAGTGTATTAAATCCAAATATGGTGTACAACTAGTGTGAAGAATAAGGACCTTGAAAAATCAAATTTCCTTTATAATAGTTTTTCATTATCATTACAAAGCTGATTTTAATTACCTCTCCTTTCGTACCAAAGTTTGAATTCCATTGGTTTCACTTGTATTTCGCAAAGATTTTTCTCAGCCCTCTTCCTTTACCAATTATAATGGAGTTCTTGGATTACACAAGTATGTGCGAAACAGGAGTAACCAACCCAAGGATGTCACAAAGAGACTCATTTGGATTTAGTTGTTTGCAGCTTTATTTGTGTGATTTCTCACATTTTCTCTGTCAAAAGGGCCTAATTCTACTTTTCCCCCTCATGCCAATGTGTGTGGGTAATCAGGGCTCTGACAGACAAGTTCTAGCATATTCAATGGTGATGAGTTAAGGCATTACAACTTCCAGGATGTCCAGAATTCTCCTTGCCAGGCAGATATCACTTTCCCTAGCAGAGGCAGTAGACAGAGACCCCTTGTACCTCCAAACCCTCCCAGCCACAAGCTACCATGCACAGCAGTCTTTGAGCACCACATCAACATCTGCAAGGCCTGCAGCATCTTTACAGCAGGCAAAATGACATGGTGATGTAAAGCTTGGCTGGAGTGAAGTCATGTTTATGGGGTGTCAAAAACACCCCATTCAAATGCAAACTGTACAAAACTTAGAAGTAAAATGCAACAGCCCTTACAGCTCACTTCAGAAGGCATCCAAAATGAACATGGCATTTGGGAAATTATAGCGTGAACTATTGCCCAATATAATTGTCAGCGTCAGGCTCTGATTTCATTTTCACTGTTTTTTCATGAGTGCAACTTTTCAAAGCCTGCAACTTTTATATCACTCTGAAGCCTTGATCCAGCAAAGCGCTTACACACATACCTAAATTTAGACTGTAGATTCAGGGAGCCTGAGATCAGGAAGGGACCATCTGTAGGAGCTCTTCTGTAGCACACACCACTTAGCTTCCCCTCCTGACTTCTGAGTTGAGCCAAATACTTTAAAGTCCAGGAGCAGTTCCTTTGAAATGAATTTCAATTACCTGCCTGCTTTGAATCAAAAGCCTGCTACATGGTTTGTTGGACCAGGGCCTCTAGGAAACTAGAATCTGGTCTCTAACACTCCAAATCTATCTTACGCTTTCCAATAATGGTTTGAATAACAATTCTCTTATTTAAGATTTCCATGCATTAGCTAACAGGTTGGCTTGATAAAGAGTATCAGGACAGTGAACTGCCTGTAGCTGTCAGGTCTATCCTCTAAATGCAAATTGTGTGAAATTCTGCCTTTGAATGTTCATGTCTTTGTCCCTAGCTGAGAAGGAGGAGCAGATGTTTAGCTGCAGTTACATTTTGGTACTTCTCACATAATGCAGTCTGTGGCCCAAATTCAGGTCCTGGTTGAATTTGTAAGTGTTCTCCCTATTTGCATTGGCATCCAAAAAGCAGAACAGGGTAACAAACCTGAGTGCATACACCATACGGTTACATTTATGGGGAGGGAAGGAAAAAGCCACGAGCAAAGTACTTCTCAGCACCTTCAGAAAACTGAGATAGTGGCCCCAAACATACCATAATTTTGTGTGAGAAATGTGTCTGTTTCAAGCATTATTCTACCACTTTCTCTCAAGACCTCTATTCAGGATATATCTTGCATTCTATTTAAGTTCAAGGGATGAAAGCAGAACTTGAGCACCTGCTTAGCATCATTCAGGTTCTCACATATCCTTCTCAAAGATTTCTCTCCTGATGGACTCTCATGAGAACTGACCGAAAATATGGCAGGAGCTCTATCATCTGTACTGAGGCTTCAACCCCATGCTCTCTTCTTTTTCCCCTTCCCACCCCTCAGTGTCAAAAAAACAGGAAAGACAAGATTTGGAGATCAAGTCAAATGTCCAATTTATTTTTATAACTTGAAACTGGAACAAACGTTGTTTTGAACGAGCGTACAAATGAAATGGTAGACACATGCTGAACTCAACATTGTGACAATAAGGGGAAAAAAAGAGGCCAAAAATCTTGTACAGAGAATAAAAGGAACAATAAATATTTCACTAAGCCATATTGAAATGACCTCCAGCCATCTCAACATTTTATCCATAATAAAAAAAAAAAAGTGCTCTCGTTTTTTAAACAGAGCACAAATACCAAGCAATAATAAATAGTTCCAAACTTGTAGTAAAAGACAAAACCTCCAAGTAAACAACAAAAGCTCATACAATAAGTAATAGAAAAAGGTAATAAAAATATTTTGCCTTGCCGGTACAAATGCAAACAACTTAAATCAATGTTACTTTGCTTTGCAGTTCTAAAATACAAAGAGCACCATAAAAATGAGTTTACCTGTGATAAACAAAACCTTGGACTGTCTTTTACATAGGACTGGGATGAAATGCTGATTTTTTTAACCCTTTCCTTAAAAATTTCTATTCTTCTTTCCAAAACCAGGTTTCTGCACCTGTCCTGTTGCCAGGGAGTCAACTGGAGTTTTGTTCTGGACTTCAATGGCAGCAAGACTAGACACAATGAAAGTAATAAATTCAACCTTAAAAAAAATGTAAAACTAAAAGTGTGAAAAGAACTACGGCAGCATTCTAGCTATGTCCATGTTATATTGTGCTTATGGCCTAGTAAACTACGGCTCTTCTAAGCAAGAAGAAAAGGAGGGCCATTTCAGTATCACTACAGTCTGCAGAAACACAACCCTTGTGCTTTTGGGTGACTTATTGTTAGTTTCAGTGATCTAAGTCACAAAATTAGACAACTGCTGGTGTTAGCTATCCTGGATAATTAAAAACGACAGTGAGACTGAAACTCCTAAACAACTTACAATAAAATGAAAGGTGAAATTGTTTCTTAAATCAATGAATTATGGACTGAAAATGTGCAGTTAACTTCTGATCTTCGTTGCACTGATGCAAGTCCAAGAGATTCTTCTGAGTTCTGTCGCATGACTGGATTCATACAAAAGCCAGAGATCTGAATTTTCACCAAAAAATGAAAATGTGCCTTTAAGGGACCACAATCCAACCTCAATTATGCTGGAATAATCCAAGACTAAGAGTGATGAATAATTCCTGATTTATATCAGTTTAATTGAGATACAGAATTTGTCCAGAAGACTTAAGGGTGCGACATTCAAGCCAGGAGGGCGTATATCTATCTGGTAAGGTGGACCAAATTCTCCCTACTGTCACACCCATGCCTCTCCAATTGCTCCAGTGGTTCTGCTCTGATGAAAGCGGAATAATTTGGCATGGCAATATATTTTTTTTCTTGTTTTTTTTTTAAGTTTTACCGTCATTTTCTGCAAGAGCGGTGATAATTTTCTCCTCCCCTTCACTAAAGCATTAGTGCTTCTTCTGCCACGTCTTCCCCTCGACCCAAAAGGGAGAGAGTGTGAGAGAGAGAGAGAGAAAAATAACTGCAAAGAAGAGAGACATCAAAAGGTACAGGATTTCATCCCAGTCCCTCAAACATTCAGAAATTTATGGAATGTACAATTAGAAGTGAACAGCAGCAAAGCAGCTAATAACATGGACTGGCAAGACCTGTACACGGAGTCGATCCTGTTCTGACAGGGAAGAGGAGGGCTGTGCCTGGACTAATTTTACTTCAACCCGATTACAGCTGTACCAACAGCAGGCCATTTCACCATTTTATGTCAAAGTGATGCAGCAGCTCTCACTTTTTTGCTATAAAAGACTTTCTTCCAGAGGGCAGTGGCAGGGTGTGAGGAGCAATGAGTGGGGGTTGGCCAGGAGAGGGAAGATGTATTGGACATCTTCTTGTTTGGAAGGAGGGGAAGAAATCTCCTCTCTCTCTCTCAAATCTGTAGGGAAGCTGTGGGATGTCACCCCAGACACCTTTCCAGGAACGGAATTTCTTTTCACACAAATAGGCAATATCCATCCAGCCTGGTTCAACCATACCTGGTAAAGCCTTGATGCAAGGGGTCCAGGCAACTTTGAAGTTATTTAGAGCCCTGTGGGAACAGCACTTTTTTGTAGGCCATTTCTGACAAAAAAATATATATACAACTAAAATTATTTGTGGACAACAACAAGAAAAAAAAGTAAAATAAAAAAGCAATTATTTTGTTTTGTTTCTTTTACTCAAAGGTCGTCTAACAACCCCCTTTTTTCCTGTACAATAAGGACTTCACATACAAATTTTTTTTTATTTTTGCAATATTTTATCCTGCCAAATTAAAAAAATATATTATGGCAGCCTGTTTGTTTGTTTTTATTTTTATTTCCAAATTCACTAACAAAAAGGTACATTAAATCCCTTTAAAAGGACAAGCGTACAGTTAAAAAATTACAAGCTTCAGTAAAAATACAGCAAGTGCCTACATCATATGAATCAACCAATATCAATATCCATTCCAGAAGGGGAAAGGAAGGGGAGAAGGGGAGAAAAAAAGAGAAAAATAGGTACAGGTCAGAAACGTGATTTTTTTTTCTGCAAAGCAATAACAATATTAAGCACTTTTTTCTACATACTTTTTCTACATGGTGTAGCAATCACCTTTTAATCCCCGAATACAAGATTCTATACATTTTTGAAATAAAAATTCAACACCCAAGGCAGAAAAAAATTTACTAAAACTCAAGACTTTACAGTTACAGTGACAAGAACAAATTTATAGACCCACCATTTAAATTTTACTGCAACATTTTCAAGGAAAAAAGAAAATTTTTTTTTTCTTTCTGGTTTTGTAAAATGCCCAGGCATTCTCCATTATTACAAATACTGGTCCACTTTTACAGTAATCAAGAAATTTTAATATATATAATATATACTAAAACCCCGTCACCAAAAGAAAACAATATACACATGGCCATTATGGCATTTTTTTAATAACCTATTAAGCAAACTTTGAAAAAAAAAAAGATTGCTCAAACACACATACACACAATTTCTTTTTTTACCCTTGTATGTATTCAATACTGTAAACGTATTTTAAGACAGAGTGCACTAAATTTAACTTTTAAAAAAAAATTAGCCGTTGTTCCTGAATTGTTTTTTCTCATTCAATGATAGCAACTTGTAATTTGTGTCATTTGAGTTTTATTTCAGCAGTAAATCATTTCCATTCCATTTCCTAAGCAGCGTTGTCCTGAAAAAAAAAAAAGGCTGAGAATAATTCAGCTAATGTATGTCCGAAGTTGTGCTGGGTATACATCTTCATTTGATTGGGTCTTATGGCATTTTCATGTCCACTATCTTCAACCAGTAATTTTTTTTTTTTTTTAGTAAATGTGGCTCTTTTTTTTCCTAAAGAATGTACTTTTCTTGTTTTACTTTTTTTTTTTTAAAAGTCTTTCCATTTCACAAAAACATTTTGCATTTGTCTCAAGAGACTCAAATAGGAAGATCAGTTTTCAAGGCACTCACGTCAAATTGAATGGCAGTAGAAAAACTGTCCAATAAATTATTTTTATTTATTTTTTCTTTATAGTGCCAGTATTGTGAATGCCATGCTTAGCAACACTGACACTTAATCTCAGCTGTTCCTTTACAGTTTAACCCACCTTTGGGCCAAGTAGAATATGATGTAATTTCTTGTTGAGAAGCCATTTTTCTCTTAACCACAAACAAAAGATTTAAAGTGCGGGTCAACATAATTAAAATCTCTAACCATAATTGTCTACTGTTTGCTAATATTAGTTGAAAAAGGCTTTTAAAAATTTGGAATTTGAAAGTAGAGCAGGTGCATTTTTCTTTGCTTTAATTTTTCTCTGTCGTAATGCTTTTATCTGAATACAATTCTATTCTGTTCCTAATTAAGTTGGAAAAAAATCTTACCGACTTCAGTAGGAGCAGAATCTTGCCAAGACAGGTAAATCAACCAGAATTTATTTTTTTTCCTTCTTTATAATAACATCACTGTACAGCATCTAAGATAGTTCTAATATTTCTATTCGCAAACCAAATGCCCGAGTTGAGGCTTTTCACTGAGAAATTCACACTTTCCTATACTCTAGTAATCAACTACTGCAAATATGGACTAAAGTAGATGTCCTAAATTCAAATTTATGGTTTTGTGGTTTTAAAAGAAAAAAAAAAAAAAAGATGGCATTTGGCTCCTCTGAGGTTTGAAAATAATATTAAAATGCTCAAGATGTACTTTTATTGTCTCTGGGAAGAGTCACAGGAGGGGAAGAGGGAGGGAAAAACACTCCAGAAAGTGACAAACTGGCATCATTATGTTGCCATAGCTTTTAACAAGAAGAAACTATCTTATAGTAATGCACAATTAAGAATGTTTCTGGGTTTTGAGTGTAGCAGCCTTCTGCATCTATGTCTTTTTTGTTGCCATAACTTTAGTGCTGAAATCCATCTAGAAAAGGCCTCTATCTTCAGCGACATTGTCAGTGCTACGTATTTGATCCAATTTCAAATGAAAGTGCTAATTTTAAAGATTGTTATCCGCTGTACAATTTTGTTTTCCCTAATCTTCAAGGGTATTTAAGAAGAGGAAAGGAAGGAAGGAAGGAAAGAAGGAAGGAAGGAAGGAAGGAAGGAAGGAAGGAAGGAAGGAAGGAAGGAAGGAAGGAAGGAAGGAAGGAAGGAAAAGAAAGAGAGAGAGAAAGAGAGAAAGAGAGAAAGAGAGAAAGAGAGAAAGAGAGAAAGAGAGAAAGAAAGAAAGAAAGAAAGAAAGAAAGAAAGAAAGAAAGAAAGAAAGAAAGAAAGAAAGAAAAGGAAACAAGGAAAGAAAGAAAGGGAAAAAAGAAAAAAGAGAGATTTCAGTTCAAATGCTGGCTTCCTCACAAGAAATTACACACACTTAGCTTAAATTTCAACAAAGCAGCGGCCCAAAAATTATAATTTTAAAAGATATGTTTCTCTCCTACAATGCAAGTAATCTCAGGCTACGACTGGGTAAAATTAAAAAGGGATACCCAACAAAATTTTAAAAGAAATTTAAACAGAAAGAATAAAAAAAGTACCTGCACATGCCAAAAAATTACAAAAACCCAATAAATACAGAAATTATTGCACAGTTAAAAGGCTCCACAATTTTTACTGCCTTAATCAACCCTCGGGTTTAATAGAACTTTGTAGACACAGGTTATATTTAAGTGCCAAAGTCTGGCACCTTACCATAGTTATGCTAAGTTATGTTTATGGAGGCAAGTTAGGTCATCTTTTCTCAGTTGGCAATAGTTAAACTGTACAAATAAAATGTTACCTAGACCCCTGAAATTTAACCTAGCGGAGGTGGGGATGGGGGGGGGATGGGGCGGGGGGGGGGGGCCTTAGCTTCTTTCTGCCTGCTCAATTTTGACGTCATTTGTCAGCAAATGTTCTCCATGCCACTTTTTCATGTGTTTCTCCAGGGTGCTGTAAACACTGAAGGGCATCTGGCAAATGTCGCAGCGGTAGACCTCCTTCCCTATCTGGCCATGCGTTTTCATATGGCGCGTCAGCTTACTGCTCTGGGCACATGCATAGTTGCAGAGCTCGCATTTGTAAGGCCGCTCTCCAGTGTGGCTCCGACGGTGTACCGTCAAATTGCTGCAGTTCTTAAAGACCTTGCCACAGTACTCACATGTATCGCTCCTGCGTCCTTCCTTCGAACTGGGTCGCCCGGGGCCAGGTCCGCTGATGTGGGGGGTGCTGCCTCCGCTGGCCGTGCCGCTGCGCCCTGAGAGCCCCCCGTCAAGCATGTCCCCCGGCGGAGTGGAGAAACGCAGGCTCCCGTTCTCCGACGAGTGCTCGGAAGAGGTCGCGAAGGGGGATTGTCGGGAGTCTGTGAATCCGAGGAACGGATCCTTCATGAAGTGCCGCGATGCTGCATACCCTACCAGCCACTGGGAGTAAACGTTTTCGGAAGGTATTATCGTTGCTGGTGGCAAGTCCAAATCTTTCTCTACCTTTATTCTTTTAGAGGAATTGTTTAAACTGGGGCTCGTGATAGGTGTTGGCTTGCGGGGGAACAAGTTTGGGAAGGGTTCACCCGGGCCAAAGTTTCTTCCATTGACCGTACCTTCCTCAGTGCGGTCCAGCTCTCCTACCACTGAGTCTTCGTCGCCCGGATCTCTCTGACAGAGGTCTCGAGGACACAAGTCTCGCTGGTCAGAGGACCTTTTCATGAAGCTACTCCTCTTCTGTTTCTCAGCTAACATGTCGTTATATTGCTGAATGGCACCTAGACTTACATTCTCAATGACTTTTCCCAGGACAAGGGATTTCTCATCTGGCAGCGACTTGGAGCCGTTTTCTCGGTTACGACTCAGCTCTGAGTCCATACTAAAGCTCGATTCTGGCCGGCTCTCGTTTTCAAGCTCTTCTTCCTCCTCCTCCTCTTCTTCCTCTTCTTCGTTGTCATGGCCCAGGGAAGGATCACTCTCATTCCTGAAATCTGCCTCACTGGATTTCAGTCCCTCTCCAGTGAGCTCACTTGTGCCTGGCTCAGGGGAACTAGTGGTGGACAGTCCATCATCTGACCTGCCCGTCATGGAGCCAGCTTTATGCATATGCGTTTTCATGTGGCGTTTTAGCTTGCTGGCCTGGGAGCAAGCATGGTCACAGAGCTGACACTTGTAGGGTTTTTCTCCTGTGTGACTGCGACGGTGCACGATAAGGTTACTCTGGAACTTGAATGTTTTCCCACAAAATTCACAGGACTTGCTCTTGGCCTGAGGCTGGGGAGGCGTAGTGCTGCTGGGGGGCATGGGGGGCAGTGGCGGGGTGCTCAAAAAAGGTGATTTAGGACTCGGCTGGAAAGGATTCAACAGACGATGCATAGGGTTGGTGCGACTGGGTGAGACTGGCGGAGGGGTGGAACTGTTTCCTGCCAGCTCTCGAAGCCTTCTGGAGAAATCCATCGCTGGGGACTCAATTGCCATGGGGTTTAAACGCATAACTCTGTCAAAGGCACTGGGATGCTGGGCAACTAACCCCATTTCTTCGGCACTAAGGCGATGTGGATCCAGATGATGACGAGGCGGTGGGCTGAACAGCGGAGGCGTGTTTGGGAGCCGACCCTCACCAAAGCCAGGGTGTTCACGCAAGATGGGTCCTGTCATGCGCAAAAGGTTGAAGGGGTTGTTGTCTCCAAGAAAATTCATCAGCGGGGACTGTGCAACAGTCTCCGGTCCCAGAGGAGGAGGGATGGTGATGCGTGGAGTAAGGGAACTGTTTGAAGGGCTTGTTTCCAGGTAGATGCGGAATCCATGTGTGTTCTGGGCATGCTGAAGCAAGAACCAAGCGCTATTAAAAGGCTGCTTGCATGTTGTGCAAATATAGCTTGAAGGCTCATCTTTACCTATAAAAGAAAAAACAGAAAGAACACTTAAAAAATAATAGAGTGGAGAACATTTAAATACAGTTGGCATTCACTTTATTTTGCTAACACACTTCCTCCTTGGCATTTCTGAAAGAAGGATTTAATTGCAATGTATTGACTGATATAAATTGTTGAACAGCACATTTACTCACCGCACTTATTCACTTAACATGTATGACAAATATCACACATACGCATTTGTCCTATATACGTTTACATCCTCTAATTTGCAAATAAAACCTTCTTTTATGACGTATAAGGATCCAAATCCTTTCATGTGTTTATTCCACAAAAAGGAATTTGTTTCAAGGGATTTATGACTACAGACAAAAACCAAGAAAAATGCGGTGCGGTAGGATTTACAAGGCACCTGTAAGGACCTTCAGTGTCATTTTCACTCTCTCATTTTTTATACTTCATGCAGCAGTCCCCTGAGATCTTGCTGAATTTAATTTATACATGCTTAAGTCATGCCAACACTTCCATTTTTAAAATATTATGTAGCTATTTAGCCACAAAAGTCCTATTCAAGACAACAGGAGCTTGGAAAACATACCCTTGCATAAACCACTTTGACGTTCGTTTTGCCAAAACACCAAGAAGCCACTCAAATGAAACATCCGGTAATCAAAGCCGACAGCACAGTTGCAATTAACAGTAACAAATGTCGGGCCATGCTTGAACCAGGTCCCAAGAATTTCTGAGCCTGAGCCTGCCCTCCAATGCAGAAATGCTCACCAGAGCCAAAAACACTGTTTTGTTTGCTTTTCTAGCCTCTTGGAACAACTGCATAAAGGTGGAAAGCATTCCTTTAACCTTGATTCAGCTTTACATAAAGGACAGGTGTGGACAAGTCTGCATCACAGTCATAATTTTGCTAGCTAGAAAATTCCGGTCCTGGGCACAATGTAAACTATGTGGTATCTGCAAAAAGCACTTCCCCCCCTTGCCCCCCTCCTTTTTTCAATGCCTCTGCAAGGGTCTGATAAATTCATAAATATGTGTCAACTTGAAAATCATGATCCAGGATTTGTTTTGTTGTTTGCTTTTAAATGAGTGGGAGGTTTCCTGAAAAAACACTGACCATTTTGGAAAATCAAAAATTAATTTCTTGCTTGCTTGTTTGTTTATGATAGTACATGTCTTGTCTAGCAATGGCCCCACTGAACCTAAAGGCACTAAACTTCCTGAAAGCTCAGTACTTGAACCAAGCTTCCTTTCTGACCCATGATGGAACCAGGACCCAAGCAATGCCTGATTCAGCCCCTCCACAGGAGCTCAAATCCAAAGCTGAACTAACAGAGCCTTTCTAGACAGGGGACTGCCATTCCCAAAAGCCTGTTGCATGAGCTTGAAAATTAACGTGTTTATAAAGTGAACAGAACCATTTTATTGAAACTACCTTATAAAGAGGAATGGCTCATAGCAGACCAAAAAAAAAAAAAAAAAAAAAAAAAAAGAAAAAACAAAAACCAAACATTTAAACAAGAGAAGCTGATTGAATTCCCCTCTTCTGGCTGTTGCAGGAATGACTGCTGCTAACAAAACCTACAAAACCTTAGACAAGGAGGCTAGAAGATTATCTGCCTACCTATCAGCCTGTCAGTTTGTTTAATCTTATCAACCAATATGCATCCATAACAGCATAAAGGAAAAAGCATGTATCAGATTGAGACATATTTACAAAGGTAGGTGATAAATGTGGTGCAAATCTTCATGCACTTATTGATTTAGTAGGGCTGTTGCTGTGGATAGCAGCTTCAAATCCTATTTTCACTGAAGCTTTCTCTTCACAGCCAATAAAAAATGTACACAATACAGTATACATTTCTCCCTGGCTGATGTGGCCCCCATGCCCTGGCCCCACACTCTGTGTCTGCATGGGCCAGACACAGTTGCTTTGATTAATTTCTAACAATCACTATTGGAAAAAAAACCCCCAAGTTTTGGAACTTCCCTTGGCTTGGAAAAAAGTGCCCGTAACTGCTATTGACATTAATGAAAGCCACATACAAACATGGAAAGGAACTGATATATTATCCCTTAAAAATCTACTCTGCACTGAGGCAGTTAGGAAGTTTTATGTCAGCTTTGCAGCCAAAGCAACAGTAAATGCTCCCATTATTACTTCAAATATTTAAATTTCTGTTTCTTACAGAAATATTATGAAAATGTCTAGACCTTTAACTTTTCTTGCACAGCAACATGTGTAGTATAAGAAGTGACAGAAATCACTGAAGCAGACTAAAGTATATAACATACTCTGTCAAAAGCTTTTTTAAACAATATGTTTTACCTCAGCTCACCCTAGAATAGATTTTAATAAAGCCCCTTACGAAGTGTGATCTAATAGCAAATGAAGTGCAGCATCTTACAAGGTCATATATCTTCAAATTAAAGAGTGCTCTGCACCCTTCACCTTCACTTTATCCACTCTAATTAATCGATTTATTACCCACAGCTGTTCAATTCTTTCATTTTTAAAGTCACAGCATGCACTCCTTTTTTGTTGTGGGTTTTTTTTCTTTAAAAAAATAAAGTGACTGAGTGTGTATGTGCATGCTTTCTCTTTGCTTAGCTCAAGAACTGACAGGAGGAAGAAAGCAGCTGTGTATTAGGCAACAACAACAGCAACATGTTTACTTCAGAAAAGGCACATACGTAAGAAGGAAAATTCCTGAGCAGGCTGAGGATCAAGGCCAACCTAAAACTGAAATGGCTGATTAAAAAAATTACCCTCAAAATGGCAGCTGGCTGGATGCTTGCTATTACATGTTACATGGAACTAAGATATTTTGGTTTGTTTTGCTGTCTAAAACTTCACCTCCATGAAATTCAAGAGGGGAAAGTAAGTCTCCACCTTTTTAGTTTTCTTTCAAAAAGACAAAATTAGTGCCACTAGTGATCTAAGATCTATATGCTAGCAGCCATAGGTCTTCTCTCCCTTGTTTGTTTTGTTTAGCTTTCATGTTCCTCAGGGCTCCTCTTCAGGAGACCTCAGCACAACAGCAAAATTGACTGTAAGCTACCTGGCTACTAATCTCTGAATGATTCATGAATGTTCATATATGCATACCTATATGTATATATATTTTTTTCACAACCCTCAACGACTCTCCCCAGACTCTCTCTTTAAAAAAATAGAAAAGAAAAAGTTAATTACCATATTATCACTTCATGGTTATCTTGCCTAAAAGTTGCCCTGAGCAGTGTAGATGCTCACTTTTAAGAACAGAACAATGTCAAAAAGTCTTTGAAGATACACTCCGAATATTTTTATGTTCAAAAACTTGCTAAATATTTTAAACATGCCCAGAAACAGCCATGTATTGCTCAAGAATGAGCCTTAGATTTAATAAGGCACCTACACTATAAAAGTCTTTGTTATAAGGCTATTTTTGATATATAGCTATCTTAATCCCTTGCCACCTGCACTGAAGTCTGTCTAAATACCCACTTTATGACAACTACCTATATAGTCTTTGCCATATGCAGTCTTTATCACTTTAGCATGTGCTTCACTTTGAGCATGTGAGTAATCAACATCAGTGAAACTTAAGCATGGGCTGAAGTGCTCTGTTGGATAGTGATGAAATTATTCATGTGCTTAGAGTCAAACACCAGCCAAGACTTCATTAATACTGTTCGATGAATTGCACATGGTTTCAATCCTACAGTCTGTAACTAGGCTTGAATTTCAGGGCTGAGAGCTGAAGTATAATTTATTTTTACAGTAGTTTGTAGATGTGGTGTCTGTACAGAGATGAACATCCAGGTCGCAGCTCCTGAGCAATCAATTGTAGCTTCCAGATTACAGTAAAGCCAAACAAATACTGCCAGTTTAGACATGACAGAGGTTTGTAGGGCTGAATCCTACTAAGACCTTCTGAAATGGTATTTCAGGTATTCAGAAATACCATTTAAAGACTAGGAGGGATTGTGAAATTAAAGAATGAGAGGACTGGGATAAACCCTAAGGTTTGACCTCATCCAATTCCTTACCCAAAGGATAATAGAGTCCTAGAAAGGTTGGCATTGGAAGAGACCTCAAAGTTCATCCAGTTCCAGCCCTTCTGTCATGGGTAGGGACACCTTTCACTAGACCAGGTTGCTCAGACTTCCATCCAGCCTAGCCTTGAACACTTCCAGGGATGAGACATTTGGAATTTCTTTGGGTAACCTGTTTCTGTGCCTCGCCAACCTCATAGAAAAGAATTTTTTCCTAATATCTGATCTAAACCTACTTTCTTTTAGTTCCCTCTTCGTCCTGTCACCACATGTCCATATCTATGAATCTATTCGTACCTGTGCCAGCTGCTCCAATATCCTGCTTCAAAGGCCACCAAATGGAGAGTCTACAATCTTTTTAAAGTCTACCTCATTTCTTCTCTCCTTTACCATCATTAAGATTCCCCAAGTGTCTAATCTAAATCTTTCTTCCTGCAACTTAAGATCTTAATATATTGTCCTACCCAGATGTACATGCAAAACGCAGCAAACAAGTTAGTCTGCATCTCACAGTTATCATCCAACCCAAGGATTTGCAGCTGAACCACTTTGTGTCTTTTAGCACCCCCGTCTCCCAATTTGATTTGGAAATGTTAAGGGAAAATTCACTTTGTATTGGAGTAGTCAGTGGCCATGTTAACTATTTTCAGTATGAAAAAGAAAGATATCTTTCCAATTCAAATTGCTGAGTTCAACTCCCAACAATTAGATCTTGCTGTATTTTTACCTGGGAGATTAAAAGTTTCTCTAGTATCTTCTCCGAAAGCAGGTCATTATAAACTTTGAACTTACTGAACTCTGTTGCCTTTTCTGCATATTATGAAAAAAAATGGTCTTTTCCAGAAATATTAAAATGTGTTCCCTTGATTAGTGCATGACAGAATATATTCATTCAAAATGTCAATGCTATAATGAGCCTTTTTCTCTTTCATGCACAGCTCTAAACAAGGCTGAATTCAGACCCTGCCTCCCAAATTCTTCCCTTACAGGAGACAATGAGAAAACACAGGTCAGAACAAGGCTAGACTGGGTCTGTAGACATCTACCCCACTGCACCAGTCAGCCTAAACTCCTGACTTATCTGTCCCCTGCAGACTGACTTGTATCGTTTAGTGATATGCAGATCTTCCTTGCCCAGTTGGTACATAACTTTATATGTACCCTGAATGCTGAGCGCCTTTACCCTGGAGATAAAAATTTCCCTCAAAATATCCTCAGTTATTCTGGATGCCATCAAACAATAATCAGTGTGAGATAAGAACTGTTGAGAATTCATTATTTTCTGCTGAGCTACAGTGACATCCAGTGCCTTATGAATCCTCCCCTCAGCATGCCTGAATAATTCCATTAGCGGTAACAGGGAATGAACTCCCCCTCATTTTAATCACCCACCCATAACCTCTGCCAGGACTGCAGTGAGGACCTGCAGTCAGGTCCTTATAACCCCTGCCATTCCTCACCTCTAGCAGTACTTTCCAGATAATGTTTCTGGTTCCATTTTACACAGTAACAACAGCAGCAATAAAAAACCTTAAGGAATTTTAATGTTGGTTTACTGCACCTTTAGAAGTTCAGGAAAAGTAGAAACTTGCAAGCTTTAAAGAAAGGACACCTTTTATTGTAGCACTCTGGAACAGACATGTATCAGGTTCCTACAATCTTTCCTCCAATATTAGTCTCTTCTCCACCACCTGATTTTTAATGAACATTTAAATAATTACTCCTTGTTATTATGATGGTTACTCTAATAATACTAGTAAAGGTAGCATGGATGCTCCATAAAAAACACACCTTTAATTGAATTATTATTAAATTAAAATGCCATAATTGAGAACACAATTTTAACAAGTCTCCTTATAAGACTAGCTGACATTAAAAAGAAGGGCATTAAATACTGGAAATATTTAGTGTTGCATGGTGAAAAAAATATATCACCATAAGTGGTTTGACAGATCACCCAGACAAGGGCCAAATGCTTGTCAGGTGTCTGCAGTGTTGATCTGCTATGTGACTTATATCAGTCCATGCTTAGTGCTTGATTGGGTCTACAAAAATATCTCTAATATGTTGAGTATAGTATTCAGTATTCAATATTTATGCTGAAGGGGTTTTATAAGCCATATTATAAATTTTCTAAGTTAGCAAGAACTTTTACTCACCTATGTTTATAATAGAATAAACATTATCTGAGCAGACACAATATTGAGAGTTTTACCTTCCCTTCCTGCATTCACTGAGCTGTTTGGAAATGCTGCTACCTCCATTTCAGAAGGACTGACAGTCTCAATAAAAATTAAGACAGAAATGTAAAGTAGGGTCCAAGTCTGGGTGTCAATCACCCCTGCCAGTCCAATGCCAGTCACTAGCTTTAAACAACAGACACAAAGGCCCCATATCTCTTTCCACCTCTCTTAATATTAATTCTCTTTTGATGTCAGCAAGAACTGAAGATGAAAAACAAGCACAACTCCATACCCAGAGTTAACACGGTTCATCCATCCCTATACTGCCTCATCTAAAGGGCTCAAGAGAGTCTTGCAGCACATCCTGCTGAGGGTTACGGGGACTATCACCAACAGTTCATAAAGTTAGTGTCAGTTGGAAGCTAAAGTTGGTATTTTATGACTTAACAAGTCGCCTGCAGTCTCACAACCCACGCACCTCCAATTCTACGCTCAGATAAACAGCCCTGGTCTCCTGTAAATCTCAGCCAACCTGAAGTGCATCTCAGTCAGGAAGAGTAGATGAAGGTTTAGGTGTAAAAGCCCAAGCATGAGGGGCCACAGGGCCTGTCATCATCTGGAAATGGGGAATCTCAGGATGAGGCCAGTAAAAGGAAAGAATGTGACAAGGAAACAAAAATGAAATGTTTTTAAGAGGTAGATGGAAAATCAGGGGTGTCTGAAGAAAGAAGTAATCCTGAGGTGTTACTTCTCGGTTCCAGAATCCTATTTCCTCCCATACAAGGCCCTGTTCTCTTTTCCTACCTTGCCTCTTGATAGCCTATCTCCTCCAGTGCCATCTTCAACAGAAGAAAAATCACGACTTCGTGCAATATTCTTCTCCCACACACTGCCTGTAAGTTTTACAGCTTTCCCCATCCACTTTCTACCTTGACTAGTGAGACTGCAAGCTCTCAACAGAGATTATGCAAGAAGCTTTATGCCAAGAGAACCTACACACCCCACAAGACCCTATCATTCACTGTATTGATTTTGATTAGTGATGTGAATACTCTTGAGAGAATTTTCTCTCTTTTGGAAAATATCTACAGTAGTACTGGTTGACACAAATATTGAAAAATATTAATATTACACTACTGTTAGCAATGTGCTAGTAATTCTTCCTGTGCTAAAGCCAACTGTCAAACTCTAGTTTTGGTGGATTAAGTGCTGCCCCACTTTTTCAAAACTATTCTATTTTCTGAAGCTATTACAGCAGTGGTTTTTTGCTATTAGGCAGAACTGCAAATAATCTGTTTGTCACTCTTGTAATAATAAATATCTATTTTGCCAATTTAACTATTTTATTAAATTAGGGGAAAACCAAATGAATGAATTACCAATACAGAGCTGAGAAGTCAGACTGTCATGCCATCTACAGCCTACCTTTCAGAACTCCAAGAACAAAGAGCATGACTCCTTGTAAGTCTTAGCAATATCAAGCTGATACACCTTGCCAAACTCTGATTTGAATTATCCTGCTATGAATTCAAAGTAGCTGTGATGATCACCAATGCAGACTTTTTCAAATTTTTCCAGAAAAACCATACCAGGTTGCCACTAACAACGATCTTAACTAGACTTACATAAATATACCAAGTTGCAATTCATTTGCTTTTTTTCATTGAACTTTCCCCAGAAACATAATATATGTCCTCTCTGGCATTTATACTTATAAAAAAGGAGGAGGCTGCAGGCAGACTACAGCCATGCATAACACAAACAGATGCTTCCTGCTTCTTAATGGACATGGGCGACCTTTGGCTGAAGCAGCTTGCGTTCAATGGTCCCATTTTCTGTGAGACTTAATCATACCTCAGATCTGTACTGCCAGATTCACATAAATGAACCAAATGCACAGCTCAGTTTAATTTCTAGTGCGTTACAAAATGGTAATATTATATTTTTAGGTATAAAATGTCAATAGGCATTTTGGGCGACTTCCTTCTGGATGTCCAATTTCTCATTCCTTAAAAGAGCTTCTGGCTTACTGGAAGTTAATGTTCAGCCTACAGAAGTATGAGAAATGCTTTTACTTAGTGAAGAAAAGGAAAGAAAAATGGGTTGCAGAAGTTGGAACTTGTGACACGGGGATTTTTACCCAGAAGCACTATTTAAATGGAAGATAAAAAACATGTTTGTCATCTCTGAACACCTTCTCCTAATTGGTGTTAAATCTAAAATGCAAAGGCAATTTATAAAGCAGAGGAAGGGAGAAGCGTGAAAAGTAAGGAGCAAACAGGAAAATCAATATTAAAAGATCAATAGTGAATGAGTTAACTTTTAAATTAGCCCTTTGTGATACAACAGTTTCAACTAACTCCACCTTTAGCATCTAAACAGCTTTGTGTCTTTTAGATAGTTTCTTTGAACCTAAAACATCAACTAGCAGACTGAACAGATATTTTACAAACCTGCAGCATAAAATAGTGAAAACTATCAGCTAAAATGGGGACAATGATACAGGGGCACCGTACCCACTCATGAGATTAAAAGACCACAGGACTACCCATGGCTGGTGGTTTAAATATAGGATCCCATTTACAGCACTCATGAAAAACCCTTGTACTGCTCAAGGACACTTTTAGGCCTTTTCTTTGCATAAGGTATTCAAATGCATTTGAAATAATGTCAGTCTTTTCTACAACATATGAAATATGCCAGCAGCTTCCCTTTAAATCGGTTTCCTGTAAGCAGTTTTGTTTGAAAACTGGCAAGTGCTGGGATTTTTTTTTCCCACAGACTTCTAAGGTGCCATTTTCTCATCTTACAGTCAAGAATTCTCAGTAATCTGAATAGGAACTAAATGGAGGGTACATGAAGGAAATTGTCCATGTCATATAATGGAAAAACAAAGAGTAAATTAGAAAACAATAAAAAAAGCCAAAGGGTGAAAACAAATTTTCCTGGGATTTTTTTCCCCAGGAGTACTTCTGTCTGTTTTACTACAACTATTTCTTCAGGATATTAGGTGTCTATTCATAGTTGCTAAATAAAATAGCATTTTTGTTTTAATTCATTGCTTCTTTAACAAATGCTAACTCCCATCTCTGCTTCTTTAAATCCACAAAATCTCCACATTCAAGCCTAAGAAGTATTGTAAAGGCTGTAAATCTTGTTTTAATGGAATGTACATTTAGCTATGAGGAGATAATTGACGTTATGGAGGGCCTAGATGCTGAATTATATAGGTTATCTAATACAAAGGGGACTCATTACAGAAGCACTACAAACAAGTAGTAATATATGTATATTGTTCTGAGTGGCGTTATAGCAAAAGTGTTCAGGTCTGCAGGGATTTATAAAACACAAGAAAACAGCAGACATGCACTTGTAAATTTGTCTCATTTGTCTCTGAAGTTAAAGGTTATTCCCTTGATCTGAATTTGTAATAAAAACATGCTAGACTAAGGTTTGTAGAGAATGTTTGAATATGTAAATTGTGTATAATGATAGGCAATTATAGGGTAAAAACTGGACCTTATGAATGTTAGAGAATTGCATGGAGCATCAAAGTATTTTCCTTCAGATGAAATATTTATCTTTTATGCATGTTATAAGCACTTTTTCAAAGGTATTCAGCAACCTATTTGAGCAGAGAGTTGACAAAAATCAAACCATTACAGCCGGCTAAGACTGTGGGCTTATGCACAGGAGAAGCCACAGCTTTTTACAGAATATACATAATAAATCTCTTGAACTAATGGTTCTGGAGATGGATCCTCAAGGACAAGTTCCACTGATTTTCACTCCCTTAGATGAAAGCTGGTCAGATGTTCCTGGATTTTTTTTTTAAAAAGATATGGGGGTGGAAGTGAAGGGAGGGAGACTGCAGAGAATAACTAGGTAAGAATGTGAATTTTCTTAGGCTGATTCAGTGAAGCTCCATTTTCCCTCCAGTTTGTTGGCTGCTGTTTCCAGGGAATAATAATAATAATAATAATAACTTTAAAAAAAAAAAGGATGCTCCATCAAGATAGAAAGGAGTAAAGCCAGGAGATGATACTATAGTTTATGCTACTGAAGATAAGGTTTTCTCCTTCTCTGAGCACGACAGTCTGTTCAGGTTAACCAACTGCAGTGTTAGAATAACTCCAGCCGACTTGTCACAGAGTACAAAAGTCATCAGCAACTGAATGTTCTTTTCTGCACCGCAATTAAGACGAATCAATACGACGTGCCACAAATGGTATTTTACTCTCAATAAGAACTCGGGCTGAGTTTATTCAGAATATTTTAGCGCTTCCCCAGGGGATTTTGGTCCGACGCAGATGGCAAATAAAGTACTCAGCCTAGGGCTAGAGCACATTATGCTAATTCTAATGTCAGATGTACTTTAATATACAGCTCTATTTAATCACCCCATTATTTCACATTTCCATATGAAAAACCTGCGGCACTTCTGCAGAGCTTTCACTCTGCGACAATGCCAGCTTCCTTCAACTAGCTCACTGTGAAAGAGAAAAGAAGACTGGTCATTCTCGCCAGTCAAAATGTTACAGTTTCAAAGTTTCAGTATTCCTGAATTTAAAGTGGGTCTTCCAGTGCAATTAGCAAATCGCTCGGCTAGAATGCTGATATGTACAAAATGCTAAGGAGGTGTGATTGAAAAAAAAAAAAAAAATAAAAGCCCTCCCTCTCCAGCTCATCTGCTCACGCATGCAGACATAGGCAGGCACGTACCTCAAACCCGCTTGCAGAACAGTAATAATAAAAATAATGAAAATATTTTCATAGTGCAATTCAACCAATATTCTCAACACTTGTCACTAAAACGTTGCTATTCCCGGCTGTGTGGCTTCCGTTACTTAGAAGAACAGACATGGCTGGCACAGCTGCCAACCTACAGATGTCTCTGAATAAAACCTTCCTTGTGTATCAATAATTTTTGCCTGCAACAAACTACACCTCTAATTAGGTTTTAGAAGCCACACACCTTCAATAAGGGCCACCACCCAAATTATCTGCAAATTTACCTTGATGCCCCTTCTCTGGTGACCACAGAATTTCAACCTTGAATATAAAATGATTTAAAACTGGATTTACATTGAAAGGAATGAAGGAAAACATTTTGCTGTGGAGCAGTTTTTCAAGCCATGTAGGCTCTCAATGTGCAGACAGGGAAAGCAGAAGCAGTCCTTGGAGCACCTCTTCAGCATCCAAGCTTTCCCTTCTAAATAATTATGTGAAGGATCCTTAATTCAGCATGCATGCACAACCACCAGTGAAATGAGTTGCATGGTCTCAACAAAATCTTCCCTCTGTCTGGCATAGGGGCTGCATGACAACCAGTACTGCTCCTCAGCGAGAGCCAGGTCAGGCCTAGGTTATACAGAGCTGTTATTAGAAGAATGTATGAAGCTTAAGTCGATAATGTTTTAATAATTTTGTTAAAACTAAAACATAATTCACGGGGGGAAAAAAATGTATTTATAAAAAGACATCCTTTTTCCTCCTCCAACCACCCAATCTGCATCCTCTAAAAATTGTTCAACAATGCATGCAGCAGCCAGCACCTGGGGCCAGATCTCACCTGGTTTCACTGCTATGCATCAACATTTAAAGACACAGAACTGCACTCTGTGCCTTGACACGACATATGCCACAACTTCCCTGTCCTAATTTGAACACAGAGGATGATATCCCTCACAGTCAAGGCAGAAATGATTACATCTTCAAGCTTTCTTTTATTTTTATATGCATACACATGTATAAATGCATATGTGCATGATGCACATATGTGTGTTTATATATGTATAAATATATTATTTGGTCTCTGTTAGACTGGCTATGAGTACAGCCTTATGCACAAAGGAAAAGGGCAGCTCTGGACAGGGCAGAGGTCTATCCTTCCTTAGCTACTTAAACTAGACCTTCAAACCCATTATCTTACCATGGGAGAAGTATATGCAAGAGTTTCACCTCACTGGAAGTTTTGTCTGAATGGTAAACACAGCCCAAGTTAATTTACTAAATTAGGGCAACTTTAAGATTTGTTTAAAGAGAGGTCTGTCACTCTGAGAATGAATAGTTAAATTAAAAAAAAAAATAAAGAAGATTAAATGAAGGTTTAATATCCCAATGCAAAGCCCACCAAAGTCAATATGAATCTTTCCACTGGCTTCAATGGGCTCTGGAAGCAAGTCTTCTTCCACACTGGGATTTGTTAGTCTCAAGACACTGTCTTCAGTGTAGGGATAGATCTGGTTGTGGCGGTGTAGTTAAAAGAAGATAACTGATTTCACAGCAGCTACAAGCCTAAAGAACTCTGCTGTAAATATTTTAGAGGAATAAATGGAGACACAGATAGTAAAGTATCTTATGCATCTTTAGTTAAAAGAAAAGCAGTTGAAATATAAGAAATACATAAACTGAAATGAATCCTTGACAATTCTGTTGCTTTTTCTTCTGCTGATATTATGTTGGTTTTTGGAAATAAAAAAAGGACAATAGTAGTTCACCCTAGTTCTATCCTATTTCTTTAGCTTACTTAGGATAAACTGCATTCTTAAACTCCATTTTTAAGAATTCTTTTGTTTTGACTAGCAAAACTATTTTTAATAACATATTTATTCTTGAAAATACACAAATTTGTGAATTCCATTCCATTTCCATCATTATGGAAATTTTTGAATGTCAGAATGTTTGCAGACACATCTACACTAAAGGGCTCCTACAGGACTCAGAAGTCCTGTAAAGGAAAATCCAGTCTGAGTGAACAAAGAAGCAAAATGAACAGAAGCTTTAAAAGCCTAAATGGGGAGGGGGCACAAGGGGGGGAAAAGGGAAGGAGGAAGGTATAAAATATTCAGATGAAAAATAAAACCCATCATTTACAGAGGTAGGGATCTTGAGGGTTGCTCTAGATAAAGCAGTTAAATTGCAATCCATGACTATGAAGTTGCAAAAGATGAATCTCCAATCATACTTCTTGAAGTGCAAAGATAAAAATGCAACTTTTGCTCCTTAAATAATAATCCAGATCTTGGCTAAAAAAGAACATCCTAAAAACTTCATATTTTATTTCTATACAATCCAGATTGGTCACCTAAGTGTAGCATAATTAAACAATGCTAAGCATCCCAACCCCTTGGAGAATGTGCTGCTTAAAAATATTTTTAGAACAATCACTGTAGTAATTCTTCTTAGTTGTAGAAACACTCCAAATCAGAAAGTCAATTTTTCCTCTATTTGCAGAAGTGTGCTGGTTTTCACTGGAAAGGCGCCTGTGTTTTGTTTGGCTGCTGTTCATATACTGCCTTGGCAGGATTTCCTTGGATTGCTTACAGTGAACATTGCTCTTGCATACAGTAGCACTCCCATTTTAACCGTCCCAGCCACACGTTTTCTAATAACACACGGAGAGCTGCAAAATCCCTATAAGCACAGCTCTTTAAAGCAGCAACAGAAGGGGGTGGGGGCGGAGGACCGGAGAGGGGGAGGCTCTGCCCGTTCAAAATCCAGCGCTGCAAACAGAGGAGAGTCCTTTTAAAAACAACCAATGTGGATTGTGTTTAAGGAGCAGCTTTCCAGGGAAAGAAAAATCATCTCCGAGAAGATTCAGCTGATTCACCGAATCTGAGCTGCACAGGCTGGGCTCTGAGCATAGCTGAATTGGGTCCTAAGTACTGCTTATGTGCTTTCCTTCTTTTTTCTTTTTTTAAAATATTTTTCCTGCCCTTCTAAGGGGTGTGCAGACAGCTTAATAATTCATAGGATTACCTTGCATGTTTGAGACCCTGCACCTGAGTCTCTGTTCCTCGTGTGCCCCAATTTTTTGCCTCACCGTGGAGAGGCTGGGGTGCTTGGAGAACACAGGACTCCACTGTGAAAACCAAATGGGCAGGAGAGATGAAAAAGGAGGACATGTATCTCGCTGCAGTAGTACCAGGAAACAAATGCAGCATTTCTACCTACGGCTGAGCAAGAGAAAAAGCCAATAACAAAACCGTTATTCAGCTCCGTGCCCTTTACAAATAGGACTGACTTGTTAGTGGACAGCTGCGGCTCAGCCCCCCTCCGCACCATTCCAACTTGCTGCCTTTGCCACCCTGCTTTTGGAGATCAACAGCAATTTGCATCTCCATGCATCTCATTTCTCGTTAAGTAAGTTGATTAATTTGGGCGAGGGAAGTTGTCATTCAAAAAAACCAGAAATTTCCACTTGCATAATTTCTGCCTTTCAAAGCTGGCTGACCTCCTCCCCACCAATCCAGCCCCCACTTCACACCTCTCTTTCTCCGGGTCCCTTTCTCCCCCGTTCCCGCTCCCTCCCTCCCTCTTTCCCTCTTTCTCCCTGTTGTTTACAAAGGTTTCATTATGTTTTCAACTAATCAGAAAGGCCTACTAATACACAATTAACATGTGACTATAAAAAAATAGCTTCCAGAAGAAGGAAAAGTAATTAAGTAGAGAATGCTTTTCAGTAAGTGCTTGCTTTAACCCATTGTCAGAGAACAGAGTGTAGGTTAGTCCACAATGGATGGAACAGATGCCAAGGGCGAAATGTTAAAAGCAAATAAAAAAGGACATTATTTTCTTTGGGAATAATAACTATCAACGCCACAAAAACGTACATCACATTGCGGTTGTTTATATCTGACCTCCTCCTCTTTCCTACACTTTTCTGAAGTGCCTTTTCTGCCTATTTCATTAAAATAAATGCAAAAATAAAGGTATAATTTATTGCATCTTTGCTTCCAAAGTGACAGGAAACCAAGTGTCCTGGTTTCAGCTGGGATAGAGTTATTTTTCTTCCCAGTAGCCAGTACAGAGCTGTGTTTTGGATTTAGAATGAGAATAATGTGGACAACACACCGATGTTTTAGCTGTTGCTTACCCGAAGGACTTTTCTGCTTCTCATGCTGCCCTGCCAGTGAGTGGGCTGGGTGTGCACAAAAATCTGGAAGAGGAAACAGCCAGGACAGCTGACTCCAACTGACCAAAGGGATATTCCATGCCATATGCCCTCATGTTCAGTATATAAATTACAGGGAAAGCTGGCTGAGGGCTGCTGTTTGTCTATAGTCTGGGCATCATTCTCTCCACAGTAAGGTTTATATTCGCATCACTTGCTTGTCTTCAGTTTTACTTCTCTCTGGTTTTGTTATTTGCCTTTTGATTATAATTTTTCATTATTCTTTTATTTCATTTAAATTATTAAGCTGTTCTTATCTCAACCCACAAGTTTTCTTACTTTTACCCTCCCGATTCCCTCTCCCATCCCACTGGAAAGGAATCAGCAAGTGGCTGTGTGGTGCTTAGCTGCCAACTGGGATTAAGCTCAGTGACACTGAGTAATCACCATCACCATCAAAATAGCACAACACTGTAGTTTATTAAAAAGATTTTACTTCAAAATATTTTAGACCTGAATGTACACATAAACTAAGCACCCAGAAAAATCAGTAGGAATTATGCCCAAGTAATGACAAGGGGTGTTGAACCCTTCTCAAGATGTGCTGTGTTATTACAACACAGGAACTGCAGGAAACAGTTTTAAAGGATGTAGTGTTTGCAACACTTCAGTTATTAACTTTAGATCTGTCTGTTGACACTGTCCTCAGGCTGAGAGCTGCCACACAGGTTGGAAGCCTGAGGACACTAGCATATATATGTGTGTGTGTATATTGGGGAGGGGGCTTAAATGAAAGTGTTATCTAAATAGATTCAGCTTTTTTTTTTAAACTTTTTTTTTTTTAATCAAGGGATTGTCAAAATATGTCCAAATGTTCCCTGTGTTCTTTATGCATTCAGTCAACCTCCACAGTAAAAATGGAAAAATATGTATTCCTCTATATGTCTGTCCTCGGAGTGGAGTGTTTGGGATATTTTTTATCTCAGTTCCCCACCCTTATATGAGTTCTAAAGCAAACAAGACACTTAGTTGTGTAATTTCAAAACTAAATTCTGCAAGGAGCTCAGTATTTTCAGCAAGATATTAAACACCATTTTGGTCCCACTGAAATCAAGTGGGAGCTGAGAGGTGTTGGGAGGAATAGGTCTTCCAAAGTCACAAAGGACTACACGTAATAACAGCTCCTTTTCCTTATATTCCTCCCCCCCACCCCATGAATTTATATTCCAAACTACGTATCACATACAGAGTATTTTTTACTATCCAAAATCCCATTAGTTTCATTGGCACTTTAGGTAATAAGATTTGCATGGTAAAAATTCCATTTCTATTAGATTGGGTCCATAGGACTCACCAGCCTGATACGATTGTCAGAGGAAAGGGAGGATGTGTGGGTTGGTTACAATATGAGGATTTGTCCACACAGAATTTGGCACCAGTTTAATCAAAAGGACTCACTTTAACCAGTGCAAACCCCAGTGTAGCCGCTATTTCTGTCAGCTTAAAACTGGCTGGATCAGGAAATTTCTCACTGTGCATTTATATAGGTATGCTAAAACAGGCCAGCTGAACTGGAGTGGCAATTAGTTTAAATAATCTATACCCTGAAGTATTCTGGATTATCTGTCTGGAAGACCCCCTTAGCTAAACTAGTGGAAGGAGGTGTTTTGGCCAGACCCAAATGATGTTTCACACAGGAGAGAGAGGTGATGGCCTCCTGGGCTGAATGTCAAGGTCTCTTTCTGAACAGAGTGAAATCAGTGAGAAACTATCAGCCAGACGCTGCTGCTCTTGTTCATATAAGAACCTAAACCCTCTGGGTCATGCCCACAGTCAGGAACCCATTTTCAAGCATGGCCACCTGCTGAAGCTTAAGGAAAAAACTTGTGAACCAAGGCAGAAAAAAGTTCACAACTAGACCCTGTCCAGACCTCCTAGCAATCAATGATTTAGAGTATGATTGATCAATTATTTCAGTGCCAGGACTTGATCGAGATCAACATTTTTATAAACCCCCCACCAAATCTTCCCGATTTTGCCTTTGCCTAGCCCTAACCTGTTCATTATTTTTAGCCCATAGGGCAACCTGCAGCAATGAGTTCCACACCTCTATTTGTTGTGAACAAAAAACTACATCAGTTTTTGGTCTGCTGCCTGATCCATGGGGTATTAAACAGGGACACTTGCACTGTCAAGTGCAACCTGAGCGGGTCACAGCAGCAGACCATTGCAAGGTACTTTCTAGAGATATGGACAGAAAAATCACACTGTCTGCTTTTACACAATTCTTGGTTTATTCTTTCTTACTGATCCCACTGGAGACTGAATTGTAACTCACAGCAAATGGAAAACTTCAGGACTGGGCTTGAGTCAGATATGATAGCTCCTTTCCAGACCATCCCTCCCTTAGTTTGCTCTTGCTTTCTGATTGACTAAAGAGTTTCTTGTCTGTTCCCAACTTTGTTGAGGCTTAAACAAAGGAGACATATTCACAAAATGCTAGGAGATGGTTTTGTAAGTACTTTGCTGAAATTTGGCAGTTTTCCACCTTTTAAGAGCACTCTACGACCTGAAAATGAGTCATGGTCTGGAATTTTTTTCTAATACTCATTTCACACATAGTTCTGTTACCTATTATTCATGGCTATAGTTCTCATTCTGAAAATACACCTCTGTGTAGCATCAGGCTGATACAGAAGTCTCTTTGGCTTCACAGACTTTGAAACCTCACTCCAAAGCTTCTGAAAATGGGGCCTGGAAGGGCTGTCATACTACTGAATCATCTCCAATGTTCCTTGACACTTCAATCCTAATTTCTCTACCTGCTCTTTATTTAACTTGCTCATATATTCATAGTTTTTTCATCTTTCCTTTTGAAAAAATCCTGTCAATATTTTAACCATTTTTGTTGTTCTTCTCTGAATTACCTCCAATTTGACAACAACCTCCAATCAGCAAGGTGCACAAAATCATAGGCCATCTTGGGTCTTTGTTCTGTGGAAAAATGGTTTCCCATTTAGTCTGGCTGTGGATCACATTCTGGCTTCAAGAACACCTTGGAATGGTGAAACTAAGGACTGAATTTGGCCCATGTACTTAACTGAGAAGTAAGATTATTTTCCACAGTTCTGTGCCAAGGTTCCTGGATAAAGAGCCTTTCCTCCTCTACCCCTGAGACCAGAAGACAGAGCTGGGTGACAGAAGGGTTGATTGACAGCATTCAGTCTGGACTGTTCTGCCTTTATCACCCAGGCAGATGTTTAACCCTACACAGAAGTTATTTTCTAATCAAAACATCATGGCACACCAGATTTACAGAAAAATGCAGTTGAGGGATATGGGATGCAAAGCAGGAAAAAGGGCCCTGGACATGCACAAACAGGAAGCAGTATATTACTTATAACCAGAATTTGGTTGGAGACTCCAGATAGTCATCCAGGAGTGTCTGACAGGGGACAGATAACGAGGCTAGCAAGGAATTGTTTGCAGATCCCACTGGGGTATAAGAAGAAGTAATGAGATTTAATTGGGCTACTGACAGTATAGGCTGATTATCAGGAAAATATTTCCTAACTCTGAGGCCAGCAAATTCTTGCAAGGAGCCCCAAGACACTGACATCTCAGACAAGGAGGAGCACTTCAGAGTACACAGTGATAATGTCCCATTGCCAAAGTCAGGCAGCATTATGAAACAGGCATTTTCTGCTTCCTAAATTTACAGTTGTGATTCACAAAAATGAATTGGGTTGATCCAAGCACCTCATTTAGAAACACTGGACTCAGCATGAGCTGCACACACCCCCTCCAACCTCAACAGAGGCTGTGCTGTATGGGAGCATCAGTGTGCTCTAGAAATGAGTGTTATCAATATCAGTCACTGAGAGATCAGGTCAAAACTGTTAATATCTCATCAGTCACGCGAAATTCATCTCCTTTCCAACACACACCTACAGATTTATTATTAGGGTACTTCAACTCTTTTGTATTTTTAAATCAAGCTGATTCACATACTGTAACATTCATTACATAATTAAAAATATAAGATGGTAAAAGGTTTTATCTTAACTCATTAGGAAAAGCATATGATATATATTTATAAATTACATATTATCATCTTTTTAGGCCTAATGATGTGTGCTGTCTCAGGCAAGATGACCTGTTACTCAGGCTAATTGATGCCATTTCATAACTACAAGCACAAGGTATTTTTATCTAAGCTTGGTCAATTGCCTCTATCCGTTAAACATGTACTTTGGGTTTTGCTAGGAAGGGGGATGGGAGGGAAACAAGAGTGAACATTTGAGTCAATATTTATCCCTTGGTCAAGATGGATGAGGAATGGATAAATCTGGTGTATATGCTTTTTCTACTGAACCTGGCAACATGGACTCTGCTCAGCAGACCTAAGTCAACAAATACTCTCCCAATTAACTAACTGGGAATTCTAGGTATGAGGCAAACAAAGTCCTGACTGCTGCAGTGAATGAACATGAACTTTCATGAAGACAAAATCTATTCCCCCAAGAGGTGAGATAAACACTCAAGGTAATTGAAGTGTTGGGAGAAATAATAAAATAACTTTGGGGAAGTCAATCCAAAAATATCAGTTTCTAAAGCCACTTTCTTCACCTAAGATCCCCCACAAATAGTAGCCTTCATTTCTTCCAAGCCCCAATGCACACACAGTTGTTCTCAACTGTATTCTTATGTTTAAAAAAAAAGAAATTGGAGTAATGCAAATCCCTTGCCTTACTGAAGACTAAAATGGAACAGAGGCATGAAACCACCCCTAATTCTCTAACCCTCCAAGCATGGAAAAGGGCTTGTATCTTTTTACTCCTCAAATCAGAGAGTACCTAAATCAAAGTGATCACTCCTGCTTCAGCCAAGGGTTCTGGCCTTCCTCAGAGACAGGGAGCACTTTGTCACATCCCCTGCTCAGAGTGGGGCTCTCTGAAAACACAAAGCAGCAACTGGTGGAGGCTGGAGCCATGTTCCACAGCTCTGCACTGCCAGCTCTCCCTCTCCTGGGTACACCAGTGTGTTTGTGCTTGGCTTTGGAGCTGCAGGCAGACCGAGCTCCTCTGCACACCTGGCTCTGTGCTGAGCAAAGGCCATGGCAGGGGCATGCACAGTTTCAGCAGGACAGGGTAGGACTGGGAAGCAGCATGAGGACAGCAAAAGGTACAGAGGTACTGCCACAGAGGTACTGCCTGTGACAAAGCCACCAGGCTCTGATGGGGGAAGGCAAATGGTGACAAGGGTGACATCAGAAAGCTGCCCAAAGAAAAACACTGTGGAGTTCTGTTGAAGACACAGGGAATGAGAGATCTGCATTTTCCCCTTCAAATCTCACTCTGTGAAACACAAAGTCCATTCATATCTTTCCTATTAAGTATCCATCCCTCCTTTGCCAACTTCCCCTTTGTTTTACCTCCTATTATCAAGCTCTCTCATGGGAGCTTCTGTTAAATTTTTCCACCACTGGACTACCAGTCAGAAACTAAGCAGACCAAATTTTTGCCCTATTGTAAAATAGAGAGCCTTTTACCAGAGATAAATGTAGCCCTGCAGACACAATAGGATGCAACAGCAAGGTATATGGAAAGATATGATTTTCATTACTAGAAGGATAGACAGTGCAGATATGAAGTGATTATTATTTAATCCACACTTCTATAATGGACAAACAGGAATCAAACTTGTGCACTTCAGTAATAAAGGGTTTACAAATGGGCCTCTTCTATTCATGTAAATAGTCTTCCCCATTTTATTAAGATCCATCTACTGTATGATGCACTGAGCTAACAGGCAATCTTCAGTTGCCACCTCGTGTGTCTGCATTGCATACTACAATTCCTCCTAGTGAAATATCTCAAGAGAAGCAGGAAAACAATTAAAACTAGAAGGTAATAAATGATGAAGAAGCCTATGAACAGCATGCTGGCCCTCTTCCCAGTCTTCATTCATGCATCAAAAAATCCCATAGCTCTGAGTCTTTGAGAGGGCAGCTGGGCAGTAGGGATGTCCACAGTAATATAAATGGGAATTAGATATGATCGAATGTGCTCATTGCATTTTCAACAGCACATGTAATATTCTCCCCCCTTCCCTCCAGTTCCCCCACCTCTCACCCTGCTACCAGAATGGATGACTAATGATCCTGTAACCAAGCAACGGGGCAATTGAAGAGTTTCAAAGTTCCAGTACATGATAATTTAGCTATGATCATTTGGGTGATCGGGCTCTGACTGGAGAACCCATCCCTGAGTTAAATACCTCTGCTCTCTCCAAATAGTTTCACCCTGGCAAGGGTTTGCAAGGATTGGCGGAGGTAGAATTTTGTCCTCAGAGCTTGGCAGCTCTGTTCATTACTTCTGCTGCTCCCTGACACATGCAAGAGGATGACAACCACAGAGGAAATGAAGATGTGTCTACTTGACAGTCACCTGTATAGCAGCAATGGAGGCAGCCCAGTTAATGCAGCCATTGTGATACTCCATCAGTGATACCCCAATGAGATTTCATCCCCAGTGAGCAGTGCTCATCACTAGGTACACAGCACAGTTTAATCCACCACTGTTATTGTATTTTTTTTTTTTTTTTTTGCATAACGCAAGAACATTATTTATAAGAAGTAAGTCACTGAAAACATTTTAAAATACCTAAATCTTTTTCATGGGTCTATTCTAACTGCAGTAGTCCTTTCCACTGGGGAATGTATTGTGAGATAATTGATTTTGATGCCACCACGTGTGCCCTTGCTTTAGACTCAGGACACATAACTCACGTGGGTCAATTATCTCATAGTAAAATCCCCAGTGGCAAAGTCTATGGCTTGAAAAGATCCTATGCTAGAAAAAGTATACCATTATCACTGGCTGGCATTTGTCTCCAAAGAAAAATGTATTGGTAAAATTGTTTATTGCTGGCCCACATATACATACAGATAGATGTGTGTGTATAAAATATCTATTGAATATAAAAGGAATATGTGGAATGTATATCTATTTGTACATATATGTCTGTAACTCTCACCACTACAGCATCTTTGATGTAGATGTAGAAAAAGACAATAAGGATTTTTAACTCTTGCCTTGCAAAGAGATTGTCTCTAGTAAGGACATTCAGCTCTAATTACTCTAATTTGAGTAAACAAGGCAAATATCTTTAAAAGAAATGCAGCTGAGATTCTGCTAACTGTTTTTAGACTCTGAGCTTTATTAAGCCTTCTCAAATCCTGGACTATCTTGATAATACTGAGTTAGCATTCATGTATCATCCTTAATTGCCAACTAGCCACCACAGTAGTAAACTATTAGTAATAAAACTTTATTACATTGACCCAAGATTAAGTTTTCTGGCTGATCACTGAATGGGGGTGGTCAGACATGCATCTGTACATCTCCATTTAGCCACAGAGGCCCAAAAGAATGAGGCAGTATTCTAAAGAAAACTAGTCATAGGTAACTAAACCCCCCACAAAAGACTTGGCAAGCCACCCTAAGATCACACTGCCAAATTCCAAGGGAGTGAGTGCTTTCCAATCCTCAGTAAGTAGAGAGGCTAGATTCTCTGGTGACACAGAGCTTAAATCAGTATCAGGTAGCGAAAATTGGTGCTAACAGTGGCATCTTTACCAGTTTGGGATTCTAGGCTGAGCAGTAAAAGTAGCTGGCAGGAAAATCAGTCAGCTGGAAAACATCACATTCCTTTTCCTCAGCCCAGGTGCCGGTGCCTTTCCATAAACAAGCATATTCGGCTTCCAGCCTCAGGTTTTAAGTTACGTTCAATTTCTGACCCCAGGTGAATGTTGAAAGTATTCACGTCTTACCACTTACAACTCCCATTGTTTTTTACCACCTTAAGCCCACACAATATGGCCTCAGCCATTTGAATACCAAAACTCAAGTCAATGTCAGTCCCAGAGAGAGATTTGCCAGAGGGACTGAGATCTGCCTTAAAGTAAAGACAGCAGAAGAAATTAGGAAAACTATCTTGGGAATGTGCATCACAGGCACACTTTAAATCTCAATGAGACCTATCTTCCTTTCCAAAGTCAGGCTGAAAAACAGAGTTTCAAGTAAGAAAACATACATTTTGGGAAATTAAGAGGTTAGTGCAGATGGAGCTTTTAATCACTGCTTCTTAATGTAGGTTTATTGGCCACTGTTAAGTAGAGAAAAAATGCTTAGCAGAAATCATGTTCAGCACGAGGACCTTCAAACCTGGAACTATTAACAACCTCTTCAGGGGTAAATAATTACAATTAATAAATTCACCCTCTTCGTCCATGTTCGAATTACTGTGGCTGTGAATAGTGTAAATAAGGTGCAGGGTTTTGGGTAGTAACCCTGCACACCACACTGGTCTCTCTGAACTTACATCTCACTGTATTGGGCAGTAATTTACAACACTAGAGATTTTTTTTTTAATTGTTTAAAAAAATAAATAAAAACACAAAAGCCAATTAAAACTCTCTCCAGGTCTTGTGAACTATGGAGGCCAGGTTCCTATAGAGGCTGATGTTTAATAAAAATATTAAGAAAACAACAGGGATAAAAGAGAGTGAGAGTGTTCAGGAACAGAGGGCAGGGTACCAACCACAGCACAACCGCCAAAGCACTGCCCATTCTCTTCCTTGCTGAGGCTCTAACTCCAGACAATTTGCTGCAGCTAAGAACAGATTTAATGAAACAACACGGCCAGCAGGGCTGCGGTGGCAGGAGGCCTGGCAGCCCGTGTGACATGGCACACAGGCACTCGTGCCAGGCAGCACCAGGGCTCCTCCCCACCAAAATACCCATCCTAGAGCAGCCATGCAAGCGGCAGAGCCACCCACTCCTTCTCTCCCTCCAGCCTTTGTCCTCTGAGCCAAACCCTGGGAAGACAGCTTGGTGCTCCAGAGCTAGTCTGGTGCTGGAAATGCTGGAGTGGGCTAAAGCAGAAGAGGAATGGAGGATCCTTTGTTGCTCACACAGTGGTGTTGGGAGGTGCCTCACTCCTGTCTTACAAAATCCAGTTGGAAGCCTCCACAGAAGCTGGCTGTGCTCCCCAAAACAGGTTGCTGATGGTCAGAAAGAACCCTTCCTAAAAGGACTCCTGGGCAGCAGCCAGGGTAAAAGAACTCAAGCCCAGAGTGACCAGCACAAATCACTGTGAAGTTTCCATACCTCAGTTTTTGACCCAAAATGTGCCCTCCTAAGAGTTAACAGGGGTGACCAGCATGTCCTATGCTTAGTAATATGATTTCTGTTTGGTTTACAAACCTCTCAGTCTTCCTGAGCATGTTCTGCAGTCATGCTCGCTGCACTTGGAACACTGCAGGCCCATCGATTCAGCCCGATTCAAACCCTCACTCTGGAGTGATGCTTTGCACCGTCCTATTGTCCACAAACCATTATTTGTCGAAAAACAAACAAAAGGAGAACATTGGAGATACTTTTACATGATACTTTTCTGATTCCTGAAAATGTGAGATAATGAATAAAAATGTTCATTACAGAATTATTCACTTTTCTTCATGATTCACATCCCAGTAATTACTGTGACCAGCCTAATAAAAACTGCTACAAAACGAAGGTCAACTAGCAGTTAGAAGTGTTCATTTTCATTTCAATGTATTCATCTCTGGCTCCTAATGGCCTCATTTTCTCCTATGCTCTTTAATAAATACCACTGAATTACAGGTTAAATAGCTAAATTAAATTATTGCAATTACAGCGTGCGGAGCACTGAAACTGGTTTACCTTTCCCAGTTCAATTAGAGGGGAAGTTTCAACAGCCTGAGACTCCTGATTGCTGTCAATATTCTGAATCACTAGGAATCCTCACTAAAGGCCAGGTTATTTGGTTACAGACTGGGTAATTTCCACACCCCTTTTCCCTCCTGTATAAAGAGGAATGACTTGAGTGCTCTCAGCTAAAACAAAATGAGGCAATCAAAGTATTTTGGGGAAAGTAACAGCAATGCATAATTGATTCTTTTTGACTGAAGAGAAGGAAGTCTTGAAGTGTCTCAGGCTGAAGGAGAGTATATGAAATGACAATCTCCTTCCTCTAAAGCAGAGGCAAGTACATTTTAATAAATATGAATGCTTAACCTGCCATCGGCCCACAATTATTTTACATGTACAAATTAAAGATGTTCTTCATTATTTAAATATATTCCAGCATTTGTTGATGTTGCCCCTTCCACGGGCTTAATTATTTAACATCCCTTTATAAGAATGAATATCTTAATAATAAGGACTGTTGGAATATAAATTTTAAAAATATAAAAAGGTTTCTTTCCAAAAGATCGCAAAGCATGCAGCGATATTTGTTGTGGAAGAGCTCCCCCTTACTTCTTCACTCTCATCTTTGCAAAAAGAACCAAAAAAAGATATCAAGAATGGGGGATTCTTTGCTGCAACAATAACAGGACATGAAACACAGGCACTCTCAAACACAGTTAGAACAAGAGACTGAAATATTTTGACTGCTCAGTGCTATTGCTATTTCTAGCATCAAGGGAGAGGGGATCTCTTTGTCTTTCACCAAAATCCACATGTTCGGAGCCACATGTTCTGTACTGCAGTTAAACAGAGAAATTATACTGTCACTGTGAGAAAAGTGAGCTGGACCATGCAGGTAAAAGACTCTACAGGCTTGGATTATTTCTTCTTAGAATACCTACAGGAAGTAGTAAGAAAGGGAATTACTTTCTGCCAAGTTGAGGAGCCACATTAAAACATTTCTACAGCCAAAGTGAAAATATATAAACTCATTAAAGTAATTGGAAGCATACACAAAACCCTGTTATTTTATTATCTCATCTTTGAGATGTTTTGCCATTACAAGAATTTAATTCCCAGTAATCAACTGGATGTAAGCAAGAAGAGAAAACAGCCAAAACACTAAAATGAAGTTGGAAATTATTATGAATGTTAAAGAAAGGGACACTGATAGGGGCACAGAGGTGAATTAAAAATGCTGAGTCCTTGCATGTGCCACATCAAGGGTATGCAACATTAATATGATTTTGCCTACTAGATTTTAGGTTGGGGTTTTTTCGCATGTGGATCCTACTGCAGTTAACCCTAATGAGCCACAGTATTACAATGGTGAGGAGCTTGAGCAGAAGTGTATCCTACTGTGTAGGATATCTCTACAAAGTGTATATCTACAAAATATAACCCACATTTCTCACGAATTTGGGTAGAGAGACAGATTCCACACGTGAATTACCAAGGGAAGATCAAATCACTAGCGAGGTAACCTACAGCATGGGGCAGATCCTGAATGCATGTTATAGCAATGCAAGAGTTAATTAGTGGCAGCACCCAGGGCCCCAAAGGAAAGCACTGCACAGCTTGTGAGTGACTCAGCAAAGACAGAAACACAAGTAGAGGGAAAGTATTACCAGGATCACTTCAAAGTCCTGAGTAAAGAGTACAAAAGGGCTCAATGCTCATATGAATAGAGAAAGATGAAGAGGAGTTCTGAAGGTGTGAATTTCTCAGATTCATCCCTCTAAGCAATCTTGCAAGGTTTGCTTCTCCACCCACCCTTCCTGAACCTGAGAGCAGGGTTCAGTTCACACACAACCTTGTGAACTGGACCCTGCAGGGGTTGAACAGTTCTAGACAAAACTGTAGCAATAGAAATGAAATGAGTGTTTTGTGATAGCTGACAAACCAGGTTACCTCTCTCCAATTGTGAAGTGCATCCACCCTACAAGGTATGTTTCCACCACTTTCCATACAGATCCAAGGGGGCATCCATAACACCCCAGGGCTGAGTGACCCCTGCCTGGACTTTCATATCCTATTTGTAATCTAGCTGGGATACTCAGGACATGGAAGAGACAACTGGAAGCCTTTTCTTATGTCTATCACATTAAAAAAGCTCTTTGATGATAACTGTACCAGCCAAGCAATTTAGTAAACATGTAAAGGCCACTTCTCACAGAACACCACAGATCCTATCTTGCAGATCTGACACGGTTAAAGTTAAAACAAGTTAGAAGACAACGAACTAGAGATGCTCAGAACATTTTTACCAAAGATTTTTGACAGCTAATATGACCTGTGCTAGGAGCTGAGTTTCAGAGGAGTTTCATCAGAAAGAGTGAGCAAGAGAGAGTTGCTAAGTGGTCCTGAGCCCCATGTTCAACTCCTCTTGTCAGACTACAAATCATGCGAGAGAAAAATGCTGAAATATTATTGGTACTTACCCAGAAGTCATCAGATATAAAATACTGTGTGCTTGCCTAACAAACTGAGAAGAAATCTTAATTTCTTAGAAATCTCCACATTTGGGTTTCATTCCAGTAGAAAAAACCCACAAGACCTTAATAATTTTGCAAAGTGAACATTTGCTCTTTTCAATTCTTAGGATGCAAATCCTTATGAAAAACCTACAGAAGTCACCATGAAGTTTCTGATGGGCTTAACAGACCACAGTTTCATGTGTAGATCATGTGGGGTTTTTTCAGAACACTAGTGCTAGTACATGAAAAAATGAAAGAAGATTAAGTTTTCCTCAGCAATTTCAAGTTTTTATATCACCATGAAGTTCAGGTTTCCACAGCAAGAAGCCAAGGCAGGAATATTAATGAATTAGTAACAGATAGCAAACACAAAATATACATCTACAATTCCTTGAATTACAGAGACCAATCAAAGCTCAGACAACTTGGAAACATGAGCCAGCACCAATTTCTCTTTTACTCTTTGTTTTCACTCGGCAAAGCATAGTTTGTACCCTGTAGGGTGAAACTTTTATTATGCTCCCTAGGGAAGAAGCACCAGCTTGCTGAAGTTACTTGTTCGCTTCTGACTAAATCACCACTCCCTTCTTCAAGGTGAGGAGAGAGGGCAATATCACCATAAAGCACTATCGAGATCTCAACAACTTCAAGAGACTCCAAACCAGCCTCTCAGGGCTGGTGGTAAACTGCATGGCCTGAGGGAGGGTAGCAATAAAATCTAGAGACTTCTTCAGGGCTGACAACTGTATCTCTGCAGTCACATGCAATTACAAAGCTGGAGCAGCCAGCAGGAAAGGGGACTGACAGTGACCAAGAAAGTGGAAAGGCCTGGGAGAAAGCAGACCAAACATTAGTAATGCAAAGTCAGTGCCTACATTGCTAAATCCATGAGTTACACAAAGGACCTCCTTTGGCAGCCACTACTCAAGATGACTAACGTTTGCTCATGCTGACTTCAACGAAAATTAAGTGACTGAGAAACTGCTACCTAGGGTGAGGAAGGGTATGTCTGCATGGTACCTGGCAGGCTGACAAAGCTCACCCTGCCTGCACTCCAGCCTGGCCAGGAACAAGCCAGCACCAATGCAGAGGACCTGTAGCTGTGGTTAGTACAACCCCAAACCCGAGGTTTCTAACCAGCCCTGCAGAGAAACAGGGCTGGGGCTCCACATCCTCGCTCAGGCAGCTGTACAGCTTCCGCTGGAGCTTGGCGGGGCTCCAGTTGGCTTGAAGCATGGGCAGAGCAAGCTCATGTCTGCTTGCAAAACACTGCACACACCTACCTTCACACAGACCTGACTCTCGCCCAGGAGGCTGAAGACATGAAGAAAACCCACATAGAGCAGCCATTATGGATTCATGGCTTCTTCAAAACCTGGAGATTCACACTCTAGAGCCAACCCTGGTTTGCCTCCTTAGCAGGCTCCAGGTATTAAATACTTAATCTCAACAAAATAAAATTAATTGCATTTAAATATTTCAGGTCCCCTCTTTTTTTTTTTTAATTTATTTAACATGTTCTCAATTACAGTAAAAGTTAAAACTCATTATTTGATCCAAAATGCTCCAGTATCTCCATGCCTAAGCAAGAATTGTAGATGTACATCTGTCATGCATTTCAATTCTGACTACCTTGGGCCAAGACAGTCTTACCCTCTGCAAGATAATTTGATGACTGCTGACCTGGATTATGGGCCTAATCCAAACTCAAAGCAAGCCACTTTCAACAGTAAATTCATTTTATGCCTTTTGTTCATGCAGCAACGTGACCAGACCAGATTTCTAGAGGCTGGGAACTTATTAACCAAGTTTGTGCCCAAGCTCTTTGTTTTTTCCCTGCCTGTAAAATGGTCATATGCACCTGTGAGGGCTGATTAGGAAAAACCACAAAGAAGAACTAGGCTACACAATCTCAGGCAAGTCGCAGCATTTTAAAGGATTATCGCTCCACTTCCAAACCACCAAGATTCTATACCTCAGAGAGCAGAGAAATCAAGAGGCACTACATTTTCTGACCCATATGCAGCCTAAATTTTTAGAAATCTACATGTCAACATGATGACCACTATAAGTAACAAAGCTGGACGCTTTACCCTGGTGCTTTCCAATCAAACCAGATTGCTACACCCCTTTCCAAAAATAATGACTAATGAAATGACTAAGAGGGATGGGTAACTGAAAAGAAGTGGCTGCAAGAATGACACAATACTGTGAAGTATTATTTCTGTCAGGGAACCTGGCGCTGTTTGAGTATTTTTTATCCTTTCTTTTTGGGAACACAATGTTAACCCAGCCTGATCATTTTATTGCTTAGGGGAGGGGAATTCCTCCTTGCAGCAGGAACCTCAGGACCATAAAGGAAAAAGTAAAGTAATCCAATGGAGAAACAAAATGTTAAAGCAAGCCTATGAATTAAAACTTAAAGTTCTAAGGACTCAGAAAGGAGGCGAGTGACAACTGCATCAGAATCTTTTCTTGCTACTTGTGGTACAAAAGATGTGAGAGAAGTGAGACAAGAGTACAGCAATTGCAAAAATGAATGGATTGTGCCAGACTTTCTCTTATTGCCCTTGCCAAAATGCCCTGTTGTCTCCTGAAATACAGCTTAACAGCAGTCAGGGAGCAAGCAGCCTGACCTAATGCTTACTGAATCGATAGCAACTGATTCTCTGGGTAACTTCTCTGGGACTTCAACGACGTCCTGCCCTGAAAGAGTTTATTTATTCCCTCACTATTTGATCGTATTTCTTCTTAGAGTGGATCTCCATGGGTTCAATTTCTCTGAACATACAAATCTATTCACAATAATCCTGTTTAGGTTCTTGCACTGCTTGCTTTATCCACAAAACTATTTGCCTGAGATTAAGCCTCACACATCCCCACTGCAGCCACAGTTCACAGAGAGATGGTGTGGTGGGGGCAGCAGCAAGAAAACCACTTCCACTGTCTTCGTAGTTCATCCCTTGAACTGCAAAACTACCCCTGCTATAATGACTTGGATTTCATTGTTTATTGTTTGCTCACTCTTCAAATTAGAAGTGCTCTGGGCTCCTTGGAATGAGAAGTCCCAGCTAAGTAGTTGTTGTAGTTGTTGTTATCATTACGATCATTTACGAATAGAAGTGTCAAGGTGGATTCAGAACAAGTTCTTCTGAGGGCTGTATTTCTTCCAGGCATCCATTCATGCTGTTATATAGTATTAAGGTGTGAACAGGGAAAACCATGTACCCAGTCAGTGCTGTGTCTAAGTGGCCTGCCAATTCCAGCTAATCACCAAGTTATTTACTTCCAGTTTATTAGGCCGAAACTGCCACTAGCTGTTGGCAGCCTCTAATATACACATCTCACTTTCCTGGGGTCTCTTCAAGCACTGCTGTAATAAAAAAGCCATTTCTTCCAGTTTCAGATGCAAGAATTAACACACAGAGCACCTCACAAGGCCAAGGCAAATTCTGATCTCAGTTACAAATGTGCAACCCCATTGATTTCCAGTGGCTTAATTTGCAATGGTCTTGAGCTGCTATACCTGAGAGCACAATTTCATCCACTGTTTTCACAGAGAGGAGTAACAGCAGTACCTCCTATGTATTTGTGAGTATTTTAAACACAGTAACAGTTGGATAAACATCAATCACTATCAATGGCCCTCAGAGTCATTTACATCACATCCAATAAAACCTTGGACAAGCAATTCATCAAAAATTAGCCTAAATTATTTGCATTCATTTTATATACTTGAGTAGCTTTTTATTATTTTAGTATTTGAGCACCTCAGAAACTTCCACATCTTTATCCTCATAATATTCCCATCCAAGAGCAAAGAGTTGAAATTCCTTACTGAAGTGAGGAGACTTCCCATGGAGAAATTAAAGAACTTTTCCAAGATCTCGGGGAAAATTCAGCAAGGGCTTGGATTTAGATTTCCCCAGCCACAGGGAATATGCCAGGAAATGCAAGAATCTTCTTCTCTTATCAGTGCTTTTCACTGGATAACAATAAAAGCATACAGTAAATTCTCAAATTCTGTCACAATATTTTTCAACTTGGATTTTCCTATTTTAACCAGATAGAGGGTCCTTACATTGGGATCACTGGGGACCCCTAGACAAGAATGTTTTATTTTCTCCCACCTGCACAGAGAGCCTGCGGTTGGTCTCCTAGAGCTGTTTTTTCCAAGGAACACTCCCTGTGCGGTGTTTTCCTTTGATTTTAGGTGCATGATTAAACCTCACAGCCGTGCCTGCAGTTGTGTAAGGCCAACAGAGTATTTGTCCATGCAGAGCAAACAAGAGATTCCTGATGCTAAGCCTGAGGTGTGCACTGAGCTATGAGCACCAGGTGAAGTTCCCAACCCCATTACACCTTCCCACTGCCAGCATGAGGGAGTTCCACAATTTGCCCAGGGCCAGGCACACCTTCATTCAGAGGAAAACCTGCTAAGAAGCAGCCAGAGAAAACCAATACTTACTCATAGCACATGTGTACTTGCTCAAGTGACCACTTCCAGGAACAATAAAATACTGCAGACAAGCCCTGTCCTGCAAAAATTACACACTCACAGCTCATTCTGCAGGCTGAGTTCATTGCAATGAGGAAAGCCACCCTGTTATAAAAGATATCTTTAAGAAAAGGGAGATATCTTTATAAAAGATATCTCCCTTTTCTTAGAGATATTTTCTCGTACTCCACATAAAGATGTAGGAGCAACAACACAGGAGACCAGGTACAAAGAAATCGCCACATATATTGCTGACTGCATGGCCAGCTGTGCTCCCTCTCTTAACTTCAGTCCTGACTCTTCTCCAGAGAAATGAAGTTTGCCATGCCCATCTCAGTGACCAATAATGATAACAGCTACATGAGTAACTCACCAGCTTAATTTAGGACAGTCATATTTGCACCAATTCCATTTCCTGCCTATAAGAAAATAAAAGCTTAGAAGAGGGTGCAGAAAGTAAGAGAAGTAAAGACAAAAAGCAGATTTTGTTTTTCAGTGACTTGAAATTATGTCCTAAGAGTGAGAGAATTACCATCTACTTTATTTTGGACCACTTTCTGACTTCCAGTCATTTTGTTAGCTATATCAGCTGGGAATTGTTGACATCATAGCACAGTCAGGTAGATACAGGTCAGGGAAAAATCATCAACAATCTGAATGCCCAGGTTTTATACCAGTAAAGTATGGTTACTTTAACTGAAAAAGTCTCACTGGTCAGATCAGTCTTTAAAAATACCCAAAACAACAACACAAATAGTTATATTTGGAATTATTGTTTTTATAGTTACACCCCAAATTAAAAAAACAGCTTGAAAAAACAGTCCCTTCTCTGTTCTCACCTGGCTGCTGTATGTAGAGCCTCACTGAGGTTCCAGGGGAGCAGGAGGTGAAACTGGAAGTACTCTTCTTTGCTGTAATTTTGACATGACTACAGTACAAAAGCTGCATAGACAGAGTTCAGGGATGCCAGTACCTGTCCTTCTCCATGACTCCTAATCCTTTCTCTGTGCCTTTTATCTTCCATCTCCCCTCCTCTCTCTCTTTCCCTCTCCTGCCATACACACATCCCAGGTCAGCCTGATTTATTGACATCAAGGAAGAGTTATGTTGGTCTTTACATCTTTGTCTGTCCATCTGTGAAATAGTTTTCTTGTCACAGACATTACCTGAATAGCAATTTAACAAACAGTAAAAATGCAAAAGCTATTTCACATACACACACACACACACACACACACAGAGAAAAAAATCAAAGTGACTAAATGTTATGTTTTCTCTCTAGCTCACAGTAATACTGGTGAGCATTTTAAAACTACTGGAAATATTTTTAAAAGAGGCTTTACAAAGAAAGTGCTCTCTGTTTTTTGGAAACACTGATAATCCTACTGCCATTATCAGAATTTCCTGCCCTTGGCCAAAATGTCTCCTCCTCTGTGTACTGACCACTAACCTGCTGTTACACAGTGGCTGGGAGGGGGAACTCCAGCAGCCCAGAGAGCACAAGTGAGCACTGCTTGTGAAAGGGCTGTAAAGCATCTTTGCTAAACTGAAGAGCCCATGCAAAAAGATCCCGTCTGTACCTGCTTTTATCTAAAAAGCTGTTGCACTTACTGTGTGCAGTGCACATCAAAGTTGCCTGGATGATACAAAAACTGACCTTGTGCCCAGGTCATTTCACATTTTGCTCCTTTTACTGTCTGCTCTCCACAGATCTGCATGATCTCAAGCTAGCAAACTCTGAAAAGCATTCGGCCTGGCTTGCCAGAAATGCCCGAGCACCTAGCCAGACCACCAATAGCAAAGACACCAGTATCAGCTTTGTTTTGGTTGTGTTGGGTGGTTTTTCAGGATTGGGTTAATTTCCGAATCAGCACTGTGCACACAATGCACTAGAAACTGAATTTAGCAGCCCTTGGACTCTATACCAACACTTCTCCCTGAGTGAAAAGTCACAGACAAAGTCCTTCCTGTCATCAATTCACAGTGCTTTCCCCCAAACCAGAGTTTGTCAAGTACTTCTGACAATTTGAGGATAACACTGTCTTGTGTCTAGATATTTCACAAGCAGAGAAAAACCTACCTGGGATATTTTATTTGCTAACTGTTCACTCTGCTCGTGATAGGGGTGTGACTCTGAACTCTGTTTGGCATTTAACATCTCTCTTCTGATAGATAGCAGTCTCTCAGCAGCTTGCTCTCAGCCAGTGCAGGCAAGGAATGGGCAGCACACGTTCATCAAACTAACATCTGCTTTCAGTTCTCATTTATAGATATGGAATCCTTTCAACTGGACATTAATCTTTCTCTACAGCAGCAATTAAATACTTGAGACAGATCAGAACAAATCAAATTAGCCTTATTTATTAAACAAAAAAATCCTAAGGAGTAAATAAAAAGGATGGCAGACCATCCTGTGTGCATCAACATAAAAAGAAAATTAAGATACTGACACACAGGAGTCTAAAAGCTTTCAGGTGATATTTTCAAAGCCTCAACTGTAACCAAATAGCAAAGGGCTCTACTGCGGAATGCCTCATGGATTATTTTAGCAATAAGGTATAATTGAAAGGATTATCATGAATGTAATGTTTCCCTTCCAAAAATTCCAGGAATGCAAAAATTAGTCTCATGTGCACTACATGACTCATGTTTTTAATGCTGGAGCTTCATTTTCACTCATGAGGAATTCAAGCTCAGGGAAATGTTACCACAGAAATTCTCATTCTATTGACAATGGAAAATCTTTCTTTTGGTAATGTTAAACAAAGCCTAGAAATTTTATCTTTAGAGAGACTGGCTTGGTTCAGCTTTAGGCAATGGACATCCTGCACACCAAGAAGAGACGCCGCCATCCCTGAGGGATCAAATGGATTGCCCTGAAGAGCTCAAATTCTACAGATTTGTCTCAAACCAAGCAGAGCAGCTTCCTCTTGCTGGATTTCCCCAGCTGAACATGGCAGATAGCTTTAAGTGAGCAGGGTGGGAGACCCTGCCACATCTGCATGGAAATTAGAAACAAAATATTTGTAAGTCACAAGATGAATGGACTGATCATGGGGAAGGTGCACAGCTATCCACCAAGCTCCTGATACTATCCCTCTTTCCTTAATCTGCTTTTTTCCAAAAGTCGCTTTTATATTTTACTAAGGAAACATTTCAAGATATTCATTAGAGAAAACTAGCACTGCCTGAGTGAAGCAGAGTTCCCACCATCTAGATTACATGTATCAGCAGCATTCCAGGGTTGTCTTTTACAATGGGAGCTAAATGTTAAGCAGATGAGAACTTTCATGAAAGAATATGTTGGAGAACAGGAAACAGGGTTTTGCCATCCAAAACCAAAATGATCCTCATCTGCTGGTGCCATAGATCGTAAAGCTGATCATCTGCTCTCATGCAGAAAGCCCCATCCCACGCTGGGCTGCCTTTGCTGCTGGAGAGCACGAGGGTGGAACAAGCAGGTCTGGAGGAAATGTTATTCTGCTGCATGCCTTAAAAAGCTGTGCTGCTTTATCGCCTTTGTTCTCAGCATCTGTTCAGGGTGTCCATGGGTGGGATGCATGGGAAGGAGGAAGACACTTTTTCCACTGAACCCATCCAACCTCTCTTTCAATATCCAGAGCCACTCATGCTGATCCTTCAATCTCCCTTCCTCAACTCTACGTACACCTGACTAATAACAGCAGAGATACCATCTGGGGTTAGCTCATTACATGTTTATTACTCCTTTGTTTATTTCTTCATAAATATAAACTGTTGCTACCTGTGCAAGCCTGTGCATCTAGCCCCAGTTCTGGTGAGCCTTAAAAGCCCCAAATTGAAAATAGCCTAAAGATGTGAGAAATCTCAGCCAGCATCACCACCAGTTAGCCAAGGTATGGAGAGAGAACCATTGCAGCATGCAACATGTAGGGTTGGGTTTATATTGAAGATTTCCTGGCTCGAAGGTACCGTGTTAGCTGGTTAGATGTGGTTATAAATGGAAGCACCTGCTGACATAATTCACAATAATTTGGCAATGTGGCTACCACTGCAAAATTACGAAAGAGATAGTAATCTTGAAAACTTGAAGTCCAGTTTATGATTGGCCAGAGCAATTTTGAGCCAGAGAAAATAACCTTTCCTCTGTGTTCTGTGATGTCGTGCAAATGGAGATCTGAGGAAGAGAGGGAGAAAGAGACCATGCTTTTTTATTTGATTGGATTTTTCATTTGGTTCAATGTAACTTTAAGAAATATTAATCTGCTCCTTCATTTAATTTCATCTGTACCACTGGCCAAGAGAAATGCACTAATTTATAAGTTGAAGCAAGCCTTGAGATAATGTCACCCACCATTCATCCAAATTTGTCACTAGCATCCCATTAAAGCCATAATTATTTTTTAATTAAAACTAAGGAAGCTGGCATGTGTGTGCCTACTTTATACATCTGTTATGGGTTAAAATAGCTTTTAAAAAATGTTTCTTTAGACCGCAGTCTTTTGTGGCCATGGCCTATGCCAAAGAAAACGCAAACTTGCTTATTTTCTCCATGGGGCGCAACACTGCCTATGTGTGCCTGAACAGATTCGACTGGCCGTGAAAAGAATTCTAAATAAAACACAAACATGGAATTTGGCAACGCCACAGAAGCGAGCTTAAGACTAATTCCAGCATGCGGACGGCTCTCACACAGCAAGTCTGGCTCCACTATAAATGAAACCAGGCTCTGTAAAATCGCCAGTAAAGTTTGAGTTAGGATTTAAAGAGACAGCACTCTTATTCCAAGGTCTAAGGAGGGAAAACACACACGTGCACGCACACACACATACCCCAGCTTATTAAGGAAATTCATGCTGGCTCAGTAAGTCTGTACATTGCAAACTGTGTTTATTTTCAGCAGTCATTTCCATTTTAAAAAATGTGAAGTTTAAAAAAAAACACTAAAAAGAACAATTTCACTTTGGACTTGTTTTTTAGAAAAAAAAAAGTGCTGTAATTATGACTTCAGGGACTACTGGAAGTGACAGCAACGAATGACGGACCTCCCTGACGGAAAAATTAAAATGTTATATATAAAATAAGAAAGAAATATGAGTGTCTTGGGCAGAGCAGGGGAAGGGAAAGGTGCAGATGGGCAGAAGCTCCATGGACAGAGTGGCCTGGGACAGAGCATCCTGTTCCCATCAGAGAGCCAGAAAGCAAGATGGTGACTCACTGAGACTTGCTGGGAGGGAGCTGTATGCAATACAGCTCCATGCTGCTGTGTAGATGGAGAAATCTAACCCTGGGGCAATGAAATCCCCTGGGAAATACCTCCCCAGCAGTGCCAGCCAGTCCCAGAGAGCAAAGACATCTGTGAAGTAAGAGTGAGGAGAAAGTGAAAAACAGCTTTCGCTCATCTTTACCTATTAAGGAGAATACAAATTTAAGAAATCTCAGTCTATAATCACAAGACACAGCCTGACAAACTTAGACAGAAAGGGCAAGGAGCAAATTATTTAAGCACTGATGGTACTGTCTCCAACACTAATTCTCCTCCTTACAGCTCTGGAGGATACCAGGTCACTGAATTAAAATTTTATCTCAAGTGCCCACCTCAAGCCCTGACCACTGTGTTTTTTCTCAAAAAGGAAGAGCAGAAGGGGAGATTTTTCTGGCTAGAGAGCTCTAAATATGGGAAGAGCTCAGACATTTATGAGTGTGCTCAACTGCACTAATGAATGGTGACAGTGGTGATCGAGGCAGGAGCAGGATGGATGCAGCTTTCACAGCACTCTTCATGGAAAATGAGCAGGGAAAGTGTGAAGGAAATTGGGAAGGAGTTTACAGCAATCTCAGAGGATCATTTTACAACTATTCTATGTATCTATTGATAATGATAGCGAAGTGCTTGGTTTCAATAGACTGTGGAGCTTTTAAGATTCTACCTCAAATTTAAAATGGAGGAATTAGTTCCATTTGAAGGAAAAAAAAATAAAGAAAGATTGATGTTTTTTGAATTAGATTTTACAGGAAGGTAAAGGTACTCACTAGTCTTGTACTCGCTGTATGTCCACAATGGTCCTGTTCCCTGTTTAATCGACAGTTCACACATTTTCATAAAGGATTTGGATTAATCAATCCATAAACACTCAGATCCAATTTTTGGACATACTTTATGTGATAAGCCTGTCTGTGCCATAATAAGTTAACTTATCGTCTCCCTATTCAACCAGAAGAGATGAAAAAATAACCCAAAACTCTAGACAGAAGATGCAAACTGAAAAATAATTCCCCTGAAAGCAGAAGGCACAGCTGCTATACCAAGGTCTTAGGAGATTCCATTAATTTTTGGGTTTTGCTCTCATCACTATGGACAGTTTTAAATTATATGTATTTTCCAACAACACTCTGACTCTTACTTTAATCTCTGTACATCCTGGAATTCCACAAACCATGTTCACCACTGGCAGAACAGTATAACAGGACTGAAGTCAGAAAACACTTTGCAGGAAGATGCTCAGCCAAGCATCCCTGGGCAGCCCCTAACCCATCTCTCAGTGGACTGTTGGCATGGCACAGCACACCCTGGGAGTTCCACGTTTGTCACACAGCCGTGGAAGAGATGTAAGGATCAGGTTTAGACCCGTGCCTCACGTGGAGTAATCTAGGTCAATACAGGACACGTAAGGAGCCAGCCTGACACACAGGAAGGATGGGATGCTCCTATCACATTGCCAAGGGGATGTACTGAAAATAATACATTTACTGTTGGCTTCAAATAGCCAGGTGATGTTTAAACAAGAATTAAAGCTGCAGTTAAGTTTTGCAAACCAGCTCTTCTCTAACCAGAGGCCTCATAGCAAAGGCAGTAATTTAGAAAGCACCATTTCATAGCACAATTCCAGCCACTGTCTCCCCATCTCCTTGCTTAGTGCCTGCATTAACCTCATTCCTGAAGTCCCAGGACCTCTGACTCATACAGCTGAATTCATAAAAAATGCAAGCCTTCCTATGTGGGATTTTTTCCTGCTTCCTTCCAAGTGCAATTTTTAGTGTCTCATTGAACCTGGCTTGCCCAGTCTGTGCTATGGCAAGTTACATTAACTGGAAGAGGGGCCCAGAGAATTGGCTTGATTAAAAACAAAAACAAGAGGAAAATAAAGAGACCAAAGGCATGTACCATACACTAGCCTACCAGATATCTGTATGTACTGCAAAAATTCTTGGAAAAAGCCTGTCCAAAAGAAGGCAAACAGCATAAAAAGGTATGCTGCTAACAGTTGCTCAGCTGTTTACTGCTCAGCAGAAAGAAGGACCAACATGTAGAACACAGGAACACAGTGGGGCACACACGAGATGCATCAGCATGGCTTCTTTGACTCAAATCCCATTCTGAACATAAAGTATCCCATTTGAGCATAGAACCTTTCCTTTCATCTATTTTTATGAAGCACTCAGAAAACAAAAAAGCAGAGGTCCTCTGAATTAGCTCTGGACGGAGACGCGCTAATTTTTTTGCAGTTCTCTGGCCTAAACCTGAGCCACCCCAGAAATAAATGATCCAATTCCTCTAAAACAAATAAATTAAATTAAGTGGTTTCACTACAAAATGTACAACACTTCATTGTACCCTACAGCTTTCCCACTCTGGCTTGTGAACTAAAAAGCAATTCTCATCACAACTACCTACACCATACACCATACACCATATTTGCCCTACTTCCTTTGACACTGAGCATTATATTTGTGCACGAGAGGTTTATCTCTGTTCTCACAAACTGAACAGGCCAATTCACTTCCTGGCTCAGGCACACAAACACATCCGCACAAATCTGACAGAAAGCGAGAAGAAAAGTGATGACAAAAAGCTACTGCTGAAGGGGCAGGAGGAAACTCCATCCTGAATATGCCAGGTGAGGCTGTGCAAGTGAACTGTTTAGCATATGTTATGTACAAATGAATGGCAATTTGCTGAGAGAATGAAAGAATAATTGCAAACATTTATGCCTTATGCACGTGTATTAAAAAAAAAAAAATCAGCTTTAGGAAGCTGCTGCATTGCCCAACCAAAAGGCAAGGCACCTGATAAGTACTACCCCTAATTTTGTTGCTTTTTAGGTGATTGCTTCCTTCCTTCTCTTCCTGCAGTTGATTTCTTCTCTTTTTAGGAAGTGTTCACCAAGAGGCATTTAACTCTCTGAAAATGGGTGGGAAAGCAGCGGCAGCAGGGAAGAGGCTGGTCCCATCCTGCAAACCATCCCTGGCAGTTACTCTGCTGCAGAAACATGAAAGCCATTCCCATCCCTTTGCTGAGCACGGACACACACCATGCTACAACTTCAAAAAGAGGTCTGCTCCTCCTTCAGTCAACCAAGGTGTTTCTGGACATAATGGCTGCTGAGAGTCATGATGGTGCCCAGACCTCTCCTACTGTGCCTAATTAAAGCAGTTTTCATTTATGCTGGTGTCTTGTGGAAAGTACTGCCATGCAAAAAGAAGACCCTAATTTGTTTGGGTCTTCTGTCAGAGCAGCATAAACCGTGTCATCAGTGGTGCCTCTTTGTAACCAAGCTACTCTCTCCCTTCCAAACTACCAGTACTCCCAAATGTTTAATGAATCAAGGGGGGGAAAAAATGGGATTTTTACTAATGGGAACAAGAAGACACAACAAGGCATGAGAAGGAAGCCCTGCAATGAAAAGAAAAAAACTCTTCTCTGTGAGATAGAACAGAAATGTCATTCACTTGTTTTTCCATAAGCTCCCTTTTTACCTCATCTCCCACCTGATACCGCCAAAGCCTTTTTGTGCTTTAACAAATTTAGTTCTGTTGCTATGTGCTCCCTTGGTCCTTACCTATATTCTGAAGTCACCTCTCCTAATTAACTATCACTCAGCAAACTCCAAAAGGACAAAAATTCATTCATTCCCATAAACAAATTATAAAATCACCTTCATCCATCTTGTTCCAATATTTTTAAATTTGATTGTGGCCAGAGAATTGCTGGCTGGGAATTACCTTCCCCCACTCTCACATACACCCTTTAAAAATGCAAAATCTAGCCCTCTATTTCAATATTTCTGATGTCAGTGACCGGTGTCGGCTCTCCCCATACAGTAACTGCTTTAAAGCGCTGCATACAGCACTGCATTAAAAATTAATTACACATGCTATTTTATTGATAGTGCATAATGTAATGAGCACCAGCTGTGCTAAACATCCAAACTCCTTTTTAAGACGGCTATAAAAAAAGAAAGAAACTGCACTTCCAAATGCTTCTCCTGTCAGAGGAGAAAAACAGCAACATCTTGGATGGATTTGAAACAGGATTCTTTGATTTAGCTCTCCATTTGGAGCGTTTGAAGAGTTCAGACTCTCGGGCTCAGTGTGGTGGTATGCAATGGAGTTAACTCTCTCAATGTTGGAACCATTGTCCTTACTGCAGGCAATGTTGCCTTGAACCTTTTTCTACCAAGACTACCAGATTCAGTTCCACCCATTAATATTGCAATTAAGGGCTTTTCTTTTTTGCTGGGATGTCTGGAAATGGCAAGCATCCGCTTTAAAGAACCTTTAAATATCACTATTGCTCCTGCTGGTTCTTAACTTGACATAATTAGGACTTACAAAGTTATAGTGATCAGCCATCTGTCTAGAACAAAGCCACAGCCATGCTCACAGTGCCAGCGACCCTGCCCCATGCAGCACCCTCCTTTTAGTCACCTCTCTGCAATTTTAAGGTCTCTTCGCTGCCTCTTGGCAAACACACAATTCAGTCAAAAAACCAGTCTGCATTAAATCCACTTATTTTGAGTTTGGATCTGATTTTAATATCTAGTGAGACAGGGAGCTGCCTAGACAGCAGGTCACATATGATTTTAATACTTGGATAGGTGAATGAACACAGAGATTGATAGATAGGTGTTAAGATGGATGCGTGCACTCAGACTGATGTATTACTCTTTTTAGTGTATACATCTCTCACACATCCCTGCACTCTGTAAGTACTGTCCACAAAGTCAATTCTACTATAGCATGCATTAAATATTTCACTAAAATAAATAAATACACATGACTCATAGGGACATTTCTCCTGAATGTTAGCCAGTATTTTATGCAAACCTCTTATTTATGCAGCAAAATGAAAAGACACATTTACAAAGGCTCTCAGGGAAACTATAGATCTTTGTCTGTCCTCTGACACTTAAACCAAATTCCTCTTTCTCCTCTCAAAAAAGCACCAGTGCTGAAGAGAAATCAATTTTTTTGCATTTTTTTCTTCTTTTCTTTTCTATTTTTTGAAACTCTACTCAGCAAAAAATGAAGAGTAGAGTATCAGCCATTGTCCTGGGACATGATGAGTTAGAAGGTTTTTGCTGGATGAGTTTGTATTCTCTGCTCTGATTACTGTTTTGTTTTCCATTGATCCTCCTGTGTTAATAAAACCCAGGCTGGAGTGAACAAAAGCTTGCTTCTTGTTCAAGTAAGAAACGTGCCGAGTGCATACCATATCATTAGCATAAAAGTTTTTGAAATAATACTTCTTTCTAGACAGACTGTATTAATTGCATCAAGCTTTTTACAGCAGGGTGGTCTAATCTAGCTCTTCTCATTGGCTGACTCCAGTTATAAAACCAACATAAAATGAATGCGGTGATATAATAGATGGAGGAAAAAGTATTCCTTTAAAACCCATGATTTAGTTACAGGGACTGCTTTTATCTTTACTGTCACCTTAACCTCTGCCAAGAAAACACCAGACTAGTTAAATGAAGCAGTAAGTAGAATTTCAGTAGCCAAGTAAATTGATATTAACTTTACAAGATGACTGTGATTTTCAGAATGTCCTAATGACTAACACAGCTGATTCCTTGAATTAGCAGGAGCTTGTTCCTCTCCTCCAAGATATGGCCCCATGCCTTCCTCTATTTTAGACCTTAAGTTTCACAGCCCTGTCCATTAATCACTGCTGTCCATGCCCACTTGCTGTTTTTATACATGCAACTAAGTATCATAATTGCTTTCCACCTCCTTCCATCAGCCTACATGTGGGAAGGAAGCAGTTTCACTGGTTAGATGAATATATGTGCATTGGACAGATTTAATTATCTTTACAGGGGTATATAAAACCCTCATTTGTAGGCCCAGGTCCAAAGAATTTGGACCAGGTATATATGAGAATGCAGGCACAGGGGATTAATTATTCTCTGTGCCATTACAATCCCCTTTGTCTTATGCTGATTACGATCCTCTTCCTGGGGCTTTTGCACCACAGTATCTTCAAGGCAGGGACTTTTTTCTTTGGAGAACACACTGTAAAGTGCCATGCACTTCTGTGCTGAGATTTTCAATGCTCATTTCTCGTTAACTTTAATGGGAAATGGGCATCCAAATCTCTTAGGCAGCTTTGACAATTTAAGCCTTAATGTACAATATTAATAAATCAGCATCATAAAAAGAGCCTTATGAAGATGTATTGTGAAAAAATAGCCCCACAAAAAGCATTGCACGGTATGTGTGCATGCACACAGACATATACTTTTCTTTACATAATTATGTCTCTCAACAATCATTTGCATGTCTCTGTTATGCAAAAAAAAAAAAAACAAACCAAAAAACTGTGTGCGTTTTACAGTTACTCTGAGCAGTTGCAATTCATTGAAATGAAATAAAAAGCAGGCTCAAAAAAGCACCCTAATCTGGCAAGGGGTAAAGCAAAATTAATGCTTTGCCCATCTATATTTTAGATCCAAGCTACATAACCCTGTGGATTTCATTACTCTATTCCAACTTCTAATTAAATAGGCACTAAAAAAATTTGAATGGGCGAACCCAATTCAACTGACAAAAGCTTCTGGGGCAAAATATATAAATAAATAAATAGACTGAGAGAGATTGAACCAGTTGTAGAGATTTTTTTTAAATCTCATGACAAAACATGGACCTTTACTAGCAAATTCCTCATCCTGGGGTGCCTTGAACACAAAGAATTGAATGAAGACAGAGAGGGCCACAATCAGCACTGGCTGAGCAGCATAGTGGACTTCCAAGCAGACATCTCAGCACCATTTGCTGTGACTGAAAATATCAGCAGCATGTTTTCTAAAGATCACTAACAACTCTGGATGAGGCAGCACGACTTCCTCTGTGCATGACTGAACACTACTCAGCCTCCCAGACAATCATGCTTATCCAGGTCGGAGATTTCCAAATGCAGTTTTTACACATCTGTACCCCAAATCCCACCAGCAGCCAGACATTTGGATTCTCCAGCACAAACTGCTGTGAGGGACTCTTGAGGGCCCAGTTTGTGAGTGCCCAGCAAAGATTTTGGAGTACCTGCAACTTCAAGCCATCAGAGTCACAGTCTGCTTGAGAGCTGCATGGAAAATCTCCAGGTCCTGAATTAAATAAATGCTGAAAAACAGGAAAGGTAAGAAATGATGAAGGATGAGGGGAGGCGGGAACTGCTGATGGCTTTTGTTCAAAGAAGTAACCAATTCCTCAGAAGCAAGAACAGGGCTGACAGAATAAAAGGCTAATCAAGTCAGAGAGACAAGCTGATCTCTAAAGCTGGAGCAAGTGACTGTTGTAAATGTCTATATTTAAAAAAAAGGCACAATGCAGGCATTGTCACTAGATTATTAATCAACACAAAGAACTCACTTTTCTATCATTTCCACAAAACATTTTGGGTGACAGAAAGAACCCACAACCCTTGCCTAGGCTCACATACAGTGAATACTGTGGGAGCTAAGAAAGGGTTAAGTAGACATAATCTCCTTTTTCAAGGGAAGAAAATGTTTCTTTCAAGCAGACCTTGACCAACTACTGTCATAAACATGTAGCATGCACTTTGATAAAACCTATTGTCTAAGTGTGGCAGACTGCAGCAGTAATTACAGGAAGCCATGATAACAGGTCTCCCTCTCCACAGAGCTGGCATCGCTCTCCCAGCAAACAGGCAATTCCGAAGACTCACAGCACACAGCTCCAAGTGAGAACTCCAAGTACACAAGGTACAAAAGCCTCACTCTCCCCGCATTCTTTAATAAGTTATTCCTTCCTTCCTTTTCTATTTTTAGGTGTACTTGTTTCCATTCCCACTAGCTGCTGGAATCAGGAGCAAGAGGGAACTGGGGTGTCCAATTCGGTGTTACAACTACGTGCCTCCCGAAGGCATGCAGGTGCATACTACACCAGTGAAGACAGAGAAGACAGCAAAGCATGAGACCAGTTACAGTTTGGTTTACTGGTTCCTGGGAGGAGAGAAGGCAGGGAAGCTTTCTGACTTTCTGATCCCACAATCACCATTTGCAAGAGCCTGTCTTGACACCCATCTCAGGCCAGTTGGTCAGTCTGCCGAGGCTGATGAAGCAGAATTTCATTAAACAGCATCCTCTGCCATACTGCATGCAGCAGCTTGGACAGAAAACGTAAGCAGACCCTGGATTTACTGATGGCACCTCACCACACAACACATTGCTACAAACCCAGAACCTGTGCACCAGTGCAAGCAGATGGGTGCAGGCTGAGCATCTTCCAGGCATCAAGGGAGCCTTCTCTGCATGCCCTGAGCTTCACCCAGGACCTACACAGCACCCTGCAGAGTGCTCTTAGTCTCCTCCAGAGAACATTTTATCTTCCAAGACCCAGGGTTTCCAAGATACAAATTCAAATTCCTTGCAAAACTTTATATCTCACTTTATTACATCAGTGAGAGATGTACAGGAACATTCTCATGAGATACAGCATACTGCAGCCAAGTGGTACCAGTGCTTGTGGAAGGAAAAAGCTAGCACAACAAAGCTTTGCAAGCTTCAGGGGAGAAATGAGGAGCCATTCCCAAAGGCTTTACTCCTGACAGTCATTGCTGTCTCTCTGAATCCTTTGGTCCTCATGCTTTACTTATTCAGCATCATTTTGGGAACTCCTTATTAAAACTGCATGGACTATACCATGAATGAGGGCTGTGGGACTTGGCCCACCACAGTGAGAGTCCATAAACATTTGTGGATTTTGCCACATCTGTATTTTTTTTTAAGCCCTCCCCATTTTCACCTCACCAGCCCAGAGTTCATCATAAACTGAGTCTTGCAACTGATCCATGCTCAGAAACACCCACTGATTTCAAAGAGATGACTGGGTCTGAAATGATGGGGTCTGGTGACAATATGTCCGTGTTCTCTTTGGCTAGCTTGGTGTGCCTTCATTTTCACTTTCCCCTCCTTGTGGTGATAAAAGTCAGGCATCCAAAAGGAATAAAGGAAAAGAAAAACTGATGGGGTAAGAGGCCAGGGATGCATGGTGAGTTACCAAGGAGCATTTTCTCAAAGCAAGGGAGAAAACAGCATGGAGCACATACATCCTGCGTGCACATGGATGCGGAGGAGAGCCTTTAATATGAATGACTGAGGAGGAAGGGCAAAAAAGAAGGAAATAAAAATACCTCAGATGTAAAATGCTATCCAATTAAGCTTAAAATAAACAGCCTAGAGAGATGAAATCTTGATAGTGGGGTATTACGTTCTGCAAGGAGTCTCAGACATTTGTTCACAACATGGCACAAACGGCCCAGCAGCGGCCGCAGGTGACAACTGAGGGTGGGCAGGCAGGAAAGGAGGGATGAGGAAATGGAGGAAGTCGCATGCCCTTTCCCACTCCCCATCCTCTTCCAGGGTGGAGAGGGAAGGAGAAAGAAAAGTGGTGGGGAAGGGCAGGTTAGGGCATTTTCTCTGCCTTCCCCATGCGACCCAGCAAAGTCAGCTCTCCCACAGCAAAGACGACATCACTTGGCAGCACTACTGACCTTCAGATAGCAACAAAAAAAAAGTATTTCTATTACCTGACAACTGACAATGACATCCAAATGTGCCTGACGTCTCAGTCTGAATCTCAGTCTGAGTCCCGCCAACTGAGACTGCACGTGCACCACAGCAGGGCAGGCTAAGGCAGGGCGGGAGGGAGGCCAGTGCGCGGAGAGGTGACGTGATCACGGATGTGTGAGGGTGGGAGGAGGCAGCTATGGGAGCCCCCGGCAGGTTTGCAGGCCTGGACGGCCCTGGAGAAAAAACAATAGAAAAAACTGTCAGTCGGATCTAAGTTTGAAGGGACAGAGGAGGCATCAAACAAGCGAAGTGGGGGCTGGCTGCCTAAGGCTCAACACACTTGCTCTGAATCCCTCTCTGGGTCCAGCTGAGGCCGGCGGGCTCACGTTGGGTTGGGGAAGAATAAGAAGAGACCTGGAGGACCTGCGAACCCAGGCTTAGGGCCTGTGTGGGCATGGAGCGGGGTGAAGGTGGGGGATGGCCAGCCCTGGCACAGAGCAGAGCCAGAGGCGGCGGACGTCGCCACCAGGGCTTGCTCAGGGACCAAATCAAAAGGGGGATAATTGTTTTATGGCTGTGTTAATGCACTGAGCCGACACAAAACTGAGCAGGCTTTCTGCCGAGCCACTGCTGAAGCGGGCTCCACACACCAGCCCGGACAAAGTGCAGTGACTTAGAGCTCAAATGGCTTCAGTGAGGTGCCAGGAGCCGGGCTCCCAGAAGGAAGCCTTGGCGGCCAAGTGCTGCCTTCCCGCTTGAGCTGCGGCCAGTTGTGCATTTTGCATGCCCCGATTATGCAGGCTGATTCCCTACTGAACCTGCGAGGAAGGGAACAACCTTTTTCCTGGTAGCTAAAAGATGATATTGTAACCTACAACCTTATTATTTATTTTTAACCCCTCTAGGAATCACCTGCCTTTTAAAAGCTGTGTTTAAGAGTTTTCTCCTGCTCTGCTGGAAGTGCTTGCTCCTCCTGGCACTAGTCCAAACTGAACTCCGTGGCTTTGAAAAACTAAGATACAAGTCTTAAATATCGACATACACCTGCACAAATACAGACAGACACACACACACACACACAGAATCATGTAGGAGTCACGTTTTTGCCTGGCACAAATTAGCAGACTTTAAAAGGAAGCTGAGTGAACGGCACCACTTTTCATCCACTGGGAATCCCAACCCCTCCATTTCAAACTATTCCTGCCTCTAAGTTATTAACTAAAGGGTAGCTACTAATCAAGGGCAGTTTCTACATGAAGAAATGTGGTGGAGTAGTCGCCATTAAAAAGTTGGCATTTACCAACAGTCACCGCACAGTGGTAGATCAGAAGCCACAGCTTCCCCCTGTATTCAGATCAGGAAATATGTGTGCTGATTGTGGGGTACCTTCTGGCAAATGCTTTCTTACTAAATGGTGGCATCTCTAGCTGTGCATGAGTGTGCACCTTGCAGACAGATGCAAACACCATGGCATCAAGCAGAAATATTTATCTGTGTTCCCTCCAGCCCTAGAAAAAACATTTCCTAAAGGAACCTACACTGTGGCTGCAAGGAATAATATTTATCCATGCTTCTTCTAACTCTAAACCTGCAAAACTTTCCAAGGGAGTCTCTCCACCTTGAGAGTCCCTATTCAGAAACCAGGCCTGCATGTTGATCTGACAGCTACACATGTGAGGCAAATGGGGATACTTCATCCTTGGCACAGCATCGAGCGCTCCAGTCTGTAAGGACTGCATTTGATTTTGGCGTTTATCTTAAATGGCTAAGAGACCACCAGTGCAAAACATTTGTGTGAAGCTTTTGCCAAAACCACAAGTGAAGAGTCTAAATTCCCTGTGTAAATACTTGAGCTTCAAGCATCGAGGATAAAATTTGTGCTGTTTTGTGAGGACTGGTTTTAAATAGAAGACATCTCTGGGGCTTGTGGGACAAGGAAGGACTTTTTTTTTTATTTTGGGAGCTCTGTTTGACTTTTGTAACTCTTTGATCTCTCTGAAAGTACTATGCAAGCAGGTATGATAACTACTATCCAGATCCTACCTACGTTACATTTCTGGCAAGACAGCATGCTGTGCATGTGGAAACTGATGTTAGACATGGATTCTATGTGTGTAGGAGCCACTCTACTGCCACTGTAACAGATATGAATAATGTTTGCTCTTTTCATGGAATAAGGAAAGAACAGTACAGATTCCCTCCAATGACTTAAAAATTGTATCCTATATTCCTAATATAATAAAAATAGCTACGCTGTGTCGAGCTGCCTGGGCACTTGTCTTGCTTGGAAATTCATCAGCTTGAAATGGGGATTTTGAGTAGAACTACAGGGCAGCTACATCTCAAGTTACACTGAGATGTGTCTGCGTTTTCACCATGACCAAGGGTATAGGTCTTGCCATCACTTGGCCCTCTATATATCATGGTGCCTTACTATGGGTTTTGAAGGAGATAATCACACAGAGAAACTACATGAAGTCCAGCAAATGCATCACCTGACTCCACTGCAAGGAGCTTTAATTTGGAGGTCCGTGGGCCCTGGCACACAACACTACCCTGAGAGTAACAGCCTCCTCTCTAGCCTGGTGTGTCCCATACGTGCATTGGCAATGAATTTAATGCAGTTTGCACAGCCCTGAGGTGTGCAAGAAGATGCAAAAAGCTCTCACCAAGGAAGGCCCTCCCAGATCTTACTAAGCACATCTCTAGTGTGGAAAGGGAATAAAGGTCTCAAATAGGAGATTTCTTACCATCTGGCCAAAGGGATCCTGTAGGAGCCTCCCAACAGTGCTCCTGGGGGCAGAAGAGCAATCTGTTTTAACAAGGTACCTAGCAATTTTACCAGAACTGTATGAACCAGATGCCAGTGGATGGATGGAACTGAAACAGTCACTCAAAAGTTCTTTTCTTTGTCATCACCCTGGAGAAGAGAATCTCTGGGGAAAACTTACAGCAGCCTTCCAGTACCTGAAGGGGGCTGACAAGGGAGCTGGTAAGGGTCTTTTTACAGGATATGTGATGATAGGACAAGGGACAATGGAATTAAAGTGACAGAGATAGGTGTAGATTAGTTTTAAGAAAGAAATTCTTTACTGTGAAGGTGGTGAGAGACTGGAACAAGTTGCCCAGAGAACTGAGCTCAAGACCAGGTTGGATGGGTCTTTGAGGTGTCCCTAACCATGGCAGGGGCATCCATTCCAACTCAAACCATTCTATGATTCTATGACATGATGTTGTCCAGGACAGATGTAGATTTGAGGAAATCTAAAAATTGCTAACCTGGTAGCACAAAAGAACAGGTTGGTAAGGGAGAAGAAGAGTGGACCAAGAGAGACTCTGTCAGATGATCAGGGATTACCACCAGCACTCCCAAGTCCAGCACTGAGACAAATATTGTGCAGCTGCCAGACCAGGAGACTTAAGTCTATCCCTACAAGCAAAGTCAAATCAGTTGATTTCTCCTCCCATTTACTACCACTTCAAGGTTTACTTCTTTGTTGCTAATCAGGACAATCCTACAGAATCAGATCAAGTGGAAAATCATGAAGATGGAAATTATATCCAGTGGCCTCAAGAAAAGGCAGGGAGAAAAGGAGGGGTCCACCATTAGGTACATGATACCTCTTCATAGTTATAGAAAAAAAAACCACTTGTGTTCAAAAATACTCAGCTTGTATTTGCAAGGAACATGTTACCATTTCATCTCTTCATCTCCTCTCTGATCCTAGGCGTATTTTTTATTCCACAAAGAGTCTATTTAAGGCTGAAAACGAAGATGGAGGCTCTTCAGCTTAACTGTTACAGGTAGCGGACAAACACAAAATGAACAAAGATAAAAAGAGAGATAGATTAGGTAGAATAGATAGATAGATAGATAGATAGATAGATAGATAGATAGATAGACAGACAGACATATAGATAGATAGAGACAGATAGAATCTTAAGGTGGTGCAGAGACTTTTTTGCTCAGCCCACACAGCAAGAGGCAAGGGAGCGGAGCTGATTTCTGGAATTCTACATCCAATCGACCACATCACATTTTCAAAGAGAAAACAAACCTGTGAGCCCCTGACTGCCACAAAGGGCATAGCCACAATCAGCAGTAAAGGGAAAGCAAACCACAAGAACTGCAGTGCAATCTTAGAGGCAAATATCCCATCTGGATGGGGAGAGCAGGCACACACATGCAGCATTGTGTTGCCTGGACATCCCTGACATGATGTGTGAGGCTCGATTTTCCTCTTGGGTCAGCACTGGGAAATCACTCACCTGCACTGCAGATCTCAATTATATATTCTGCATTCATTCTGCACGGAGAGTTTTGCACATAGCATGAGTGTGAAACACGCACAGGGACTGTCACCATGTAAATAAAACATCTGCATTGCTGATGGTAAAGGAAGATTTTGTTCTCGTGCATTAAACAGGCTCAGCATTTCCTCAGAACCTGTACATGGCAGTAGCTCACAGGTGATGTTGACTCCAATGCACCACTTAGAGTAATTTTCTTTTTTCTCTCTGCTATTTTTAAACTTGCAAGGAAGAAAATAAGGTAAATTGGACATGACCCCAGATGGAAAATGGAAAAGCCTAGATGAACCTGACAAAAGCCACAATGAAGGCATAAATTGCATCCTTTTGTTGCCCCTCTCCCAAAGCCTAGACATGTCTGGCCATATGATATGGTGTATGTAAAACACCACACTTCTCTGGCACATCTGCAGAAAACTCCCTGAGCAAAATACAAAGAAGGAGCCAAAGCAGCATTCAAAATGTCCCACCTCATCGTGGCTTAGACCAGGGGAAGCAATCTTAAATTAAGAGCCCTGGCGTTACATCTCATGTCACATGGAACTGCAGCCACACATAGCTGGTGTGTCCCAGGGGGGCTGTGTGCTTGGCTGTGGGTGCCTGGGTGTGTATCCCTGTACAGGCAGACAGGCAGGTGCACAGGCAGACGTGTGAGCTGCTTAACAGGGCACAAACCAAGTTTTTCTACGTGTTTCTCTGCGCCTGTCTGGTGATAGAAAATCCAATCAATAGCTGGTTAGAGAATAAAGCTCAGCTCCATTATTAAAAAATTCTCTTTCAATAAAAAGAAAAACATCTGTTCAAACAGTGTACAGCTACAAATTTGGAGTGCAGGCTGAAGCATCATCCCTGCCCTGTGCCCATCATGTTCAGGGAAAATACTGCAGATGTTTTGAGGGGAGTTTTACATGAACCATTGCAGCAGGTTTCCAAAAATGACAGACAAATCTATCCACTAATCTCTCCAACAGATTTTTTTCCAAGCTTTTTCTAAAACAAGTTGTCTTACGTGCATCACACCCTCTCCTGTGGACTGTTCCCACCTGATAGCATTGTCTCTCTGCCATGTCTCTTTTTGCAGACATCAAGAGGGTTGGGAAGCAAATACACACAAGCACACACACGTACACACACAGAGACACACTTCCAAATGCACACAAGCACAAACACTTCCAACAGCAACCAGCAGAGCAATGGCCCCTGCGAGGGGCAGATACACACAGCATCCCCCAGGAAAGCAGAATGACTCCCTGGTGTGCAGACACACAACTGCACATACTGACACCCAGAGACCAGCACTCAACCAGACACACCTGCACACCAGCCTTCACCTGTCCCCCCAGCACACACATGGTGCTTTGGGAGAGGTTTCCCCACACTGGTTGTGTTGCTTAGACTGAAACTTTGCTCAAGCTGGAAATGCAAAAGTTGCACCAGGTAGAGAAGAAGGAGAGCAAGGAAGAGATTTCTTGTTGTATTTTGCTCAGGGATTTTTTCATTTTGGCAGACCAGGATTCCCTTTGAATTGATACATTTCTTTCTCCCAAGAATTTTGAATGATAATGCATAAATGAGTCATAGATCAAGAACACGACGTGGTGAGCAAGGAGGAGAAAGAGTGTGAGTGAGGGGCACTGGCACAGAAATTTGACAGTACCCCAACTCCCCCCCTTCCTCCCCCCATGCCAAGACATTAATTCTCACAAGTCGGAGAAAATTACTATGCATGAATGCAAAAAGCATGATCAGGAGTAATTAACATGGCTTCATATGCAAATTTTATTAATGCAGAAGTACAAAGTCATTATGCAAATGAAACTTACGTCAACTCTCTTGACAAATATTCATTTCTAAAGCTCAAGTTTCTCCCTTCTAATTTTTTTTCCTTGATTTTTGGTGTAAAATCAAAAAAAAAAAAAGTGATGAGGACTGCTTGACAAGTTTGCAAAGTTGTTTTTCAACCGGAGAAATTTTATTCTTGCATTGTTGATATATTTTTTTTTGTTGTTGTTGTTGGCAGGTACACGACAGCTCATGGAGGAGAGCGGGAGGATGGGGGACGCGGGCTACCAGCAGCAGGCAGCCAATCAAAACGCCAGCGGCTGTAATGAGCGCGATTGATGACTGTTTGGCTTTACTGCAGGGTAATGAACTAGAATCCAGTCTGAGGAGGGAAAAAATATGAATATTCATGAAGCTGTGCTCCTGCCTTTGATGATTAAAGAAATTTTTAATATTCAAATAAGCGCTTGCCAAGTGATTAACAAAGAACAAGCACGCAGGAATATGGAAATGGAGCTGTGGAAGATTTGGGAGTCACAGTCTGTGCAGAAAAGACAGCACAAAATTTCATAAACAAGATAGGCAGATAACCTAATTCAAATCTGAGCAAATAAAGGGGGGAAAAATCACCTTCTTTTTCATCAGTTTGGGTATTGTATCAGTCACTTTGTTTTAGAGTGCAAAGGAGAATAAAATCAGCCAATGCAATAAGACAGGGGGAAATACCCAAACCCTGAGAAACACGACCCAGCAATTGCAAAATAAGAAACCTGGGTCAGAAACCGATAGGAAAATGATGGCTAAGGCCACCCTCTGCTGTGGGCTATTGCTTTTCCAAAGCAGGACTCTGCCTGATGCTGAGAGCCTCCTGGCTGCTGAGAATCACCAACTTGTTGTATACAACAGGCAGGAGTCAAAAGTATCCTGAAATCACCAAGACCAGTCCCTGCTGTTAAATCCCTTTCTTTGGATAAAGGGCACACTGCAGGGCTCGATTGCTGTCTGGGAGAGGAGGGAGTGCAACAGAAACAAGAAATATTATTGCCAGGGAAAAGAAAGCAAGAAAAAAAAACTGAAAAGGAGGATACAAGGAGGTCTCAGCTGCCCACCCTGGTAATCAGTTGGTAAAAAATGTGTTTGCCATGTCTGAGCCAGAAAGGTCCTCCACTCCCCACAGATTTCTGAACAAGGATACAAAAATTCAGTCACATTATAAAATGTCTGATAAGTTCAGGCTCTCACAGTTTAATAGCTTCACTAAGGATTCACACTGAAACAGATAGTAACAATATTAGCTGCTAAAATGACTTTGCAGTTAAAATACATCTAATTAGCAGCCAGCTAATTTTTTTTTGTTTTTCTTTGAAAAACAGTTAACTTCAGAGCTATATTATACTAGAATGAAAGTGGTTGAGCTCTTTCTGTTACTCAAAAGCCAGAGTAAGGATATCTTCCAAGTCTTAGTGCACTGAAAAACCAACTCACCTTTTTGTTATTAGATCCTGGGGTTTCACTGGCCTGTTTGCCTTTTCTGCAGACCTTTAAAAACTCTGGTTAATTATTTCTTATTTAAAAATCTAAAGAAAGCATAGGCTAGGTACCATTTAATAATTAACTGCTGTTTTCAGAATGTAAAATTTCAACTGTACTTAAAATCACAATAATAACAGTAGCAGCATGAAGACGATGCTACAAAATGCAAAAAATGGCCATGATAAGAATCTTCAAAGTTGTCATGAAAACACATTATGTAACTAATGGGATTTTTTTCCCCCTATATTTGCTTCATTTTTAGAAATACAAAATTATTCACTATTGATGCATCACAGAAAAGGACTGGGGAAAAAAAAAAAGGAAGGAAGGAGAGAAAAAAAAAATAAAAGAAATGGCTAAATGTAAGTAAAGATAAGGTTAAACACCATGCCGAGGTATAGCTGGGAGTCTTTGCTCTGAATAATGCCAAGACCTTTCGAAGATGTCTGTTGTCTCTGAGTGCGCGTGGGCGGCTGAAGTGTGATATTACATAACTCACACGCGGCAGCGGCTCTGCACAGCCGTACTGATTAAAACGCCCGGCTGTGAAACCCAGATCTCCATTTCCTGGGCTGTTTGTAGCTCGTGTCAGACCTCTGAACACCGAAAATGTTATCCTTTGTCTGCAAGGTTCCTTGGCTTTGTTTTAATCAGTGCATTTTCTTTTTTTAATGACAGAGGAGCAACTACCAGCTCCTACAGTTGGTTGCTTTGAAGCGCTTCTTAAATGGCCATTAAATTCTACCATACAAATGTGAATACTTAATATTTATTCAATATTTTCATTCTTTCTTTAAAAGGACCCCATTTACATATTTCTGGAGAATAATGGTACTTCTGCAGGGCAGGTGAACACACATTTCTGCATATGGAGTCAGTGGGGAAAAGCATTAAGAGTCCATATTGTAAAAATCAGCCCCTAAATTTAAGTGGTTTGAATGGAGCATGCAGCTGTGGTTGCCTGTCAGTAGTTAGATGCTGTAATAATAATAACAACAACAATAATAACAATAATAATAATAATCTTTTCATTTCTCTAGTGCCTTCCACGCAAAGATCTGGAAGTACTTTACGAAGATAAATAAACTGAGTTTGGAACACCCCATGTGGTTAATAAATATCCCAACATATCTAAAGAGCATGCAATTCCTCTCACTGTGTAAAAATCCACGTTATGTCATCCATGTATTTGCATATGACATTTTGGAGACTTGGACACCAAGGGCAGGCTGTGGAGAATTTTACTTACCTTGAGATCATGCGAATTCACTGAAGTAGCCCACACTATGCCTGCAGGACTGTTTTGCCAAACCCCCTCTTTTAGAAAACAGGGGAGGGGATTGTCAGTGTCCCCACTCAGGGGCCAGGGTGGGTGGTCCCCATATCCAGGTACCCACGTGGCAGCATCCCTCTGAGCCAGGTCTCCACAGAACCACCTGTACCCTTCTCCCACCTGACGCTCATCTAAACTTGTTCCTCACCCCTTGTATGTGCTATGAACATGAGAAGAGAAAAACTGAAACATCTTGGCTCACCCCCAGCTAAACACACAAGAAAAAGAACTCTCTCCTACCCCAAGGCTGCATTCATCATCTCCTGCTGTGTCCTGTGCCACCCCACCAACACAAGCCTTTGCCCCAGGAGAACTGTATCCCTTTGTGATAAGAGCAACTGGGTGTAAGAGCAAGGGAAAACAGGGCAGGATTTGGCCTAAAAACATCATAAGGGATGAGTGAATATGACATATCAATAGATATGCTGAAAATATAACACAGGAAACCAGGGAGTTTCCTCATCTCAGGAGAGTGGTCTTGCAGACCACTGGGCTGGGAAGAAGGCTGGGGTGCACACTCCAGGGCGTGAGCCACACAGGCTATGGGCCACACAGGCTATGGCACGTTCTCTCCTGGAGCTCAGCTTCCCTTCTGACCTTCCCACTGACTGCCTGTCAGGTTTGCTCAGCCCCAAGCCGCTCTCGAGCAGAGCCCAGCTCTCACTCTGGGAATGTCGAGTGCCTAACAGAAGGGTGGCCTGATCTGAGCTGCAACATCCAGAAGCTACCACAATAAACTAACAAATAATAATAATAATCGCCCTGATTTGTGGAGGGTTGGGTTGTTTGGGGTTTTTTGGGTATTTTTTTCCCCAAAAGGCATAAACGGTAGACAATAAACAGTTCATCAATTTTCCCAATTTTTTCCCCAACTCTTGTAATTAAGTCCTGGGGAGCTTTCAGCAGTTGTAAAAATCCTTGGGGGTACTAAAAATTTTAGACCTGATTATATCATGAATATTTCTATCTACCAGCAAATATTTCTGATGTAATTGGAGCATATAACTACCCCAACAGACAACTGTAGCAATTTAAAAGGACCTGAAATTAATAAAGTAACTCAGTGGATGCAAAGAGCAGCTTCCAAAGGGCAAAATAATATATATATGCAGCTAGAGCAAGAAACGCCCCTACAAATAGTCAGAGGGCTTGACCACAAGAGGATGGTCAGGAGGTTAAAATGAAGGAATTGAAGTGGCCAGGGAAGAGCCACAGATAAGCAGGAGAGTGGACTTCTCTGCCTTGGCCTTTTGGAGCTGAGTCCCACACACTGGCAGATGCTGCATTGCAAACATGTATCCTCAGGGCGAATGTGGCCTCTGGAAAAGACAGCAGCAGGATCTGCTGCTTGGCTAAATATCTCTGCCTCGCTATAAAGTTTGCCTTCTAGTAGTAGTTTTAAATTTTGTCCCTAATTTTTTTCCCTATCTCTCACAATAAAAAAATAACAATTTTTAGACTCTTGGAGGAATTAGGCAAAATGAGGCTTCAGCAGCTCTTCAGCTGTTTGGCAGCAAAATCAATTCCTGGAATGGGAGGGAACTTAGGGAAAAAGAAGCAGATGAAGTCACTCTGCCCCTCTGTGCCTCAGTCTCCCCATCTGTGAAAATCGGCTAATGACATCCACCTGATTTAGTTAAATGTCCTGGAAACTAAAAAGACTCTGTAACAGCAATATATTAAGCAGCAGCACTGTTAACTGCTTCGCTGCTGGAAATTCAAAGGAGAGCCATCAGGTGATGCCATGTCCCTGCACAGCACAGATGGACAAACTTAATATACAGAAACAATTAGCTTTGGGGGAGAATCACAGCTTCTGTTTTTTTGGCTCACACCTTGCCAAAAGCAATGTAAGTGTAGACACTGTAAGTGCTGAATTTCAATGTGAAAAGTAGTCTACCTGCCTAGTGTGAATGCACACAACAGACTTAAAGTAATATAACTTTAAAATATGTGGGGGAAGGGAGGGACATTACCAGGAACATTCATGATTTTCAAATTTTTCCTTGTGCATGGAGCACTTTCACACTTAGAAAAGAAATTCACTAACACCAAGCAAACTTGAAAAAGCAAAACAGAGCGAATGACTGGGGAGGGAGGGAGGGAGCAGCAGAGATTTTTAAAATGAGGGTTCCCATTGAGTTTTGGATCTCTCAGGTGAAAACTACTCCAGCTATGTGTGTACGAATAGACCCAAGACTGATAACTGAATCTGTCAAATTAAATGAGCAGAGCAATCACCTGGAGATGGTAAATAATCCTCCAAATGAGAATAACACTGAGGATCTAAAGGTTCAGTCTTCAATCCACTGGACACCAGCACAACTAAGCAAATAATGCTCTGTGAATGGAAAAGATGCTAGGAAATTAACCAGCTTTTAAAAAGTGAAAGAAAGCAGATAAAAAAAACAGCAACCAGGAACATAGTTCTGACTATAATGTAAGCCAAAAAAAGGAAAGAGTGAACCAGCATTTCATTTGCACAAGGAAGCATGCTGGGAACTTGTGTCCAATCCCTCTGCTAAATAGAACAATGAAGTTTTACCCAAAGACTTGGATCCAAACAGAATTTGGCCAGTCACAAGCACTAATTAGACAGGATAACCAAACCCTGCACCAGGAGAGGAAAAACACAAGTTCAGTATAATAAGAACGCTGTAATCCTTTCACTCTGACACAAAACTAAGAGCAAAGTATAAGAAATCAAGAACCATTCTACATAAAGAATTTTTTTCTGAGGTATTTACTTTCTGGACCAGATTTCCCTGTAGCTCTCAATTTACCCATTATTTGTACACAACAGTATCTTTCTCCATAACATAAAAGCGAAATACACAAAAAGGCTTTTTGTTATCAAGTCTGCTTGAAACAGAAGCTGAATACACTTACCTAGGAAAGTGCATTAAAAAAAAAAAAAAAAAAAAGGAAGAGATAAAAAACCAGACATACTGTACAAGCAAGGTGAGGCAAGAGAATTCCTTCAAAAGTCCACGGTTAGGATGAGGAAGCAATATTAAATTCATACCTATCACCCCAGTAAAATAAGGCTGACTAGGCTTGTTTTATTTCTGATGAAAATGTCAATATTCTCCAATAACAGCTTATTGCTTTATATCACAGTCTAACCAAATCTTTCTATAACCTCCTGCATTACAAGCAAAATCTCTAAAATGTCACCAACTAAAAAACTGAACCAGCCTGTAATTAGTTTCAACAAAGTCATCCTTTTAACCCTAATTTTCTAGATGTAGATGGTATTTCCATAGTAAGCATTATGAACCTTCCTTAAGGACAAGTGGAATCAAATTGTAAAGTCATAAGCAGCGATCTAGTAGTTCTTCCTCGAAGCAAGCCCTTTATTTGCCTGTAATAAATTCAAATCCAGTCTTCAGTGTCTTAATAGGTGATCAGAGAAAATATGCATGCACACCTAAACTGCTACAACAAACCTTATTTTTTAAATAACACTTCAATCGCTAATATAATAAAGATTGTTGTAACCCGTTAGCACTGGTATCATTATTCCTTATGATTCAATATTCTAATGACTGGCTGTAACAGAGGTTTATGTTCTGCAGAGGTTTATACCACTATTTAATGTAATTAAGCAAACTGGCAGCCAGAGCCTCTATGGAAATATCATTTCTATCACGGAGTATTCCCACCAGAAATTCAGAGGGATCATAACATACAAACTTTGATTCTGTTTATTTTTTTCCCCTGTTCTGAAACTGATCTGGCATTTCTTGGACTTAGTACTAAGTAGAAGAAGGAATTAATTTGGCTTCTGTAGGCATGTTATTATTGACAATACTAATAATCTATGACAAATGGGCCATCCCTGCTCCCCTCTTTCAGCAGACATCGCAGCCTGCAACATCGCTTTGCAAAACCCCAGAGCTGGACTCTCCTCATGCAGGGAGCCCTGTGAGTGTACCAGCAATGGGGTTTTAAGTAAGCCATTAAAATGCTAATATTCAGCATGGGCCAGATCCCCGTTACCACTGAAAGCAGAACTAAAGCTTCTCTGGAGACAGGATAAGGCCCTTCCAATGTGATCAAAGAGTAAATACATGCAAAGCTCTGATGGGAAAAAGGATCTTTTTTCTAATTTTAAAACTAAACAGGGAGAGTCCACCAGGCTCATAATCCATGTTACAGTCACATCTGGGATCACTGACATCTGGGATAACAGCCGTGAGGAAGATGGGTCCAGGCTAAAAAGTTGCCACCTGGGGTCAAAGAGGAGCACTTAACACCCAGGATTCTGTGAAAATGGACTTACTTATCTTTTGAGCTACACTCCCCTCCACTCTACACAGCTCTGCTGATGACAGCAAATGTGCCACACTATATATATTTGTTTTATATAGGTACATAGATATAGATATATACATGCATTGTGCATTGCTTTGTCACATTTGCATTTACCCCATCTTGCAAAGGAAGCTCAACCCCTCACTCAAGCAGGAGGTTTATAGGGTCATCCAAGAATGCAGGGTCAGGAGCAGATTCAGACCAAAAATGAGAGCTCATCCTTATCCTGCAACAGCAGAGCCAATTTTATTAAATAAAGGCTTAGTTACCTCTCCTTCCCAGCTGTAAAGCTCTCTGTAGAGAGAAGGAAAAAAAAAAGCCAGAAAAATTTTGCAAGAAAACCCACTCCCATTTGTGGGGGGGAATGAGACTTGGAATGATAATAGAAAAGGGTAAATGTCTGGTTCCTATTATTACTATCTCCAGCACTTTCACCTCCACAAACAGCTTAAAGAAGGGCTTCTGGAACAGAAGTTCAACTTTCCTTAATCTGGGCTCTTAACTGCCAGGATCTGGTAAGATTTTCTCCTTTTCCAGATTTTAATACTTTTATTATATATTCTAATGGGGAGTGGGGGGAGGAAGAGTGGGAATCTCAGTGTCACTCTAAGAAAGAAGTCACCGGGTTTTGCGATCCAGCAGCTTCCTTGGCAGAGGGAACTGCTGGTTGGCATAATCCACTCGTTTGACAAAACTACTATTTCTGGGCACAGGCTCAAAAACAGGTAGGAAGCAAATGCTGAGAAATAAGGAAGTAAAAACAGCCAACAGATTTTTCACTACCAAGAACGCCAAGAGTAAACATGATTTATTTAGCTGTGTTTAACATGTCTCTTCTGCACTAGACTGCAGAAATCTGCTTGCATTTAGAGCAGGAGGAGGAGGAGGAGGAAGGGGGGAGGGGATGAAAAGGGAATCCATTACGGCGCTCCGCTGGTACTTTCTGAATTGTTCAGTCACACAGTTTTATGGAGTACAAGTATTTTCTAGCCCAAAATATATTCATGTGTCAGAAGAAAGCAGCACTAATCTGCTGTTAATTAACAAGCTGCTGCTAACAAAAGATGAAGGACCCAATTCATACAAACAATATTTACGTGGGTGTCGCATGATTTTGTCACAGATCTTTTCTCTTTTCCCCTATCCAAACCCCCCCCCCACCAGTTTCCCCCCTGCCTCCTCCTCTTCCTCAGCACCCAGTTGCAGGGATACAGAACAGAGGAGTGCCAGCTCCTCTTGGAACCAACACCCAGAGTGGAGGTGAAGGCACAAGCCATGTCCCAACCCAGCCAAACTCAGACAAGGTCTCACCTGAGCCACCCAGCTCTGGGGTTCATGCCTACCCACACGGGGAAGGGCCCTATCACATGTTCACAAGAAAATTTTCTTAGATCCTTCATTTATGAGAGAGAGGCCATCTCCTGGCACTGTGCCCACAGTGGCAATGCTGCCGAGGCTGCACAAAGTGGCATGATGCCTCCCATCCTCATCCATCCTCACCAACCAGTGCAGGCTGTGAGAGGGGTTGAGAGATACCACTGCCTTCCCCAGTGCCTGGCCTGTGATTTCATTTTTGTTTAATCTTTGCCAAGGAGTTTGGGGATGGGGGAGCATGCTAACAGCACTGAGGCTCAAAGGGATGAGGGCTTGTTCAAAAATACCCATGCATGCACAAATGGGTAGGGCTGTGAGCAGTGAACCAGAGGGCAGCTCTCCCAGCCACAGCTCTGCTGACCTTCCTTGCTCCCCGCTGGAATTTTGGACAGTAGCACCTGTGGCCTCATCCAGAAGGGTGCTGAGCACTGCAGGCTGCCCCAAGTTCCTGCCGGACACAGCTGGGTGCTTTGAAAAATAAACCCATTCACAATCTTTTCTGCCTCCTGGGAAATGAGAGTGCATATCTCCTGTGGGCGTCTCAAAGCTGGTGCTGGCAAAGACATGGGAGAGTTAAAACCAACAGCAAGTAGCACTAAAAATTCCTGGACTTGTTCCCCTCTCAGGAACAAAGCTGGGGCTGCAGGGTGGGAAAAAGGACTGATGGTCCCCTGTGCTTCATCCATCAAACCACGCCAACCTGTCCTGCAGAAGGGTTATGGGGGATGGGGTTTAGGCTCTGCTCTGCACTGTCATCACACAGCCAGGGCTGGGAGAAGCACAGGGGCAGGAGGGTGGGAAACAGAAGTATTTCAGCATGATTCTGGAAGTGCCAGGGTTCTCCCATCGTGGCATGGTGGGGTGGTATTTCTGCTAGCACAGTTCTCTGCACACCCCAGTCACTGTCTCATCCTCAAGGCCACAGCCTCCTCAGTGAGAAACAAACTCCACTGGAGCATACACACATCTGCCCTTCCAGGTTTTCTCTCTGTACCCTTACCCCACTCCCCAAATCATGGGATTTTCACTGCAAAAGTCACAACCACTCTCTCAGCACATTCCCTAGGCACCCTGGCCAGCACCCAGCCCCACCACTGGCTCCTTCCAGGACCTGCTCTGGCAGGAGCCTCTGCGAGGGACCAGCCCTGAACCCAGGCTAGCACTGACTCTTCCTCACATCATCTCTTTGTGCATTTGCAGAGTGATCCCTGCCATTTCTAGACCAGAATTTTAACAAAGTCCTGACCTGGGCATTTTCAAATATCTATTTTTTTAATTATTTTTTTGTTAGCAGTGATACTTCAAACACTGACCTCTATCATTTGAAAAGCAAAGAAAACACATTTTAACAAGCATCTTAAATGGGCTAATGAAAGAGAAACAGATCCATCTGTATTGTATTCTCCACTCACTATCTCTCAAAGAAGTAAACCTTTGCAGATAGCAGGGAAGTCTCACAAAAGTGAAGACAACAGCTGTTCCCAAGCTTCCTGCAGATGGAGTGAGGACAACCAGTGAATTGCCCCACCCGGGAAACGCCTGTTGCAAGCTGCCAGCTGCCCGGAAAAAAACCCTTGCCCAAGCAGCCCCAAGGCCCCAGCCCACAGACTTCATCAATCCTGCTGGTCAGTCCTTCCAAAACAAGCAGGTGTCTTTGCTGTGGGTCTCCAAACACCACTGCATCCTTGACCTCCCCTTGCCAAATTATTTCTAATGAATGTTAACTGTCAGACAGGGAGCATTGAGGACTGAGGGTGCTTTTCCTTACCCGCACAGCAGATGTGGTAAGGCTGAGGCCAGTCCAAGACAATGCATTGTCAAAAGCTCCCTGAAGGGATGGGTGCTCTGGTGGCCAGTAAAAATGTCTTTAGCTCCTGTGTACTAGCACTGCTAACAGAAAACTCTGTTGTGCATCCCATTGGAGAATCAGCCCCAACCAGGAATCCCCAATCAGTTTCAAAATCAAAAATAACGTGCATCATCTTAAATGATGAAATTGGCACAATGAAGATAACATCCTTCAGTGGAATCTGGGAGCTGGAGTGGGGGTTCAGGGGTTTTTTAGGAAGTTTTGGGGGCTTGCCATTTTAGCTATCTTCTTGCAAAAAGGCCCTGTATCATAAACATTAATCAAACACTATATTCTGCCTTTTAGTCTTGAACAATTATGAGTACAGTTTTGTGATCTTTAGCCATATTTACTGATACTCAAAGGCAGATTCTATCTTGTTAGATTGTTATAAATGGGACCCCAGGGAATCGGCACACAGGCGGAGGCAGATGTGAAAGAGCCTTGCAGAGCTCGGGTGTGCTTCAGTTTTCTACTGCTAAAATTACAAATGTTTTGGAGGAAAAAATTCCCAACTAACTTTAGATTCCTCTGCCAGATCATTACAAAGAGCTGTCTGTAGATTAAAAAAAAAAAAAAAAAAAAAAAGCCATTTTGCTGAACTTAATATTTTTTAAGGTTAACTGTTAAATTCCAAAGTGTGGTTTACATGTGCTGACCACTTGCAGGAACAAAAGTTTCAGAGACAGACAGAGAAAAGGTTTCTGGTTATAAACTATTAAAGAAAGAAACCCACAAATTCTATCTCATTCTCTCTTACTTAAATATGTTGTTTCTGCTCCAGACCTGTTTCATAATACCATAAAATAGAGGCATGTTTCCAACACTAGATTTGAGAAGCTGTCACATTAAAGGTAAACTTTTAATCTGCTAGAGACAAACAGCACACATTTTTACGTCCCAAGAAACAGCTCTTGAGAAATGTTTAAACAAGAATTTAAGAGCTGTGTGGTAAAGCCACATACAGGGGTCTCAGACAGCTACTGGGTTTGAGCTTCTTTCTGTGTTTTTGTTTTTTTAATTCTTTAAATAACCCACTAAAAAGTAGACTTCTAGGAACAAAGTAACCAAGATGCACGGTAAAGTGAACCTCTAGGCTTGCTTTTATTTCTAGTTAATAGAAAAGAAAAGAAATGTTTTAACTGAACACAGGCCTGAATTTCTAGCTGTTCATCTCCATCTTTTTATTTTCTTGGGACTCACAACCAAATACTTTTAAGAAGTTAATTGTGTCACAATTAGTAACACATTAGTCCTCCGATATTTTTAATAGCAGCCCAGGTTTTTCCCCAAGGCACTTAAAAATGGCAGGCTTGGCTATATTGTCCCTTTTTTAAAACTCCCATGCACTTTCTTCTTTAAAAAACTCCCACATGCATTTCACTTGGTCTGAAAATACCAGCACAGATCTTAATCCTGCCAACGCTTACAGACATGCTTAACTTTCTGCACATCAGTAATCCCGCTGACTGCAGAGGGCCGTTGGCATACCTACAGCTCGGTGCAGCTAAGGATGGAATCCGGCCTGCGCCCAAGCCAATGGCAAAACCCCCATTGACGTCAACAAGGTTGTGCCTTGACATCCAATTTCTTGCAGGATTGGGACCATCCTCATTTCAAGGTACTTTCCCAAAATCTATTTTGGTTTAGTTTTTTGTTTGCTTTTTTCTCTCTCTCTTTTTCTCTTTCTTGCTCTTTCTCCCCCTCACCTCCCACACTCGCTCTTGTGGGGCCTCATATTGAGACCACTTGAAAACTTCTGCCTTTCAAATCCCTCCATGAGGAAAACCCCCTCACTGAGACAGGAAACATCTTTTGCAGGTAAAGCTGAAAGAAACTATTTTGCTCCACTGTGTGTATTTGAGTGAACTAATTAAAACCTGGGAACCTGGGTTCCAACTGACGCCAAGAAGCAATCGTTAATATGAGCTGAAGTGAAATGGGAAGCTCCAGACACTTAAAATCAGCTGTCAGGGGAAAAAGGAAAAAAAAAATAGAAAAAAAATATTGTGGAGGAAAGATGGAAAGGATGTTTTGTTGATTTTTGCCAAAAAGTCAACTCACTGCAGCTTGAACTGCATGGGGTTAAAATACATTTGGGGGGGATGCTATACAATGAGGGGATAAAGCCCTGCTGAAAAGCAGGGCAGGGCGAAGCAGCGGCAGGCGGCTCGGAAGCGCTGCGGCGCTGTGAAGAGCGGGCAGAAGTGAGCAAACCAGCTGAACCGCTTGCAGAATTAATCAGTAACAAAGAGACTGGAGCTGTTGGCGGGCTTCAGCCCTTGAACCTGGACTCTGCTCTATAAATTTCAACTTGGAATGGCTCTCTACTTGTTGAAAGACAGGTTGGCTCCAGGCCAAGACATAAGGGGAAGAAAAAAAAAAACCAGAAGAAAAAAAATTCCTTCTTGCTCAGGAAACTTCCCTTCAGTTTCTAACTCTTTTTATGAGCTAGTAATAGGGTAGTCTAGAAAACGGGAAACAAAAAGTGGGTCTTGAAAGGAAAAAATGAACCAGAAGTTGGTTTAATAAGGAAAATAAAACAAGTAGGTGCTAAGTTCAAATCTGGATTTTGTCTGCACACAAGTACATCAGCTCTAATAGAAGACTTCAGAGCACCTCGGCAATAATTCAAAGGAGACTTTTACAGTTACATTAGCTGACTACAGGTTTGACTCTGAAAATAATAAATGTCTTAAGAGAGGAAGAGGGCTGTTTAATCCTTGTCTGCAGCCTCATCTTGTTCTCTCCTCCCCCACCACTCCACCTTGTTTAAATGACCATTACAAAAGCAGTGTGGTATAAAAAACCATGTAGAACCATCATTTATTCAACAGCATCCTTTCTTATTTTTCCCCTCTCCAAACAGGGGTGTGCAGGAGAACTGATGCTTTCCTCAAGCTCTCCTCACTGCCAAGGCAGTTTCAGCCACAAATACCTTGCTGCCGCCGTGCTTTCCCAGCATGAGAGACAAGGAGTAGGCTGGAGCAGAGTGAGGGGCTGGAGTGCAGAGGGGGGGAGCTGTCAAAGTGGGAAGAAAGAAGGCAAACATCTATTCAGAGGCCAGATGCGCTGAGCAAGGTCAGCTGCAGAGACACAGCCCTTTGCAGCAGCTATGCAATTACATCCAAAGTCTGCACAGCACAGAGAGTCCCGCAGCCTGCATGCAAGGGCTGGACTGGAGGGTCTGGGGCAGCTGGAAGAAGGTCTATAACGATTTTAATTGCTCTTCCAAGATGCTAAAAGGTAGATGAGATGCTCTTTAACTAGAGCAGAGGGGCTGATACTCTGTACTGCTTGCAAGAATACATGCAGATAAATTACCCTAACGAGAGAATGGAGAGAGAAACAGGGTAAGTGCCAGCAGTGATCAAAACGTGAAATAAAATAGTAAAATAAGAAGCAGCCTAATGACAACATGGAGAACAAGAATACAAGAGCTTGTCACCAAAAGTGGCTGTTAAGGTAAATTAGATTAATCACTCCCAGCTCTCTTCCTCTCCAAACTCCCTTAATTTTAAAGAAGAGGCTGACTCCTGTGAGGCTGCACACCATCCAAGACTGCTGGACATTTAAAGCTATATACATAGCATGCCTGCTACAGACACACGTCCTGTACTTCTACTTTCCAAGAAAACCAGGATCTGCTACTTGGTAGGTCTTTTCCATCTGCAGCTTTTATGACTCTGCTGAGGGACCAGTGAGCAGGGTCCCCCTTTTCTTGCTCAAGAAATATGCTACCAAATGCCAGAAGAAGGAGAGAGTTTATGACCTGTTGGGCTTAACAGTGGTTTGTGCTGATCACACTTGAATCTTTCTGCAAAGGCGTACATGCAAAGAGAAAAAAACAACAACCACTAAGTAACCACTTCACATCTGCCATTAACGTTATTAAACTCCTTACAAGCAGTATCTACCCCACCTTCTCCACTACATACAAACATACACACACCCCCGAGCTCTGCAACACGGCAACTAGAAGCCAAGACAGCTCTCCTCTCCTCACTGCAGCAACCACATTCATTCCTGTTAAGGGGTTAACGATTCATTTCCACTACTTCTCTCGAGAAAACCTACAATGAAAACATTGGCTCACGAAAGCGTTCTCACTGCCAGAATGCCACAGCGCGAGTGAAAAGTCCGTTTTGTTTTCATTACATCTCTGGGATTTCCGGCTTAACTCCTGAGCTTAGACACCAAATCCCTAGATACCCCACCCACCCAGTTTTTCTTCTTTTTTTTTTTTATAACATTTCTACTGCACAGCCCACCAATTACCATTTGGAGGGTGGGAGGGAATGGGGAAAAGAAACCATGCAGAAAAGGATGTTCTCATTGGAGAGAGCACACACATCTCGCAAGACAAGAGTTACCCAGTTTCTCCTGGCTTCTAGGATTTTCTGCTGAGAAAAATGGTTTTATTTCTATACCTGGCCTCTCTCCTCTATTTCTTACCCTGCAGGCTCCCATCTTCCCACTCGGCCACTGAAGCCAGTGCTGAAAGCCAGCCCCAAGTCTATGCCCTTTGAAGTTATGTGACATGACATAGAAATCCAAGCCTTTCTTGTACAAAAAGTATGATTACTTCACAGAGTTGGGGTTTTTTTCTCCAGTTATGATAGAAAAATGTTCCAATCTCAGAAAAAACCTAGAAAGGTTCAACCTTTATGTCACAGCTGATTTGGTCACTGTGTGTATAGGCAGCACAGCTCAAACACTGGCTGAGAAAGAAAAACAATCTATGGAAAACACATGAAGGGAGACAACCTCATGCTATAGCAACACTTCTGTCCTGCTCAAGCAAAGGAACCACTTCTGTGCCTTTAAGTATTTATCCACCATTGGAGAAGAGCATCGTTGGAGCCAGCTTTTCTCGTTTATGATACTTCCACACACCCGGCTTTCCTTTAGCTACATCCCAATCCAAAATTCCCTTGCAAACACATACAAATACTTTCTTGCAGTCAGCACTCCAACAAGCACAGCATATCGCTATTTGTCGCATCCACACAAATGCCAAAGCAGTCCACAAGCTGGCTGGGCGCTACTTTTACTTTGCTCTTAAAAGTTGCTCACTAAGTTGTCAAGAAAAATGAGGAATGGCTGGCTGAACAGTGCCTCTTCACCATTCACTGTTACTGTTGCCTATGAAAATCTACCAGTCTTTCCATGGTTAATAATAACCAGATATGCATACGGTTTCTGGACACATGACCCAAGTAATTTCACAAAAGGATTTAAATAAAGGCAAAAAGCCACTTTTTTGGGTGACATTTTTAGTGGGTTTTAACTCTAAGTCCAGAGTTCTTCCACTGAATTAAAAGAGGCTAACAGCAGTGCCAACGTGGTACAAACAGGCAAGTTTTGCTCTTAAAGAGTGACTCCTCACACACATTCACCCCAGAGCAAGAAGACCAGCTGTGTGTACTGAATGACCTTCTTAAATCCCTTCTCATCAGCCTGCAAAATGGCACTTCTGTCGAAAAGGTTTTACCCAGCATTGTCACTCATAAAACTGAAGATGACTATGACTAGGAGAGATTAGAGAGGGAGAAAATAACAGCAGCAAGTTCCTGTTTCTCAGTATGGCACACCACGCATTCAGGGGCAGGTCCTCACTTGTGCCACCCAGTCAATCCAGCAGGGTCCTGCTGGTTTCAGGGGAATTACCCCAGGTGAAACAGGAGCACAGCAGGGTACACTGGACCCCCACCACTTCTGCAGCCTTGTGGGAATCCTGTTAATCACATACAGGGAACGGAAGATAACTTTGAAAAATGGGATGGTGAGAAGAACAAAACAAAAAGCTAAGATCAGCAGGTAGAATCAAGGGCATAATATGCTCAGTATTTTTTTTTTTTTTTTACTGCTTTTAAAACTCAGTGTGATTAATTTCACTCTTTACTGGCAGATGCCAGGAAAGTCTTGGCGCCTGGCAGGACCAGACCCTGAGCAGGACACAACTGGGACAAGCTGAGGTGGCAGCAGGGAGAGGGTGGTTTGCTGCCTGGGGCTGGGTCTGAGCAGAGGGTGCTGGAGTGGGGCCCCAGGGTGTGGTGCAGTTCAAGCAAGGGGAAGGAAGAGTTTTGTAACTGGCAGGTTTCTCACCTTTAACTCTTGCTGGGGTTAGCAGGGTCCATGCTGCTGCCTTGGTGAGAGACACTGGAACCGCTGCCCTGTGACTGCAGCCCTGGGGGTGGCATGCTGACAGGCACCCTCCACACTGCCCTCTCTTTGGATCTCCCACAGGGCCACAATCGTGTTCCTTGGAGAGCCCTGTGCTGACCCCCACCAGCAGCCTTAAAACTTTAAGCCATCAACATTTCAGCAGCCCTCGTTTAAGCTTGAAGCCTCAGCAAATCAGGGGAGGGCAGCTGCCACTGCAGGCTGCTTCTGTGGGCTGAGGGTGCCTTGTCCCCAGAGGAGAGCCAAGCTCCCCAAGCATGCCCTCCACCCCCATCCAAGCAGGTGCAAGCAGGGCTCTGGGTGAGATCACCCTGCTTGTTTTTCTCTCCACGCCCCAGCAAGGACCTCAACAAGGTCCCAGGGGCTGGAAGCTTGCTCATTAACCCACTCTCAGGGCACTGTCAGTTGACACCTTCCTTGTGTCATGTGTCCTCCCCTTACTGTTCAGCAACACCAATTAGCAAAACGTGTTGCTAAATACCTGCTGAAGCAGCAAAGGAGTAGGAGGAGGTGACCAGGTAACTCCTCTGCACTCAGGAAAGCCCTAGCAAATTCAAAGGAAGAAACAAGCCTGGAAAAGCCTCATGAAAAGGATTGCAGCTGAGTTTCTCAAGCGCTGTCACCACATACTTCTAGAAGCCTCTTTCTCTTCACGTACTTTTTTCTCCTCGCCTCACTTTTAGAAGTCACTCCTGCAAGACCCATTACCCCAGAGAGGTTCTGGTAGCAGCACCTGGTGCCATGACAGCCTTGGGAAGGGGACAGCCACTAAGTCCTGTGCCAGCTCAGCTTTAGAACACCTCTTCCCAACCTGCCTGATGTCACCGTGGCAGTCCTTGGGTCGTTTCAGCTCGCCTTTCCCTCCCCTCATGTGCGAAGGCATCACGCCGGCTGTCTGAGTCCTGCAGTTAAATATGGGTGCACGGGTCCATAATGGTACATTGTAAGAGAATGTCTCAGGGTAGGCAGCAATAATAATTAGCTGTCAAGATTTGAAAAAAGGATAATCCATGCCATTGAGTTAACAGTCACTCACACAACACACATGGATTTAACTAATCTTAATTTGGAGAAAAATAACAATTCTAAATATATCAAATAGCCCATTTCATGGCAACCTGCAGCGGTGTTTATCTCTGGCTTCCAGCACATGCGAGTTATTTAGTTTCTCTCACTGGCAGTTTTACCATTCAAAAGCCTGAAATGAACATTCATGGAGCAGGGGTTGCAGTTAAATCCTGCCTCTGACAGGGAGCCTTTTTTCATGATGTACATCTAGTACAATGTATGGAGCCCAGCACTGGTGGCCGGGACAGGATGAATGAGGAATTCCAATCAACCCCCTCCCCTCTCCTAGCACTATCTTTGCAAGAATTAGCTCACCATCTTTGTGCACCTGTGCTGCTGCTGCAGTAATATGTTTGTGAAGGTTTGCTGGCCTGAAGGAGCAGACCTGCCAGTGAATCTGGAGACGGTCTGGTCCAAGTAGTGCCTGCTCCACAGAGGCTCCCTCCTCTTTGCTGGGGTGCTCAGCATTAAAATCAAGCTGACTGATACTTTTTTTTAAACTTGGGTAGTTTCAGAGAACCAAGCTAACAAACAGACCACAGGGCCATGGGGAAGAGATGAGATACCATCAATGAAACGACAGTGGGAGCACCTTCCCAGGTCATTCTTCAGCCAGGACAGGTCACCTGGTTATGCCCAAGATCTGATAAATGTGAAAGATAAAAAGAGGTATAAAATACAACAGTGGTCTATTTTTTTCCAAAATACCTGCCAGCAGTGAAATAAAAGAAGCAGTGACCGATAACTGCTTGCCAACTCATTGGCCTGGTTATGTTTTGCTGTGCAACAATCTGGTACATCTCTTCGATACTATCACACCCTCCGTACAAGAGGCAGAACCGATTTTCAAACAGGTCAGCCAATTTGAAAAACAGAAAAAAAAACCTTTACAGGGCAGACTGCTCCTAAGCAAGTCACGTCCTCCCAGTGCCAGCTAACATGCTACCACACATCTTACGGACAGTGGTAACTAAATGAAAACACCTCCAAAACTTGGATTTGCAAGTTACCAGTCAGGGAAAGATGACAGATTTCATTATCACATCTTTAAAACCTGATTGCAGAGACAAAGTTGCCTTTGTTTCCACTGGAATATAGAAATGTCTGTTGGAGATTTGTGTTGCATACATAAAAATTCTCGTGGGCTCCTGAGTTCTGCCTCAACGTGTCCCTCAAAGCAGCACAAGGTCTGTTGTGTGGTCAAGAGGTATTCAGAGACTGGGGCAAGAAGAGCTACCAAGAAAGTAAAGAAAAGAGAGGAAGAAAGACCTGAGGAGCACCCTGTGCCAGGATGAATACTCAGCGCGGTTTCTGCATCCCAATATCCTCACACCCAGAGCTACGAGAGGTACAACGGCAGAGCCAAGCTCAGCACTTGACGTACCCTCGGAGCATTCAGCCATGGGAAGCTATAAGGTCTGGTGGCTTAGTCACAGCACAGAAGGCTTTACAAATCATTCTGACCAAATAAGAAGGTCTGCAAAAATAACACAGGATCAAGGAGAGGAGCTGAAACCTCTTCGAGGACAGCAGTGGTGGCAGCATATTTCAGGGAGCCGGAGTGGCGAGTGGGTGATTTCTGGTTTCCCTCTTCAAATATAAAGACTCAATTATCTTTGAACAGCTTGCTTTACACATGAATTGACACATTTATTTTACAATAAATAACTGAAAGTTATCTATGTTTCCTTTACTGTTAATCTACACAAAGAAATAATAAACAGAGCTTGTCTACAAAAATGCAACTGCTGCAGTCCTCAGAATTCAATTAAGCTAAAATAATTAATGCTTCCACCATATTAAATTACTTTATACATTTGAGCCACTGAAGTTTTTTTTTTATTCTTTAATCTTTTTCTCCTTTTTATTTAATAAAAAAAAAGTTAGTTTCAAAGGGGGGGGGCTGGCTAGGAGGGGGAAAAAGAACATGATTTGCTGTTAAAATGTAATGGTCTCCTTTAGCTGACACAGCATGTAGAGTGTTTTGTGCCTTTGATTAAAATAACATTTTAAATGCTTTGAACAAACATATCTCCCCATACTTCTAAGGGATTATTTTACATATTTCTTGGTGGAATAAAGAAATTCATTCTTCCTGTCGCAGTACAGAAAGGCTAAGAATATCTTTCGTCACATATAAAGTAAAAATACTGTAGGCTGTTGCATTATTACAAAAAAAAAAAAAAAATAAAGGGAGGGGGTGGCAGGGTAGGAGAAAGCTGCCTTAGAGATTAAGTTTCCCTTTTATGAAATCGTATTTAGTCTCTTTTTTTAACAAATCTAACAACAATGCTCTACAGCCGCTCACTGGGAAATACCTTTAATGTTAAATGCAGATTCTGATTTTCTTGGCTAATGCAGAAAGCCTTTCTATTGAAATATAAATAAGGGGTTTGGTATATCCCACTAAAGCCTTTCCAGTGAATGACTTCTGTGGGTTTTTCATGGCTACCCTCCATGGCTGTAATGTGAGGCTTTTATCCTACTATTGAAAACTATCCGCCGCTATTAAAAAAAATATGGAAGGACACTGCACCTTTTTATCTCAGAGCTGGGCTCCTAATTGAGAAAGTATTATTACAGCACTGTTTAGTGGATGTCCCTATCTCCATGCACTGCTGAGAAAATGCCAATCAAATGATAAACCCTTTTATTTTTCTCAATTCAAAATCTTTCCTACATATTTTTCATTTGATATTCAGTTTAGTCTGAAAGAGATTAGGTGCTACAGATTGGCTTTTAATTTTTTTTATGCCTTTTCCACTTGTGAACATCTCCTTCACGACCTCCCAGCAGATTTTCTGCATGGCAAAAGCTTTGGCTATGCTGTTGCTGACCCCCAGAAGCTGGGATAGGACAGCACCCTCTGCTCTGGGTGTAACCGTTGAGGTACTATAGACTGAACCTGGACAGAGATTAGTAAGAAATGAGCTCTGGACTGCAACTGCAGCAGAGCTCTCCTAAACCAGCCTTACTAAGCACTGCACATCCTCTGCAAGGGGCTGAGTGCCATCAGCTTGCACGGAGATCCACAGCTTTTGGGAGTTCTCAGCCCCACTCAGGCAGCCTTCAGCAGACTAGGGAAGGTCCTGAATACTTCCCTTCTGCTCCTACCAAATGGAAAGAAAATCTAGCCCTCAAATCTGCTACACCATGATGTAATCATCTCTACCAAGAAATGTATTCACGACTGCAAAAGGATGAGGAAAGCTGAAAAAGGATGAGGAAAAGATGGGCTCAGCTCTCACGGTAGGTTTGCTTCCAATGCTACAGCACAGGCCTGCCACAGCTAATGCACCCAGAGTTAACAGCTGCCCCATGTCAGGGTGGTGGCTGCACCACAAAAAAATACTCTCAGAAGAAAACAGTGTAGTCAGTGGGCTTTGTATGCCCTGTCCTAAAAGACAGGAGGTCTGAAGCCCACAGCATTTTAAAGCCCACACCCTCACTGATGCGATGCCCAAGCCTGTCAGAGATGCTGGGGACTGGCTCAGAGATCTCCAACACTAAAGGCAGAAATCTCTTAAGCTTCAGTTGTAAAAATAGGAGCCTCTCACCTGTCTTCTGGGGATCCCCTCATGGGAGCATCTCTACCACAGGCGGGATCCTGAACTGTCAGATCTAATCCCATAGGACAATTCCTAGATAAATCGGGACAGTGGCAGCAAAGGCAGATTGTCACTGGTCCTCTGTATGGGATGCAGTTGGTTTGAACAAAAAAGGCCCGTTTGAGGGGAGATCCTGCTGTGTAACATAAAACCCCCACTCACCAGCAGGGAGGAGAGTCATCCTTTCACCACTGCAGAGGGGAAAAACACCCTGCTTGATGGAAGCAACCCCATGCCAGGCACTCTGCAGGAACCACTGCATACCACCTCACCTAGGTGGATAATCATCACCTGCCTGCCCACGTCTGAGTGGGGGAGGTCCACTGAATGAACGTTAACTTCACCACATGTGAGAGTTTTAGAAAAAGAAATGCCTGCAATTTGCTCACCCAGGCCAGCCTGTGCTCTTGTATCCTTATTCAGAAGATCTCTTTGGGGTGTGCATGAGAGTGGAGGCATTACCCACCCAACCCAAGCCATCTAAAGAGACCCAGGACAGGCAGCACAGGCAGCAGTGCAGGCCAGGAAGCTGACATCTACCCCAGGGAATGGAAAATGAAGGACTTCATGAAACCCTGCTTCAGCCCTCACCAAAAAATCTTCTTCCAACTACCAGTCAATGGGAAGAGAATTTTTCCTAGTGTCAGGATGCAGCCCTTCCCAGTGAGTTTGCATGTAATAAAGGGTATCTGGAACAAGACTGAACTGGGCACCTCACCAAAGTCCCCTATCCCTCTGCCACTGCTACTTGCTTAAGGATGCTCCTGAAATGTTTTCTGATCCCAACTTTCTCCTTTTTTCCAGATGTACAGACTGCCCCTTAGCTCTCCCAGCTGCCTGAGAAGCCCCTTTCTCCAGCAGCTAGCCCTGCACAGACAGCTACAAAGAATTAAACAGGGGATGGACAGCCCTGCAGAGCCGTGAGGATCCTCCAGATGGGTGGCTCCTATAAAGACGTGTTGCTGAAGCCTGTTCATGGCACTTTCTAGAGGACTCGAGTTAAAAGATTACCTAGGCAAGTTGATTGAGTGTAAAACGTGCTGTACCTGCAATGTTCTCCTGCTTGGGGCAAATTCCTTTTGTAGGCGTGAGAAGACGGTCTTCTTCATCGGGTGTGACTTGGATCCCGATTTCCACTGGCTCTGACACTTTCCTGAGCTCGGCGCGTGAGGAGGGGGGAGGGCTGCTCTTATCCATGCTCTTTTCATAGCAGACACCACCAGTGCCATTGCACTGTTTTCTCTTGTGCTCTATAAAAACCAAGATGTCTCCCAGCGGGAAGTTCATCTGACACTGTCCGCAGGTTAACAAGTCGGGGTCTGTCCCGCCTGCGGCGATGCTGATGCCGCCTGGGTCTGCTATTGCCAGGCTCTCGTCCTCGTCGGCCAGTGCCGGTTCCACATGGTCAGCCTCTGCTTTGCATGGACAAGGAGAAAGAGGGAGGAAAGGGACGAGGGAAAAAGAGAAAGAGATTGCTTTGAGTGTTCATAGACTCTGAAGGATGCATCACCAGAGGCCCAGCCTCCCCGCTCCCCCCTCAAAGGAGCCAAGCCTGATTAGATCTTTCTTTTATTTTTCAGCTTTTCCGCTCTCCCAGAATGATTTCAATATATTTTGCAACCAAGCCTGCCTGAAACAAAATGGAAAGGCTGACCTGGCATAGCTTTCTTGACAGCTCCTTCCCACTGCTGCCAGCACTGCAAGGATATCAGCAAAGAGCCATTTTGCAAGCGTTCGAGCCCCGAGTCACATTCTGAAATAGTTCCTCTCTTTTTATCCCACCTTCTCATTCCCTCTGCGTCTCCCAGCCATCTGGCCAAGGCCCCATCCAGCAAAGCTTATGCACCCAAGTCTTTCCTTATTTTTCAGGGAGAGAGAGAAAGCTCTTATACACCAAACTAGCAGGACCAGGCTCCCCATGCCATACAAAAGTAGTACCACCTTGTCCTGTTACAGAGTTACCAGAAAGATAAATGACCACCCATTAGCAGAAATTACAAAAAACTGCTTACAAGACAGACACAAGCAGGGTATGGTCTCATGAGCAGTTAAGGGGTTTCAAAAGTGTGTACAGTGGGAAAGGGAATGAGGCACTTATTTAACATACTGGAATATTGGCTGAGCCTGAAATATTCCACTCTATTTTTCCAATGCCAAAAACCCTGCCATTGCTATATAGGCTAATAAAAGTTTTTTTGTTTAAATCTTGTCCACAGACGTGTTGAATTTCCTACCTTTACCCCCAAAGACTGGGAAAGAATTTCTGTGTGACTCGAATCAGTTTCTAGGAAATATGTAACTTTTCATGTCACAATTAATAAAACCCAGTATGTTTTAAATCCGTATTTAGAAGATAATTTTTACACTTTAAAATAATTGTGGATCACAATCCATTTTTGGGGCAAAACATGGTTTTTTGTTTGTTTTCTCTTGTTCTGCCATGTAACTGCCAAATCATACAAACCTTGGACTTTACTCAGGCAAAATTTCCACTGACTTTTGCCTAAGGCTGGTTTGCTTCTGCAAGGACTATAGGATTTGGGCTGAACAAAACAGAGGACCTAACAGTATGTAAATCAGTGACTGAGACCTCTAATCTAATCACGATTAAAGGAATAGGAGGAAAAATGTTCTCTACTAGTCTCCTCATGGATTTCCTGGGAAAAGTAAGTAACACAAATATCTCAAAGAAATAAGACTGTGATAGACAGATGTTATAATTCAGACCTGGACTCTTCTCCATTCTGAAAACAAAAGGATTTTTGCCCCACTCTACAGCAATTGAAAAAAAAACCACCAAAAAAACTAAAAAAAAAAAAAAACTAAAAAAAAACCAACAAAAAGAACAAGAAACACAGAAAAGGGGCAAGAGGTAGAAAGTGGAATGCATTGCCTGGCAACAAAAATGGTTAAGCCTCGAAAAAAGGTAGTTTAGAAAAAGAATCACTCCCATTTTTGCCTTCAGAATAAATAACTGATCAGCATATCTACCAGCTGTATTACAAGTTGCATCAGAGCCCTCTAACAGCAAAGCAGAGAGCGGCAGCAGCAGCGGCAGCGACGGCAGAAAAGGACAGGGACCCCAGAGCAGTGCCCAGGCATGGACCATCCTGCTGGAGCCAACCATGGGCACAAGAAGGCTTATCCTTCCCAACTCACCCATTCTGAAAATCATTAATTACCGTTTTCCTCCTAATCTAGGTTTAAAAGGAGTTTGAGGACAATACTAAGCAATTAATTCACCAATTTATATCATGAAAAGATGTCTTCTTGCCTTAGTGAAAATGTGACTATAACCCTGTGCTGAAAAGGCACTGCTGGGAAGGGAGCGGATACCTGCGAACAGTGTGTCATGATGCAAAAGGTAATTATTTAGTGCTGCAGTTCCCTTTAATGATCTAACATTGAGCAATATTGTTTATATTGAAGAGAGCTTGCACCTTTAATTACCAATTACATATACATCATTTTAGAGCCAAAAGAAAAGGACTGTGAAAAGGGTCTTTTAGAAACGTGCACGCAATTTGTAGCCAGAATTCCTATTAAGGGGGAAGAGTGTGTCAAAATATTTAAAAAAACTGTACAGAGAGGCACACACAGGCACGAAGATACACAAGTGGGAGATGGGACAAAGAGCTGGAAAAGACAACACAAATACAGGAACTGAACCAAGGGTCGTAAGAATAAAAGATGGCACGGGGGGAAAATGCTCGTAACTAGTTTCACTAACATTCCTGTAAAGCCTTTTGATTAAAGTCTGTGTCTTAAATTTCAAAGGCTGAATTTTGGCATTTATATATATGTAACAAACATAAAGAAAAGCACAGATCTCAACTTTATTATCTTTTGGATGTGAGGATTTTTTTTTTTTGCCTGCAATTTAGATCGTGCTCTTCTGAAAATGTAGCAAAATTGCTGCAATTGATAAGGGTCCTGACCAGGCGTCTGTGGAAACATGAAGGAGGTTTGAACAGCTAAACTGTTACAAATTCTTTCTTTTCAGTTCTACATTTCATTTGAATATTAGCTAAATCCACATATGCCTATTCGCTTACACTCACTCACTCTCTCTTTCCAAGGACTCTGCAATGGCACTTTTTTAAAATAACATCTGGTATTCCTTCATATTTTGGCAGTCGTCACATCACCAAAAATCAGCTTTTCGTTTTCTTGGTACGCCGAGCCCTCGTGATCAGTAGTAATTGGGTTTCAAACTATCAAAAGATTTTTTTTCCCTCAACTCTATTTCTGATTTGAGCTTAATAAATCATCAATCATGAGACCAGCTATTCACCCAACAATGCAAAAGCTATATTACATCCCCTTATTCACAACATGGAAAACAGACATAAAAGAATGAAAAACAAAATACTGAATAGATCTTCAAATGCATTTTATCCATGTCAATTTGCATTTATTTTTTTTTACTCAGAATAAAAAAAAACACAAGAAAGAAAAGGCTTCCTATTGACAACTCAATTAAGCCATTAAAAACCTACATTCAAGTAACATTACAGGAGAGATTTAAAACCCACAAAGGGAAAGAGAAAAAAGCCTGCAAGTCCAGCCCATAACGCATTGGGTCATGCCTGGTTAATACAACAGCCAAGATCTTAGGCTGTTTAAGGAGCCCTTTAATACCAGTGGGGCAATTTAGGCCAGTCTCAATCTAAAGTTCTGACTCTGCTTGTGTCTGTGGGTTTAAAATGAGTCGCTTCACATTATTTGAATTTAACTCTGCGGTTTTATTGCTGTTGTTGGTAGATGGGTTTAGAGGTAGGAGGGTGTTTATTCACAAGTATTTATTTTAAATTAATTTTTATTTTTAAGAAGAAGAAATTAGGCCACACAAAATAGGAGGAGGGAAAACATCTCACGTCACTTACATGGGAAAAGTAAAAAAAAAAAAAAGCAAATGAGCTATTTCCAGCCAGGACTCGTGCCCTGGTTCTTTCAGGCGTGTTAAGGTGTGCCCAGTATTTTCCCTACATCCAGAGATTCCTACACAGAGCATTGCCTTGGCATTGCCTGCCTAGGGAGCACAGTGAGTTGGTGATGGGCAATCTTTGGGGACATGAGTGACACAGTTGTTCTATGATGGCTTTGTGAAATTAAAGCAACCGGACAATCTAAATCATTTGCTGTACTCAAAAAAAGATTTACACTTGCTGACTGGACTCTAAGCAGCATCTCCAAGGTCTCTGGCTCTCTACCACACCAAAATACAGTGGACAAACCCCTTAATTCCATAAAGGCACTGTCACAAAGCCACCAGCACTCCTACTCCAGCGTGGTGACATCATTAGAGCATATGTGCCCCATGCAAACAATGCTCTCATGCCCAGTATTAAAGTGAATGCAAATGCTAACTACTTTCTGCCTGTCAGTTGTCTCAAAATCTTACCCACTAATAGTGGAAAAGTCTGTTTTGCTAAAAGTCATTTCCAAGGCTTTAAACAGACAGAACCATGGATGCATGTTCACAGAGTTTGGGTGAGGCTGGGTCCAGACAGCAATCATTTATTTTCTTGTCTTTTTATTGCTCTGCAGAACCAGGGTAAGAAAGGATCTAGAAGTTGCCAGCCCATTCTTTTCCTTATTTTTCTTGTTCTACAGTATCAAAATGAGGCAAAGGGGGCAGAGGAAATGTTTTGGTGTTGGGCCAAAGTGTTGCATGTGAAACTTCCCCCCCGTGGCTGCTTTCTGCACAAATCAATAACGGGGTGGTGAAGGCGAGCGCTGCCTGTGCCTTCACTGCAGAGGTGCTGCTGGGTGCCCTGCCTGCCCCAGCACCCTGCCACAGCCACTGCCCACCCTAGTGTCCACCTGGGAAACAAGGCACAGGCTGCCCCAGGGGCCACCCTTCTCTGGGACAAGCTGGGGGAGCCCAGAGTCCACCATAGGGACACAGTTCCTGGTGGCCAGGTGCAGGATACCACCTAGAAATGTGCTGCAGCACGTCAAGTGCACTGTTCTCCTCAGTCACTGCTGTCTTGAAGGCTCAGCCAGAGAGAGCTCAGCCTAGTTGGGGAGCGAGCACAAAGGACTGACTTGCTCTTCAGGGTGTTGGCCCAAAGCAGGCCTGAAAATTATGTCCCTTCAATCAACACCCACATGTCACATTTACTGTAACATCAACATGCTTAACGGAAAGTAGCTCGAATCACACGCTCTCTGGCTGGGTTATCACCGAGATCGGTGTCAGGATCCTTGCTGCACAAAGACTAACGCTGCTTAAAGCGGGCAACGCGGCTCCTTGCCGTCGAAGTTTATCAATAACCTCCTTCCAGAGCGTCCCAGCAGCTCCCTGCAGCCACAAGGTGCACAGTTGAGATTACGTCTACATATTGCACCAGCATCACACTCAGCGGTACCAGACACCACTTATCTGACACCAATTTTTAATTTTTCTGAAGACTGCAAAGCAATTGTTTGCGGATTTTAATTTTTTTCCTGCAGGTAAGTCTGAGGCTGAGTTTGCCAAAAGAGACAACTTGATTGAGAAGCCCCCAAAACACAGGGGACCACACTGTGCCTCACTTTCCCAGCGACTCTCCGGCATGTGCAAAGTGCACAAAGGCAGCCGGAACAGCGGCGGGCGAGGCTGTGCCCCCTCCGTGCCGTGCGAGCGCGGCCCCGGTGCAGCCGCAGAGCCGCCGCCGTCCAGTCCCCGCCGCCACGTGCCGGCGGCCGGAGGCAGAGCGCGGCAGGTGCCGGGCCCGGCGGGCAGGATGGAGCGGCCGCCCCCGCGGGGACCGCACGGGGCCCGTGACACGGCGGTGCAGAGAGGGTGAGCCGAATGACCCGGCCACTCCAACGCTTCAGCACCCGCCGAGGGCTGCGAGGTGAAGGACTGTGCTGCAGCACGGGTACCTCAGACACCTTTTGCAGAAGACCGAGTCTCTCAAAAAGCAGTTTAACCCTCACGGCAGTTTAACCCTACACACCTGAGACAGAACAACCCCAAGCATTGCCACAAAGAGACAACACATCAGGATTTAGGGAAAAGAAGAAGGAAAATTACATAATAACCACGCCGGACCCAAACAGGACAAAAGACAAGAATATCCAAGAATCTGCACATATCTCCAACACTTGTCAGATGTTATTTCTTCAGAAACTATGTACTGTGTTACGGAAGAGAGTAGTGTATCTCTTAAGTAAACGATACATTCATAAAAAAATATTTACTGCTTTTGAAAGCAGAAAATGTATAGGCTCTTCTATAGACTGCAGAAGCTGTAAATCTCTGCAGATAAAATGGGATGTGATGATGTGATATAAAAGCACTCTTTGTTCCCCAAGTGAATACATTTGTTTTATTTAAAACTAAACGACAACCAAGGAGAGAAAGGAGTGCTCGGTGCCACAAAAGGAGAAGGAGCGGTATTTGGGTACAGGCTTTCAACTGGCATAGAAAAGAATACTGGAAGCAGAGATTCTTACCCAAGGATTCAAAAGGCATGATCAAAATTAAGTAATTACTTCTAAGCATGTATTAAACACACAACAGATCTGTTCTTTTCTTAAATATCAGACTCAAAAGAGACTGCATTTTTCAATTGTTTATGGCACACTGTTGCTCATATATGATTTTCTTAAGCCTTTTTTTTTTTCTACTTTCATTGAAGCATACTCATTATAACATTCAGCAAATTTATGGCTTCTTCCAGTGGCTTAGTAAAAGGGGTCATAAAAAAGTTAAGTAAACCAGTATGTTTTTTTTCCTCTCCCTTAACTTTGGATTCCTTTTTTGTACTGTGCTGTCTAGTGCTTAGTCTTTGGAAAGTACCTTGGGCATATCCAGCACACATACAAATTATCAGCTGCTCCAGGAAAAAAACAAAACGGAATTTCTTGCACTGAGGCAACTACACAAAAGACTTGCATATGTCAAAAACACAGAACTAAGTCCCTGTGAATGCTGCACCATTAATCAAATCCCCGATCTGGTGTCACTTTTGCCAGTAAAATGATTATATTCTTCTAACCCCCTTCTACTGGCGCGTGCCTGCAATGCATGAAGTGTGTCCCTCTACTTTAATTTGTTTTCGAATAGCCTGCTTTAGGCATTTTTTATATATCCTTTGAAAAAAAGAAAAAAAAAAAAAAAGAAAAGAAAAGGGAAAAAAAAAAGAAAAGCAAAGAAATAAGCTGCTACTTAAAGCTCCAGCAAGGGTGTACAGTACTGAGCAAGCAACAGCTTTTTGAGAAGGAGGGCAGACAGCGAGAAAATTTAACTGATGTTCAGGAGCCTCTGAGGCTGCAGCTGAGTGCCGAGAAATGGTGTGCAGCCTGCCCAGATACATTTTTAAAAAGTAAATAAACACCGAGGAGGAAGGTGCTATAGTACAAGCAGCTGAATGAATCATGCATTTATCAATGCATGCAGTTATTGATGCATTTTCCCTCCCTCATTAGAAAGATACATACATATAAAGCCATCTACAGACAATGCTGATGCTTCACCAAGTGCTTTAGTGGAATTGCTAACTTTAAAGCATGTGGGTAAACCCCAACCACTCTTTATTTTTCCACATGCTTTCTCTGGACGGTACTGAAGGGAGACTAAATTCAACCAAAAACTGCACTGCAACCCTAGAGAAACCAAACTGCAACCAAAGAGTAGGAAATGCTCTGGCGAGGAGGCTGAGAGCCATTTTGGGGTAACAGGTCTCTGCAGGGAAGCTTTTCCACCAGGCTTTGACCTGAGGGAGTGGGAAGGGTGGGAGGCAGAGGAGGGAGCGAGAGGAAGGGGAGCGTGGGTGTGTGTGCACTTGGTGGGTAGAGGAAGGGGAGGAGGAAAGAGGGATAGCTGTTTCTCTTGAAAAAAGTTAACAATCATGCAATGGAAGGAAAGCCACAGTAAGTGAAGTCTGAGGTTTTGGGAGGGGAGAAGGGAAGGTTTTCCCCATGGCTGTGCAACACTAGCATCAGCAACGGCCCAAGCACTGTGCTCTTCAGCTTACCAGTCTGTCAAATGAGCTGGCTGCTGTCTATATGCTTCCAACTAGCTCAATTCAAACATTAAATGAAGTAGAGAAATCATCAGATAAATTACTGGTCTTCTCTACCCAAGAGTGAAGGGGTTTTGTACAGCTGATGACAGCCCTGATCCTTTGTCTGACCTAATTTACTTCTCTTGAAGGTTAGAATAAAGCACACTTTCCTGCCACAGGATAACCTCCATGCACATATTGCGTCCTAAAAGTAAGACGCTTCTCCGGTGTTAATAGTGCTGTGACTCAATGGAGTTCTCAGATTGAGTGAAACACATACCCAAAGCTTCCCACGTGCATGCCACTAAATTATACATTTGGGCAGGAAAACGTCCTGCTAAAGTCTGTCCACGACACGCAAGCCGACTGCAGCAGAGAACAGCACAAGCCCGTCGGAGATGCCTGTGAGCTGCTCAGCAGCAACTTCTACGTGACAGATGTGATTTTGTGTTTATTTCTCTAGGAAAAAAAAAGAATGCTTTATTTTCATTTGCAGGAACTACAGATAGTTTGCTCTAAGGACCTGAGGATCAAAGTACGTTATACTGTCTCATATCAAATCCTCTCTGCAGAAATACATGCGGCTTTCTGATATGTAATAGAAGCCAATTTCTGTACATGTGTGTCTGCTTTGTTGCTGCACACATCTTGTCCTACAACTACAGCTTCTTCACTCTGTGTTTTCACATCCACTGGAACAAACATACGGTTGTCCATGGGTTCCCCCCACTCCCCACCATGCAGGAGCTCACTCATGCACAGGTATCATTACCCCAATCACTATCTGACAACAACAAATTGAGAATTTAAACATTGTCTGTTGACAATAAAAAGCACCGTTAAAAACTAATTTTAATTAAAAACTCCTGTCCGCCCGAGTCAATTAATCAGCCGCGATTTAGTTAAAAATAGATTTGTCTCGCCGTCAGCCTCTCTCGGCTAGCTCTATATAGATCTTCGCATGAAAATCAATAGTACAACTTTACGCCGAGCGCGCTTGGCAGAACGGTGCGCGCCGGGCGCGGCGGTGCGGGCTCCGGCGGCGCATCCCGCGCGTCCCGCGGCGGGGCCGGCGCGGCCATCGCACGGGCTGGGAGCTCCCCCTAGTCGCCAACCCCCGCCACTGGCGGCCGGGGCACACGGCAGGCTCCGGCAGCCGGCGAAGTTTATTTTGGAAAGTATTTTCCATCAACAAACAACATAAAGAGCAAAGAGATCCAGGTAGGAAATGTGGGAGACAAGCTAATATCGTGTGCGAGGCATTTTGGAAGCAGAGAGGTTTGCTCGCAGCCAGCTCAGCCCTGGGAAGAGCAGCTGAAGTCAACCAGAATCTATAAATGATAAAAATTTGTACTACTTCTTCGAGTGCACACTTCTCTAAGTCATAATTATTGCCAAATATGCCACAAAACAACGCTTTGTTCTGCAGAGAAACACACATTTTGTGCAAAACAAGGGCTCCCACCATTTCTATTAAAGGCAGCCAGTTTGTGAAATCTTTGAGAGTTTTATTTCTCAGTATTTAAATAAGCCTGACAAAATATACTCTGCATCTGCCGACCAGAAAAAAAACCTGCAAAATGGTTTCTCACCCGCTGCATATCTATTTAAGCCACCGGACACACCAAGCAAAAAGGACAGAACAACCCACAGCCACAACCTAGTTACTCCGCAGCAGTTTTAAAAAATATTTTTAAAGAACAGAAACTATGAAAATGTGTCAGTATTTTTTAACTTATTTTGTAAGTCCAATACAAATATATTCAAATGAAAGATAACCTGGAAGTCGACGGCATGCAACCTTTATATTCCCCTGTCCTATTTAAAGTAAACACATGTGATGTCTTTTAAAAGGCTGTGCTTTTCTGTGCACAGCCATGCAGGTATTATGGAAAAATCATCCATCCTTAAAATAATAGTAATTTCCTCTCTAATTCTTCAGTCACAGCTTACATTCTCTTTGTATTAGAGTTGATTACATTGGTGTGGGTTTTGTTCTGCAGGGAAAGTGCGTTAATTGCACTAAATCTAAATGCATTTTAAGAGAAGCTCCTTGGAGCAATTTGCAAAACTTTGACATGCAAAAAATCATAGGGGTTTTTGTTATGATTTTTAATGACTACGTACAAAACAAAGTGATACAGGAAATTATTGCTCTTCCTAGGAAACCTGTTGACCAGGTACTGAAGACCTGTCTTGGGAAACCTGGTTCTCTGCCTGGAATTGTATGATTTTCCTGTGCTTTTCCCTCTCAATCTTTGCTGCTGCTCTACAGAAATGTTCTAGCATTGCCGCCTTCTGCAAAACTGCTACCAGTGAGCTTTTCACATGCTCTTGTCTTTCACATTCCCTTCAAATGCAAAATGCAGAGCTAGTTTGAAAACAGATTTCTTAAGTTAAAAATGGAAGATCTTAAGCTGGAAAATCAGCAATTTGAACCAAACCAAAATAACATTTCTTTGCACAGAGCAGCTCAACACTTCAGCCTCCTCTCCTATACATAATCAGCTCTTTTGCATTGTCCACCCATTTAAATGAGCTTGGCTGCCAACTTTGTTCTGTCCACCAGCGGTGACGGTCCAGAGTTGCTTTTTTCTCTCCGTGTGTTTCACCTCTTTCTTTTGTCCTGCACATACACGGTTTTAAGGCTGCCCGGGTGAGCCTGGCAAACACAGACAGGCCACTCCGTTTTGCAGTCTTGAAGACCACTGTGCTAATGAGATGCTGCAACTCTGGAGCACAACTACATTGCACTTTCTCTCCTTTTTGAGTTTGTTTGTCTTACACTCAGGATCTAAACGTTTCTCCAAACATCAAGTGGATGAAACCAAATAAACTCCAGCTGAACAGTGTCAGAAAACCCTTCCCTCTCTCTGTCTCTCTCTCCATCCTTCTCCCCATCTCTATCCTTGCCTGGCAGAGACCTCCAATCAATCCTGAAACGCAACTCCCCTTACAGAAGCCAAAAAGGGAGACAGGGCAAAAAAAGCTCAAGGTAAACACAACATAAAAACAAGATTTCTGAAAACAGTATCAGTTCATCCTGGCTTTGGGGGCTTGGCTTGGGATTGACTCTATTTTGTAAGTGCTTTGGTTTTCCTATTCTGTTTGCCCACTACTTTCCAAACTCCCCTTTACAGAGGACACTGCCTGGCTGCTTTTCCCCCACGAATGACACTTGCCAAGGAGTGCAGAGACTGCGACCCCCTCTCCTGCAAGCCTGCAGCTGAGGCTCAGACCTGTGCGCTGAAATGCCTGCGCTCCTGCTCCCCAGCCCCAACCCCAGCCCGACGCAGCTCCCCCACACTCCCCCGCCTCCCACCACCTCCTTCCCCTGGATACCTTCATTTTTTTTCTGCCACTGTTCAGTATGCAGCCTGATTTCTCCGCCAGCTTCCTCAGGATGGAGAGATAGATAAATACAAGAGGGGAGGGAGGGAAGCTCGTACTGCTCTGCTCTCCATTCCTCCCCCAGCCTTCCCGCTAAACCCATTGTACACGCAGCTCCTCGGCACCTTTGAATACACTCCTGCCTCATTATTTACCTTCAAGTAAAGCGATCGGAAAAGGAGATCAAATTGGAATAACAAACCTACCTGACTCTCTTCTCCACCCCCCTTCCCCCCCTCCCCAGCAGCAACAGCAGCGAGAAAAGAAATGTTTCACCCATTGAAACAAATTCAGACGTGCGCAACAAAACAGATTTTCCGCACACCCCCTTTCAACACCCCTCATCTCCTCGCAAGTGAGACAGAAAACAAGTGGGAGAAATTACACTGGGCGATTTAGGTGGCTGTTGATGCTTTTTCTTTTAAAAAGAAAATTTAAAAACAGAAAGGGGGGCAAAATAAGACGCCATCAACAAAAAGGATAAGACATTTTCCAAACCGGATGGTAAAAATCAAAAATGCAATTAACTGAGGGGAGGGAGTTGAGGAAGGGGGGAATCCACCTTTTATGGTGATGCAAATCTGGTTCCAAAATAACAATGAATTAAAAACATCCCTCCCCCCAGAAAAAGCTGAATACCAGATGCATCTTCATCAAGGTTTCACCAGCTGATGGGCTGGAGGTGGGGTGAGGGGTACTTTTTTAAAAAATAAAGACGCACATTAAAAAAAAATATATATATATGTATGTATATATATATATGTGTATATATATATATATATATATATATATATATATATATATATGAAAAAATACAGAAACAGCCATAGAATTTTATATTTCAGAACTCAAACCGTCCCCCAACAGCCCTCCGCTATGAAAAGAAAATCCCAATGGAGGTGGAAAAATTATATACACATATATATCTCGATTCCCAAGGAAATCTTACAAACAGAAATTTATCACCGGTAACAAAGAAAGAGAGGAGCTCGCAAGCACCAAATGCTCCTGGCAGATGGCTCCTATTCTTGGCTTTCAGGGGAGGGGAGAGAAGCTGGGGAAATATTTTATTTATTTATTTAAATTTTTTAAAATCTCAACATAAATATTCGGATCCGCCGCGGCTCAGGCTCAACCCCGGGCTGGCTCCGTGCGAGCCGCCGCCCCCCGCAGCACAACTTGCGGACTCGTCTTGCGGGGCGGGGGGGGCAGGGGTCCGACCGGGCTTGCAGGGTGTGGGGCCACGGCGTGCAAGGCATTTTTTTACCACCCCCCAAACTTGTCCTATGCTATAGGAGGGAAATGGGGACCTCCCTGACCTCCCCCTTCCCCGTGCCCCGTAGGCGTCGGAGCAGCGCGGTGCGCTGGGGGCCGCACGCCCCGGGAGGCGCCCCCACATTTCCCCCCCGCCTCTCGGCACAGGCCCCCGGGGACGGGAGCGGCAGAGCGGCGGAGTGGGGCTCCCGCTCGGGGACCTGCCCCCTACTCTGCCTGCAGGCACTCGCCCCTCTCCCGGAGCTTTAGGGGTGGGAACGGGGAGGAGGGGGATTCTGGTGCTGGGGGGAGGGGGGATGCCTCCTTCCCTTCCCCCCTCTATTTTTTCCTTCTCTATTTTTTTTTTTGGGGGGGGGGGGGCGGCGGGTGGGAGTATATGTGTGTATTTTCACTTACAATAGGAGCTTCAGCAAAGTGCAGCCTCCACTCCTGCCCCGCAGGCGAGCCGGTGCCGCTGCCCGACCCGCATTTCGTGCACTCCATCCCCGGTTCCCGCCTCGGCTTTCCTCGCGCCCCCCGCCACCGACGGACACTCCGGCCCGCAGCCGGCCCCTCGGCAGCCCCTGCCCTGCCTTTAGCCCCAGCCGATCTGGTTCTGCCTTGCCCCGCGCTTCGGAGAGCTCTTTTCCCCCGCCGGCGATGCACCTGGGGCGGGCAGGGCGCAGCTGGCCGTCTACCTGCCCCGCGCTCCAGTGCCGGGGGGCTCGGCCCCGCCGCCGCCGGCCCAGCGTCTCCATGTGCTTCCCACTAAGTCCCCCCGGCCGTTCCGCGTCTCCCTCCCTTGCTGCCCACCTTGATCCTCCTCCTCCCACCCTCCGCGGCTGTCACGCCGAGGCGAGGCTCTCGGCCAACTTTTCCCACCGCTCCGTGCCGCCCCCGAAACAAGGAACGAGGAGCGGGGCCGCGGGCGAGCGGCGGAGCCCCGGCGGGGTGGCCCGGCCCGGCCCGGAGCAGCGCGCCCCGCTCCGCCGCCCCCCGCACACGCAGCCGCTCCCCGGGAGAGCCCCGCGCCGCCCCACGCCGCGCTCTGCCCGCCGACAGCTCCTTCCCGGCTCCACGCCGCCTGCCCTCCCGCCTGCCTGGCCGCCTCACCTCCGCACCGCTGCAAAAACGCACAGCAAACTTCGGGCTTCTCCCCCCCTCCACCCCCAGCCCATCCCCCCCAGCCGCACACCCCCCTCCCCTCTTTAATTCCCTTCTCCTCTCCCTCTCTCTGAAGTCATTTACCAGCTTTGGTTGCTCCTGGAGTTTCCCCCCCACACACACCCCCCCTCCCCAACCGCTTCCTCCCCTTCCCTAATTTTGCTTCTCGATTTCGGCTCGTCTGGTTCCAAGTTCAAACTTACGTGTGATAATCTCTCTTTGTGACAAGTGCTGCGGGTTTCCCTGCTTGCGACGGGACATTGCCCTGGCATTTACACTGGCATCGCCTGGAGAGCTGCACTGGTTTGGGGGGATGTGTTGGGGGGCCGATCCTCCTCCTCTTTTTTTCCCCCTCTTTATTCTTCTTCTTTATCGAGTTCTTCTTTCAAAAAAATCAAAAACGAAAAAAACCGCCTCCTTTTTGTTGCTGCTGTGGTGCACTGGTTGGGATTCCCTCTCAATTAAAAATCATCATCATCATCATCATCAGGAAAAGCTCTTTCTCGCTCTCTTTCTCTTTCACACACTGTCTTTTCTCCACTGCTTCTGCCACTTGGACTTCCAGATCTCTTCTTGAACTTAGGAGGATATGCACCGCCAGTGACACTTTTCTCTTTCCCTCTTTCCAGAGTGCTTGGCAAATTGGCAAGTGCGCTTTTCCAACAAGAGGGTAAAAAAAAAAAAAAAAAGAAAAAAAGAAAAAAGAAAAAATAAAATTAAAAAAAAACTGTAGTAAAAAAAGAAGAAAAGTACTAGAATTGGGATAGCCCCCACTCAAAAAAAAAAAATCTCCAAAAAAAATTGTTTCTCAGAGATTGACCCTTGCTGGGTAGATATATAGAGAGAATTTTTTGAAAAGGGGTAGCCGAAACTGTGTCTCCTCTTTCCCAGTTCAAGTGGCACTGCTTTGCCCTGGTGCTTTTGGATTGCCAGTGCTCCTGCACCACTTTGCACTCTTCCCCCCTCGCCTGGCACTGGGACTGGAAGGAAGGAAGCCCCCAGTGCAGCTGGGCTGGTGCTGGCTATTACTATTATATATTGCAATGTGAAGATGGCGGAGTCCTGGTTCTCTGGGAGCGCTCTGTCTCTCTATGGCTGGGGCTGCCTCTGTACAATGGGATAAAATTCAAGTTCAAGTGCGGACGTGACGTTTAATCTGCACTAGAGACAAAAAGACCCAGAGAGTAGGAGCACTGGGGGCGACTAGCGGTGGCTTTTTAACATTGTACCCTGCAAGAGAACAAGAAACGCCACTCGCACACACCGCACACACCGCACACGCACACGCACACACACCGCACACCAACTACGGCACACGCAGGGCTCGCCGCCGCTCCGGGCTTTGTGCATTGCCGCTTTCAGTCCGCGGAGCGCCGGCGGCCAGGGAAAGAGAGGGGGGAAGGAATAAATCCGCATCCTCACGCACGGCCAAACTTCCCCGAGCCCGGCGCCGGCCGCAGCGGGGGTGGCTCGGGCGGGGGAGGCTGCCGGGGTCCGCGGGGGGAGGCGGCGGCGCTGCCCGCCCGTGCCGCGCTGCCCGCCCGTGCCGCCGCCTCGCCGCTGCTCATCGCGGCCGCCGCTCTCCGCCGCCCCGGCTCGGCGCTGGGTCGTGCTCCCTCCGTCCGTGCCCAGGAACGGAGGCTCCCCAGGGGTCGCGGGCTGCTCTTCCTTCCCTCCAGGCGCCGCCGCAGCTCCTCGGCGGCGAGCGCGTTCCCCCTGCATTTCTTTAAAACAGTTTTACAACAACACAAATATCTGTGTGGGCTGGGGAAAGGGATTTTTTCCCCCTCCTCTCTCCCTACCCGAAGTGCGATGGTAGCGGGACACGCGCGCACACCCGATCCGCACACGCACACACGCTCCGACCTTCTCCCACCCCCCCAACCCCCCTTCCCTTAAAATCCTGGCAGAGACTATCTTTCCTTGGAGAAATTAAGTCTCAGCCACGAACGGAGAGACGCCGAGCTCCCAGGAGCTGCATCCCAGTGCACTTGTCCTTCTATTTCACACGCAGGTAAATGCCGACAACTGCGTGCGTTTCTAACTTGGAAGATTCTTGAAAACCAACTTTTTTCCCCTCTACCTCCGCTCTCCCGGCCCATCTCCTGAGATTGTTTCTCTCTCTGTCCCTCCTGCCCCGATAAGTAAACAGTTCGGTGCAAACAGCTTTTCAGCACCGGGTCTGGCCAGGGCGAGAGGAATGGGGAGAGGGGAGGCCTGGGGGCTCGGAGGCAGATGGAGCAGAAAACCGAGGAACCAGCCTGTACCCGGAACCCACATGGAGACTCGCGCCGCACTCGAGTCATTTACTTTCCACGTTAAATGAGTGATTTTCGTATTAAAATCGCATGAGAGTCTTGAGGGGACCAGAATTCATCTCGGTGCCCTTAATCAGCTTTGAGGAGAATTTGGCTAAACAGCATCTCTCTCGCCTCCTCCAGCAAATCTGCCTCTCCCTCCCCACGCCCGCCCGCCCGCTCACAGCTCGCGTTCCGGCGCTGCCAGACCCCGCAGCCCGGCCCGGCGAGTGCCGAGGGCGGCGGGCACCCAGCCCCGACCGGTGGGCGCCGGGCCAGCCTGGCACTGCCCTCCGTGCCTGCGCCCGGCCCTCCGCCTCCCCTAACGATCGACAAACACGTCCAAGACCATTAACGGCGCTTAAACTGCTGCGATTGTTCGCCCCGTGTGTTTGGTTTGTTCTGCGGGGTCCTGCAAAGGAAAATGACCGTGGTGGCGGCAGGGGCCCAGCCGCTGGGCGGGGAGGGACAGGTCCACGGCCCGGGGCCCCGAGGAGAGCCGCCACTCCTGCCCTGCGGGGCAGCCGTGTCCGAGTCGGGGTAAAGGATGCGGCACCATTGCGGGAGAGCTGGAGGGGAGAAGAGGCTCCCCTCACTGACCTCCGCCTCCGCGGGAAGGGGCCCGGGCCGATCAGCGGGGATGGAGTTGCCCTCACGGCTCTCCCGCTTTGATGCCGCTCTGTTCGCGGCTGGCGAGACCGAGAGGCTTTGTGGGGCTGTGCTGCCGCCCTCAGCGCGGCCCGTCCCCAGGCCACGCCGCGGGGCTGCGGCCACGGGGCCCTTGTGGGGTGCAAAGTCCGACCGCCGGCGGCCGCCGCAGTTCTTCGGCGAGCTGCAGGAAGCTGCACCCCTTAGGAGCGCGGCTTATCGGGAAGTTACTGGGCATCATCTGTTGATTAACCAGTGTCTTCCAGCGGGCACCGTAAGCAGGAGATAAGGGCCGGCAATGATTGACCGGGCGGACTCCTCGGCTGCCCGGGGCAGCGGGGCCGCCGCAACTCCCCTCCCGTCTCTCCGGCTGCGGACAAGGCTTCTGGGGTTGACCCCCAACCTGCCTCCTCCTCCTCCTCCGAAAATACATCCCGATAGAGGAAAAAAAAAATTCCAAAGTGATTTCTCAGTCTTCTCTTTCCTCCCCTGTCTGGCACTTGTGATCATTAGCACTGAAAGCTGTTAATGTCTTGTCTCACAGCTCCCCCTTTAGTCTCTCTGCTCTCCCTGTCTCGCGTTCAAAGCCAGATCAATAGCAGGCTCTTTCTAACCTTGACCTATCCCTCGACCTGCCTCCATCTGCAGCTGGCCCCGCGCTTCTGTCTCTTCCCTATTCGCCGCAGCAGCCCCTTGAGAGGGTCCCGGGTCCCCGGGGGCTGCCCGGGCGGCGGCGGCCCCGGCATCGCCCCGCTTTGTCCCGGGAGCGGGGCCGTGCTGGGCGCCCGCCGCCGGCACAGGGGGCTGAGCCCCCTCAGCCTCCTCTGCGCTGTCCTGGGGATGCGGCCGAGCTCCGGCCTCCGCCACAGGCCTGCAAACTTGGGACGGCAGCTCCCCACGACAACAACAAAACACCCAACCCCCCCACAAAAATATGTCTAAAAGAAAGGAAAAAAGGCCAAGCAAAATGGGAGCATAATCTGCCAGAAGAAATCAGGGTTTTGCTAGCTTTAAAAGTACTATGGTCCCTTGTTTTAAATTAAGGGAGAGAAAGCACTCTCTTGTATTAAGATAATAATATTTTCTGTTTTCACATTATGTAAGGGATTTGAGGAGTTCTCATAGAGAAACACCATCCTTATAGGGAAAAAAACAAGCTCATCTGATGTCAAATATTCCATTTTATCCTATATACAGCAAGGCATGCTGTGTCGAGAACTCTCAGCACAGAGGCTTATCTTCTAGGTTTCTTTTTCTTTTTTCTTTTCTTTTTTCTTTTCTTTTTTCTTTTCTTTTTTTTTTTTTTTAATCATGCAATGTCTTTAGCTAAAATTTGGCATGCATATAGATGCATAAATAGCATCAGCATAAAGAGGAAGACCCAATATCCCAATATCCTCATGGAGGACAATCTTGATGTGCCACTTGGACATATTTCGAATGCATTTCCACTCTCTCTCCATTTGGTCAAGAAACTTTTCAGTGGAAGAAAAATTGTCGCTGCAGATTCTGTGTGATGTCATTTTGGTTTCTGCTCAGTCTTTAATGTAAAAGCTTATGCTAAGTTAGAAGTAAATCGTTTTTGATACAGGTGTGGAAGTTGGGGCGGGGTGGAGGGAGAGAAGAGAGGGAAGGAAGGAAGTGGCGGAAGGAAGGAAGTGGCGGAAGGAAGTGGCGGAAGGAAGTGGCAGAAGGAAGGAAGGAAGTGGCGGAAGGAAGGAAGGAAGTGGCGGAAGGAAGGAAGGAAGGAAGTGGCGGAAGGAAGGAAGGAAGGAAGGAAGTGGCGGAAGGAAGGAAGTGGCGGAAGGAAGGAAGTGGCGGAAGGAAGGAAGTGGCGGAAGGAAGGAAGGGGCGGAAGGGGCGGAAGGGGCGGAAGGGGCGGAAGGGGCGGAAGGGGCGGAAGGAAGGAAGGAAGGAAGGAAGGAAGGAAGGAAGGAAGGAAGGAAGGAAGGAAGGAAGGAAGGAAGGAAGGAAGGAAGGAAGGAAGGAAGGAAAGTTTGAAACAATCTTGCATAAATGAGGCTGCTGTCCGCATTCTCTTTGTATCTTTAAATGTTGCTGCTTGGGAGGGAAAAAAAAGGAAATAAACACAGGGCGTTGATCTGTTCGGCTTACTTAGCCGCTCCACCTTGTGAAACGGCACAGAAACACAGGATCTAACCAGATCATATTTACATACATATTAATAAAGCTCCCGAGGTGGCAGTTCAGCCTTCACATACAGAGCAAGGATCTCTGCAAGTTCTCATTTTAGACTCATAAAAACAGATAAAAAGAGGTCTTTTGGGCTTCCCCGAATATTTTTCTGCAGTGGTTTTATATCATTTCTGAAAATTACATAGTTAAGTGGCATCAAATTTCTGGGTGATATAATAACTCAAAATGTGTAATTTTTTTTTATCAAATCACTTTGCAGCCATAAACAGAGCTTCAGAACTTCAATTAGAGGAATGATTTGGTGGGGTTTTCATTTATGGCAAACAGTAAAATTGTTCTTGTTATCTATTCAAATATATATAAATTGCAACATTTATTCACTTGATTTTCTTTTCCATGACACTGGTGTATTTGAGAGTGCAGTGAAATGAAGGCTTAAAAGGATAATGTATTTTCCTCTGCCCCATTCCCATGACTTTTTGGAGTGAGGCAAAAGGGATGAAGATTTTGCTGTGTTTTCAAGACATTTTTTGTCCTCTTATATTTGGTGGTTGTGACTTGCTGATGTTTCTAGGAGTGAATTTAGAAAATGAGATTTTTCTCAACATTTATATTCTAAACCTTCCTTGGAGTCTCTTCCTCAGTCAGTGGTCTGTGAGTTCTTTTGCTGAGTCTTTTTGGTGGTTTTTTTTTCAAGTCACATAGAGTCCCTCATTTTTCTAACTGTTTCCAGGTGTCAAATGTACTAGATAGCAGTCCAAATTCTGGGGCTGAGTTCCCCCCCCCCCCCCCCCCCCGCACCTATTTTCAATAAAAATAAAAAGGAGCAATAAAATGCCACCTCTCAAAAGAAAAAACAAAACAAAACAATTAAAAAAAAAACAGAAATGAGAAAAAAACCCACACAAAACCAAACCAAACACCAAACAAAAACCTCTCATGGAACCAGCAAGCCAGAACAGAATAAAAACACTGTTTTAATTTTGAAGCTTTAAAAAAATCACATAAAATGCAAGATTAGTTCATGTTTCCCTTCTTTTAAGCATCAGATTTTCTGACAGTAGATATTCAGTTGTGTACCCACTGAAATCACTTGCAGGACCTTAGGGACTGCAGGGAGAGCCAAACCTGCCCCCAGGTTTGTAACTTGAGGGTCCTTCCAAAAGATAACAATTCTGTCCAGCACCTTCTCTCATCCTGCAAAGGACTCCCTTCACCTGTGTGCACATGCTGACAGGCAGAGATAGAGGGGAACATGCTTTACAAGCAACCAACACAAAAAGGAGTCAAGCATTCCATCTGCTATAAGTACTCCATCCCACTATGAATGCCATTTGTGCATCCACACAGCACCCGCTTTAGGACAAAAAAATATTTGAAGGAAGATGGGCAAAAACCCACTGTTGCTGGGGAGGCTTTTTTTAAAAAAACTGGCACATCTTTTCTAGCTACTTCAATCCAAGGATTGTTTTTGCCTTTGGAAAACAAATGCCATCATTGCTTGGTGCAGTAAGCTGAGTTTTGTGAAGCAGCACTAAATTCATCCAAAAAAAAAATCCCTGAAAACCCCCTGAAAACAACAGAGCTTGAGGGCTATTTTTGTCTGAAGAAGTACTTTTAAAACATGGTCCATTATGGAAATGCATAACATAGTCTTGCATGAGAGATTCATGTATAAGTTGGCTGGCATGTGATGGGGACAAAGAACCCCTTTTCTTTCCACAGGTATTCCTCAGAACTTACACAAGCTGAAATTTGGTACAACTCTCCTCTGTCTTCAAGTGCAAGTTTCTTCTCTTTCCCTTCTCAGATCATTTTAAGAGGATTTGAAATCTTTACATTGTTTAAAATAACAAAGGCCTCTAAGCTCTGAATGTTGCAATGAAATCTTCCGCTTGAACTAATGACAGAAACATTCCAGCCTGTCTCTTGTGAATCATGAAAATCTGAGTCTGAACATCAGAAGAGAGCAGCAACCCATTCATTCTTGTTCTTTTTCCCTCTACCTTCATCCTACCTTATTTTATTTAAATAGGGTATATCCATAGTAACAAATCAGCATCGTTGTTATTATTATTTTTACTATTTTAACTTGTGCAACAGAACTCAAACAGGGAAATTCATCAGTTTCTAGGTTCAGTATCAGCCTCTGCAGTTTCATTATTCCTATTGACAATTACGGATCACAGAAATGTGGATGCCTGGCCAGGGAGTGCTTGTATATTGCACCCAAATTACACATTCCTGTTCATAAAGAGTGGAGCAAAATATGAATGTTAGCGTCATTGCTCGAGTCTCAGGCAACTACTCACATCTTAATTGAAAATGATCGAGTAACAGTATTCCCTTTGACAAACAAATGACAATGTCTTGCCACCCTTGCTGAGGACAGTTGAGCAGGAAAGCCAGGGACAAGAGCTGGCGTTGGCCTGAACACACTGAGAACACACACATGTGCACACACACACATGCTCCAGCCCTGGATTGCATTCCCTTCCAGCTCAGTTCCTTCAAGGATGCTGCTGCTGGCTCCAGGATCATGCTTCCCACTCTCCCAGATGTGATTTTTCACCCTCTCCCCATGCACCTGTCTTCCGGCTTCTGAGTATGAGCTGCTGGTCAGTGCCACAAGGACAGGTCAGTTCTTCCCCTCACCTCCACTGCTGCTTTGAAAGGTAATTTTGGATGATCAGACCAGCTCAGTGCTGGGTGGACCAGAGGTTTGATAGCACCCTAGTCAAAGGCCACCGAGAAGCAGAGCATGTACAGAGCAGCAAATGAAATCTTCTCTGAGCCAACTGTTCCACCTGGACCCCACTACAAATTACTGTTTTCAATTACCACCTGTGTACTCCTTCCCATGCAACTTATTGATGTAAAATTACAACAACACTGGTATAAATAAGTTATGCTGTGGTTGTAAAATGGAAGAAATTTTGTTGTAGCAATTATGTTCAGCAAGATGACAAAATAAATTTCCAGTGCTGTGCTTGCAGTAACCTGGGGAATTTAAACCTCATAATTTCCATTCATTTCAGATAATTTGGAGTAATTTCTATATGTAATAACTTTGTAATGAAAAACACAGCGGTACTGAAGTGATTTCAACTATTTTTTTTTCCTATGGTATACATGGCACAAAATAAATAATAAAAATAATATTTCCTTTTTGTATGTGTTCGGTAATTCTTTCAGCAAAATCATAAACTAATACCAGGACTAAATCTCTGTCCATGAAATGAAAAATAAATTGAGTTAAAGAAAGTGAAAAAGTATGAAAGGCCTTGGATGTTTTATTGTGACTTTATTAAATTGTATCATCTCTATGCTCTATGGTATCCCCAGGGGTTACTGTGCTGGGGAAGGGCAGAGAGCTAGATAGATACATGTCCCTAGATCAAAAGCAGAGATGGTTGGAGGAAATTCATAAAAAAGTGCTTAATTCAACCCCTTAATTTTTAAAATGGAAACTGGAAGTACCAATTTAAAAAAATATGAGAGAGGTGTGGTATGGTACAGGACAAAAGGCACAAGTTGCTTTGGGGCACTGATTTTCATTAGTGTATTTGATGGTAAGTTACTTAGAGACTGTAAACATATGTAATCACGGAATGTGTTCCAATACAGGGGAATAGCATTTAATTAAAGATAAGAAAGAGTACTGTACATCTCTGAAAAGTTGTATCTGTGTCCTGCTTACCATCTCAGCACAGGGCTATTATTACACAATAAACAAGAAATCACATGCTCTGATTTGTAGAAAACAGTGAATTGTTTGGGGAAAATAATGACGCAATATCAATAATCTTACTTTTGCATTTATGTCTCCCATGCATCTCCAGGTAGTTTACAAAGGTGTGTAATGATTGAAATGCTTGTCCCAGTAATAAGAAAAAGGAGGCATAAAAGGTGTTCTATAACCTTGAAAGGTCACCCAGCCAAGCTGCAGGACTGAAGCAAAAATGCAAGATTACCAGGCTAAAAAATGATTCTCTCAACAGATAAAACCCACCTTCCAACAGCACCTCTACCTTTCTTTAAACAACAGCAATATGAAAATGTCAAGTGATTACTCATGAGCTGTACAAGACAAGGGTCAGCTTGAGTAAATTCCCCCAATGTCATACAGAGAGGGTACTCAAGGTTTGCACCTGTACACCCTTGAATTTGCCGGGTGAGTGCTCCGTGGTCTGGGCTGTAACCCTGCCTGAAGATAAAATGGAACACAAGTGGACTGAAAATTTATGACAGCCCACTGGAGATGTCGTCTGGAGATACAACAGCAATGCTGGGTAACCAAAACTACTGTCTGCTCAGAGGGGAGGAGGGGAGAAGGTTAGAAAAGTCTAGAAAATACTCTGATTTTGAAGGGACACATCAAGCCACAGAAAAACAATGCACAAATTCTCAATTTGGGGCTTGTCTGATACTGAAACCAATGGTCATTAGGTACCTAAATAATTATTGAGACTCTATTGCCAATTTGATTGAGTCAGGATTTGTCATACAGCACTTTATGTCCCAGGTCACCAGGAGATGTGGGTCCAGAGGCCATACTCCAGCAGATACTTTGGGCAACTTAGATCTACAACACAAGAGGAAATGTAAAGGAAGCAAAAGTCAGGCACAGTACAACAGCACACAGCAGTTGGCACCAAGGTTTTAAAAATACAGATCCCATCCCCAACCTTCACACTAAAGAAATGGAAATGGAAACAAAGTTCTAAAAGCTAGAAGCAGGTAGAGGTCAACAGCAACATGTAGTGGCAGGGAGCTAAAAAACTCTGATCCCTTCATCAAAAGCAGCCTCAAAAGCAAGGACCAAAATAGAACCCACTTGTGGTCACAAAGTTGAGGGGCTGCATTTGAATAGTGGCTCCCGTGTCTCTGTATCTTTGTGTAATGATGTTGCAGCTACTGAGAAGAGGGAGCTCTGCTGCTGCTCAGAGCCTCCATACCAAAGCCCAGGAATTTTTTGAAATCTATTTTTTAAACGTATATATGTGTGTGTATATATATATATATATATATAGATAGATATAGATATAGATATAGATAGATATATATATATATATAAAATATGTGTGTGTGTGTGTGTGTGTGTGTGTGTGTGTGTATATATATACATATGCTCATTCTGTCTTTTGTGAATTATCTGATCCCCCTTCAGAAATAATTGCACTGCCTTCCACTAAATTGCTCAAGAATTCAATAGATACTTTCCCAAGGAATATTTTTCAAGAGAACATGTTAATGCTTATAAGCAAAGCAAACAATCACATACTGAAGTACATATCTAAATTCTTCTGAGTCAGGTTAAGACAAATCTTTCCAAATGGCAATGCCCTTGCATATCAACTGCCATTCGAAGCATGACCCCTCCTTAGCCCTTCCTGAAAGACAAGGTGTCGTATATTGTATCTTAGCTGGGACACTGCACAAGTGGATTCTATTTATTTTACTGAATATATGTAGATGAGATCAGCCTCTAAATTGAGGTTATAAAAAAAAAATCACTCTTTTTTTTTTTTTTTTTTTGTATTAAATTTTTAGTTGAGACACTGAGCTCAAACCAGCTATCCAGAAACAGAAGCACACTGATAGGGGAAAGAAAAGAGATGAAGATAAAAGCAGGTGTCATTTTAAGCATATTAGTAAGTCCTCTTGCTTTTCAGATTATTCATGTGTTTGCAGAACCAGGCCCTTAGACTAAAGTACACCCAAGGCCATGTTTGCCTGTATGCACAGTGATGAGCACACTACCAGCGTTTGCCATGCAAAGGAGCACATCGAATAAGAATAAAACTATGCCAACAAAATCCCCCTCACCCCATGCGCAAATTAAATTCATGATGAGCAGGCCTGAGGGAGGGAAGCAGCAGTGGAGGCCTGGCATGCCATGTTAAACTGAATCTCCCTTCTGCCTACTCCTCCACCTCTTTCTTTTCCTCCTCCTCGCCATGTGGCATCCTACTCTCCTGCTGCTTGCCTGCTACGCCTCTGCATCCCCTCCATGAAGCACCGCACAGGAGCAGTAGCAGCAGCAGGAGCACGCTGCCAGTCCTTGCCTAATCATCCCCCACTGTGCCCTCCAGGAAGATCTGCTCACCCCCTCAGGCTCCTGCCCCACCCATCACGCTACTGTCTGGGGGGAGTCAGGCACTAGCACCCAGCCAGGTCACTCAAACACCTTCTGCACCCACTGCCCTTGGGGACACAAGGGTCAGGCAGCTGACAGAGGTTCTGTCCACTCAAAGCCCCCACCAAGGTGGCTGAAGCTGCCACACCTGCAATACTTCAGGCAATCCACAATCTCAAAAGAGCTCCATGAGGCACTCAGACCTACTATCCCCCGTCCTTGGCAACAGCTCACTAGGATATTAAACTGTTCTGTGACTTTTTCAGGGTGAAAGCTCACAGACTGACTTTTCAGGATTGGTTTCACTGTGGTTAATACTGAGCTGGTCATTCATGGCCATGGGTGTTGCTTTATCATTCTCTATCCAAGCCACGTAGCTCAGGCAGTTCCTAATGTTGGTGGGTGTTGCTGAACTTTTCCACACTTCCCTTTGACTACAGGGAAGGTCAGAGGAGGAGCCATGGCACAGGCAGAAGGGGAGATGGGGTGCTCTGGACCATAGGTAGAGGCCAGCAGCACGCGTGACCATACCTTTACCACTGACAAACCAGGCCTTATCTCTGAGCCAAAGTACAGCATATCTGTTGCTGCAGGTTGGAGATTGTTCTGAGGTGACCAACCCATGCAAATCAATTTACAGTTTCAGCATAACACATTCTGGTGAAATTATAAGGATATAAAATATGAATTCAGCAAAACCATTGGACCTAAGAGCATCTGTGTACATCAGCTTTCTACAGACAAAATCTGCAGATACTCTCATGCCTGTATACACAACTTTCTGGTGTTTGCAGAAGGGCTTTCAAACCCACTGAGTAGGGCTGGGCATGTCCATGGGTTCTGCACAGGCAGCTTCTGCCTGTTGGCAGCCACAGCAGGCAAGCACTGCTCTTCCCATCTCAAGGCTGGACACTCCTGCTAGAGATGCAGGGTTTGCCAGCTCAGCCACACACCCTTCCTGACCCAAACTGCTGAGACCTGAGACCTTACAAAATCAGCATAGCAGAGGGTTGGGGGTCTCTTCATTGTGTGATGTGAACTTGCCCTAGAAGTTGTAGTCACAGCCTTGCTGCTGTTTCATTGCTGCCACCTTCAGATTTTATTAAGATTTGGAATCTTTTTTCTGGTGAAAAAAAGTTCACAGTAAAAAAAAGAGCTTTTCCTAACTGCAGTGGGGAAAAGAAAAGAAAATTGAAGTGTGCCCAAACTCCAAACTGTGCCAACCAAAAGACTTAGCATTCCAGAGGGAAAAAAAGAGGGCACTTTGCTAAACACAATAAAAGGAACTAAACCAGCAAATGCTTCTTCAATCACATGCAGAGCACTCAGTCTTACCTCATGAATCCAGAGTGCCTGTAGTTACTATCTTGCTCTTCTCTATCAGCTTGGGCTCCATCTGCTTTTGAGAGCATGAACCCTGAAATCATTCCCAGCTGGCCGGCACCCACCAAGACATAAATCTGCAGAGTTGGGGGTGTCTGGTTGACCAAAAACTCATCTTCAGGGGCGCAGCAATTCCAAGCACAGCAAAAGCCTTATGGGTTGTGTGAGAGGTAAAGCTTCAGCCATACTTTTCTCACCTTTGAGAGGTCAGTGGAAGAGGTCCAGTGCAGGAAACCAGGTGGGAGGCCCAAGGCTGGCCTGGCCCAGCCTGGCATTAACCTTGTTTTGGCTTCCCTGGCCACTTGCACTGCCTGGTGCTGTGCAAAATGTCTGCTGTTCCCTGATACAAAGTACATGCACTTGTGTGCTGCTGACTACTTCTTGAATGTAGTCACACATCACAGGCATATTCCTGTGTGCTTGAGGTCTTAATTTTTATGATGAATATGTTGAAATGTTTGGATTCCCCAAGAGGCTCATTTTGTGGCCATTTGAGACATTTAGTATTCAAATTGTCTGTCTCTGGGACATGTGCAATTCAAACCTTTCAACTCTGCCCATTGCTCTTCAGAGCCTGGATTAGTTGGTTTGAAGGCTAGAGGCCACTTGCATAATGCAGGCACCAGAACCTCACCCAGGCTTTCCAGCAACCAAACCCACAGCTCCCATCTGAAATGTAGAAAGCTGCCCCATCTTGACTTAAGGACAAGTCCAAACCCACCTGAAATTAATTGCTTCAATGAGGTATTTCTGTCCTTGTTAAAAACTAATGCATGTTATTGCCAGCCTGAATTTGTCCACTTTCATCTTCCAGCCCACCGATCCGTGCTAGGACAGAGAACTGAATCCTTTTCCCAATACTGGTCATTCCCAATTTCTGGTCACAAAATTTCTGAACTTGGTCATCAAGAAATCCATTGTGGTGCCTCAATAAAAAGTGAAGAATTCAGAATCCAAATCACCTCCTTACCTCTTCTCCAAGCCTTTCCCAGCTCTCACAAAATTACAGAAGGCTTCCTTTACAGTACTAAAAAGAAACAAAGCTGGTGTTCTCATCTCACTTGCAGAGCCAAAGAAATCAGTCATCAGGAACCAAAATAGATTTATTGTGCATAAGAAACCTAGAGAGCTTGTTGTATTTATTTAAATGGACCAGTGAAGGAAAGGCATTCAAAATCCATTGCAGAACCAGAGCTGTGCTATAACCAGTCTGCATCAAAGGCACGTTTACTGAGAAGGATAAAAAGGCTCAACCTCGTACTCCCTAATTAGCTCTAATCAGTGAGAGAAATTCCTGCCACAGGCTAAAGGAATTACCACATCTCTGCAGAGCCCTCATCTCCTTAGGCCTGCTGTCTCCCATCCTGTTGGTTTCACTGTACTTACCCTTGTCCTCCCTCTCCTTTGGTTACCATCTCCACTCTGTTTCAAACCAGAGATGCCTAGTATTATTCTGTTTTCATTGAAACAGATATCAACCAGGAACTTGTGTGCTTTGAAGGCTACTCTGAGGTATTAATTACATTTTTAAGAGACACATATACTTTTCAACATCCTGGTGGCCAGAGCATGAGGCTGGGACTCGTGAGAGGCAGATGCACTTAGTAACAGCCACTATCAATGTCAGTATTCATTTTAACAAACTTATCTTTTTTTTCCCCACTTAGATTCTAGCTTATTAATATTACTTAGAACAGAATGCAGTAATGTCCCTAGTACACAAGAAAATTATTTCTGCTAAGCACTTTCTGCACAGGATTGTCTTTTTGGATCTTGCTTGTACCTTACCAGCACAAAAAACCTGCAGTTCCCATTGCACGATAGAGTAGAACATTTCAAGGAAAATTAAGGCAACTGTATTTTAATCTACAGTTGTTGCACAGATGTCTTATCTCAAGTTGTACTTCAAAAATTATATTTACAAAAGAAATACATGTTTAAATAAATGTTTTATGCTTTACCTTCTATGTATTGGAATAAAAATGCAGATGTTCAATGAGACCACATTTTAAAGCTAGGTCATTGGTGCTGTCTTATATCTACTGGATACAATGTCTAGCTTAATATCTCTGCCTATTCCTCTCTTGTTATTCCCCAAAAATTCTCACACAGTCTTTAACACAGGTCAGCTGAGCTCTTTTGATAGTGAGAGGCAAGCTTCACATAGGTAAGGTTTTGTTACTCATTTTCATTAAAAGAAGGGCACAGCTGATTCCTCTGAAATTTCATCTGTCAGCAAGTGATGATTATTGTGCAAGTTATCTTTCTTTTATTGATAATTCTAGCATGTCAGTTACTTTGAAATATATAGATACCTGCATAGGAAGTGTCGGATATTTTTACATCCTGATGCCAAACAAAGAGGCAGTCGGTCCCACTGTGATTGCACTTGAGCTCGTGTGGATGGAAGTACTTCAGCTGTAGGATGGCACCAGTGGTTTTAGATTTCAAGCCCATAGTCTGCAAGGAGATGTGTGAAAGCATGTGGCCACATGCCAGATTCTTGGCACAGCAGGCAAACCACAAATTTAGCTAGCTCTTAAAAATACAGGCTGAAGAAATAATTTTTGATGATTATATAAATTAACAGTGTAAGATCTATTGTAAACTATATAATGCACTTTCTGAAACAGGAACTTAGAAGTTTTGGACCTGATCCATGTCTATCTGATACATTGGGTCCAAAAATGAGGGCCCAAAACTACCGGATCAGAGTAAAATATTTTATCCACCCTTTGCCCTTTACACACAATGTGCAGGAACATGCAGTCAGGAGGTCTCTGAGCACAACACACACTGTGTCTGGGCCAGATTCTCTGGGCGATGTTATCTCTTCTGACATGGCACAGGGAGCAGAGCTATGCCCTTTAGTCCTGTTTGAGTCCTGGACGTGGCCCACAGAGACTGTCTGTCTCCTTGAACAAGCAGAGGGTACAGAGGGTTTGTACTGTGACAGGAGGAAAGCTGTGCACTGCCCCGTGCTCTGCCCTGGGTGGTGATCTTGAATGTCAACTGTTATAAACTCTGAGCAATAACATCTCTTGTTTCACAGATTTATTATCAACAGCCTGTGTTGCCCATTGACCTCAAGGTGGTTTTATTGTACATCACCATGCTGTGGTCACATATCTCCGGGTTACAATGAATTGCTGCTTATCTCTTCTTTCAACGACATCACAGCTCCGTGACCCAGCTGGCTCTGGCCTGCCTGTTGATGTAAGGACAGATGTGGTCCCTGAAGTCTGGTGGCCATGCCCTGTCAGGTGTGTGGACCCCCAAAGTCCCTCCTGCTGCTGAAGCCATGCTGTGGATATCTAAAAGGCATTCAGCTTTTTAATTCCTTAGGGGGCTGCAAGATTGAAGCAAACATTTTGTTTCTTTACCTTTCTTGCATCTTTGCCCTTGCCAGGCATTTTCCTTCCAGCCTCTCTTGTTGTTTCACTGCAGAATTCCCACACTGGCTCCCGCTGTCTGTGTTATTGGTAGACTGTTCCCTCCTGCTTGCTGCCTTCCTTTGCTGTATTGGTTTGACCTTTCCCTGGGATAGCTAGCTGTTCCCTTGATATCTGGAGGTGTTTCTCTAGGGCTAGATCTCCTCTTTTTATACATTTCTGTAAGAGGGACTCATGTCCTACAGATGATCTTGGTTCCATTTTAGGGAGTGTTTAACATCTCCAGAGTTATGGATTTTGCACCTCTGTAAGGCAGGTGTCTATCTCAGCTCCTGCTTCTTGAGGTGGGATAAAAGATACAATATTTCTCCAGAGTCTCATTCTGTCTGCAGGGTCATGATTCTAATCAAACACCTTTATCAGCTATTCCAGTGTTTCAGGCATTATTCCTGGCAACAGCATCTCACTTGCTTCTTGTCCTTTAATTCCCAGTGGGACAGTAAAAATCTTTACCTTCATTTTCTCTTCTTTATCTCTCATGGTCAGCTCTGCATACAGACTTGGTTCTGGCTTTTCTGCTACCATACAGGGTTGGGGTTTTTTGTCTACCTTCACATCTCTTGTTTGCTCTCTTTCTACCTGTGCTTTATAAACCTGCTTTTTCTTGCCTGCTCTGGGTCAACTACCTGGGTTCATGTGCCACATGCTGTGTGATCCCAGGAGAGGACTGTAGTACTTCTAGGTGTGGCTCTCTATTAAGACAATTTCTTTGTTTATGCAGATATGCCACAGACACTGGTTTCCTGGTGCTGATAAATACTTCTGTCCTGCAATTCTTGTCCGCCTGTCCTGTTCCCAGGGGTAGGCAAGAATTGTCCAGCCATCATCCATCACAGCACACTGAGCTGCCTCCGGGTGGGATGGGACATGCAGTAACAGCAACCTATTTGCTCTTGTTCTCTTGAGCACAGTGAGGTGTCCAGACCTTTAGCAGCCAGCAGGATACAGCTGGACAGACATGGCGGGACTGTCTATGTGCAATGGGCACGACTTGTGCAGTCCCACACACACACATATGCAGGCCTTGAACTTTATCACACATGGAACAAAAACAGACATGGCACAATTCAACCTAGCCTAAAATGCATGCTAATAACACCACAAAAAAAAAAAAAAAAAAAAAAAAAGAAAAGCAAGCTTAAAATGCTTGTTTCCCTCCTTTTTTTTTTTTTGTCATAAGAGCAGACTGCCTCCAAAATGGAGAAAACATGAAGTAAGTGTGCTTAAGAAAGAAGCTCAGAGAAACGACGTAGGGAAGAATATTGATTTTGCTTTGTTTTGCTGGGAGAAGGATAATAATTCCTTGTTCTTTCATACTTAGAAAAGGAGAAAACTTTGGTGTTTGCAGTAAATGTTCAGGATCCAAATCTTCTCTTTGATGTAGTTGCTGTTTTCCTTTACTCAGTGCATCTATCCCAGTATAAGACCAGTAACAGAATAGAGAACCAGAATATGTTGGGTTATTTTTAAATAGGTGAAAAAATAGATGAATGAAAAGCCTTGCTCTCCTGGTGTTAATGGAAGGCTTCTTTGTGTTTAGTACTGTGGAGAAAATTTGTCCAAGAGCAATTCAACCAAATGTAAATATTGCCCCCTACTAGTACTGCCAAGATCAATGAGAAGCTGGATTATCTGTCTCGTAAGTGCCATCCTTTATGTTAGATCAATGCTGGGACTGGTTTCATGTACACACCTGATTTTCCAATACATTTTTTTTTTAAATTTATTTTTTAAAATTTCAATTTAATGCAATGAATTGAAATGAATGCAATGCCGATGAAAGCTCTCAGGTTGAAGTCTCTGGAAATTGAAGTCACCTGGTTATCAGAAGAAGACACTCTGGTGTGGCACCATCCCATTCCTGAGGTGTTTTGAAGAAACATCCCTGAGGTATGATCAGTCTGCTGCCCTCTGGTCAGCTGGTCTGACAAAGATACTTGCATAAGTGCAAAGTGTAGGACATGTCAGTACCCCAAGGTTTTCTCACTCAGCTTAATAGGCTGCAGAGCTCATTCCTCACTGTTCATCTAAGCATAGATCCTCATTGCTGCCTTGGGTTTCTCCATAAAAAAGTGGGAATTCATTTTCATTGCATACTCACACATTTTTATTCATTTTCCACAAACATTTATAGAGGAAATGTTTTTGTTTCTTCCTTCCAAGAGTGTTCCCAGAAAGTCTTGCAGTATCTACCAAGAAAGTTGGACCCTGATCCAGCAAAGTAATTAAGCATGTGCTAAAAATTACAAACTATCCCTGTGACTGAAGCAGTCTGTCAGAACCAGGACATCTTTCTCCTGTCCTGACTTTTCATTTGGTAATTATAAATTATCAAAGTAAATGAAGACAAGGCAGTGACACAGGGCAGGCTGCAACAAAAGTGCACGAGCATCTTCCCACACAACCAGCCCCAGAGACAGGTAGCTGGGGCCTGGAAAGGACATTTGTGCTTTATGTTACTTCCAGATTCAAACTTTTGGGTCTACTTAGGACTGTCTCCCTTGGCCTCCAGCTGGACCCAGCCAGCTTTGCCAAGCCCCCTGGATGGCACAGCTCCTATGCACGTGCCCACAAGCTCCCTGCAACCCCAGAACTTTCCTTGAGGTTGTTCCTACACGTAGACCGGGAGAGATGGGCACCTATTCTTTGGGGAAATTCCTGTGAGATGGAATCCCTGCAGCTTCAGCATGGCCACAGCAACATTTTTGAGCAGCTCAGAATGGAGGTGGTGGTGCCAAAGCTTTTACAGGAAATCTGCGCTACGTGGAGCAAAACTGTTTCAGGACACCCTGAGGAGCCTTAAAGCAATATGACATTTTGTCAAATTTAATCCAATTCCACATATTTTGCCAGTGCTTTCCAAACTTCGTTGTCCTACGAATCTGGCAACTCTTCCTTGTCTGCCCTTACAAAACAGGATCAGCTTTCAAAAAGAAATGTGCCCAAGCAAAATCTGCATCTTCCTTGCCAGCAATTACAGGAACATTTTCCATCTCCTTTGCCTTTCTCTAAGAACCTTCTCCCTCCCATTCAAAATTCATTTTATAGGACTTTCAGTCCTTCACCCTGCTCTCCTCCAGACAGATTTACTAGCTAAGGAATTTCCCAAGCTTTCTCTTTGGGAAGCTGAATCTCCTTCTAGAAAATGAACACACTTTGTAAAAGGAGTTTTTACTTATTGCTGAGAAAAAATATCCATCTTCTGTGGTATGGATGAAGAGGTGGTTGCTCCTATTAGGGTAAAAGAAACCAAATAACCCTCATCCAGTCCAATAATAACTGAAAGAGCAGTGGGCTATATATGTACACTCTTACCAATGCATTCAAATCTTGCCATCTGCTGAACAGAACCTGAACTGGCAAGCCATCTTGCCTAAAAGTGCTAAAAATTAAAGAAAATTTTCCTTTGGCTCATGTTGTCCAACTATTTGTCCTGAGAATCTGACAACTAGGGCCACTGTTCTCACAGTACAGCAGCAACTCTGAAGATTCAATGAGCTAATACTCTTGTAATAGTTCATATTTATAGTGCCTTTGCTTGAAGAGGTTTTTTTTCCTTCAAAGCCCATTGGTGAAGGGATTAGGTGGGGTGAGGGGAGAGATAACTATCCAAGAAAGTAAGAATATACATCTGTGAGTCATCACTTATCTTAACAGACCAGTCCTGAGAGCAAAGAGTGCTATGGAAATGTCTATTTTAGTCCAATTAAAAAAAAAAAAAAGTTTGGAGAAGTGAACATTTCTGCACAGATTGTCACTACTTTGTGAATACTCACTGAAAAAGCCATGAATCTGGTACAGCTCTGCTGCAGACAACTTTGGAGGAAAGCTTATTCTCCGGCCGTGAATTATGCACAGATAATTATACTGTTCTTTTTTGGCAGCCCACTCTGTGGTTCCCATCTTGGCACATCATCTCCTGTTCCAAGTCGCACACCCATTAGCTCAAGCCTGAGAGCCCTTCCCCGGGTCACACGCACAACACCCTCCGAAGGAGTGGAACCAGGATGACAATTTGTCAGATATGATAACTAACAAATTAGTGCCTCGCATCGCCGTCAACGTTTGGGGGTTCTGATACAGTGCATGTAGAGCTATTCATTAGGCATGTTTGACAGAGGGTGGGAGGGGAGAGGTTGTTTTGTCTTCCTTCACTTTTAATTCTGACAATTGCAAAGACGCTGCAGGCTTCTCAGCTCATATGCACAGAGCACTATCCTGGCTAAATCCTGCTGAGGAGAAGAAATGAGCTCTCTTGGGTGACCACTCCAGCGTGTAGGAGTGAAGCATCCTTTTCATATTCTGTCAGCACTAGAGCAAAAGCAAAAATCTTTCAAAACATCCTTCATGTATATATTCTGATTCCTCATACTTTTGTTCCACTTCAGGAACATAAGAACATTGGAGACGTCCTAGTTCTAACAAGTATTGTGGAAATACATTGTCAGAGCCTTTTAAAATGTTCTCTTAGATACCTCATCTTAAGAGGCAGCCCAGCAGCTGTGAGATACTGTAGTCAGCTACAACTGCTACAATTTGCTGCAGCTCAGTCTCCTGGAATAATTCCTGTCAATGAATCATTATGGATTAGGCCATACTTAAAAGGTTAATTTATATACAACTGCTGGAGCTTGTATTGACCCTTCTTACACTGGTCTAAGGCGCTGAATGTTTTATTGCCTCTCTGTATAAACAAAAGTTCCAGATAACTGCATATCCTTGACAAGATGTTCTTAACTCTTTCAGCGATGGACAGCCTCTGTGAGAAAGCTCTGCTCATGAGAACACCAGGAGTGATGGGTCTAGGGACATACCAACACCTCCTGCTTGGGGTTACTGGTGTGTTTGCAAGGCAGTCCCATTACACCATGGCACTGCCAGACTGGGCTTTGTAGTTTTGTATCCCTGATAAATATATAAGAAGGGAAAGCTGTGCAGAGAGAGCTAAAACCTTTCATTAGAGGAAATGGTGGGATTTGAGGGATATGTTTATTGTTTGTTGCTCTCATTTCAGCCTGGAGAAAGGAGTTGTGTGCCTGGGAGGTTGTCCATTACTATACACATCTACCATGTTTCTAGTGAAAATATGATTCATGTTTACGAACCTCATGTCACCCGATGCATGCTTAGCCACCCCACAGGTAGGTGTTGGAGCCTCAAGTGCTATTTGTGAGTAACATTAACCATATGTCCTGGACAATTCTCCACTCTGTAGCCACAAGACAGTGGATACTGTTCAAGTACCCAAGGTATCCTTTAATTCCCAAACATACCTGGTGCTAGCACAGCTCGGGAAAACAGCAAAAAACACACTCCCATAGAAACTCAGCAGTGGTTTAAATGCCTCCAGTTGCTCTGTGCAGTAGAGATGGTGGCTGCAATCCATTATAGCCCAACCACATGTGATGGGAACACAGGCTGACCTCAACCATCTTCTCTGTGTGTCAGCTGCTGCAGTGCTGCAACCTGACCCTCCCCACAGAAATGCCTGCCAGTACTGCAGCCAGGACCTCCACCATCCTGAAACCATTACAACAGAAAAATCAGGTGACACACTCCCAGGGCTGCATTCACCATGGGCATTTGGGTTTCCAGATGTTACTGGAACCTGCAACCACATCCCAGCTGCAGTACCCTTTATTGTAATGACTTAACCACAGTGTGCTACACAGACTGGGACTCCTCAGCACACCTTACATGCCTCTTACCTCTGATTTCATTGTGTTAGAGCACCCATCCACCATGTGTGCTCTCAGCCATCCCTTACTCAGGCATCTGCTATCTGCATGTGAAAGCATCCTCACTTGGCACTCCTGAGGGGCAAAGACACGAGATGCATGTCCTTGTCAAGGTTTTCCTAGATGGAGAGACCTAGCCCTTCTGAAGCCATTTCAGTCCATGTTTGCCAGAGAAGTTTCCATCAACTCTTCCTTCTGACATGTGCCAGGATTACAGCTACGATCTACAATTTTTTTCACAGTTTAGAATTTTTTTGGCAGGAAAAGGCCACCATCTTCTCCTCCCAAAGCAATCCCAGCAATCCCAGTGTGAAAACTGTTGCTGCCATGGGTTGTGTGACTACAGCTGGGTGCTGAGGTCCTCAAACTCCTGTAAAACAGATGATTCAGGGCTAGTCCAAGGACTTTGTAAGCCAGCCTATCCATCCCTGCATATCTGGGCAGTGCTGCCACAATGATCCTGGTGTCCTGATGTGCCAGAAAATGTTCATGGCCATCTGCAGATATACAGCCTAAAACTGAACAAGTGTTAACATAAAGCACCTTGGGGATACTCAGGTTAAATTGGGCTACTTTATCAGCACTCATAAACCCTACCCTCACAGATTTAGCAATAGTCCTCCCTTCTGCCAAGACAGTAGATCATTGTTTTCCCAATATGAAGGACAGAAGCAAGCTTCTATCTCCCCATATACCCAGAAAGGAAAACACACAGGAGTCTGATGTAAAATACCAAAACCATCCCTCATACAGAGCCTGTTTTCTTCTCCTCACAAACAACCTGAATATTTTTATCGTTCCAAAAGAAACATTTTTTCAAAGTCCGATGCTAAGAACTTTCCCTGCTTCATCTTTGATATTATCAGAGGGCTAAAGACCCTTTTCCACCAATGTTGTGTGTCTGTGTCATGTAGTGGAGGCCCCTGTTAAACCCAGTACCAAACCCCCCTGGGCAGGTTAGCAGTACCTCTTTGCTGCTGTTTGCCCCTGTGTTTCTCCCCTGTAGAGATCCTGTATCTCCCCCAGGCTCAAGGGAAGCTGCAGCCCAGTGCTGTCCCTCCTGGGGCTACCCACCCATGCAAACAGAGAAATTAAGAAACCTAAGGGACCTTCCAAGGTCCTCAGATATAAGGAGGTGGCACACACTTCATAATGAAATGTACATTTAATATCAGCGGTTCACTTAGATCAGATTAAACCTACCAGCTTGACTTATAAATAAATTCAAAACCAATGTGGACAACACAAACAACTCAGTGTGCCCAGGGTGTCCTGTTGTGTCACCTTGCTGTTGCTAGATCCCTAGCAAGGCTGGATGGGCTGATGGCTGGGACAAGCAAGCCTTGAGATATTTTGCCATGGGAGTGTGCACAAAAGTGCCTCTTGATCCTGTTCCTATTTCTGCATCTCCCTCTCTGGGTAGTGGGGACACAAGCTGACTGTTGGGGTCAGTTTTGCTGCAGGAGGGTTCCCCCACTGTTTGTTGCCACATCCACACCCAGCTCTTGGTTGCCAGAAGTGATTTATGATGTGGTGAGTTATTTTTGCTGAAATCAGAGGTTCTTCTGCTAGGAAGAGAAAATAGATCTAAGTCCTGCCTTACAAAAGCAGATAAGGATCTATCTCCGTTTGAAATTAGAGGCTGCTTTAGAAGCCTAAAGCAGGTCATCATTCTCTCATAAAAACTATGTGGAGAGAAGAAAAAGTCTCCTCCCATGTCCCCTGGATAGAGATGCAATACAGAAGGGGAGGCTTGCTTTCCTCTTTACCATCCTGCCTGAGCTCAAGGCCAGGTTTCCCCTGAGAAGAGGCACAATCCACCGTACTCGGTTTCCACCAGCACGGCTTCTCTTGCAGAAACCCTTCCACTTGTTGTAGATTATAAAATATTTATTTGCCCAGAGATTTGGGCCTCTCTTCCTTATTTCACATTAGTGTGCTAATCGCTGGCAGCAGAGTAAGTCTCTCTCCCCCTCATCATGCGCGGGTGCTCTCCTCCTTCACTTCAATGGATATTTATTTTTCATATAAAGTAGACTAACTGGAAAACCAGAGTATCTGATTACCTGGGGGCAGTGCACTGTGCTGAAATGATGTGCAGCAAGCAGGCAAAGAGTTTGAAGGGTGGTCTCTGCTTTCCATTTTAAATGGTGTGGTGGCCATGGGGCAAAACAAGATACCTCAATGTCTCAGCAGCCTTCTTAACCCAAATACATTGGGCATCTAATAGTTTAAAATGTAACTCTGAAAGGACTTCCTTTAATGTAAAGTTTACTCCTTTGGTGGGACTGAAGTTGCAGTGTCTAATAACAATTTTTTCCATAAAAATGGCATGGAACTTAAGGATGATGAAAACCCAAAGCCAAACCCAAAGCCTTATCTCTCTTGGCTTAGATGATGCCTCTTTTCTGACAAAAACCTCTTTGTGGGTAATTAAAGGTTTTTATTTGAGAATTTCTCTCATTGAATTCTTGAGTAAAAGACCAAAAAAAGAAAATGTAAAAAGTATTCAAGGATCATTCTGAAATTGCTTGGCATTTGTGATCCTGAAAAGAAACAGAAATTTCACTGTATCATGAATTCTCTGTTCTCCTTCCTATCCAATAATCTTTGAAATTCTCACATGACTACATACATGAGTGAACAATTGCAAATTTAAGCAAAAAGATAAGAGTTTTTCTTCTAAAAATCTTTCAAACTTTGACAGAGGGCAAGTCCTACTCCTTACTGCCCTTCCCCAAAGAATCAGCCTTTGCAACTACTTTGAAAGTTGGCTGTACCTACAATGTTATTGAGAGCATTTTTCCAACATTGCATGAAAAATTGTCATGACAACATATTATTAATAACTAAACCTGCTGCTGTTCTTCCTTTGTGGCACCAAAATGCTAGAAACTACTTAAAGCAGGAAAGATAATAATCTGTTTAATAAACATGCTCAATTGTGGAAGACAGAGCTTCTAGACCTTTTCTAGTCGAAGAACCACCTAATTTGTACTTAAAGAAAGGGACAAAAATAACTTTGGAAAATAAGTTCATTTATTTCTGTCAAGCTTTTTTGTTTCAATATTCATGAATGGGAGAAGTATATATAGTAGAATTTATGTTTATTTTTGCAGTGTGCCTCTGACGAGAACCAGAGTGTTGGTTCTTGGGCAGGATAGTGAAGATTGTTTGGCTTTGGTGATGAGAATTTCTGGTGTTTTTTCTTCAGTGCCTGGTTCCAGCACAACCCTGGTTTGTAACCACCCATCTATGACAGCTGCTCTCCATAAACCAGTTTATACCTTGGACATGACCAGCAGAGGGATTGGCTTGGCTAAAGCTCCCCAAACTGGAATGGCTGTAAGGTGCTTCTTTCCAGAGGAGACCATCAAAGCCACAACTGTTAATAGCTGACCACCTATGCAAATCTCCCCTAACCTTGGTCTCTGCACCAGGAAATGTGCTGATGGCCACCTGCAGCTCCAGGCTCTACCCTGCACAGGGCATGAGGGCACTGCCTTCTGTGTAAGCTGTCCCTGCTGCCAGCTCTGCTAGCTGCAGCAGTCATGTGGGGCATGCAAAGGGCTGCTCCCCATACCAGACACCCTTTCAGAGTAGGTCTGAAGCAGGCTGGCAGGGTGTGAGACAGCAGTTTGCACAGATATCTTTCAACCTGCACCTAGGTTGGTGACTGAATATATGCCCTCAGGTCTACAGACAGCAATATACAGCCTTTCCTTTAAAAAATATGTTCTATTGGAAAGCGTTTAGTGTAGTACAAAGCCAGTAACTGGGTGTGTCTGTTGAAACTCTGAGTCATTTCTCAAGTCCACTCCAAAGCCAATTTGAGTCCTAACGGGCAAAGGAGCAGTTAAGCAATTACTGCACACTGCAGTCCACACTGCTGACAAAAGACAAGGGCTCAGGTTGTCACAGCTCAGAGAAATGTCCATCCCTATTTTTATGTTAATCACCAGGGCTAAGGTTTTAATTCACACCCTTGTCAATTTTGTTGCAATAGGATGTAAAATAAAATTGGATACAGATTTGTTTCACTCAAGCCAAGTTATAATTATTGGTCAAAAGTCACAACACCAGACACATTTATTGTTAGTTATCTCAGTAATCTTTAACCTTCCATGGCAAAAGATCTCCAAAGAGAAATAGAAAACAAACAAAGGTTGGGCATTAAGACATGATGACTCAACTGAACCTGCACTAGCCTAAGACTCTATTTTCTCTTCTTTTGTTTTAAATGTCCTTGCAAGATTACAAAGACAGCTTGGCATCTGTATCAGGACACAAGAGTTGTTAACTTCCTAGTGATCTTGTCCATGGAGCATCTGTGGAAGTGTTAGCTTCTCTGAAATTCATGGGTTTTGGCCAATCAAAACCCAAATCATCCCCTACCACTGTGTGATAACTTCACACATTGCTCAAAACTCTGTGTTGAGCTGAAGATGTTAAGTCTGTGCATAAATTCCAGCCTGTTTGTTAGGTACTGAAAGGGTAGATACTTCAGATACCATGCAAAAAAGCTCTGAAAAAGTGCATATCACTGCACTGAATTCATATGCCACTTGATATTATGTGCACCAGAGCACATAAGGTATGTTCAGAGAGAGATCACTCACCTATTCTTTAAATATGCAAGCGGAATCATGAAATGTCATTGGCACAAACTGCATTAGACAGCACTCTGCCAGCAAGGAAGATGAGCTTGAGTTTAAGGCTCTGTGGAGACCTGGGTTCAAACCTCAGCACTGACTTTCTGTTTGACCACAGGTCAATTAATTGTGCCGATAATCTTTGTAAAGTGATGTGAGACCTTTGAGTGAGGGATCATGTAAGAGCCAGGTGATACACACTTTCATTAATCTCTGGTGTGTCTAAATACAATACTGAAAAAATAGAGCTGTGTGAAAACATGATTTCATTTCACAAAGATTCGTTTCAATTTGGTCTGCAAAGGAATTGCACAACCATGTCTTGGTTTGCCTTTTGGGGTTTAAAAAATCCAGTGTTGGCTCTAATACCGGCAATTAGGATTTCCAAGACACTTCTGAAGATGTTCAAACTCTTTAATGAACTAAGTCTGCGGCTCACAAATTTGCAGGGAGAGAGAATGTGTGTCAGCTGTTGGGATTTTTTGTTGTTGCTGTTATTGTTTGGTTGCTTTGGGGGCTTTGGGGTTTTTTGGGGGGGGGCATGTTGTTTGGTTTGTGTTGTTGGGATTTGGGTTTTTTCTTGGAAAGGATGGTCTACTTTCACCTGGTTTTAAATTGACACCATGAGAGAGTACTTTTGGCAGGTTTTTTAGTCCAGACCTGTGAGTCCTCCTAGCTCCTGAACAGTGTGGAAATAGTTTTAGAAATTCAGGCAGATTAGAGAGAGAAAGAGAGAAAAGGAGCTCACAAGGGAAAGAAAGAGAGAAATTTCTCAAAGAGCTAGTAAATCTCAGCAACCTTTTGACAAACGTGGTCTGAGTTCCAAGCTTGCAATGAAACCTGAAGCCAGGCAAGTTTCTTGTGATTTGGGGCTCTGCTATGAACATTTTGCACAGCTCTAGCTAAAAGGATCTGTCCTGCTGTGCTGCACTCTGTGCCCTGTGTGCAGTGCATTTGTCACTGTGCAGAACAGAGGAGGGGAGTACAGATCAAAGGCATCAGAGAAAGATAGGCTCAGCAGCATTCGAGGATCAAGGTGCCCCTTAAAGTTTTTCTGGTTTTCTATTTGTTGTTAAATATTTCTATTTGGGGGCATATGAGGGGGGAGATGCAGGGAGAACTCTGCAACCCTCTAGTTCTGTGTGCTGCTGATCATTTCTGCATGTAGCACTCTGAGCCTTGTCAATTAATGCCTTAGCACCCACATAGAAGTACATTTGTGATCTTCATATACAGAAAATCAATCTCATTCCTTTCCAGAAACCCTTGCCAGCTGGAGCAGACCGGCTCTAGAAGCCCACTTCTTAAACCATGTTTGTGATGCTGCAAAGGAAGGATTTGGATTAATTTCTGTTGCCCTGCTTATGTGCAGAGATCTTCAGGCAATCAGAAACATCACCTGCAAATCTTCCTGACAGTACAGCTTTGCCTGTAGCTATGAGGTTCAATCATACACAAGACATCTTCCTTCTAGTCTCACTGCTCTTAGAACAGTGGTGGGCACACTTTCTGTTTGCATTAAGCCAAACACACAGACTCAGCATTTGGCATTGTTTGTAAGTCTATCATTACCTTTGTTCATATTGACATGAAAAGCTTCCTCCATGTGTGTGTCTATGAGCTCAGTGAAGCCTCTCTATCAATCAATCAAACAACCAGGCAATCAATCAACCTACAACTATCTGAAGCTAAATACAACAAGAGAGCATGTCAGGCAGATACCTGGCTTCTAATTAGGGCTAGGTATTATTCTAATTTCTCGGACTTGTTCTGTACTTCATAGGACCTGGGGATGTGTTTTGTCATTAACATGTCAATAAAGCAATACAGATGAGGCTGGAGGGAAATACCAGCTCCCTGCACCACAGTGTCAGCCCCGGTCTCTGATGCATTCTTTTGCTGGGGGGCGGGAGGGGGAAATGCACTTTCAGACGTAGTTGATCAAAGAAATATCATATACAATAGATTTTCTTCTCTTCACTCCAGTGGCTGGGTGGCCCATTGTGATTGATTGAATTTTATGAATTAAGTGAATGAGTGAACACACAATGACAAGGAGGTTGTGCTACAAAAGCTAGGATGCCAAATTCCACATCCCTTAAGCCAAGGCCGTTTGGGAATAATCCCACTGACAGCAATGGAGTTACACCAGATTCCTTCTGAGGCCGCTTGGATCTGGCCTGCCTTGGGTTTTTTTTTTTGATTGCTGTAATTTAGTTTAATTATTTATGCTAACCCTTTGTGCCATACTTTAAATGTGCTATGATATATTTTCTCAAGGTAGAGAAAATTTAGTAATATAGGTCATTACTGCAACATTAACACTATTAAATCTTTGGAGAGAAGAGATCCCACTGCTGGCAGTGTGAAAATGATGAGGTATGTAGATTAGCACAGAGTGAGAAAAAAATATTCAACTGTTAAAGAAGCAGGGGGAAAAAACAATTCTTCTTCACATCTCATGTAATTTGGAAATAGCAAAAGCATCTTATTTTATTTTCTAAAATATGATATTTGCAAAATAGAAAAGAAAAATAAAAAAGGAGGAAAGTGTAGGGATCCTGGAAATATATGCCTAGAATTAAGAGTATCCATCTCTTTCACAGCCTTAAGAGCATCCAACTCTTTCACAACAACGTACTTTCCTTCACCCTTGTAAATTTCTTCACTGCACTCATGACAATGAAAAAAAAGAATATGAGAAATAATAGCTTTGATGACTGCATAGCCTGGATAAGCAGAATTATTGTGCTTAGTAAATTATCAATCTCTATTCTTATGTGGTTGCATAATTCAGATAACTTAAAGGAAGAGTTGTTCTGTTCATGAGATTTAAGGATTGTTTAATGCATGAATGAGCTGCTGCCATCTTCTGACTTTTCTGAGTTCTGCAAATTAAAAAAAAAAAATTTACTGTAATCCAGTGCCCTGGGGAAAATACTTGCAGTGTTAGAACTTGGAGGCTCCTAGGGCTCCTTTAATAATTTTTAAATATGATTAAGTGCTTCAGGTAACTTTTACAAACATATGAAGAAAGATTAAAATTGGAGTTTCGATATATCAGTGGATTACCATGAAGAGAAGCAAATGAAAACACTTTACTTGGAAAATGCTCTTTCTGACAAAGCTAGAGCCTTATTTGCTTCTCTACAGCACTATGGACAACCCTATTAAACCACTGGGCATTGTCCATGTGTAAGTGGGGTGAAAACATGACTTAAACAGCTGAAGGTGATACTGAGATTAGGATACATTTGATAATGCAAGCTCTAAGGGAGGCTCATAGTTTACCCTGCCTAAAAAAGAAGGAGCAAATTAAATCTCTTGCTGGAAAAAAGCCTTGAATTTAGGCAATTCAGTTTCAAATTTTTCACATGACTCTTCAGTTTTACAAGAGGCCAAGATGGAATCTCAGTTGTGAGCAACCACAGCCTTGGGGACATTTGAAATGAGGACCCATATTGTGCACTTTGAGTCTTTTTGTATATCAGTGCTCTTTCTGCTGTTATTGTTTTGAGGTTTTCTTGATGCAGTGTTTGCTCATAGAGGCTGGATATATAATCCTATTCATTTATCAGCCTCAGGGAAATCCAGGGAGATTCTTTTAAGTTTATTGTGAGAAATAGAGACATTATGGGCTACTTTAAGTGAACTGTGACTACTGCCTGGCATATTAATTGCTTCTGGATTGTCTTCTCCTTCCTTATGGACCCTACTCAGGTAGCATTGCCTGAAGAGAGACTTTGTGCTGAGTCTGAAGACTGGCTATTCACATATTTCAGGAAGAGATATGTGGATATATCTGGGGAGAAAAAAAGGCTTTGAGAAAGAAACTTTAAGTCCAAGATAGGTAATTTTTATCTCCCACCTCTCAATTGTGCTCAGCACCAGCCATTCTGAATGTTTACAGTTTATTTACGAGATATGTCTGCACTCAGCCCATAGGTCTGGGTACCTGTACACTGATTTTGGTACCTGATGAATTGAAGCCCCATCAGACAGCCTCTACCATCACACCATCTCACCATGGCAGTGGAGGCACTCAGCCAGGGTAAGCACATTCTGTGAGCACTCATCCTGCTCTGGGAAAGAGCCCTCTGAAGTTCCCCTGGAGCTCAGCATGCATCCAAAAGGGAAACACTGTAGGTAATTTAATAAACCCAGAAATTCACTGGGACTCTGCCCGTAGTCCTAAGGAGCAGACTACACAACAAGAATCATGGATACAAACATTAACTAGTCAGAGAGCTTTCCTTTAATTCACTCTGTGGGATATACTGCTGTCCTTTTTAATTGCTCTGTCTCTGAGGGAAAAGAACAAGTTGACAAAGTATGTTCTGATCTGCAAATCAATAAGAAAGAGTCAGAGGATATAACACTCTCCCATGTGCTCCTTTCTGCTCCAGCAGCAGCCCAAATCGTGCAGAGATGACATGGCTTCTAGGGGTACTCTCATACCCATCCTGGTGCTTATTCTCAGGTGAGATGGATGGAAATGCAAGATTCCCTTTGCCACGTGAATAGATAGGTAGACCAGGATCCAGAGCAAGTACAGGACAGCAAGTACTCGATGCTACTTCTGTCAGGGGAGGGAGAAACCCCAGGTCAGACAGTTCCTCTGAGTGTGGAGCTTTCCACAGTCCCAAGCAGAAGCAGCTCCTTGCTCCAGCAACATAACAAAGCCCCAAAGCCTCCTGAGATGAATCTTCACACCCAGCAGCATCTGTCCCTGTCAGACCAGACCTGATCCAACACGTCTGTCTCCCACTGTACTCTTTGTCCTTCAGTTAAAGAAGAGCAAAGCAACCTCCATTGTGCCTTGGTGCAGGAGGCTGGGAGCCCCTGGAGGCTTGGTGACCCACCCTCACCCTGGCAGCCTGCACCTTTGTGCCTACTCAGTATTTACAGCTCTCCTGTGCCAGCCCCACGGCCAGCTGTGAGAGTGCCAACATGCTTCCTCTCTATTGCTTGTGGAGAGCCACGAGAAGCCTTCTGCCTGTGTGCTGAACCAGTGCTGGCTTATGAAGTATATCTGACATCCAAAGACCAGCTGTGCTCCATTCCATTCCTAAAATCTCAAGCTGGTGAATGAAATGAATGAAATGTAAGTGCTGCTTTATGAGATTCTTTTATGTAGTCACCTCAGGCTGCACAGGTGTACTAGGAGCTGCTGGGATGGGAGCTGTGTGTACGTGGTTAAGCCATGCAGAGACATTTCATCTTGGGAGCACATGATGAGGAGAGGAGAGCCTGTTCAGAGACACCACCGACCTGGTGGTATAAGGAGGTATAAGAAGGTATAATGCTGGAATACTGACCACACATGGCTATCAAAAATGCACTCTCCTTAGCCATGGCTAAATTGCAGAGTGGGGAAATATACTTTAAAAATTCACATTCTTTCTATATGTTCCAAAAGAAATTAGCATCTTAGGCTTACTGTGTTAAACTACTGGCAGCTCTGCCTGAAACACCTGTACCCAGGAGGGATAGCAGGTAATCAGGACATATATTTATGTCTCAGAGATGCCTGCAGATTTTCTGTGCAGCTTTGCTATTTGGAACAAAGTCTTCCAAATACTGTAACATATTTCCATACTACCTTTGGTTAGGAAAGGTGTTTCCATGATGTTATAAATCCTAAATCCAAGAATCCTTGAGGAGACTTTTGCATTATTAGGTGATTCTGCTAAGGGATGAATATGCTGGTCCCCCCATTCTCCCACCCCTCTTGTGCTATTAAAATGAAGATGCAAATTTTTTTCACTCTCCCCAGTAACATGCACAGCTGCTGTCATCTCCACAGCTTGAGAAAGTGTCTTCTTGCTTGATGAGCAAAGATCAAGTTTCCCTAAGACCCCCATGAAAATTTGTCTCCACTTGCCTGAGAAATTTACTCTTTATGATACATCCTGCATTCACTGCTTGTGAAAGAAAAAGAAATTAAATGGAAAATATGCTAAAAGTTGGTGGGTTTTCCCACCCTCATAACTGTTCCCTGCAAAATGTTTTGAATCATGCCTGTTCTGTTAATATATTGAACCTTCCTAAAGAAAGCTGGTGAGACATTCTGGTGATTTGCAGCACTGGCTTGTGAACATGCAGACTCTGACTTGTAAAGAGTAAGGAATAGGTGTACAACCTATATGAAGAGCTTTCATGCTTACTGGGCCTGTTCAGAAGCAGATGCTGCCAAGGAGAGTGCAGGTACACATCCAACAATAACAAGTCTCAGCTTTGCTTTCCTTGTTCTCATCTCCAAGAGTCATTCTGATACAAGGACAAATTCTTTCCCCCACTGAAGAAAACAAAACTTAAATAGCTCTCAAGTTCATTTGTTGTGCCTTCTTATCAAACTCCCATTCCTGCTCACCCAGAGGAAAAAAAAAAATTTTTACTTTCTCTGCTAAGAATGGAAAATGGCTGGTCTTTGATCTTTAACCCAAGAGGCAGCTGTTTTCCAAGCACAGCAGAGTCACTGCCACATCTATCTGCACCTGCTTGTCCTGAACTTCAGTGCTCAGGCCATTCTGGGTGCTCAGGGTCCTGTCCATGAAGAGTGGGAGTGAGAAGGGTGACAGGGCTGCTCCACTGCACAAACTCTCTGACCCAGCTCCAGACTGACAGAAGTTCCATGGGGAGAAAGCTCCCTGCCCCATCGTGTTTGCACACAGAGGGAACACAGACAGAGCATTTTCTTTTAGTGCAGAATTCATTTGGTGACACTTTAGGGATCACTATGAATAAATGCTAATTCAGAATTGTCAAAATAGTAAAACTGGAAAATGAGGAGATGTTGCACAGCAGGAAATTTTTTAAGTGTTCAACTGCTTATTCTGTTGTCTGAGAAAGTCCTTTACCAAAAGGGAGGTGAACTTACATGTGATTGAATAACCCTGGGTGATGTGTGTGTATATATATATATATGTGTGTGTGTGTGTATGCTATAAATAAATACCTCAAAGATGAATATGTGTTTCTTTTTCCAGAAGATATTCCACAGTTGATGTCTCTTTTCACAGATCCCACCTACACCATAGTGTCACTCATTTATTTACCTCCATTTGGAATAAATGTACATTCGGAATAAATTCAAACATAACTTGTATTGAAGGTTGTCCAGCAGAAACAGACTGAATTACAGTTGTGATTACCTGGGTTTAATGACTACAGCTCAATTAATGTATTAAATGCTGTGCAAAGTAGAAATGAATTCCACACACTCATGCACAAAATACTTGACTAGAACTGGCTTGAACCTACGTGGTGAAAATTGGTTTTAGAAGAGTATTGAGTCAAATTTAATTCTTGCCTTTGAAATTCAGGCTTTACCCACTCTTACTTTCCTTGGAAGAATGCAGAAGTGTATCAAGGTTCTGACTACTACTTTTCATGGACATTTTGTTCTAGAATAAATTGAACCATCTTTTTACTCAAGGGTTTCTTCCCTTGTATTCCTGGTAAGAAGACAGCAGAGAGTTGCATGGTGCCCTGGCAGCAGAAGACCATCTTGCTCTTGGTGGCCTCTGTCTCCTATGATAGCCTCTTTTTAGCCTAGCTTCAGTCCTAGAACAGCAAAATACAGGGAGTCCAAGGCTCAGAGCTGCCAGCCATTCTTTATCCAGGAAGCTGAAATAATAGTCTGGATTTTTGTGGAGCAGTTTCTTGAGAAAATAGCTGAGGCTTGACATTTCCCCTGATGTTTGACCAGCAGAAAACTAAAGATCATGGAAGACAATATATTTTTGATAATTTCTGCACTGCTGTAGGGTTTCATACCAACTCTGTTGTCTGGGCATTTAACTAGACTTAAGGCATATATTATAAATTGATTTGTCAAAGGACGTGGGGGAGACTGTAAGCAACTAAAGTGGTAGCCTTGGACCAGCCAAATTACATGCAGTTCTCTGGCTTTTCCTGGAGTTTCACAGTCCTCTGGGTGGGCAAAGTGACCTACTTACTGATGACCTAAGATTGTGAAAAGAAACAATAGGACTAAAATGCTTCATGCACATGCAAAAAAAAGAAGACACTAGAAACTCTTCTCTATGTGTTATTGAATGGCTCCTCCCCCTCACCTTTCAGTGTACAGGGTAGACAGTAGCTGTAAGAGAAAGCCAATGGTTAAGGGTCTTTTTTGTTTGTGTTTGCTTTCAAATTGGAGTCTGAAATGTTTCTTTAATTAAATCCAAAGGAAAGAAGTTGCATTACTGATTTCCTTTGAGAGGTTTCTGGTTGATGCAAAGGCAGTACAAATCTGTGACCTCCTCAGAGGCTAACTTTGGGCTGTGCTGTCTTCTTATATGGCTCGGCACAGACACAAGAAATGAAGTAAATATCAAAAAGTTGTGCAGCTCCAGGTGTTCAGGCAAATAGCAACACAAACCACTGGCTAAAATCAGACTTAAATTCAAGTAAACGTAGCAGTGCATTACTGAAACATTCAGCTCTTTCCTGTCGGCCCCATCTTCTACCACTTACTTTGGCTCTCCCTAAGGGCATTCCCACTCTTTTCCTCGCATTGTCCAACTGTCTTTTAACTATTGTTTTCAGAATCTCTCTCCTGATCTTGGCCAGTACTGGAGGGACAGAATTATAAATGGAGTGAGTCTCAGTGCTGGAAAATCACCTGAGAAACAACAGGGCTTCTGATAGCATAAAAAGTAGAAAAAAATTTATATTTTCAGATTAATTTTCCAGTCCCTGTTGTTGCAGGCCAAAGTTACTTGGACAGCCCACATAGCCATCTGTGTTTCACAGTGCTTACCTGAACTGAACTGTCATTATTTTATTTCAGGCTTATCATTAGCTTTGAACAGAACTTTGTCAGGTCTAGGAAGGGAAGGCAGGGACATAGCTGTTGGCCGAGTCTGTCTTCCAACCACCTTCAACAGAAGGGATGAACCTGTCAGGGGCTGATTTGCCTCAAGGTATCCTGTGGCAGTTATTTGTTAGTCCTGTTACCACTGACCCGCTGACAGTGACTCTGGCTCCTGGTTATGGCCATACAGAAACTGTAAATTAGGGGTTGGAGACTCAGAGACAATGATTATTTTGCAAAGAGACAGCTCTCCAAGAATGTGTTTGCACACACACTTGTGATTTTGCTGTGAAGGCTTTTCTTGCCTGTCATTCCTATAGATGATGAACGCCAGTTGTCAGTGAATCTCTCAAAGATCTGAAATTAATCTTTCAGAGACGTGCTCTGGGATCTTCTGTATTAGAAGAGAATTTACAAAGGAATGCATTAAGAGAACTTACAGCCAGCAGTGGCTTGCAAGGGATCATGTTTTAAAGCAAAACTATTGTTTAATGGTGCCAAAATTCATTCATTCTTGCAAAGTCTCAGATCTTCTTCCTGCAGCACATTCATTCTTAAATATCATACTCCATGCGTGCAGCCAAATTTGGTATTTACATGACGAGCACTGCAAACCAATACTCCTTAATATAGTTGCAGCCTTGTGATGGGATTATTTCCCTTGTGAAAAAGCAGAATATCAAGTCCATTAAAAGATATGTGAAGTATGGCAGCTACACAGTAGTTTTGTAAGACTAAGGGAGAAAATGATGTCTTGCTATGCTGAGTTGAGGCCTTTTCTAATTTTTGACAGTTTACATTTCCAACCTATCTGGTAAAAATCCTCTTTGGTTAGCACCACTGGAGCAAATTCAACTTTCAACAATGTGGGTGTAGATTTGGAGTAATTCCATTCTGAATGGCAGAGATATTTCAGATGTGCTCTAGTCCCTCTGTTACATAGGTGACATGATGGAAAAAGTCTGAGAGGAATCCAGCTCATGGAATCATTATTACCAATGACTTGACCATCACGTGTGTTTATCCCCAGGGGAATTACAACTGGTGAAGTGAGGGACATACCCCACGAGAAGGAAGACTATTTCAGACTTGTTTTGTAAGAAGCAATCTGAAACAGAGAAAAGAGACCTTGATCAGAAAAGAACAACGCTGTGTCTAGCAGAGGATTATCCACAAGTCCCAGTCTGGCTGCTGGGGAGCTGGGGCACAGAGGCATAAATTGCTGCAGGGCACTGGGAGGCCACAAGCAGAGGGAGAACCAGACTCTGGTTGGGAGTAGGAGACAGGTGCATGGGCTGTACTGGGAGGAAGCACCGAATTAAAGGAAGGTGTGTACAAAACAACAAGTTGGGCTTTTACACAGCATTGTGCAAACCCTCTGCAGGACAGGAAGAGTGTATGTGTGTGCGGATCAAGAAGTTATTGTTTCATGCCAAGTTTCAGGCTGCCATTAAGCCAAGTTTCTATTCTTCTTCCACCCCTCTCCCAAAACAGATTAACAGGAGGGTGATGCAACTTCACACTGGCCAGGGCTGGATTCTGCAAGTCCATCCATCACAGCAGCCACTGGCTGCCACAGGAAGCCACAGAGGCAGCATGACTGTGTTTTAGGGAGGCGAGGAGAGATGCTTATCTGGAAGGGAGCCAAGGCCAGCTGCCCCATGACAGGTGTCCCCATCTTCCCCATTCCTCCCCTCGCCTTGTTGCGTATCTGCTTATCAGCCAAGCTGTGTTTTTGCCTTCACAGGCAGGGCTGGAGTGGGATGTTGCTGTATGCCCTTCCCGGCTTCTGGTAGCTGCCTCTCATTACTGCCATGTTGCTAAGGCTTTCGTGACTTTTGTCCAAGCCCAGCAGCTGGATTTTGGCAGCCTTCCAGGCACTTCCACTAATGTAACTCAAAGTTACTGTAGGTTTTCTCAGGAGTTTCAGGTTGCTGCCAGACTCTTAGGGATGCTGGCTTTTCCTGGCTCCCCTTCTCCAAGGCTTTAGCTTTAATTCTGGATAGTTTACATCTCTGGAGTCGTTAGCTGTGGGACCTGTGTGCTTCTCCCTGATTATGTATCACTCCAGCATTTCATCAGAGCGAGGCGCAGCTCTGGTGATGTATGACATGGGAGCATCATCAGTCAGCCGGCGCAATAATGATGCATTAGTGTAATATGCCTTCAGGATGGAGTTGTACTGATGATGTATTTTCAAAAAGATGGAGTCCCAGAGAAAAGAAACAGTCTGCAGCTAATTCAGTATGAACATGGCCACCAAGAGCACACAGTGTGCAGATGATTGGGATAAGAAAGATGACTTTACATTACCCACTCTGACCCTGATCCTTTCTTTTTCTCCTTTAATCTTTCTTCTTTGTCCCCTCCTCACTTCTCTCCTCCACCAGCACTTTTCCCCTCTTATTCTTTGTTCCTTTCTCTTCTTTCTTTTTTTTTTTTTTTCTGTTTGGATTTTTTTTCACACTGGTGACTCTCATGGCCACTGGCTTTATTCATATATTCCTGTCTCTCACAGTCTGACCTTGTGTCATGCTGTATAACTTAATATTATCCCGCTAGAAACTTTTTCCCCTCTCTGAGTGAGATAATATTAAGGTGACCTGAAAGTGCAATAGATAAAAATCTCCAGGCCATCTAGGCAGTGACATTAAAAATCATCACAACCCTTAAGTGATGGAGGGGGTGAAATCTTATGGGATCTTTTCTTGGCAAAGGCAGCAAATGTGGGCTGAGGAGTGGCTACCCCTGGGATTTCTCATAGCCTTCAGCTTCTGGAAGATGAGAAGTGTGTTAACCCATTCACGCAGCTAACAATATTAAAACAACAAACAGCGCTCAATCAAACCCAGATTGTCATCTTTCATTGGATAAAAAGTAACCTTTCTAATAAACATTTCAACTAATAAAGACTACAAAAGTAATTAGACGATTAGCTTGCTAGCCTCTGACACCCAGACAATCATTTGAAAGTAACTTTCCTGCAGTGTTTAGACCAAGACAATTGAATGACAGGAAGATATTATACCAAGCTGAAACATAAATAAAATTGGCTTCAGTCTCGTCTGGAATTCAGGCTATACATGGAACTCAGATAATGCCCTCAGTCTAGTCCTAACATGTTGTTAGCATCCACCTCAAGAATAGATGAATTCTAGGAATTTGATCTTTCAACACTCTCAAATGTATGTTCCATGAAATAAAGAATTTCACAATACCTCACAATACCAAAGAATTTTGTAATAAATATTCACCATGGAAAATATAAAAGACTTTTTGTGCTGTTTGCAGTTATTTTCAATTTTTATTTTTACTGTAACTCTTTATTTATTATCATTGGTTTTTTATTTAAATTACATTATACTCAGAGAGCTCAATCAAGACACAGCAACCCATTGTAAAAGGACCAGGGCACATACACTTAAAAAAGCAGTCCTTGCTTGGCCACTTAATCACTACATCCTACACAGTGCAGAATTTATGTTTAGAGTGAGTTAAAAATCCCCTGAAAAATGCAGGGGCTTGTAGCCCTGGTGGTTGAAATCATCTGTTTATTCATGTATAAATCAGGCACATCAGTGTGCCTCAGCACTGAGTTGAACTGACACAACAAGTGTTGATTTTCCATGTCTAGTTTGTGGCCTCACTGTTATAAAAGCTACTAAGCAGGTCAGCTGTGGAGACAGGGAGAAAATGGACTGTATCCCACTCTGCTCATTTCCCATAGCCTGCCATGCTCAGTGCAGTCAGGACCAGGAAGCAGTGACCTGCAAGCTTGATGTAGTTCTGCTCTTGCTGCTCCAAATTCATTTTCAGTTAAATTGTTCAGGAGGGAAACTGTAGTATCCCTGGAACAGATATCTTGCTTTTCATTTACTTCCAGCATGAGCTAATTCATCCTCAGCTCATCCAGATGGAAAACCAGGTCGTTTTATTGCCTTTTTACAGGTAGCGAAATTGAAGCAAATTTAATTGACATATTCTGAGTCATAAAAAGAAGGAAGAGCATGGGCAGCTTAGAAGTAGGAGTCTGCTATTCTAAAGCACCAATTCTGCCTCAGTCCAGGAGAGCCAATTCTGCATTAACTTTTACCTCTTCTTAAATACAACTTCTAAATATCTATTTGTCAAGTATCAGCATGAATAACATTGCAATTATTTTATGTTCGTTTTCCATAAATTGCCATGAGTTTCTCTACCAGTATTAGGTCAGAAAGGTTTGGCTTACGCAATGAATGCTGCCAGAGAGATGATCTCTGTTGCTCTCTAGCACCAAAGCTTTAATTGGCTGGTGAGATTGATTAACATGTGAAGCAAAGCTAAGGTCTTTAATCAATCTTAGAAGTCATTTGTTGAGAGTATATGACAAAGCCAAAAAGGTTGTTGCAAATGACATATTTTAATATTAAAACCAGAATCTTCTGCCTTTGTAGGGGTTTGAATATGTTTTTCCCCTGTTTATAATAAATTAAGATTAAAATTAAACAGATACAAAATAAAAGGATGATTTGTGAATGTAAATCTCTTTATCACTAGTCAGTAATATCCATAGCACTGGAATTCCTTGCTCCAGAATGCCTCAGAGCCCAGCCCAAGGTTGATTCACCCCAGCTAACACCTGCTATCACTCCAAAATGGTTAGTTATCATCATGTCTGATCTTGATGAGAAATTGGAAAACACTATGCACACTATTCTCATTTCTCTCTTTGTAGAAGTAAGGTTGAATAAAGTATAGGTGGTTACATGAAATGTTGGTTTCAGTGTATAAAGAAGTCATATGCTGAGGGCTGATCCCTTGCTCTCCAAGGCAGAAGGGAGCATTTATCCTGCACAGATATCAGATTCAGAATGGATCCTCAGGGAAGGTTGGGGGTTGTAAGATAAACCTGTTCCTAAATCTGAAAGCTCAGCCTGAGACTACACTTCTGTGTAAGGGAGGGATATGCCAAGACATTGCATAAGAATCTGACAGCTTGCTAGCTGGATGAAACAGAGAGAGACACCTCCTGGGTGATCTAACATATAGATAGTTATAATTATATTTTCTATTTCTATCCACCTGTCTTGAAATTGAGTAACTATGCTGTTAAATTTGGATTGCAGTAAAACCAGTATCCTTTGCATTTAGCTTAACATTTCCCTTATGTTCAAAGTGACTTTAGAGTAACTGAAAGTCATCCCATTGAAGGGACTTGACAAGCCCCAAAGTAGGATCCTGGACCAACATCTAAAACTACCTCATTGGCAGAGCTGTACAAGACTGCTTCGTGATTTGTAGTTTAAATCCTCAAGGATGCCCAAAAAAGGCATCTATTGCCCCTCTGGGCCCAGGAGTTTCTCCAAAGGATCAATGCAGAAAGCACTGGCCAGAACGGGAATTTACTGTTAGTTATTATTTTTCCAAATATCACTTTTTCAGTCTTGCTTTGACTACAGATTTCTTACCACAGAGTTTTTTGTTTGTTCAGCTGCTCTCCAGCTTCTTTTCAGTCACCTCAGGTGAAATGAAAGGCCAGTCACATTCAAGATCAAGCAAAACTGTCATAACAAGGATTTCCAGGGTGGTTCAGAGTAAGCCCAAATTCATCCCCTAATGCAGATAATATGAAACAGGGAGCAGCCAAGTGTGATTTTCACATATCTCACAAAGATAAAGGTATTTAATTCCATAAAATTTGCCATCTACACTGTCAGATGAGAAAAATGAGGCAGAGGGAAATCTTCAATTTTTTTTCTGTTACCACACAAAACAGCAAAGGAAAACCAATTGTCTGAAACACAATTTAAAAAATTCACTGTAAGACCAACTTCCTTTTTTTTTTACTGTTGCAGTCATTGGCACATAGAAGCAGCAACTCTAAATGCCTGGCCTCAGCACTGAATCCATGTGCATAAGAAGTGAGGATTTCCATGGGCAATTGAATGATCTGGTACAACAGCAGTTAAGAGAAAAGCTCTGCTGTTGATGGCCAGAAAGATAGTGCTTGGCCTAAGAAGAGTAAAACCCATACATTTTGTTTCTCTGACCAATGTGAAAGCTTCCTAAAAAAAAAAAAAAAAAGGATGAGAAAGGAGATGTGCAGTTTTGTTTCTAATGATGGAGTCTGTACGACCCTTAATGACCTCCTCCCATCTTTGGGCTCTCAGTGCCCTGAAGAGCAACAGATGCGCAGCTGGTAAGGCTAAATCAGGCCTGACAGCACAGCAAGACGGCTGGGGAAAAGAAGAACACTTTTTTTCAGATATTAAGTCTGGTATTCTGCCTTTTATTGTGCAGGAGTGTCCTAATGAGGGAAGCGTGCATATAGAAATTAGAGATGGGAAAGGCTATCAGGTCATTGTGTCCATCCTCCTACAATGAGAGAGGTTCTGAAAGAAATATAGCATTAATGTGGGGCCAAAGAACAGAAGAAAAATCAGGAATGAAGTGAAATGAGTTCCAAAAGAATTAGTGGCTGTTATAGGTAACATAAGTTAATAAATAATATTAAGGCAGATACGAACATCAATTGGCCATTTAGATGGGTGTGCATGAAGTTATTAATGACAGACAAGTTCTAATATATCCTGTCCATGTCCACAGTAAAAGCCAAAAAGAGTCCTCATTCAATAGGATAATGAGGCAGTCAATGGATGATCCAGCTATTTGACCTGTATTTTTAGTGCATTTAAATAGAATAACTAAAATATGTTAACTACAGCTGATATCCAGCAAGACTGAGAGAGAGAAAAGGCAAGATGACATGTCTTTGCAGGGAAAAGGGCTGGAAGCATTACTTCAAAGTTTACACTATGCTTAAGAGTAGCAGGAGAGATGGTGGAGAGGTCGTATTACACAAAATACTGCACTCTGAGAACCTCTATCACCACAAAATCCTGGTTGCAAATCTCACCATGGAAGAATTATATACTAATCTAGTTAATTTTGCCAGTGTTCACTGCAAGCCAATGCAGCCACCTGTCATGAAACAGAGGGTTGATGATTGTTTTACTTTAGATGAGTTGTGGGGTGTGTGCTGGAAACATCCTCAAACCTCTATGACATTGGTTCTGTCATAAGCAGCGAAGAATTTGTGATGCCTAGAGAACATTCTACAGATCTCTTCAGCTCTTCTCAAAACCTCTTCTGTACAAAGAACCAAACATAAACCCAAAATTCTGTCATTGCATCGCCTCTACACACAGTCTGTGACTGTAGGTGACCCAGCTTTTGTAGACACACTCCCCATCCTCACGGTCTTGGAAATTCTGCGTGGGGCTCATTTGCAGAGGTGATACTGCCACAAGCAGATTGAGAGTAACTCCATGATCCCAAAGTGTTATTCCCCACCAGCCATCCCTGAACACATTCTCCAATCAGGTGCCAAGACTCCCTTGGCATACACCATGGAGTCTGAGAGCAGGGCAGGATCCACTCCTACAGTCACTGGCACAACTGGGCTAGAGACAGGAAGGCAAATCTTGTGGTACGTGAAAACAGCCCATGTTCATTGGAAGCAAACAGCATGGATACAAAACTTCTTGTGTGACTGAAGCCAGAAAAAAATACACACATGAAAGAAAGGTGGAGATTGTTGGCCACTAGGAGAGACACATAACAGTTTGTAAGGAAAAAAATGGTCCTACAGCTTAAGTAGACTGTCTATTGCTTTCTGCATTCAATCTTCTGGATGATGATTGCTTCTCATTCCAGTGTTTAGAAAGGGTTTAGGGGAAAGGAGGGGATTTAATCTCATGACTGACCTTTACAAAGTATTTACATACACAAATATTTAAAACATGCATAGCACCTCTCCTGTTTGCCAATTTGTCTCACTGGGTGAGCTCTCCCTGAAAAGCCATTTGCACACACAGCAGTCCTGATCCCTTCCTGTTTCCAGTGGCCTGCCAGTGGAATGTGGGGTCTTCCTGGGACACTGACTTGCCAGGGTGATGGGGTACTGTCCCTGTTGGGGTGTCTGAAGGGTGAGGTCAGTGCAGCCCAAGCACTGGGCCTTATTCTCAGGCACTGACAACTTGTGAACAAGGAGATGGGAATCTCTCCAAAGGAGTTAAGGAAGGTAAATCTCTGGTAATTCCCAAGATGCTCATCTCCATGAATCAGGCCAAAGATATTAAAAATGCATTTTTTAAGAAAGCAATGAATGTGCCTTCCTCATGGGGTGTTCCAGTACCCCAGAGGTGGCAGGCGAGGGACCAAAAAGCAGTATTCCCAACATCTTTTTTCCCAGGGATCCAAGCTACCGTATTTCCCACCCTCCTGCAAGGGTTAACAAGAAACCTTTTCCGTGCCCCTGACTTTGTCTTCCCCCTTCTCTGTTTTCGTGCTTCCCTTGCCGGATCCATTTGCAAATGATATCACTTGTCTGCATATTGTCACTTGCCGCCTGCCCACCCATTTATCAAGTGTCTGCAGCTCGGCACAGGCTTGCCCTGTCCTGCTTGCTCCATTGTTCCTCCTGACCCAGGGGAAAGCGCGTGTGAGCGGGAGGGGAGCGGGAGGGGAGCGGGAGGGGAGCGGGAGCGCTCCCGCAGCCCCGAGCCGGCCGGGCAGAGCGCGGCGGGGCAGCTGGGAAGGGACAATGACACGACGAGACTGACAGCTCCCCCTCCCCGGCTGGCATTGACAGATGACCTTACAGGGACAGCAGCCCTGGGCCTCCCCACAGACATTAGCTGATATAATGGGCTAGACTGGACATGCCATCCTGGGAACGTAGGAGGCAGGGAAATCATCCCGGCTTGGTGGAAATAAACTCCGCCGTTTACTTTCACAATAGATTTTCCCTCAAACTCATAAACTTGTTTCTCAGTAACCCTAAAGCAAAATGATCATGGAATTTGAACACAACATTTACCAAGTCCTAATGAATAACATAATTATCACTTTATGCAAATCAAAGCTCATTTGCATATGTGAATATTTAACTATTAAAAACAACGCTTTGATCTTGAATAAAAATATGTACATCACATAATCATAGCCTTATGGAACATGAAAACTATCTTTTTTCCTTTCTTTTTTTTTTAACTGTACAGTTTTGCTGCGCTTGGGTCTGCTGTTTGAACGTTCTCGGCAGGGACTCCGTCTATGGAGCTTCTTCCCTGAGGATGTCCACTGGGGTCTCTCGGTGGCTGTCATTTCAGCTGGGCACATCAGGCCTTTCTCTTCAGGTTACTTTGTCACTGAGCACGGCAGCCTTCCTTCAGTTTGCTTTTTCCTTGCCCAGTAGTGTCCACTTTGGTGACAGGAGCAAACCCCAGCTCTGCAGCGCAGGTGGGCTGAGTGCTCCTGTGTTACGCACCACCTAGAGATGCTGCCAAGAGAGGGGTACTTTATACATTAATTACAGAGTAAGGGAAAAAGTCAAACTCTGCTTGCATATTTAAATCAGACCACAGTAATGCAGATTTTTTTCTCTTAGGGAAAGATTACCAGGGATCACAGAGGAAGCAAGAGTCTTTCACGGCAGATTTCCCCACTAAAGCTTTGAACCTGGTTCACAGAATAGCTAGCCTTGTGAAGGAACACTTGGAGCCAAGGTTCTAGAAACATCCAAGCACCCAAAACCCACAGGTACCATCTTAAAATTGCTAAGAAGCAGCTCTGAAGGTTCAAGCCATGCACTGTGATAAACCTGTTTCCATATACTGGAGCTATTATCAGCTAGCTATTATCACTAGTTGTTGTCCTTCGTTATGTTTCACTAAAAATAAAAATTAGACTTAAAAAAAACCTCCTTTCACTTAACCAAGTCTTGTCTGCAAAGTTATTCATAGTTATTAAACTAAAAGAACTAATAATGCGTAACTGGTCACCTAACTCTCCCCTACAGGCCATCATTGATTATGGCCCCTGAACAACAATGTTATCTAGAAATGTGCGTACCTAACTGGGGTGGGTAAGGAATATCAGGCCATTGATTGGCCTGTACTTCTATCCGACGGCTTGATGCATTTCCCTAGGGATGTGAAAGAGTGGGCCCTCCTGGGCTGATGGAGACATCCCTTCCCTGCTTCCCCACCCCATCATCCCCTCCCAAATCCAGGTTTTCAGTTATTGCCCTGCCCTGCCCGCAGTAATCCTGTGTGTTAAGGGAGCCAGACAGGGACACAAAGCATGTCCTTGACACTTACTGACTTAGTGAGGATGAAGGTGTCCACTTAGGAAAAAAATAAAAATTGGTTCCAGCTCTTAGCTCCAACACCTGCTTGAGTATTCTGCCCTAACAAGGTTTTTGCTGGAGCAAGGCTTGCTACCCTTGGGTCTCTCTTATAGGTAATATTGCCTGGGATAAAAAATATTCATGCTCAAATACTTTTTTTTTTTTAATCTAGCATTTGATGCAAACAGTGCCCTTTTGCAGGACTGTCTGAAGGAGACCCTCCTGAGCACATCCTGAGAGTCCCTGGGTTCAAATGCTTTATCATCTCTCCAAAAACCAAACGTGGGTCATTCCCATCCTGGCGGAGCACAGTAACCACTGAGCTGTTGCAAAAACTGGGAGTGGTGACGAAGGAAACAGGTGGTAGCACTTGCACCTCTTCTGATATTTTGTAAGCAAAGGCTGCTGTAAAAATTTAACTCCAGGACTGCTTATAGTGCCATGATTCCCAGTTGGACTTCAGTGACTTTAAAGTCTGCGCTGTTTAGAATTTGAGTGTTGGTTTGAACTTTGCAGTTTGGGCTTCAGTCTAGCAAGTGCATATTTTAAACAAAGAAAACATTTGGCAAATAGTTGATTCTGCATGCAGGCAATGTCCCTCTGCTCCACACAATTTATTTTTACAAGGGTCTAAGGGAGACACATTTCTCTAAAAATAAAAGGCATCCACACGAAGCTGAATTATTCCTTCGCAAACACAAACTGATCTTTGCTTGTTTCCAAGCATTCTATCAAATCATAACAACAAAGCAGCACTGTACTCCTTTAGTTAATGAGCCTGTGGCTGTACCAAAGTCTTACCCTTTCCAGCCCCAAACACATGCATTGCTCCTATAATGCTTTTGTCCATCAGAATGGACACCGTGACCCCTGACCTTTGAAAGGCTACAGCTTATTGATGGCATTTCCTACATGCTGTGTAACATGACAAAGTGCAGCTGATGCAAAAGTAAATTATTAGTGAAGAGTAAAATACTAAGGGTCAAATAGTTTTTTTTTTTTTTTAACTATTCAACTTCTCTTTGCAACAAGTACAGGAAGATTATTTTCTTCAAATCACTGAATTCCTCTTAATATGCATAGCTCAAAGTTTAGTGATGTGCAAGAAAGAAACTCCTGTAGATCTGTTGAAGGGACAAAAGAAAACATAATTCACATACTAGCACTAATTTGGTATTTCTAATAGGTTGCTAAAAATCTTCCAGCATGTAGTGGGTTGACCCTGACTGGATGTCAGGTGCCACCAAAGCCCCTCTGTCACTTCCCTTCTCAACTTGACAGGGGAGAGAAAATAACAAGGAAAGGCTCATGGGTCAAGATAAGGAGAGGAAGAGCTAATGGGCAGAACAGATTTAACTTGAAAAAATTAACTTCATTTGTCACCAATCAAATAAGATAATGAGAAATAAAACCAAATCTTAAAAATACCTCCTCCCCACACCTCCCTTCTTCCCAGGTTTAACTTCACTCCTAGATCCTCTCCTTCCTCCCCACCAGGTGAGAGAATGGGGCAATGGTCAGTTCATCACATGTTGGCTTCGCTGTTTCTTCCTTCTCAGGAGAGAGACTCCTCAAACTCTTCCCTTGTTCCACGTGGGGTCCCTGCCAGAGGATACACAATTCTCCAATCTGAGTACTACCCAGTACTTCCCAGTACTGCTCCAGTGTGGATCACCACCTCGGGGTGCAGTCCTTCAGGAACAGAATTCTCCAGCATGGGTCATCAACAGTATCCCAGTTCCTGACAGCAAACCTGCTCCAGCATGGTCTCCTCTCTCCACAGGTCCGTAAGTCCTGTCAGGACCCTGCTCCAGTGCAAGCTTTCCATGGGGTCACAGACTCTTTGGGCATCCTCCTGCTCTGACACTGGGTCCTCCAGGGGCTGCAGGTGATTGTCTGGTCCACTGTGGACCTCCATGTGCTGCAGGGCCACAGCTGCTTCATCATGGACTGCACCGGACCTCACCTCTGATGCCTGGAATACCTCCAGTGCCTCCTCCTCCTGCACTGACCTGGGTGTCTGCCGAGGTTTTCCTCTCACACATTCTTAGTCCTTTCTTCAGCTGCAATTGTTCCAGTGCCGCAATTTTTTCCCTTTCTCTTAAAAATTTTACCCTCAAGGCATTCACTGCTGCTGATGGGTTCAGCCTTGGCCAGCATTGGGTCCATCTTGCAGCCCACTGGCATTGCCTCCATTTGACATAGGGGGAGCTTCCAGTACCTTCTCACAGAAGACACCCCTATAGCCATCCTCACTACTGAAAGCTTGGCACACAAACCCAATACAGAAAATATTTTGAATAAGTGACTCTTCTGTTTACTTGCCCAACACAAAGAAGCACCCCAGTGCTGTGTGCACAGGATCACTCTGCTGGCTGCTCCTCAGGAGGGCAGCCAGAAACGACCAGCAAAAATTTGTGCTTGAGCATCTTGATTCAAGACATAGAAAACCAGATGAAAGAGGATGTGAATTGAAAGTGTGTTTGTAACTGCCCCCCTTTTTCCCAAGGTATAGAACAATGAGGCCCAGATGTTATGATTGCAGGAATGCTAAAAATTTCATGAGTTATTCTGCAGGCAAGAAAAGCCACAGAAGGTCAGGCCAAACAGGCTTAGGGTTTGTGTGGGGCAGGAGCTGTTCAGAATGAATCTTTTTAATGTGCAGTATCCATTACCAATTGATGTCAGAGATCCTCTTATAGATGGATCATCTAATGTTTTTTCTTAAAAGGCAGAAAAATATCCATGGCAAACCTTCAACACATGTATTGGAAGGAAAATTCAGAGTTATGGAGACACAATATCTGTTTTGACCAACTAAGAATGGCAAGTTCAAGTTTTATTCTGCTGTCCTTTCGTAGGAAAGGATGATTACCAGTTTAAAAAAAAAAGAGGCTGGAAATTATGCTATGTGAGAAAATTCATCTGAAACTCTCTATTTCTGGATTTTAAATGAATTAAGCCTGCTTTCATCAGGTAACCTCTTGTCAAGTCAGCAGGTTTGAACAGGCTCAGATCTAACAGTGCATAAGTGTAGCATGCGTTGGTCTGTGTTTCCAAGACAGAACCCCAGTTTAAGCAAAGTTTGAGATCATATGCAAGGCAGAACCATGTGGAGACTGCAAACCACCAGCCTCCAGCAGCTCCCAAATACTGCTGGGTTTGCTCAAAATGATACCCAAACTGTGGGCATGCTGCTGTGTCCTGGCTCCAGCAGGAGCTGTGGTTTCTTTGCCAGGAAATTTCCCATATTACAGGGGTTTCCCACATGAGTGAACCTACATGCCAGTGTCTGCAATGGCAGCTGCAGGAGCTTCTGCTGCTCCAGGCCATGTCTGAAACAGAACCCTGTCTATGACTTCTACTTTCACCCTTCTTGTGTCCTCCTCAGAAAAGTTTTCTCTCCCTTTCCACTGATATCCAGAGCAGTTTTGGGAAAATACCAGACAGGCCTGCTGGTCTGAGATAAAGATACAAGGGTCAACAGGACTGGCCTCCTCTGAGAGTGGAAACCTGGATGCAGTCCAGGACTTTGATGGCTCTCCTGCACAGCCACCACCCACCTCTCTCTTGGCAATCCCACTCACAATGTGGCCACTGACAGCCTCCTATTCCTGAGGGCAGAAGGTCCATACACCCTATGTCCTCCACTTTAGTGTCAACACACCTGTAAATGTCCCTCCCTTGGAGCAATGCTTCCCCATTCAGTGATCCTCTTTCCAGGCCATCCTGCCCTGCTTATTTATTCAGAGTCACTCTCACACCCATATCTCACATTTCACAACCTCCACTGTCAGAAGAAACTACTGACAGAGAAAGATTGACCAAAGAGAAGGAGGCAACTGATGTCTTGCTCCCATTCAAAACAAAACAGTGCAGGAGCAGAGGGCTTTTGTCTTGGCTGTCTGGGCTTGTACACACGGCATCTTCCTGTATTGGCTTTGCATGGCCAGGCTTTGGTAGTGGGGATGCTACACAGGTGGCTTCTGCGAGAAGCTGCCAGAAGCTTCCTCCATGTCCAGCAGAGCCAGTCCCTGGCAGGTCCAAATATGCACATGCTACTGTTTTAGGCTGGGCCAATTAGAAATGGTAGTAACACCTCTGTGATAACATATATAGGAAGAAGAAAAAAAATTTAAAAATATTGTGGTGTTGTAACTGTGCCCAGAGGAGAGTGAAGCAGGGGAAGAACTCCTCTCCCTGAGCAGCAGCAGAATCAGTGTGTGATGAACTGACCACAATTCCCATAACCCATCTCCCTGTGCTGCCAGAGGGGAGAAGGTAGAGTAGGGAAAGAGGGAGGAGTGGGGAGAAGTTGTTTTTAAGGTTTTGTTTTACTTCTCATTATCTTGCTCTGATATTGTTAATAACAAATTCAGTTAATATCACTAATTTGAGTCTGTTTTGCCCATGATGGTATTTGGTGAGTAATCTCTCTCTGTCCCTATCTCAGTTCATGAACCCTCTGTTTTATTTTGTCTCCCCTGCCCAGCTGTAGACAGTCTTTGGTGGGTGTCAGGCATCCAGTCAGCATCCACCCACTACACTGCCCTGTTTGAAACCAGCTCTGTCTCCGTTCCTGTGCCACTACTGCAACAAGGTTTGGAAATAAGTTGTTCCGTGCCTCAGCAAAGCCAGACTCTGAATGAAGAAAGGTGAAGATTCCCCACAACAAACACCCTTCTCTGCTTTCAGTACAATCATGTAGCTCCTGCTGCTGATGAACATTTCCTGGCCACAGCCCTTGGCAGGACCAAAATCAGGGTTTCATTTACTCACATTTCCTATGATTTCCCTTTAGTTTGTTCATAATTTCATACAGACATTAAGCTTTCTTGCTATATATATCTCAAGTAGAAATCCATTCAACCAGAATTCCCTTAATAAAGGTTAAAAGATTTGCAGTGAAGAAATGTCAAAATACAGTAGCTTATAATTGCCCTCAAATATGCAGTTTTATATATTTACTTCATGTAGAGGAACCTTGGAATATATTTAATTAAAGAAATGGAGCCTGCAGGAGGTCTTGGAATGGAGCTCATTGTATTTTGGTTTGGGATGAATTTCACAATCTACTCTATAGTTTTATTAAATCTCCCCAAGCATGAAAAAATCTCCAGCTATTTATGTAGAAAATGGCAAGGAAATAAAACATAGAAGCCTTTGGAAGTGGTTTTAAGCATAGCAGGAGAAATTACAGTATTTCATGTCAGAATCTAGACAATTATTACAGAAAAAATGGCTCCTCGCAAGAGAAATAAACTTTGAACCAAGATGGTTAATTGATACTTCAACAAAGATGACATTTTTATGAAACAGAAATTCTGAAACAGACTTCTAGCACTTTTATCAATTAACCAACAATAAAGGTTACAATCAGCACCGGGAAAGCCTACACTACAGTTTGATTCCTGTTGACATCATCTTTTTTGATTAAAGCTAGAAATGTTAACCTGAAGACCTGCAGAGCAGGAACCCAAGAAGTAAAGTTCTGGTGAGCTTCCTAACACCGGCTACTGCATCCAGGAGAGGGTGTAGAAGAGTGTCACTTAAAAGGTTACTTGGTGGATGGTTTAGAGCCACAGCTCAGTGTGGCAGAAAATGGTGCCATGCCAATCAGAACATGACAAGACTTGGAGATAACTTTTTTCCACTTTTTTGCAAGAGGTGGAAAACCTGACCTCATGATGGGAGCAAACAAGGGAAATGCACATACATAATGCCATGTGTGCCAGGTCCAGGGACATCAGCACGTGGGAGAACTCTGAATCTGAAGGCTTGTTCAATTGTGGATGAAATTTAGCATCCTTCTGAACGGAGTTAACACTTCATCCCAAAAAGGATGGGCCTGCGGGTATCTATAGGGTGAAAGGAACATGCTGCTTTGAGTTGGCTAAGGAAAAAGAGTGATTCTGTCCTGAAACAAAGACTAACACTTTCCTTCTCCTCTTTCTTCTTCCTGAAATGTCAAGGCTAGAGGAAAAGTGACCAGAGTAGTGAAAGCAGTGAAATAAAATGTTAGAAAATAAGAGTAATTTATTTGTCAGATAGGCTCTGGTGTCAGAATCACAGATATAAAAAACAAGCTAACTGTTATTTTTCACTGCTTTTTTCCTCCACACTTATACTTTTTCTCATAGGAAAGTTAGTGGAGGTTACATCGTGTGGTAATGGGGATATTTTCCACTGAAGTAAATGTAATTTAAGTGTAACAAGGCAGAATACAAGTTTCCATGGCAAAACAAAGAATTTGAGAAACATCTCATACAAACCCAACTTGTTCATTTAGGGAAAAAAACCTTCAAGAAATATATTTATTTTTTCCTGGCTGATAGCTGAAAAACTTTTTGATCTATAAAGCCAGAGTCATGTACGAGTGGGAGTACAAGTACTACCTCTTACCAGTTCCCTGCGAGTCCCATACACACAGCAGAAAGTATAAAGCAGGCTGACCTTAGAAGCACAAGGACCTTAAACATGTCATTTTAGCTAGAGGGAATTCATTACCAAAGATCTGAGACGAAGAGGATCATAAGGCTTGATTAATTGTATACATGCTCCAGACTACTGCTTTCCTCACTCTCCAACATGTTCATAGTTGAGGCAAAAGGAGATTTCACACCAAAAGAGGAAAACCACACTGGTTTAATACTTAACTTCCACTTACCCCACTGTATACTGGAATCCTCAGCCCTGGGTTAGAGACACAGGCACCCCAGCATGCCAGGTCTGGTGTAGGGGAGAAAGTAAATCTGATGCCTCAGGATGGGATTAGAAAAGCTGGAGAGTAGAAAAAGAAGCTGCCCAAGCTGACGGATAAGAAATGTCTACAAGAGGCCATGTGGTGTGCAGTATTTAGTGGTGAAGCAATTAAGCAGAGGCAGTTATAGCTACCACTGGGAGAGAAGGTGGCACCTATCTCCTCTGGGGGTCCCGGCTGTAAATCCTTTCTCAGAGATAAGAAAAAATACTAAAAAAACAACAGCAGTTATCTTGCCCATATTTTTCCCTTAGCCACATAAGAGGTAGGAAATTGCTTTCAAGTATTTCTCCTCTCTTCTCGCCCACACATCTGATTAGAAAGCAGATTCAAACCTTGGTCTCCCATTGAGGAGAGTGTCCTCATCACCATCTTCTTAGGTATTTGGGAACAGGACTTGCTTAATAATACTCTGATGAATCTGATCTACTTTGTCATAGCTAATTAAACACCTGCATTCAATTATAAAACAAACCTGGCTCTCTCACCTTTCTCTGTAAGGTTAAAGGATGAGGATATATGCCCAGAATGTGAGACTCAAGTTTAATTCTCTGCTCCCAAGGAGGTGGGCTCAGATGGCTATGAGGTGTGAAAGGCCTGTTTCCCAGAAAACCTTATGGCATTTCCCACTCCACTGTGCATGTTCAGAGTGTGCCAGGAGGTGACCCCATGTATTTTACTGCACCACTGTAATATCAGCTGTACATGGAGAATCTAACATAAGTGCTCATGTCACTGTTCTATTGGTGCTGTCAGTGGATGTCTGATGGGTCACATACCTGCCCAGAAAAACTAGCTGGAGCACAGCTCCTCCTCCTGCTTCACTGCAACAGTGAGAGTGTTTGTGCTCCTCGCTCCACAATATGCAGCAGTGCCAGGAAAACATTTTGCCAAGGATAGGAAAAACTGACTGTTCCTCCACCTACTTTCAGTAGCAAGGGGAAGTATTAGAGTTCTCTTAAAGAGGAGAAAATGCATGGACACGAAAATAAGGTGGGAGGATAAAACCTGTCTGCATCAGGCATCCTCCTCCCTCCGGTACTACAGATGCCCTATCAAGAGGAAAAGGTTATGTAATGAAAGAAGTCTGCCTACAAAGCCTGCTGCTACAAGAGTTTGCCAAGAAAAGAGACTCTCAAGAGAGTGCCTTACAACAGCCTTAAAGCAAGATATTGCAAGACAGAACCTCAAAGCATGATCTCTGAATACCAACCTAGAATGGGTTAAAAGGGTAGAAAGACCACTGAATCAACCAAAAATCTCTGGAGATTCTCACTCACTCCTGTTACTGCAATTACAAATAACAATAATAATGTTTATTTTTGGTTGCAGGAGAGTGTGGAGGGCTGAATGACTGGGGTTGGTTGTATTTGTAATTCAGCCAGCGAGAACAGAATTTGAATCTAACAGAGCGATGGACAAATTATCATACCAAATATTTCTGGTGTTCGGTGCCACCTCCTTAGGCCCATCTAACAATTAATGTTATGTGACCCATATGACCATGTAATAAATGCAATTGATATGACTAATGAACAAAGAGAAATAGTGTTGCTGCCCACTACTTCCACGTTGTACAGGAAGTTTTGTCTTGCTCTGCATTTGTTTCAATTCTCTTGTTCTTGCAGACAGGACCTGAATATGCATTGTTATGAAGGAAGGTAAATGGAGGCATTTAAATACTTAACTGCCCGGCAAACCATGAAATAAAATGCTCAGACCTTGTTTGATTCAAATTTTCATTAACAGCTTGAGATTGCCAGAGACAGATGCCAGGAAGATGATTACTGTTCCCAGAAGTGGCCAACTTTTGATACTTCACTGATACTTCTGGAACCGTTCATCCTTTGTACATACATGTGTTAAGTATAGGTTTCTCTCTTCCCTTGAGCACTGTGATTCACTCACTGATGGTATTAAGAGATCTCAGTGAGATGAGAGCCCACGTGAGTTAGGGACACTTACCCATGTGCTTCTCCTATCTTTCTGAAGGAAAAGCAAGGAGGTAAATAGTCCTGTGCCCCCTTTACACACAGAGAGCTGAGGTACAAGCAAACATACTTACTCAAGATGCAACAGGCAAATCTGTGGTGGGGCTGGGAACAAAATCCAGGTTTCCTGAATCCTCTCCAGTGTCTTAACCTCAAAAGCACCCTTTCTCACTAATCACGTATATCAGACGAGTCATCAGACACCTATATGTATATCTGCTTACCCCAAGATTTGTATACCTCTGTGGTCCTGAAAACGAGTTTGTTCTCTCCTGCCTCACCCACAGAAATTTGATAGGGTGGTAAAACCAGCTTAAAGACTTCCTTTGTTCTGATGAGCAAACAGCAGCTCTGCTCAAGCCTCTGACCTTGGTCATGAGGACCTGAGAGATGAAACAGCTGTCAGGTGAGCTAAATCTACATGGAACTTCCTCCTAGTTTGTGCCCTGTTAGGTGTCTCCTGGAGTATCAGTGGCTGGATGTGTTGTCTTGATGAAAGCAGTATAGGCAAACCAATGAAAGAGGCTCATCAGCTTCTCTCCAAAACCACCTCACCTGCAAACAGAAGGCAGGCAAGCAAGGCATGGTCTGCTAAACAGAGAGTGAACAAATCTCAAAGAGAAGCCAAACATCAAGGAAATTGCCAAAAACCACTGCCAGTGAGTGCAGGTGAGAATACTGTTACCATACCATCAGTATCTCCTTCCAGATTAGAGAAGCACAGAGTCAAGAGCCATAGGAAATCTCCAGGTGAATTTGTTAACCTTGGCTCCATTACTAAGTCAATCTTCATTAGCAGAGTATCTGCCTTTCCATTTCCTTTGAAAACAGGTGCTGCAGACCTTGTCTCTAAGCGCAATCAAAGTCTGCTATGTTGAAAAGAATGTTGACAGAGGTAGCAATAGGTATGACAGGAGCATATGAGACTCCTTAAGCTAATCATTAAAGCCAGGATCAAGAAAGCAAGTGCTTACAGGTGCCTCTGTCAGCCTTGTCAATCCAAGAGAAAATGAGGAGATGGGGGTGAACTCCTGAAAAAGTAACAGCTGAAAAGTGAGGCTGGTATGATAAGACAGCAATTCACAAAAAAAAAGTGATTCAGGCAGTTATATATGGTGGTATTAACTAAAAACACAAAAAGTGCATAAGGAAAATGGTGTGAAACTGGCAAAACTGAATAGAATTTAAGAAGAAATCAACAGTTTTGAGAGATTAGCGTATTATCATTGGAAAAACATTTTTACTCTGACTAGAAAAATAAACAGAGGATAAAGTTTTAAAACAGCTGCAGGTGTTGTCAAAACTTCTACAGATCTCAGTGGCACCAAGACCTCATAGAAAAAAAAAAAAAAAAACAGCTCTGTATCAACCAACTAGAAGCCTTGGGTGGGGAGAGTGCAAACTTTTCAGCTTCACCACTGTTCCCATCACCCATGGATTTTCTGAGTTCCACATAACAGTGTCATTTCCAAAGACTTGGATAGTGCGTAGATACATCTGCTCTGCACGTTGTAGAGCTAAATGAGGTAGGTCTAAAAGAACTAGCTTGAGGACGAGAAGCAATCCAAACTTATTAGCATGGTGCTCTACCCATGCCAATTTATTGTGCTAATGTAGCTATATCACTTTTAGGTACCCCTGAACAAAACAGTGTTATGAGATCCTGATCTGCCAAGAGCACAGATGTGTCAGTAGGTTGAATGAAGAAGGCCTGAGACTAACAGGTTGGTTGGAAATGTGAGGTACACCGAAGGAGGCTATTATTTTGTGCTGCTTTAATGCCTTCTAATTTTTTTAATTAAAGCTCGGTTACAATATCCTGTAGGGAAATATCCCTAACTGGCAAAAAGAGTATGCCAAGAAACCTCACAAGCTCTCTTCTGGCATTAATGTCTATTACTCTAAGTATCAGTCCAGCCCAAACTTGTAGAAGAATAAAGCTACCACACTCCTACCACAAAAACTATTGTTCTTAGACAGTAATTGATGTTTTTCCGTATACAAGGACCAGATAATCTACTTTCACTCAAAATGACTTCTTTTAGGTTAAGGGAAAACAGCAACAAGAAAAAGAAGAAGGGGGGCAGGGGGTGGTGATGATGACATTAAAATAAAATGCAAGGTCTCTAAGAGAGACCAGTGTTTGTTCACTTCCACGACAGGCTGGAGCAGGCAAGAGGAGCATGGCTGCTCCCTCAGCACACATACAGGATTTCTTTGAAATTCCATGTGTTGCTGGCAGGCTTAAATGTTTTCTTTATTACATCGGCCTTTCAGGGCTCCCAGTCACTTGCTGTGCTGCTATCAAGCCTTGCACATGGCTGAAGTCCAGTGAGAGAGCAATCAGATGCATCTTTGTACTTGGGATCAAGACAAGAACCCGGCTACAGAAAGGTTGGTTTGGCTTCAGCAGACCGGCGATGCTGACGGTGCTGCCTCCACAGGCACTCTCTGATATGGTTAGGTCTGAGCTTCCCAACGTGACCACGTCCTTGTGCTGCATCATGTTGCACACTGAGAGAGTAAATCATGTGGGGAAGAAAAGAAGCATCTTGTTCATTCTCTCTTCATACCATCTCAGCAGTGGTCTATGGCCAGAGCCTGTCAGTGTCATTGTAACACAGCACTAGTGACAACAAATGAGAGAACTAATTTGAGCATGGCAAAACTTTTCCTGGGGTTAGTCTGGGGATGACTTGGCCCTGGAAAAGGCAGCAGGACAGGGCTGCCTGCAGCTGCTGAATTTCCACTGGAGGGAACAGCAGTGGTGCAAGAAAGAGATTGATCTGAGGGACTCAGGGCAAGAGCAACAACCTGATTTATATTTATGCGCTACATCAGCTAAAGGAGCTGTGTCACCTTCCTTTCAGCCTGACTGTGGTCATCAGTTAATTGTCCATGAGAACGTGGAAAGCATTAAACCTCAGGAAACCCTTGTGTCTGTGAGTGTAAGAGTAAAAGTGTTTTAGGCAGCTAAACTTACCTGCTAAGAATCGATTTTACTTTCTCTGGGGCCCAGCTCTGGTTTCCACCCCACATGCATGTACGCTCTGGCACGCACAGAAAAATACATGCACGTAAATACTAAACAAATACATTCACCTTGATAGCATTACTGACTATTCGATATGGTCGGATTGCTGAAGTTAAAAACTCTCCAAAGAAAAGAGTTTGCAGATTTCTGTCAGCCAGAGATCTATTACTCATGCTCAACCATCTGGTATTTAATGAGAATATGACAAGCTGATTGTTATTTTTTTTCACATGGCAAATTGAAAAATGTGACTTTTTGATCTGTATTTTAATTACACCCCCTCTGATCTCTCTCCCTTGCACTTTCTTAGTAATATGATTTTGGAGAGTAAACACATTCTGACTTTCTCTATTAGCCCTGCTTCTCAAATGGATAAAGAAAATCTAATTTCTTTATGTTTCTCCGATTTACCTGTGTTCAGTGAAGGTTTAAAGAAAATGCTTTTTGTCACATCTAAAGAATCAGAGAAGAGCTTCCGATGGAAGGTGAGACTGCATGATTGCAACCACCCTTGGTACTTCACAGCTTCCTGGCACCCTGCTTTTTCCATGCCATTGCATCTCTCCCTGGAGGGGAGTTATTTCATGTTGTATTTCATGTTGCAGGCATTGCTATTATCTAATAAGCTCATAGTTTTGCTCCAATGCTGATAATTAAGAACATAACATAATGAAAAAAGAACCAAAACAATTCTGCCATGAGAAGAAGGGGAGATGATACAAGTCCTAGAAATGAGGGCTTCTGTCAGATTGACCCCTGTCAGTTCATGACATGTCACTGCCTGCTCAGTTGGGCCTCATGCCTATAGCTGCAACTACATCTGATTACATATGAAAGCCTGACTTTAAAGGGACTGGACCCAATCACATGACATGTTTTTGTCCAAGTTCCACTATCATGTGACAATCTACAGTAGATTTATGAAATTAAGCACAGATGGCTACTTTGTTTTTGTTCTTTGAACTGACAGCTGCTGGTGTAAAAATAAATTAAACTAAATTTCATATAAGTCAGACTCTGAGGGGTTTTTTTTGGTTAAATAATCTTTAAGGTGCCCCCCACCCTGCACACACATACATTCATTTTAAGGTTTCACTGGTTCTGGCCTTCACTCCATGATCCTGGCACACCCCCAGGAGCTTCTCCCAGCGACCCTGGCAGTGACCTCCCTCTGCATCTGGGCACACAGCCCCTGTCCCCAAACAGACACCCAGTGACAGTGGGGACAAAATGTGCCAAGCCTGGCCAGTGGGCATGGCTGAAGCGGAGCCATTTAAAACCACTTTCCATCAGGAATCTCAGCTAAAAGAAGGGAAAACCCCATGAATCCTCTACCCTGCAAGCCTGCAGGAGAGTATTCCTAAGCCTTTAGGAGCTGTCAGCTCTGATAGGCTGCATCTGCCAACAAAAGTGGGAGGATTGTTAATAACCGAGCTGCTAATAATCCAATATATAGGGAAAACCAAAGGAAGTCACTTCTAGGTAGGCAAAGTAATGGCAGGTGCATAAAAGAAAATCAGATGACTTTTTAAGAAAACAGTGTTTCAGAATTAGCCAAAGGGTTCTCCTGTATTCACAAATCTCCATGGAGCACTTTAAAGTCTTCTGTGTTTGTATCATTTAAAGTGCTGCTATTTTAGGTCAGTGTAAATAAGTCATGTGTGCCGTCAGCCTTGTACAAGTGCTTTCTGCTGCTTAATAATACATGTGCTTGTCCATTATAGGGGCTACACGGGTATGTGTTGGGATCTGGAGGCAGTCATGCAAAGATCCTGTCTTTGGCATGGCTGCTTAATGCTCTGAGTTAGGGCATGGGTGTATGCTTGTGATGACCTAGAGCAGGACAGAGGCTAAACAGAGCTCTGATCACAGCGCCCAATAAATAATTCATAAGGAGCTATCTAATGGTATCGCTGCTTTCTTCCCCAGCTATGCCATCAATCCAACACTATTGCCTTTTATTTTATTTATACAGAGATATCAGGGTTCTGCATAGCAGGGGGTTAATTGACCACATCAGAATTTTTTCCTATTTCAAATGCATTTCAGCAGTTTTCTGGGGTCTGGTGGGTATTTTGGAATTATAATGTGTCAGGTTCCATCATGGATATGCCTGGCACAAAAGATGCTATTCGGAGGCAACATCCTACAGGATCCTACAGCAAGCAGAGCATCTCCAGCCCGACAATCCTTTTGGATACACATCGATGCTGAGCTGCAGTCTCAGCTATGGCTTGTGCATCCAACAGACTTCCACCTCTGTGAAAGGTATTCCAGTCATTGGTCTCAGGTGGGAGCAGGACATTCTGTATCTGATGTGAGCTGGCATTCTGTGCTCCTGTATTGCTCACTCCTGTGTTCCTGCTCTCTCTGGGTCTTTTTTCCATGTATGCAATTCATTCATCACTATGGGGACTCACATCATGTGCTTATCCAGAAGTGAGCACCATGGGGTCCCGCTCCCTGTGGCCCTCTAGGCAGGACAGCAGCAAAGACAATTGGGTTCCCTGAGTGCCCCAACGGCACAGCAGTGTTCTGCAATAGCCTGAATACAGGACAGAGAGCATGAATTTTCCAGATCTCAATCATTTGATCATTTTGCAAAGTTGCAGTGAAATGCAGAACTGATGGTGAAAAAGTAGGCCTGTCCATGATGCATAATTACTGAGTTGGTGCTTAAAAAGCACTCAGGAGTTGGAAGCTGTGAAGTCCTGCTAGGAAGCTGCTGTGGCACATTTTCTTCAGCGCATCTGCATGTTGCTGAATCCAGCCAGGTAGCCATCACCCTGAATTAGAAGTGGGTTCTCTTATTCTGAGCCAGTTGCTTTGTGGGGAGAAAATGAGATAAAGTGCCTGTTTTTCCTGATGGATGTCTAAGAGAATTAATCAGGCGATATTTTCTAAGGATTTTGCCTTGTTCTCCTGTGATTTTGCCCCCAGAGAAGTCAAATCAGATTTGCCGTTCCTCCAACAGGAGGAAAATTCAACTAATAAAAGAGCAAACTATCATACTGGAAAAGCCAAATCTCCAAGTCTGACTTGCAGGGAGGGAGATGCCAAAATACCTTTACAAATCTGTGCCTCAGTACGAGTGTCAGGGTTTGCAAGGTGCAAACACTGTGCTTATGAGAAAGAAATGAAGAGGGTTTTGTTAGCAAAAGCTTCCCCAATCACACCTCCACAGACCTCTGCAGGCTACTGAAACTGAGCACAATGTCTGTGAAATTAAGAGCTGAAGAGTAATTTGGTGAAAGAAAATGGTGAAAAGAAAAAAAAAAAAGTAGTTTAAAATGGTCTTTTACTTTCCCCTTCAAATGTTACAGTACTGATTTCTTTGACAGAAAAATTAGTGTGTGCATGTGTCTATGTGGTGAGTTATAAGGAGAGGTTTAGAAACAAGATTTTTGATAGAAAACAAAAGCACGTCAGTTAATAAGTATGCAGTAGTGTTGAAAAAGCCCCACAATAGCGTTTCTCGTGCATATGTGGGAGTGAGGGATTGTAAGAACAAGTGGTGGCTGCTTGCCTGGGTTTATCAAAGCCCAGTAGGGCAGTATCACCTCTTTGTCTTTCCTGGGCTCAGAGTCATCAATCCCTCCTGTTCCTTCCCGAGCTGTGAAAATGTCGAGGGAGAAACTCCTCCTCCTGTAACAAAGCCCAGCTCCAGGCAAGCTCGGGGCCGTGCGGCTCTCGGGGCCCGGGGAGCCGGCCGAGTTCCCCCGGCTGCGTGGGGCAGAGGGGATGGGCAGAGGAGATGGGCAGAACTCAGAGCTCCGGCTACGGGACCGCACAGCCCTAGGGCTGGGCTACCCCCAGGGCTGGGCGTCCTCAGGGCTGGGCTCCCCCGGGGCTGGGCCCCCCCAGGGCTGGGCGCCCTCAGGGCTGAGCCCCCTCCGGCCTGGGCTCCCTCGGGGCTGGGCTCCCTCCAGGGCTGGGCTCCCTCAGAATTGGGCTCCCCCGGGGCTGGGCTCCCCTGGGGCTGATCCCCCTCCGGCCTGGGCTCCCTCGGGGCTAGGCTCCCCGAAGGGCTGGGCTCCCTCGGGGCTGGGCTCCCCCGGGTCTCGCAGTCCTCCGCAAAGCGAGTAAGGGCAGGCCTGGCCAGGACACCCTGGGAAGGAAAGGGATTTTGTGCTGCCTTGGAGCAGGGACTGACCCCATTTCCTTGCTCTGACAGGGCAGTGCTGGAGGCAGCTTTGCTAAATGGCTCGGCTCATACCTGAAACCGCAGCTTCCAAAAAGCCTGGAGGCCTGTGTGCATCCTGTTCCACAGGGCTCCTGTCCCTTGCTCCCCTTCCCACTGCCTCATGCACAGCCACAAACACCAAAGACCCTTTTTAATATGGCAACCCTCAGACTGTCTACCCTGTGTGCTCAGCCCCCATATAAAAGCTTTCTGGAGGGATGCACTGCTGAAGTCCAGCTCCCTAGGACAGCTTCAGTGCTCCTGGAACCCCCAGGAGCTGCAGATCACCTCAAAGAGAGGAGGAGGAGGAAAAGGGCCCTTGGTGGCCGCTGGGAGCCGGGGCCCTGTGGAGAGCTGTGGGTGACTGGGCAAGTCCATCTGCAGAAGGGCACCATCTGTGGGATACTCTGGTGGGAGGCAAACAGAGCAGACAAGAGGAATGCAGACAGGGATGGCTGGAGGGGCAGGGAGGAAGCTGGAGGGGGGCTGAGGGCAGGAGGGGAGAGGAAAGGCTGGAGGATGAGGCGGAAAATGGAGAGGGTGATGAGGTGTGGGATGATGTCGGAGGTGTAATGGAAGGCAGAGCTGGCCAAAGCCTCCAGGCTGGAAACCAGGTGACTGCAGGGGTTCTGGGGGAAGCGGGTGCCTTCACTGCACCTGCAGCACAGCCCCCTCCCAGGGGTAACAGCCCCTACCAGCTCCCTGCCAAGGCACTCCGGATCAGCGCAGCCCACGTGTGGAAAGCTGGGCACCACAGGAAGAAGATCACACGAGCATTGCCTAATACAGGAGTGCTGACAAGCTGGAAACAGAGATTTTATCTTCTTCTATACTTCATGTCCTGCTGGGACAGCAGGAGGAGGTTATGCTGCTGGTTTCACCAGTACACCAGAGGTCTGAGCTGGTGGCTGAGGGACTCTGATCCCTGACCACGGTAGGAATGCATGATGGTTTACAGAGGCACCTGTGCAGGTCTGTGGCCTTCTCCCAGTGGTCAGGTAGGGGCTGTGGGCAGAGAGTGTCTTCCCAAGTGTGCTCAGCATGAGACAAATATTTCTCTGCCCTCCATCATTTTATTGCAAAAGTGATTCTACCAAAAACATCAGTTTCAGGAAACAGAGGCAAGTATCCAAACCAGGCAGAACACCAGAGCTGTATCAAGGATACTGCTCAAGTATTGTGCTTGATCCTGCTTGATCAAGCAGGATCAAGCACAGGATTTGCCCCAGCTTGATATTGTTACTGTGCTTGTAATAAAAGCCTTTTTTTGTTTCTGATTGCAAAGATAACCTAATAAGTGTTGCTGACCATCCATTTCATATACTTGAGCCTGCATATACCCTGGAATGACAAATACCTCTGAGAAATAGATACCATTCTATTGCTGTCAACAAAGCACCATTGCTAGTGGCACCCATTCATTGTTTGAGCTTTCAGCTCATCTTCCAAAGGCACACAGTCAGACACTAGCTGCTATGTTGAGCATGGCCCATCACCCATTTTTGGGAAAA